>NC_089840.1:131841719-132488353 GCF_035609145.1 Eleutherodactylus coqui | reverse complement strand
TTTTGCATCATGACATCATACTGGAATGTTACATTGTGACATCATAATGGAATGTTGCATTATGACATCATAATGGAATGTTGCATTATGACATCATAATGGAATGTTGCATTATGACATCATAATGGAATGTTGCATTATGACATCATAATGCAATTTTGCATTATGACATCATAATGGAATGTTGCATTATGACATCATAATGGAATTTTGCATTATGACATCATAATTAAATTTTTGCATTATGACATCATAATGGAATTTTGCATTATGACATCATACTGGAATGTTACATTATGACATCATAATGGAATTTTGCATTATGACATCATACTGGAATGTTACATTATGACATCATAATGGAATTTTTGCATTATGACATCATAATGGAATTTTGCATTATGACATCATACTGGAATGTTACATTATGACATCATAATGAAATTTTGCATTATGACATCATAATGGAATTTTGCATTATGACATCATAATGGAATGCTGCATTATGACATCATAATGGAATGTTGCATTATGACATCATAATGGAATTTTTGCATTATGACATCATAATGGAATTTTGCATTATGACATCATAATGGAATTTTTACATTATGACATCATAATGGAATGTTGCATTATGACATCATAATGGAATTTTGCATTATGGCATCATAATGGAATTTTGCATTATGGCATCATAATGCAATTTTTGCATTATGACATCATAATGGAATTTTGCATTATGACATCATACTGGAATGTTACATTATGACATCATAATGGAATGTTGCATTATGACATCATAATGGAATGTTGCATTATGACATCATAATGGAATGTTGCATTATGACATCATAATGGAATTTTGCATTATGACATCATAATGGAATTTTTGCATTATGACATCATAATGGAATTTTGCATTATGACATCATAATGGAATGTTACATTATGACATCATAATGGAATTTTTACATTATGACATCATAATGGAATGTTGCATTATGACATCATAATGGAATGTTGCATTATGACATCATAATGGAATTTTGCATTATGACATCATAATGGAATTTTTACATTATGACATCATAATGGAATTTTGCATTATGACATCATAATGGAATGTTACATTATGACATCATAATGGAATTTTGCATTATGACATCATAATGGGATGTTACATTATGACATCATAATGGAATTTTGCATTATGACATAATGGAATTTTTACATTATGACATCATAATGGAATGTTGCATTATGACATCATAATGGAATGTTGCATTATGACATCATAATGGAATTTTGCATTATGACATCATAATGGAATTTTTACATTATGACATCATAATGGAATGTTGCATTATGACATCATAATGGAATGTTACATTATGACATCATAAGGGAATTTTGCATTATGACATCATAATGGAATTTTTACATTATGACATCATAATGGAATTTTGCATGATGACATCATAATGGAATGTTACATTATGACATCATAATGGAATTTTGGATTATGACATCATAATGGAATTTTTACATTATGACATCATAATGGAATGTTGCATTATGACATCATAATGGCATTTTGCATTATGACATCATAATGGAATTTTTGCATTATGACATCATACTGGAATGTTACATTGTGACATCATAATGGAATGTTGCATTATGACATCATAATGGAATGTTGCATTATGACATCATAATGGAATGTTGCATTATGACATCATAATGGAATGTTGCATTATGACATCATAATGCAATTTTGCATTATGACATCATAATGGAATGTTGCATTATGACATCATAATGGAATTTTGCATTATGACATCATAATTAAATTTTTGCATTATGACATCATAATGGAATTTTGCATTATGACATCATACTGGAATGTTACATTATGACATCATAATGGAATTTTGCATTATGACATCATACTGGAATGTTACATTATGACATCATAATGGAATTTTTGCATTATGACATCATAATGGAATTTTGCATTATGACATCATACTGGAATGTTACATTATGACATCATAATGAAATTTTGCATTATGACATCATAATGGAATTTTGCATTATGACATCATAATGGAATGCTGCATTATGACATCATAATGGAATGTTGCATTATGACATCATAATGGAATTTTTGCATTATGACATCATAATGGAATTTTGCATTATGACATCATAATGGAATTTTTACATTATGACATCATAATGGAATGTTGCATTATGACATCATAATGGAATTTTGCATTATGGCATCATAATGCAATTTTTGCATTATGACATCATAATGGAATTTTGCATTATGACATCATACTGGAATGTTACATTATGACATCATAATGGAATGTTGCATTATGACATCATAATGGAATGTTGCATTATGACATCATAATGGAATGTTGCATTATGACATCATAATGGAATGTTGCATTATGACATCATAATGGAATTTTGCATTATGACATCATAATGGAATTTTTGCATTATGACATCATAATGGAATTTTGCATTATGACATCATAATGGAATGTTACATTATGACATCATAATGGAATTTTTACATTATGACATCATAATGGAATGTTGCATTATGACATCATAATGGAATGTTGCATTATGACATCATAATGGAATTTTGCATTATGACATCATAATGGAATTTTTACATTATGACATCATAATGGAATTTTGCATTATGACATCATAATGGAATGTTACATTATGACATCATAATGGAATTTTGCATTATGACATCATAATGGGATGTTACATTATGACATCATAATGGAATTTTGCATTATGACATAATGGAATTTTTACATTATGACATCATAATGGAATGTTGCATTATGACATCATAATGGAATGTTGCATTATGACATCATAATGGAATTTTGCATTATGACATCATAATGGAATTTTTACATTATGACATCATAATGGAATGTTGCATTATGACATCATAATGGAATGTTACATTATGACATCATAAGGGAATTTTGCATTATGACATCATAATGGAATTTTTACATTATGACATCATAATGGAATTTTGCATGATGACATCATAATGGAATGTTACATTATGACATCATAATGGAATTTTGGATTATGACATCATAATGGAATTTTTACATTATGACATCATAATGGAATGTTGCATTATGACATCATAATGGCATTTTGCATTATGACATCATAATGGAATTTTTGCATTATGACATCATACTGGAATGTTACATTATGACATCATAATGGAATTTTTGCATTATGACATCATAATGGAATTTTGCATTATGACATCATACTGGAATGTTACATTATGACATCATAATGGAATGTTGCATTATGACATCATGATGGAATGTTGCATTATGACATCATAATGGAATGTTGCATTATGACATCATAATGGAATGTTGCATTATGACATCATAATGGAATGTTGCATTAGGACATCATAATGGAATTTTGCATTATGACATCATAATGGAATGTTGCATTATGACATCATAATGGAATTTTGCATTATGACATCATAATGGAATTTTTACATTATGACATCATAATGGAATTTTGCATTATGACATCATAATGGAATTTTTGCATTATGACATCATAATGGAATTTTGCATTATGACATCATAATGGAATTTTTACATTATGACATCATAATGGAATGTTGCATTATGACATCATAATGGAATGTTGCATTATGACATCATAATGGAATTTTGCATTATGACATCATAATGGAATGTTACATTATGACATCATAATGGAATGTTGCATTATGACATTATGGCATTTTGCATTATGACATCATAATGGAATTTTTGCATTATGACATCATAATGGAATTTTTGCATTATGACATCATAATGGAATTTTTGCATTATGACATCATAATGGAATTTTGCATTATGACATCATACTGGAATGTTACATTATGACATCATAATGGAATTTTTGCATTATGACATCATAATGGAATTTTGCATTATGACATCATAATGGAATTTTGCATCATGACATCATACTGGAATGTTACATTATGACATCATAATTGAATGTTGCATTATAACATCATAATGGAATGTTGCATTATGACATCATACATCATGACATCATACTGGAATGTTACATTATGACATCATAATGGAATTTTGCATTATGACATCATAATGGAATTTTGCATTATGACATCATAATGGGATGTTACATTATGACATCATAATGGAATTTTGCATTATGACATAATGGAATTTTTACATTATGACATCATAATGGAATGTTGCATTATGACATCATACTGGAATGTTACATTATGACATCATAATGGAATGTTGCATTATGACATCATAATGGAATGTTGCATTATGACATCATAATGGAATGTTGCATTATGACATCATAATGCAATTTTGCATCATGACATCATACTGGAATGTTGCATTATGACATCATAATGGAATGTTGCATTATGACATCATAATGGAATGTTGCATTATGACATCATAATGGAATGTTGCATTATGACATCATAATGGAATGTTGCATTATGACATCATAATGCAATTTTGCATCATGACATCATACTGGAATGTTACATTATGACATCATAATGGAATGTTGCATTATGACATCATAATGGAATGTTGCATTAGGACATCATAATGGAATGTTGCATTATGACATCATAATGGCATTTTGCATTATGACATCATAATGGAATTTTTGCATTATGACATCATACTGGAATGTTACATTATGACATCATAATGGAAATTTGCATTATGACATCATACTGGAATGTTACATTATGACATCATAATGGAATTTTTGCATTATGACATCATAATGGTATTTTGCATTATGACATCATACTGGAATGTTACATTATGACATCATAATGGAATGTTGCATTATGACATCATGATGGAATGTTGCATTATGACATCATAATGGAATGTTGCATTATGACATCATAATGGAATGTTGCATTATGACATCATAATGGAATGTTGCATTAGGACATCATAATGGAATTTTGCATTATGACATCATAATGGAATGTTGCATTATGACATCATAATGGAATGTTGCATTATGACATCATAATGGAATTTTGCATTATGACATCATAATGGAATTTTTACATTATGACATCATAATGGAATTTTGCATTATGACATCATAATGGAATTTTTGCATTATGACATCATAATGGAATTTTGCATTATGACATCATAATGGAATTTTTACATTATGACATCATAATGGAATGTTGCATTATGACATCATAATGGAATTTTGCATTATGACATCATACTGGAATGTTACATTATGACATCATAATGGAATGTTACATTATGACATCATAATGGAATGTTGCATTATGACATTATGGCATTTTGCATTATGACATCATAATGGAATTTTTGCATTATGACATCATAATGGAATTTTTGCATTATGACATCATAATGGAATTTTGCATTATGACATCATACTGGAATGTTACATTATGACATCATAATGGAATTTTTGCATTATGACATCATAATGGAATTTTGCATTATGACATCATAATGGAATTTTGCATCATGATATCATACTGGAATGTTACATTATGACATCATAATGGAATGTTGCATTATGACATCATAATGGAATGTTGCATTATGACATCATAATGGAATGTTGCATTATGACATCATAATGGAATGTTGCATTATGACATCATAATGGAATTTTGCATTCTGACATCATAATGGAATGTTGCATTATGACATCATAATGGAATTTTGCATTATGACATCATAATGGAATTTTTGCATTATGACATCATAATGGAATTTTGCATTATGACATCATAATGGAATTTTTACATTATGACATCATAATGGAATGTTGCATTATGACATCATAATGGAATGTTGCATTATGACATCATAATGGAATTTTGCATTATGACATCATAATGGAATGTTACATTATGACATCATAATGGAATTTTGCATTATGACATCATAATGGGATGTTACATTATGACATCATAATGGAATTTTGCATTATGACATAATGGAATTTTTACATTATGACATCATAATGGAATGTTGCATTATGACATCATAATGGAACGTTACATTATGACATCATAATGGAATTTTGCATTATGACATCATAATGGAATTTTGCATTATGACATCATAATGGAATTTTTACATTATGACATCATAATGGAATTTTGCATTATGACATCATAATGGAATGTTACATTATGACATCATAATGAAATGTTGCATTATGACATCATAATGGCATTTTGCATTATGACATCATAATGGAATTTTGCATTATGACATCATAATGGAATTTTTACATTATGACATCATAATGGAATGTTGCATTATGACATCATAATGGAATGTTACATTATGACATCATAATGGAATTTTGCATTATGACATCATAAAGGGATGTTACATTATGACATCATAATGGAATTTTGCATTATGACATAATGGAATTTTTACATTATGACATCAAAATGGAATGTTGCATTATGACATCATAATGGAATGTTGCATTATGACATCATAATGGAATGTTTCATTATGACATCATAATGGAATTTTGCATTATGACATCAAAATGGAATGTTACATTATGCCATCATAATGGAATTTTGCATTATGACATCATAATGGAATTTTTACATTATGACATCATAATGGAATGTTGCATTATGACATCATAATGGAATGTTACATTATGACATCATAAGGGAATTTTGCATTATGACATCATAATGGAATTTTTGCATTATGACATCATAATGGAATTTTGCATTATGACATCATAATGGAATGTTACATTATGACATCATAATGGAATTTTTGCATTATGCCATCATAATGGAATTTTGCATTATGACGTCATACTGGAATGTTACATTATGACATCATAATGGAATTTTGCATTATGACATCATAATGGAATTTTGCATTATGACATCATAATGGAATTTTGCATTATGACATCATAATGGAATTTTTGCATTATGACATCATAATGGAATTTTTGCATTATGACATCATAATGGAATTTTGCATTATGACATCATAATGGAATGTTACATTATGACATCATAATGGAATTTTTGCATTATGACATCATAATGGAATTTTGCATTATGACGTCATACTGGAATGTTACATTATGACATCATAATGGAATTTTGCATTATGACATCATAATGGGATGTTACATTATGACATCATAATGGAATTTTGCATTATGACATAATGGAATTTTTACATTATGACATCATAATGGAATGTTGCATTATGACATCATAATGGAATGTTGCATTATGACATCATAATGGAATTTTGCATTATGACATCATAATGGAATTTTTACATTATGACATCATAATGGAATGTTGCATTATGACATCATAATGGAATGTTACATTATGACATCATAAGGGAATTTTGCATTATGACATCATAATGGAATTTTTACATTATGACATCATAATGGAATTTTGCATGATGACATCATAATGGAATGTTACATTATGACATCATAATGGAATTTTGGATTATGACATCATAATGGAATTTTTACATTATGACATCATAATGGAATGTTGCATTATGACATCATAATGGCATTTTGCATTATGACATCATAATGGAATTTTTGCATTATGACATCATACTGGAATGTTACATTGTGACATCATAATGGAATTTTGCATTATGACATAATGGAATTTTTACATTATGACATCATAATGGAATGTTGCATTATGACATCATAATGGAATGTTGCATTATGACATCATAATGGAATGTTGCATTATGACATCATAATGGAATTTTGCATTATGACATCATAATGGAATTTTTACATTATGACATCATAATGGAATGTTGCATTATGACATCATAATGGAATGTTACATTATGACATCATAAGGGAATTTTGCATTATGACATCATAATGGAATTTTTACATTATGACATCATAATGGAATGTTGCATTATGACATCATAATGGAATTTTGCATTATGACATCATACTGGAATGTTACATTATGACATCATAATGGAATGTTACATTATGACATCATAATGGAATGTTGCATTATGACATTATGGCATTTTGCATTATGACATCATAATGGAATTTTTGCATTATGACATCATAATGGAATTTTTGCATTATGACATCATAATGGAATTTTGCATTATGACATCATACTGGAATGTTACATTATGACATCATAATGGAATTTTTGCATTATGACATCATAATGGAATTTTGCATTATGACATCATAATGGAATTTTGCATCATGATATCATACTGGAATGTTACATTATGACATCATAATGGAATGTTGCATTATGACATCATAATGGAATGTTGCATTATGACATCATAATGGAATGTTGCATTATGACATCATAATGGAATGTTGCATTATGACATCATAATGGAATTTTGCATTCTGACATCATAATGGAATGTTGCATTATGACATCATAATGGAATTTTGCATTATGACATCATAATGGAATTTTTGCATTATGACATCATAATGGAATTTTGCATTATGACATCATAATGGAATTTTTACATTATGACATCATAATGGAATGTTGCATTATGACATCATAATGGAATGTTGCATTATGACATCATAATGGAATTTTGCATTATGACATCATAATGGAATGTTGCATTATGACATCATAATGGCATTTTGCATTATGACATCATAATGGAATTTTTGCATTATGACATCATAATGGAATTTTTGCATTATGACATCATAATGGAATGTTACATTATGACATCATAATGGAATGTTGCATTATGACATCATAATGGCATTTTGCATTATGACATCATAATGGAATTTTTGCATTATGACATCATAATGGAATTTTTGCATTATGACATCATAATGGAATTTTGCAGTATGACATCATAATGGAATGTTACATTATGACATCATAATGGAATTTTTGCATTATGACATCATAATGGAATTTTGCATTATGACGTCATACTGGAATGTTACATTATGACATCATAATGGAATTTTGCATTATGACATCATAATGGAATTTTTGCATTATGACATCATAATGGAATTTTGCATTATGACATCATAATGGAATTTTTACATTATGACATCATAATGGAATGTTGCATTATGACATCATAATGGAATGTTGCATTATGACATCATAATGGAATGTTGCATTATGACATCATAATGGAATGTTGCATTATGACATCATAATGGAATTTTGCATTATGACATCATAATGGAATTTTGCATTATGACATCATAATGGAATTTTGCATTATGACATCATAATGCAATGTTGCATTATGACATCATAATGGAATGTTGCATTATGACATCATAATGGAATGTTGCATTATGACATCATAATGGAATGTTGCATTATGACATTATGGAATGTTGCATTTTGACATCATAATGGCATTTTGCATTATGACATCATAATGGAATTTTGCATTATGACATCATAATGGAATTTTTACATTATGACATCATAATGGAATGTTGCATTATGACATCATAATGGAATGTTGCATTATGACATCATAATGGAATTTTGCATTATGACATCATAATGGCATTTTGCATTATGACATCATAATGGAATTTTTGCATTATGACATCATAATGGAATTTTTGCATTATGACATCATAATGGAATGTTGCATTATGACATCATAATGGAATGTTGCATTATGACATCATAATGGAATGTTACATTATGACATCATAATGGAATGTTGCATTATGACATCATAATGGAATGTTGCATTATGACATCATAATGGAATTTTGCATTATGACATCATAATGGCATTTTGCATTATGACATCATAATGGAATTTTTGCATTATGACATCATAATGGAATTTTTGCATTATGACATCATAATGGAATGTTGCATTATGACATCATAATGGAATGTTACATTATGACATCATAATGGAATGTTACATTATGACATCATAATGGAATGTTGCATTATGACATCATAATGGCATTTTGCATTATGACATCATAATGGAATTTTTGCATTATGACATCATAATGGAATTTTTGCATTATGACATCATAATGGAATTTTGCATTATGACATCATAATGGAATGTTACATTATGACATCATAATGGAATTTTTGCATTATGCCATCATAATGGAATTTTGCATTATGACGTCATACTGGAATGTTACATTATGACATCATAATGGAATTTTGCATTATGACATCATAATGGAATGTTGCATTATGACATCATAATGGAATTTTGCATTATGACATCATAATGGAATTTTTGCATTATGACATCATAATGGAATTTTTGCATTATGACATCATAATGGAATTTTTGCATTATGACATCATAATGGAATGTTACATTATGACATCATAATGGAATGTTGCATTATGACATCATAATGGCATTTTGCATTATGACATCATAATGGAATTTTTGCATTATGACATCATAATGGAATTTTTGCATTATGACATCATAATGGAATTTTGCATTATGACATCATAATGGAATGTTACATTATGACATCATAATGGAATTTTTGCATTATGACATCATAATGGAATTTTGCATTATGACGTCATACTGGAATGTTACATTATGACATCATAATGGAATTTTGCAATATGACATCATAATGGAATGCTGCATTATCACATCATAATGGAATGTTGCATTATGACATCATAATGGAATTTTGCATTATGACATCATAATGGAATTTTTGCATTATGACATCATAATGGAATTTTGCATTATGACATCATAATGGAATTTTTACATTATGACATCATAATGGAATGTTGCATTATGACATCATAATGGAATTTTGCATTATGACATAATAATGCAATTTTTGCATTATGACATCATAATGGAATTTTGCATCATGACATCATACTGGAATGTTACATTGTGACATCATAATGGAATGTTGCATTATGACATCATAATGGAATGTTGCATTATGACATCATAATGGAATGTTGCATTATGACATCATAATGGAATGTTGCATTATGACATCATAATGCAATTTTGCATTATGACATCATAATGGAATGTTGCATTATGACATCATAATGGAATTTTGCATTATGACATCATAATTAAATTTTTGCATTATGACATCATAATGGAATTTTGCATTATGACATCATACTGGAATGTTACATTATGACATCATAATGGAATTTTGCATTATGACATCATACTGGAATGTTACATTATGACATCATAATGGAATTTTTGCATTATGACATCATAATGGAATTTTGCATTATGACATCATACTGGAATGTTACATTATGACATCATAATGAAATTTTGCATTATGACATCATAATGGAATTTTGCATTATGACATCATAATGGAATGCTGCATTATGACATCATAATGGAATGTTGCATTATGACATCATAATGGAATTTTTGCATTATGACATCATAATGGAATTTTGCATTATGACATCATAATGGAATTTTTACATTATGACATCATAATGGAATGTTGCATTATGACATCATAATGGAATTTTGCATTATGGCATCATAATGGAATTTTGCATTATGGCATCATAATGCAATTTTTGCATTATGACATCATAATGGAATTTTGCATTATGACATCATACTGGAATGTTACATTATGACATCATAATGGAATGTTGCATTATGACATCATAATGGAATGTTGCATTATGACATCATAATGGAATGTTGCATTATGACATCATAATGGAATTTTGCATTATGACATCATAATGGAATTTTTGCATTATGACATCATAATGGAATTTTGCATTATGACATCATAATGGAATGTTACATTATGACATCATAATGGAATTTTTACATTATGACATCATAATGGAATGTTGCATTATGACATCATAATGGAATGTTGCATTATGACATCATAATGGAATTTTGCATTATGACATCATAATGGAATTTTTACATTATGACATCATAATGGAATTTTGCATTATGACATCATAATGGAATGTTACATTATGACATCATAATGGAATTTTGCATTATGACATCATAATGGGATGTTACATTATGACATCATAATGGAATTTTGCATTATGACATAATGGAATTTTTACATTATGACATCATAATGGAATGTTGCATTATGACATCATAATGGAATGTTGCATTATGACATCATAATGGAATTTTGCATTATGACATCATAATGGAATTTTTACATTATGACATCATAATGGAATGTTGCATTATGACATCATAATGGAATGTTACATTATGACATCATAAGGGAATTTTGCATTATGACATCATAATGGAATTTTTACATTATGACATCATAATGGAATTTTGCATGATGACATCATAATGGAATGTTACATTATGACATCATAATGGAATTTTGGATTATGACATCATAATGGAATTTTTACATTATGACATCATAATGGAATGTTGCATTATGACATCATAATGGCATTTTGCATTATGACATCATAATGGAATTTTTGCATTATGACATCATACTGGAATGTTACATTGTGACATCATAATGGAATGTTGCATTATGACATCATAATGGAATGTTGCATTATGACATCATAATGGAATGTTGCATTATGACATCATAATGGAATGTTGCATTATGACATCATAATGCAATTTTGCATTATGACATCATAATGGAATGTTGCATTATGACATCATAATGGAATTTTGCATTATGACATCATAATTAAATTTTTGCATTATGACATCATAATGGAATTTTGCATTATGACATCATACTGGAATGTTACATTATGACATCATAATGGAATTTTGCATTATGACATCATACTGGAATGTTACATTATGACATCATAATGGAATTTTTGCATTATGACATCATAATGGAATTTTGCATTATGACATCATACTGGAATGTTACATTATGACATCATAATGAAATTTTGCATTATGACATCATAATGGAATTTTGCATTATGACATCATAATGGAATGCTGCATTATGACATCATAATGGAATGTTGCATTATGACATCATAATGGAATTTTTGCATTATGACATAATAATGGAATTTTGCATTATGACATCATAATGGAATTTTTACATTATGACATCATAATGGAATGTTGCATTATGACATCATAATGGAATTTTGCATTATGGCATCATAATGCAATTTTTGCATTATGACATCATAATGGAATTTTGCATTATGACATCATACTGGAATGTTACATTATGACATCATAATGGAATGTTGCATTATGACATCATAATGGAATGTTGCATTATGACATCATAATGGAATGTTGCATTATGACATCATAATGGAATGTTGCATTATGACATCATAATGGAATTTTGCATTATGACATCATAATGGAATTTTTACATTATGACATCATAATGGAATTTTGCATTATGACATCATAATGGAATGTTACATTATGACATCATAATGGAATTTTGCATTATGACATCATAATGGGATGTTACATTATGACATCATAATGGAATTTTGCATTATGACATAATGGAATTTTTACATTATGACATCATAATGGAATGTTGCATTATGACATCATAATGGAATGTTGCATTATGACATCATAATGGAATTTTGCATTATGACATCATAATGGAATTTTTACATTATGACATCATAATGGAATGTTGCATTATGACATCATAATGGAATGTTACATTATGACATCATAAGGGAATTTTGCATTATGACATCATAATGGAATTTTTACATTATGACATCATAATGGAATTTTGCATGATGACATCATAATGGAATGTTACATTATGACATCATAATGGAATTTTGGATTATGACATCATAATGGAATTTTTACATTATGACATCATAATGGAATGTTGCATTATGACATCATAATGGCATTTTGCATTATGACATCATAATGGAATTTTTGCATTATGACATCATACTGGAATGTTACATTATGACATCATAATGGAATTTTTGCATTATGACATCATAATGGAATTTTGCATTATGACATCATACTGGAATGTTACATTATGACATCATAATGGAATGTTGCATTATGACATCATGATGGAATGTTGCATTATGACATCATAATGGAATGTTGCATTATGACATCATAATGGAATGTTGCATTATGACATCATAATGGAATGTTGCATTAGGACATCATAATGGAATTTTGCATTATGACATCATAATGGAATGTTGCATTATGACATCATAATGGAATTTTGCATTATGACATCATAATGGAATTTTTACATTATGACATCATAATGGAATTTTGCATTATGACATCATAATGGAATTTTTGCATTATGACATCATAATGGAATTTTGCATTATGACATCATAATGGAATTTTTACATTATGACATCATAATGGAATGTTGCATTATGACATCATAATGGAATGTTGCATTATGACATCATAATGGAATTTTGCATTATGACATCATAATGGAATGTTACATTATGACATCATAATGGAATGTTGCATTATGACATTATGGCATTTTGCATTATGACATCATAATGGAATTTTTGCATTATGACATCATAATGGAATTTTTGCATTATGACATCATAATGGAATTTTTGCATTATGACATCATAATGGAATTTTGCATTATGACATCATACTGGAATGTTACATTATGACATCATAATGGAATTTTTGCATTATGACATCATAATGGAATTTTGCATTATGACATCATAATGGAATTTTGCATCATGACATCATACTGGAATGTTACATTATGACATCATAATTGAATGTTGCATTATAACATCATAATGGAATGTTGCATTATGACATCATACATCATGACATCATACTGGAATGTTACATTATGACATCATAATGGAATTTTGCATTATGACATCATAATGGAATTTTGCATTATGACATCATAATGGGATGTTACATTATGACATCATAATGGAATTTTGCATTATGACATAATGGAATTTTTACATTATGACATCATAATGGAATGTTGCATTATGACATCATACTGGAATGTTACATTATGACATCATAATGGAATGTTGCATTATGACATCATAATGGAATGTTGCATTATGACATCATAATGGAATGTTGCATTATGACATCATAATGCAATTTTGCATCATGACATCATACTGGAATGTTGCATTATGACATCATAATGGAATGTTGCATTATGACATCATAATGGAATGTTGCATTATGACATCATAATGGAATGTTGCATTATGACATCATAATGGAATGTTGCATTATGACATCATAATGCAATTTTGCATCATGACATCATACTGGAATGTTACATTATGACATCATAATGGAATGTTGCATTATGACATCATAATGGAATGTTGCATTAGGACATCATAATGGAATGTTGCATTATGACATCATAATGGCATTTTGCATTATGACATCATAATGGAATTTTTGCATTATGACATCATACTGGAATGTTACATTATGACATCATAATGGAAATTTGCATTATGACATCATACTGGAATGTTACATTATGACATCATAATGGAATTTTTGCATTATGACATCATAATGGTATTTTGCATTATGACATCATACTGGAATGTTACATTATGACATCATAATGGAATGTTGCATTATGACATCATGATGGAATGTTGCATTATGACATCATAATGGAATGTTGCATTATGACATCATAATGGAATGTTGCATTATGACATCATAATGGAATGTTGCATTAGGACATCATAATGGAATTTTGCATTATGACATCATAATGGAATGTTGCATTATGACATCATAATGGAATGTTGCATTATGACATCATAATGGAATTTTGCATTATGACATCATAATGGAATTTTTACATTATGACATCATAATGGAATTTTGCATTATGACATCATAATGGAATTTTTGCATTATGACATCATAATGGAATTTTGCATTATGACATCATAATGGAATTTTTACATTATGACATCATAATGGAATGTTGCATTATGACATCATAATGGAATTTTGCATTATGACATCATACTGGAATGTTACATTATGACATCATAATGGAATGTTACATTATGACATCATAATGGAATGTTGCATTATGACATTATGGCATTTTGCATTATGACATCATAATGGAATTTTTGCATTATGACATCATAATGGAATTTTTGCATTATGACATCATAATGGAATTTTGCATTATGACATCATACTGGAATGTTACATTATGACATCATAATGGAATTTTTGCATTATGACATCATAATGGAATTTTGCATTATGACATCATAATGGAATTTTGCATCATGATATCATACTGGAATGTTACATTATGACATCATAATGGAATGTTGCATTATGACATCATAATGGAATGTTGCATTATGACATCATAATGGAATGTTGCATTATGACATCATAATGGAATGTTGCATTATGACATCATAATGGAATTTTGCATTCTGACATCATAATGGAATGTTGCATTATGACATCATAATGGAATTTTGCATTATGACATCATAATGGAATTTTTGCATTATGACATCATAATGGAATTTTGCATTATGACATCATAATGGAATTTTTACATTATGACATCATAATGGAATGTTGCATTATGACATCATAATGGAATGTTGCATTATGACATCATAATGGAATTTTGCATTATGACATCATAATGGAATGTTACATTATGACATCATAATGGAATTTTGCATTATGACATCATAATGGGATGTTACATTATGACATCATAATGGAATTTTGCATTATGACATAATGGAATTTTTACATTATGACATCATAATGGAATGTTGCATTATGACATCATAATGGAACGTTACATTATGACATCATAATGGAATTTTGCATTATGACATCATAATGGAATTTTGCATTATGACATCATAATGGAATTTTTACATTATGACATCATAATGGAATTTTGCATTATGACATCATAATGGAATGTTACATTATGACATCATAATGAAATGTTGCATTATGACATCATAATGGCATTTTGCATTATGACATCATAATGGAATTTTGCATTATGACATCATAATGGAATTTTTACATTATGACATCATAATGGAATGTTGCATTATGACATCATAATGGAATGTTACATTATGACATCATAATGGAATTTTGCATTATGACATCATAAAGGGATGTTACATTATGACATCATAATGGAATTTTGCATTATGACATAATGGAATTTTTACATTATGACATCAAAATGGAATGTTGCATTATGACATCATAATGGAATGTTGCATTATGACATCATAATGGAATGTTTCATTATGACATCATAATGGAATTTTGCATTATGACATCAAAATGGAATGTTACATTATGCCATCATAATGGAATTTTGCATTATGACATCATAATGGAATTTTTACATTATGACATCATAATGGAATGTTGCATTATGACATCATAATGGAATGTTACATTATGACATCATAAGGGAATTTTGCATTATGACATCATAATGGAATTTTTGCATTATGACATCATAATGGAATTTTGCATTATGACATCATAATGGAATGTTACATTATGACATCATAATGGAATTTTTGCATTATGCCATCATAATGGAATTTTGCATTATGACGTCATACTGGAATGTTACATTATGACATCATAATGGAATTTTGCATTATGACATCATAATGGAATTTTGCATTATGACATCATAATGGAATTTTGCATTATGACATCATAATGGAATTTTTGCATTATGACATCATAATGGAATTTTTGCATTATGACATCATAATGGAATTTTGCATTATGACATCATAATGGAATGTTACATTATGACATCATAATGGAATTTTTGCATTATGACATCATAATGGAATTTTGCATTATGACGTCATACTGGAATGTTACATTATGACATCATAATGGAATTTTGCAATATGACATCATAATGGAATGCTGCATTATCACATCATAATGGAATGTTGCATTATGACATCATAATGGAATTTTGCATTATGACATCATAATGGAATTTTTGCATTATGACATCATAATGGAATTTTGCATTATGACATCATAATGGAATTTTTACATTATGACATCATAATGGAATGTTGCATTATGACATCATAATGGAATTTTGCATTATGACATCATAATGCAATTTTTGCATTATGACATCATAATGGAATTTTGCATCATGACATCATACTGGAATGTTACATTGTGACATCATAATGGAATGTTGCATTATGACATCATAATGAAATGTTGCATTATGACATCATAATGGAATGTTGCATTATGACATCATAATGGAATGTTGCATTATGACATCATAATGCAATTTTGCATTATGACATCATAATGGAATGTTGCATTATGACATCATAATGGAATTTTGCATTATGACATCATAATGGCATTTTGCATTATGACATCATAATGGAATTTTGCATTATGACATCATAATGGAATGTTACATTATGACATCATAATGGAATTTTGCATTATGACATCATACTGGAATGTTACATTATGACATCATAATGGAATTTTTGCATTATGACATCATAATGGAATTTTGCATTATGACATCATACTGGAATGTTACATTATGACATCATAATGGAATTTTGCATTATGACATCATAATGGAATTTTGCATTATGACATCATAATGGAATGCTGCATTATGACATCATAATGGAATGTTGCATTATGACATCATAATGGAATTTTTGCATTATGACATCATAATGGAATTTTGCATTATGACATCATAATGGAATTTTTACATTATGACATCATAATGGAATGTTGCATTATGACATCATAATGGAATGTTGCATTATGACATCATAATGGAATTTTGCATTATGACATTATAATGGCATTTTGCATTATGACATCATAATGGAATTTTTGCATTATGACATCATAATGGAATTTTTGCATTATGACATCATAATGGAATGTTGCATTATGACATCATAATGGAATGTTGCATTATGACATCATAATGGAATTTTGCATTATGACATCATAATGGCATTTTGCATTATGACATCATAATGGAATTTTTGCATTATGACATCATAATGGAATTTTTGCATTATGACATCATAATGGAATGTTGCATTATGACATCATAATGGAATGTTGCATTATGACATCATAATGGAATGTTACATTATGACATCATAATGGAATGTTGCATTATGACATCATAATGGAATGTTGCATTATGACATCATAATGGAATTTTGCATTATGACATCATAATGGCATTTTGCATTATGACATCATAATGGAATTTTTGCATTATGACATCATAATGGAATTTTTGCATTATGACATCATAATGGAATGTTGCATTATGACATCATAATGGAATGTTGCATTATGACATCATAATGGAATGTTACATTATGACATCATAATGGAATGTTGCATTATGACATCATAATGGCATTTTGCATTATGACATCATAATGGAATTTTTGCATTATGACATCATAATGGAATTTTTGCATTATGACATCATAATGGAATTTTGCATTATGACATCATAATGGAATGTTACATTATGACATCATAATGGAATTTTTGCATTATGCCATCATAATGGAATTTTGCATTATGACGTCATACTGGAATGTTACATTATGACATCATAATGGAATTTTGCATTATGACATCATAATGGAATGTTGCATTATGACATCATAATGGAATTTTGCATTATGACATCATAATGGAATTTTTGCATTATGACATCATAATGGAATTTTTGCATTATGACATCATAATGGAATTTTTGCATTATGACATCATAATGGAATGTTACATTATGACATCATAATGGAATGTTGCATTATGACATCATAATGGCATTTTGCATTATGACATCATAATGGAATTTTTGCATTATGACATCATAATGGAATTTTTGCATTATGACATCATAATGGAATTTTGCATTATGACATCATAATGGAATGTTACATTATGACATCATAATGGAATTTTTGCATTATGACATCATAATGGGATTTTGCATTATGACGTCATACTGGAATGTTACATTATGACATCATAATGGAATTTTGCAATATGACATCATAATGGAATGCTGCATTATCACATCATAATGGAATGTTGCATTATGACATCATAATGGAATTTTGCATTATGACATCATAATGGAATTTTTGCATTATGACATCATAATGGAATTTTGCATTATGACATCATAATGGAATTTTTACATTATGACATCATAATGGAATGTTGCATTATGACATCATAATGGAATTTTGCATTATGACATAATAATGCAATTTTTGCATTATGACATCATAATGGAATTTTGCATCATGACATCATACTGGAATGTTACATTGTGACATCATAATGGAATGTTGCATTATGACATCATAATGGAATGTTGCATTATGACATCATAATGGAATGTTGCATTATGACATCATAATGGAATGTTGCATTATGACATCATAATGCAATTTTGCATTATGACATCATAATGGAATGTTGCATTATGACATCATAATGGAATTTTGCATTATGACATCATAATTAAATTTTTGCATTATGACATCATAATGGAATTTTGCATTATGACATCATACTGGAATGTTACATTATGACATCATAATGGAATTTTGCATTATGACATCATACTGGAATGTTACATTATGACATCATAATGGAATTTTTGCATTATGACATCATAATGGAATTTTGCATTATGACATCATACTGGAATGTTACATTATGACATCATAATGAAATTTTGCATTATGACATCATAATGGAATTTTGCATTATGACATCATAATGGAATGCTGCATTATGACATCATAATGGAATGTTGCATTATGACATCATAATGGAATTTTTGCATTATGACATCATAATGGAATTTTGCATTATGACATCATAATGGAATTTTTACATTATGACATCATAATGGAATGTTGCATTATGACATCATAATGGAATTTTGCATTATGGCATCATAATGCAATTTTTGCATTATGACATCATAATGGAATTTTGCATTATGACATCATACTGGAATGTTACATTATGACATCATAATGGAATGTTGCATTATGACATCATAATGGAATGTTGCATTATGACATCATAATGGAATGTTGCATTATGACATCATAATGGAATGTTGCATTATGACATCATAATGGAATTTTGCATTATGACATCATAATGGAATTTTTGCATTATGACATCATAATGGAATTTTGCATTATGACATCATAATGGAATGTTACATTATGACATCATAATGGAATTTTTACATTATGACATCATAATGGAATGTTGCATTATGACATCATAATGGAATGTTGCATTATGACATCATAATGGAATTTTGCATTATGACATCATAATGGAATTTTTACATTATGACATCATAATGGAATTTTGCATTATGACATCATAATGGAATGTTACATTATGACATCATAATGGAATTTTGCATTATGACATCATAATGGGATGTTACATTATGACATCATAATGGAATTTTGCATTATGACATAATGGAATTTTTACATTATGACATCATAATGGAATGTTGCATTATGACATCATAATGGAATGTTGCATTATGACATCATAATGGAATTTTGCATTATGACATCATAATGGAATTTTTACATTATGACATCATAATGGAATGTTGCATTATGACATCATAATGGAATGTTACATTATGACATCATAAGGGAATTTTGCATTATGACATCATAATGGAATTTTTACATTATGACATCATAATGGAATTTTGCATGATGACATCATAATGGAATGTTACATTATGACATCATAATGGAATTTTGGATTATGACATCATAATGGAATTTTTACATTATGACATCATAATGGAATGTTGCATTATGACATCATAATGGCATTTTGCATTATGACATCATAATGGAATTTTTGCATTATGACATCATACTGGAATGTTACATTATGACATCATAATGGAATTTTTGCATTATGACATCATAATGGAATTTTGCATCATGACATCATACTGGAATGTTACATTGTGACATCATAATGGAATGTTGCATTATGACATCATAATGGAATGTTGCATTATGACATCATAATGGAATGTTGCATTATGACATCATAATGGAATGTTGCATTATGACATCATAATGCAATTTTGCATTATGACATCATAATGGAATGTTGCATTATGACATCATAATGGAATTTTGCATTATGACATCATAATTAAATTTTTGCATTATGACATCATAATGGAATTTTGCATTATGACATCATACTGGAATGTTACATTATGACATCATAATGGAATTTTGCATTATGACATCATACTGGAATGTTACATTATGACATCATAATGGAATTTTTGCATTATGACATCATAATGGAATTTTGCATTATGACATCATACTGGAATGTTACATTATGACATCATAATGAAATTTTGCATTATGACATCATAATGGAATTTTGCATTATGACATCATAATGGAATGCTGCATTATGACATCATAATGGAATGTTGCATTATGACATCATAATGGAATTTTTGCATTATGACATCATAATGGAATTTTGCATTATGACATCATAATGGAATTTTTACATTATGACATCATAATGGAATGTTGCATTATGACATCATAATGGAATTTTGCATTATGGCATCATAATGCAATTTTTGCATTATGACATCATAATGGAATTTTGCATTATGACATCATACTGGAATGTTACATTATGACATCATAATGGAATGTTGCATTATGACATCATAATGGAATGTTGCATTATGACATCATAATGGAATGTTGCATTATGACATCATAATGGAATGTTGCATTATGACATCATAATGGAATTTTGCATTATGACATCATAATGGAATTTTTGCATTATGACATCATAATGGAATTTTGCATTATGACATCATAATGGAATGTTACATTATGACATCATAATGGAATTTTTACATTATGACATCATAATGGAATGTTGCATTATGACATCATAATGGAATGTTGCATTATGACATCATAATGGAATGTTGCATTATGACATCATAATGGAATTTTTACATTATGACATCATAATGGAATTTTGCATTATGACATCATAATGGAATGTTACATTATGACATCATAATGGAATTTTGCATTATGACATCATAATGGGATGTTACATTATGACATCATAATGGAATTTTGCATTATGACATAATGGAATTTTTACATTATGACATCATAATGGAATGTTGCATTATGACATCATAATGGAATGTTGCATTATGACATCATAATGGAATTTTGCATTATGACATCATAATGGAATTTTTACATTATGACATCATAATGGAATGTTGCATTATGACATCATAATGGAATGTTACATTATGACATCATAAGGGAATTTTGCATTATGACATCATAATGGAATTTTTACATTATGACATCATAATGGAATTTTGCATGATGACATCATAATGGAATGTTACATTATGACATCATAATGGAATTTTGGATTATGACATCATAATGGAATTTTTACATTATGACATCATAATGGAATGTTGCATTATGACATCATAATGGCATTTTGCATTATGACATCATAATGGAATTTTTGCATTATGACATCATACTGGAATGTTACATTATGACATCATAATGGAATTTTTGCATTATGACATCATAATGGAATTTTGCATTATGACATCATACTGGAATGTTACATTATGACATCATAATGGAATGTTGCATTATGACATCATGATGGAATGTTGCATTATGACATCATAATGGAATGTTGCATTATGACATCATAATGGAATGTTGCATTATGACATCATAATGGAATGTTGCATTAGGACATCATAATGGAATTTTGCATTATGACATCATAATGGAATGTTGCATTATGACATCATAATGGAATTTTGCATTATGACATCATAATGGAATTTTTACATTATGACATCATAATGGAATTTTGCATTATGACATCATAATGGAATTTTTGCATTATGACATCATAATGGAATTTTGCATTATGACATCATAATGGAATTTTTACATTATGACATCATAATGGAATGTTGCATTATGACATCATAATGGAATGTTGCATTATGACATCATAATGGAATTTTGCATTATGACATCATAATGGAATGTTACATTATGACATCATAATGGAATGTTGCATTATGACATTATGGCATTTTGCATTATGACATCATAATGGAATTTTTGCATTATGACATCATAATGGAATTTTTGCATTATGACATCATAATGGAATTTTTGCATTATGACATCATAATGGAATTTTGCATTATGACATCATACTGGAATGTTACATTATGACATCATAATGGAATTTTTGCATTATGACATCATAATGGAATTTTGCATTATGACATCATAATGGAATTTTGCATCATGACATCATACTGGAATGTTACATTATGACATCATAATTGAATGTTGCATTATAACATCATAATGGAATGTTGCATTATGACATCATAATGGAATGTTGCATTATGACATCATAATGGAATGTTGCATTATGACATCATAATGGAATGTTGCATTATGACATCATAATGCAATTTTGCATTATGACATCATAATGGGATGTTACATTATGACATCATAATGGAATGTTGCATTATGACATCATAATGGAATGTTGCATTATGACATCATAATGGAATTTTGCATTATGACATCATAATGGAATTTTACATTATGACATCATAATGGAATTTTGCATTATGACATCATAATGGAATGTTACATTATGACATCATAATGAAATGTTGCATTATGACATCATAATGGCATTTTGCATTATGACATCATAATGGAATTTTTGCATTATGACATCATACTGGAATGTTACATTATGACATCATAATGGAATTTTGCATTATGACATCATAATGGAATTTTGCATTATGACATCATAATGGGATGTTACATTATGACATCATAATGGAATTTTGCATTATGACATAATGGAATTTTTACATTATGACATCATAATGGAATGTTGCATTATGACATCATACTGGAATGTTACATTATGACATCATAATGGAATGTTGCATTATGACATCATAATGGAATGTTGCATTATGACATCATAATGGAATGTTGCATTATGACATCATAATGCAATTTTGCATCATGACATCATACTGGAATGTTGCATTATGACATCATAATGGAATGTTGCATTATGACATCATAATGGAATGTTGCATTATGACATCATAATGGAATGTTGCATTATGACATCATAATGGAATGTTGCATTATGACATCATAATGCAATTTTGCATCATGACATCATACTGGAATGTTACATTATGACATCATAATGGAATGTTGCATTATGACATCATAATGGAATGTTGCATTAGGACATCATAATGGAATGTTGCATTATGACATCATAATGGAATGTTACATTATGACATCATAAGGGAATTTTGCATTATGACATCATAATGGAATTTTTACATTATGACATCATAATGGAATTTTGCATGATGACATCATAATGGAATGTTACATTATGACATCATAATGGAATTTTGGATTATGACATCATAATGGAATTTTTACATTATGACATCATAATGGAATGTTGCATTATGACATCATAATGGCATTTTGCATTATGACATCATAATGGAATTTTTGCATTATGACATCATACTGGAATGTTACATTATGACATCATAATGGAATTTTTGCATTATGACATCATAATGGAATTTTGCATTATGACATCATACTGGAATGTTACATTATGACATCATAATGGAATGTTGCATTATGACATCATGATGGAATGTTGCATTATGACATCATAATGGAATGTTGCATTATGACATCATAATGGAATGTTGCATTATGACATCATAATGGAATGTTGCATTAGGACATCATAATGGAATTTTGCATTATGACATCATAATGGAATGTTGCATTATGACATCATAATGGAATTTTGCATTATGACATCATAATGGAATTTTTACATTATGACATCATAATGGAATTTTGCATTATGACATCATAATGGAATTTTTGCATTATGACATCATAATGGAATTTTGCATTATGACATCATAATGGAATTTTTACATTATGACATCATAATGGAATGTTGCATTATGACATCATAATGGAATGTTGCATTATGACATCATAATGGAATTTTGCATTATGACATCATAATGGAATGTTACATTATGACATCATAATGGAATGTTGCATTATGACATTATGGCATTTTGCATTATGACATCATAATGGAATTTTTGCATTATGACATCATAATGGAATTTTTGCATTATGACATCATAATGGAATTTTTGCATTATGACATCATAATGGAATTTTGCATTATGACATCATACTGGAATGTTACATTATGACATCATAATGGAATTTTTGCATTATGACATCATAATGGAATTTTGCATTATGACATCATAATGGAATTTTGCATCATGACATCATACTGGAATGTTACATTATGACATCATAATTGAATGTTGCATTATAACATCATAATGGAATGTTGCATTATGACATCATAATGGAATGTTGCATTATGACATCATAATGGAATGTTGCATTATGACATCATAATGGAATGTTGCATTATGACATCATAATGCAATTTTGCATTATGACATCATAATGGGATGTTACATTATGACATCATAATGGAATGTTGCATTATGACATCATAATGGAATGTTGCATTATGACATCATAATGGAATTTTGCATTATGACATCATAATGGAATTTTACATTATGACATCATAATGGAATTTTGCATTATGACATCATAATGGAATGTTACATTATGACATCATAATGAAATGTTGCATTATGACATCATAATGGCATTTTGCATTATGACATCATAATGGAATTTTTGCATTATGACATCATACTGGAATGTTACATTATGACATCATAATGGAATTTTGCATTATGACATCATAATGGAATTTTGCATTATGACATCATAATGGGATGTTACATTATGACATCATAATGGAATTTTGCATTATGACATAATGGAATTTTTACATTATGACATCATAATGGAATGTTGCATTATGACATCATACTGGAATGTTACATTATGACATCATAATGGAATGTTGCATTATGACATCATAATGGAATGTTGCATTATGACATCATAATGGAATGTTGCATTATGACATCATAATGCAATTTTGCATCATGACATCATACTGGAATGTTGCATTATGACATCATAATGGAATGTTGCATTATGACATCATAATGGAATGTTGCATTATGACATCATAATGGAATGTTGCATTATGACATCATAATGGAATGTTGCATTATGACATCATAATGCAATTTTGCATCATGACATCATACTGGAATGTTACATTATGACATCATAATGGAATGTTGCATTATGACATCATAATGGAATGTTGCATTAGGACATCATTATGGAATGTTGCATTATGACATCATAATGGCATTTTGCATTATGACATCATAATGGAATTTTTGCATTATGACATCATACTGGAATGTTACATTATGACATCATAATGGAAATTTGCATTATGACATCATACTGGAATGTTACATTATGACATCATAATGGAATTTTTGCATTATGACATCATAATGGTATTTTGCATTATGACATCATACTGGAATGTTACATTATGACATCATAATGGAATGTTGCATTATGACATCATGATGGAATGTTGCATTATGACATCATAATGGAATGTTGCATTATGACATCATAATGGAATGTTGCATTATGACATCATAATGGAATGTTGCATTAGGACATCATAATGGAATTTTGCATTATGACATCATAATGGAATGTTGCATTATGACATCATAATGGAATGTTGCATTATGACATCATAATGGAATTTTGCATTATGACATCATAATGGAATTTTTACATTATGACATCATAATGGAATTTTGCATTATGACATCATAATGGAATTTTTGCATTATGACATCATAATGGAATTTTGCATTATGACATCATAATGGAATTTTTACATTATGACATCATAATGGAATGTTGCATTATGACATCATAATGGAATTTTGCATTATGACATCATACTGGAATGTTACATTATGACATCATAATGGAATGTTACATTATGACATCATAATGGAATGTTGCATTATGACATCATAATGGAATGTTGCATTATGACATCATAATGGAATTTTGCATTATGACATCATAATGGAATTTTACATTATGACATCATAATGGAATTTTGCATTATGACATCATAATGGAATGTTACATTATGACATCATAATGAAATGTTGCATTATGACATCATAATGGCATTTTGCATTATGACATCATAATGGAATTTTTGCATTATGACATCATACTGGAATGTTACATTATGACATCATAATGGAATTTTGCATTATGACATCATAATGGAATTTTGCATTATGACATCATAATGGGATGTTACATTATGACATCATAATGGAATTTTGTATTATGACATAATGGAATTTTTACATTATGACATCATAATGGAATGTTGCATTATGACATCATACTGGAATGTTACATTATGACATCATAATGGAATGTTGCATTATGACATCATAATGGAATGTTGCATTATGACATCATAATGGAATGTTGCATTATGACATCATAATGCAATTTTGCATCATGACATCATACTGGAATGTTGCATTATGACATCATAATGGAATGTTGCATTATGACATCATAATGGAATGTTGCATTATGACATCATAATGGAATGTTGCATTATGACATCATAATGGAATGTTGCATTATGACATCATAATGCAATTTTGCATCATGACATCATACTGGAATGTTACATTATGACATCATAATGGAATGTTGCATTATGACATCATAATGGAATGTTGCATTAGGACATCATAATGGAATGTTGCATTATGACATCATAATGGCATTTTGCATTATGACATCATAATGGAATTTTTGCATTATGACATCATAATGGAATGTTGCATTATGACATCATAATGGAATGTTGCGTTATGACATCATAATGGAATGTTGCATTATGACATCATAATGGAATGTTGCATTATGACATCATAATGCAATTTTGCATCATGACATCATACTGGAATGTTGCATTATGACATCATAATGGAATGTTGCATTATGACATCATAATGGAATGTTGCATTATGACATCATAATGGAATGTTGCATTATGACATCATAATGGAATGTTGCATTATGACATCATAATGCAATTTTGCATCATGACATCATACTGGAATGTTACATTATGACATCATAATGGAATGTTGCATTATGACATCATAATGGAATGTTGCATTAGGACATCATAATGGAATGTTGCATTAGGACATCATAATGGAATGTTGCATTATGACATCATAATGGAATGTTACATTATGACATCATAAGGGAATTTTGCATTATGACATCATAATGGAATTTTTACATTATGACATCATAATGGAATTTTGCATGATGACATCATAATGGAATGTTACATTATGACATCATAATGGAATTTTGGATTATGACATCATAATGGAATTTTTACATTATGACATCATAATGGAATGTTGCATTATGACATCATAATGGCATTTTGCATTATGACATCATAATGGAATTTTTGCATTATGACATCATACTGGAATGTTACATTATGACATCATAATGGAATTTTTGCATTATGACATCATAATGGAATTTTGCATTATGACATCATACTGGAATGTTACATTATGACATCATAATGGAATGTTGCATTATGACATCATGATGGAATGTTGCATTATGACATCATAATGGAATGTTGCATTATGACATCATAATGGAATGTTGCATTATGACATCATAATGGAATGTTGCATTAGGACATCATAATGGAATTTTGCATTATGACATCATAATGGAATGTTGCATTATGACATCATAATGGAATGTTGCATTATGACATCATAATGGAATTTTTACATTATGACATCATAATGGAATTTTGCATTATGACATCATAATGGAATTTTTGCATTATGACATCATAATGGAATTTTGCATTATGACATCATAATGGAATTTTTACATTATGACATCATAATGGAATGTTGCATTATGACATCATAATGGAATGTTGCATTATGACATCATAATGGAATTTTGCATTATGACATCATAATGGAATGTTACATTATGACATCATAATGGAATGTTGCATTATGACATTATGGCATTTTGCATTATGACATCATAATGGAATTTTTGCATTATGACATCATAATGGAATTTTTGCATTATGACATCATAATGGAATTTTTGCATTATGACATCATAATGGAATTTTGCATTATGACATCATACTGGAATGTTACATTATGACATCATAATGGAATTTTTGCATTATGACATCATAATGGAATTTTGCATTATGACATCATAATGGAATTTTGCATCATGACATCATACTGGAATGTTACATTATGACATCATAATTGAATGTTGCATTATAACATCATAATGGAATGTTGCATTATGACATCATAATGGAATGTTGCATTATGACATCATAATGGAATGTTGCATTATGACATCATAATGGAATGTTGCATTATGACATCATAATGCAATTTTGCATTATGACATCATAATGGGATGTTACATTATGACATCATAATGGAATGTTGCATTATGACATCATAATGGAATGTTGCATTATGACATCATAATGGAATTTTGCATTATGACATCATAATGGAATTTTACATTATGACATCATAATGGAATTTTGCATTATGACATCATAATGGAATGTTACATTATGACATCATAATGAAATGTTGCATTATGACATCATAATGGCATTTTGCATTATGACATCATAATGGAATTTTTGCATTATGACATCATACTGGAATGTTACATTATGACATCATAATGGAATTTTGCATTATGACATCATAATGGAATTTTGCATTATGACATCATAATGGGATGTTACATTATGACATCATAATGGAATTTTGCATTATGACATAATGGAATTTTTACATTATGACATCATAATGGAATGTTGCATTATGACATCATACTGGAATGTTACATTATGACATCATAATGGAATGTTGCATTATGACATCATAATGGAATGTTGCATTATGACATCATAATGGAATGTTGCATTATGACATCATAATGGGATGTTACATTATGACATCATAATGGAATTTTGCATTATGACATAATGGAATTTTTACATTATGACATCATAATGGAATGTTGCATTATGACATCATACTGGAATGTTACATTATGACATCATAATGGAATGTTGCATTATGACATCATAATGGAATGTTGCATTATGACATCATAATGGAATGTTGCATTATGACATCATAATGCAATTTTGCATCATGACATCATACTGGAATGTTGCATTATGACATCATAATGGAATGTTGCATTATGACATCATAATGGAATGTTGCATTATGACATCATAATGGAATGTTGCATTATGACATCATAATGGAATGTTGCATTATGACATCATAATGCAATTTTGCATCATGACATCATACTGGAATGTTACATTATGACATCATAATGGAATGTTGCATTATGACATCATAATGGAATGTTGCATTAGGACATCATAATGGAATGTTGCATTATGACATCATAATGGAATGTTACATTATGACATCATAAGGGAATTTTGCATTATGACATCATAATGGAATTTTTACATTATGACATCATAATGGAATTTTGCATGATGACATCATAATGGAATGTTACATTATGACATCATAATGGAATTTTGGATTATGACATCATAATGGAATTTTTACATTATGACATCATAATGGAATGTTGCATTATGACATCATAATGGCATTTTGCATTATGACATCATAATGGAATTTTTGCATTATGACATCATACTGGAATGTTACATTATGACATCATAATGGAATTTTTGCATTATGACATCATAATGGAATTTTGCATTATGACATCATACTGGAATGTTACATTATGACATCATAATGGAATGTTGCATTATGACATCATGATGGAATGTTGCATTATGACATCATAATGGAATGTTGCATTATGACATCATAATGGAATGTTGCATTATGACATCATAATGGAATGTTGCATTAGGACATCATAATGGAATTTTGCATTATGACATCATAATGGAATGTTGCATTATGACATCATAATGGAATTTTGCATTATGACATCATAATGGAATTTTTACATTATGACATCATAATGGAATTTTGCATTATGACATCATAATGGAATTTTTGCATTATGACATCATAATGGAATTTTGCATTATGACATCATAATGGAATTTTTACATTATGACATCATAATGGAATGTTGCATTATGACATCATAATGGAATGTTGCATTATGACATCATAATGGAATTTTGCATTATGACATCATAATGGAATGTTACATTATGACATCATAATGGAATGTTGCATTATGACATTATGGCATTTTGCATTATGACATCATAATGGAATTTTTGCATTATGACATCATAATGGAATTTTTGCATTATGACATCATAATGGAATTTTTGCATTATGACATCATAATGGAATTTTGCATTATGACATCATACTGGAATGTTACATTATGACATCATAATGGAATTTTTGCATTATGACATCATAATGGAATTTTGCATTATGACATCATAATGGAATTTTGCATCATGACATCATACTGGAATGTTACATTATGACATCATAATTGAATGTTGCATTATAACATCATAATGGAATGTTGCATTATGACATCATAATGGAATGTTGCATTATGACATCATAATGGAATGTTGCATTATGACATCATAATGGAATGTTGCATTATGACATCATAATGCAATTTTGCATTATGACATCATAATGGGATGTTACATTATGACATCATAATGGAATGTTGCATTATGACATCATAATGGAATGTTGCATTATGACATCATAATGGAATTTTGCATTATGACATCATAATGGAATTTTACATTATGACATCATAATGGAATTTTGCATTATGACATCATAATGGAATGTTACATTATGACATCATAATGGAATGTTGCATTATGACATCATAATGGCATTTTGCATTATGACATCATAATGGAATTTTTGCATTATGACATCATACTGGAATGTTACATTATGACATCATAATGGAATTTTGCATTATGACATCATAATGGAATTTTGCATTATGACATCATAATGGGATGTTACATTATGACATCATAATGGAATTTTGCATTATGACATAATGGAATTTTTACATTATGACATCATAATGGAATGTTGCATTATGACATCATACTGGAATGTTACATTATGACATCATAATGGAATGTTGCATTATGACATCATAATGGAATGTTGCATTATGACATCATAATGGAATGTTGCATTATGACATCATAATGCAATTTTGCATCATGACATCATACTGGAATGTTGCATTATGACATCATAATGGAATGTTGCATTATGACATCATAATGGAATGTTGCATTATGACATCATAATGGAATGTTGCATTATGACATCATAATGGAATGTTGCATTATGACATCATAATGCAATTTTGCATCATGACATCATACTGGAATGTTACATTATGACATCATAATGGAATGTTGCATTATGACATCATAATGGAATGTTGCATTAGGACATCATAATGGAATGTTGCATTATGACATCATAATGGCATTTTGCATTATGACATCATAATGGAATTTTTGCATTATGACATCATACTGGAATGTTACATTATGACATCATAATGGAAATTTGCATTATGACATCATACTGGAATGTTACATTATGACATCATAATGGAATTTTTGCATTATGACATCATAATGGTATTTTGCATTATGACATCATACTGGAATGTTACATTATGACATCATAATGGAATGTTGCATTATGACATCATGATGGAATGTTGCATTATGACATCATAATGGAATGTTGCATTATGACATCATAATGGAATGTTGCATTATGACATCATAATGGAATGTTGCATTAGGACATCATAATGGAATTTTGCATTATGACATCATAATGGAATGTTGCATTATGACATCATAATGGAATGTTGCATTATGACATCATAATGGAATTTTGCATTATGACATCATAATGGAATTTTTACATTATGACATCATAATGGAATTTTGCATTATGACATCATAATGGAATTTTTGCATTATGACATCATAATGGAATTTTGCATTATGACATCATAATGGAATTTTTACATTATGACATCATAATGGAATGTTGCATTATGACATCATAATGGAATTTTGCATTATGACATCATACTGGAATGTTACATTATGACATCATAATGGAATGTTACATTATGACATCATAATGGAATGTTGCATTATGACATCATAATGGAATGTTGCATTATGACATCATAATGGAATTTTGCATTATGACATCATAATGGAATTTTACATTATGACATCATAATGGAATTTTGCATTATGACATCATAATGGAATGTTACATTATGACATCATAATGAAATGTTGCATTATGACATCATAATGGCATTTTGCATTATGACATCATAATGGAATTTTTGCATTATGACATCATACTGGAATGTTACATTATGACATCATAATGGAATTTTGCATTATGACATCATAATGGAATTTTGCATTATGACATCATAATGGGATGTTACATTATGACATCATAATGGAATTTTGCATTATGACATAATGGAATTTTTACATTATGACATCATAATGGAATGTTGCATTATGACATCATACTGGAATGTTACATTATGACATCATAATGGAATGTTGCATTATGACATCATAATGGAATGTTGCATTATGACATCATAATGGAATGTTGCATTATGACATCATAATGCAATTTTGCATCATGACATCATACTGGAATGTTGCATTATGACATCATAATGGAATGTTGCATTATGACATCATAATGGAATGTTGCATTATGACATCATAATGGAATGTTGCATTATGACATCATAATGGAATGTTGCATTATGACATCATAATGCAATTTTGCATCATGACATCATACTGGAATGTTACATTATGACATCATAATGGAATGTTGCATTATGACATCATAATGGAATGTTGCATTAGGACATCATAATGGAATGTTGCATTATGACATCATAATGGCATTTTGCATTATGACATCATAATGGAATTTTTGCATTATGACATCATACTGGAATGTTACATTATGACATCATAATGGAAATTTGCATTATGACATCATACTGGAATGTTACATTATGACATCATAATGGAATTTTTGCATTATGACATCATAATGGTATTTTGCATTATGACATCATACTGGAATGTTACATTATGACATCATAATGGAATGTTGCATTATGACATCATGATGGAATGTTGCATTATGACATCATAATGGAATGTTGCATTATGACATCATAATGGAATGTTGCATTATGACATCATAATGGAATGTTGCATTAGGACATCATAATGGAATTTTGCATTATGACATCATAATGGAATGTTGCATTATGACATCATAATGGAATGTTGCATTATGACATCATAATGGAATTTTGCATTATGACATCATAATGGAATTTTTACATTATGACATCATAATGGAATTTTGCATTATGACATCATAATGGAATTTTTGCATTATGACATCATAATGGAATTTTGCATTATGACATCATAATGGAATTTTTACATTATGACATCATAATGGAATGTTGCATTATGACATCATAATGGAATTTTGCATTATGACATCATACTGGAATGTTACATTATGACATCATAATGGAATGTTACATTATGACATCATAATGGAATGTTGCATTATGACATTATGGCATTTTGCATTATGACATCATAATGGAATTTTTGCATTATGACATCATAATGGAATTTTTGCATTATGACATCATAATGGAATTTTGCATTATGACATCATACTGGAATGTTACATTATGACATCATAATGGAATTTTTGCATTATGACATCATAATGGAATTTTGCATTATGACATCATAATGGAATTTTGCATCATGATATCATACTGGAATGTTACATTATGACATCATAATGGAATGTTGCATTATGACATCATAATGGAATGTTGCATTATGACATCATAATGGAATGTTGCATTATGACATCATAATGGAATTTTGCATTCTGACATCATAATGGAATGTTGCATTATGACATCATAATGGAATTTTGCATTATGACATCATAATGGAATTTTTGCATTATGACATCATAATGGAATTTTGCATTATGACATCATAATGGAATTTTTACATTATGACATCATAATGGAATGTTGCATTATGACATCATAATGGAATGTTGCATTATGACATCATAATGGAATTTTGCATTATGACATCATAATGGAATGTTACATTATGACATCATAATGGAATTTTGCATTATGACATCATAATGGGATGTTACATTATGACATCATAATGGAATTTTGCATTATGACATAATGGAATTTTTACATTATGACATCATAATGGAATGTTGCATTATGACATCATAATGGAACGTTACATTATGACATCATAATGGAATTTTGCATTATGACATCATAATGGAATTTTGCATTATGACATCATAATGGAATTTTTACATTATGACATCATAATGGAATTTTGCATTATGACATCATAATGGAATGTTACATTATGACATCATAATGAAATGTTGCATTATGACATCATAATGGCATTTTGCATTATGACATCATAATGGAATTTTGCATTATGACATCATAATGGAATTTTTACATTATGACATCATAATGGAATGTTGCATTATGACATCATAATGGAATGTTACATTATGACATCATAATGGAATTTTGCATTATGACATCATAAAGGGATGTTACATTATGACATCATAATGGAATTTTGCATTATGACATAATGGAATTTTTACATTATGACATCAAAATGGAATGTTGCATTATGACATCATAATGGAATGTTGCATTATGACATCATAATGGAATGTTTCATTATGACATCATAATGGAATTTTTGCATTATGCCATCATAATGGAATTTTGCATTATGACGTCATACTGGAATGTTACATTATGACATCATAATGGAATTTTGCATTATGACATCATAATGGAATTTTGCATTATGACATCATAATGGAATTTTGCATTATGACATCATAATGGAATTTTTGCATTATGACATCATAATGGAATTTTTGCATTATGACATCATAATGGAATTTTGCATTATGACATCATAATGGAATGTTACATTATGACATCATAATGGAATTTTTGCATTATGACATCATAATGGAATTTTGCATTATGACGTCATACTGGAATGTTACATTATGACATCATAATGGAATTTTGCAATATGACATCATAATGGAATGCTGCATTATCACATCATAATAGAATGTTGCATTATGACATCATAATGGAATTTTGCATTATGACATCATAATGGAATTTTTGCATTATGACATCATAATGGAATTTTGCATTATGACATCATAATGGAATTTTTACATTATGACATCATAATGGAATGTTGCATTATGACATCATAATGGAATTTTGCATTATGACATCATAATGCAATTTTTGCATTATGACATCATAATGGAATTTTGCATCATGACATCATACTGGAATGTTGCATTGTGACATCATAATGGAATGTTGCATTATGACATCATAATGGAATGTTGCATTATGACATCATAATGGAATGTTGCATTATGACATCATAATGGAATGTTGCATTATGACATCATAATGCAATTTTGCATTATGACATCATAATGGAATGTTGCATTATGACATCATAATGGAATTTTGCATTATGACATCATAATGGCATTTTGCATTATGACATCATAATGGAATTTTGCATTATGACATCATAATGGAATGTTACATTATGACATCATAATGGAATTTTGCATTATGACATCATACTGGAATGTTACATTATGACATCATAATGGAATTTTTGCATTATGACATCATAATGGAATTTTGCATTATGACATCATACTGGAATGTTACATTATGACATCATAATGGAATTTTGCATTATGACATCATAATGGAATTTTGCATTATGACATCATAATGGAATGCTGCATTATGACATCATAATGGAATGTTGCATTATGACATCATAATGGAATTTTTGCATTATGACATCATAATGGAATTTTGCATTATGACATCATAATGGAATTTTTACATTATGACATCATAATGGAATGTTGCATTATGACATCATAATGGAATTTTGCATTATGACATCATAATGCAATTTTTGCATTATGACATCATAATGGAATTTTGCATTATGACATCATACTGGAATGTTACATTATGACATCATAATGGAATGTTGCATTATGACATCATAATGGAATGTTGCATTATGACATCATAATGGAATGTTGCATTATGACATCATAATGGAATTTTGCATTATGACATCATAATGGAATTTTTGCATTATGACATCATAATGGAATTTTGCATTATGACATCATAATGGAATGTTACATTATGACATCATAATGGAATTTTTACATTATGACATCATAATGGAATGTTGCATTATGACATCATAATAGAATGTTGCATTATGACATCATAATGGAATTTTGCATTATGACATCATAATGGAATTTTTACATTATGACATCATAATGGAATTTTGCATTATGACATCATAATGGAATGTTACATTATGACATCATAATGGAATTTTGCATTATGACATCATAATGGGATGTTACATTATGACATCATAATGGAATTTTGCATTATGACATAATGGAATTTTTACATTATGACATCATAATGGAATGTTGCATTATGACATCATAATGGAATGTTGCATTATGACATCATAATGGAATTTTGCATTATGACATCATAATGGAATTTTTACATTATGACATCATAATGGAATGTTGCATTATGACATCATAATGGAATGTTACATTATGACATCATAATGGAATTTTGCATTATGACATCATAATAGAATTTTTACATTATGACATCATAATGGAATTTTGCATGATGACATCATAATGGAATGTTGCATTATGACATCATAATGGCATTTTGCATTATGACATCATAATGGAATTTTTGCATTATGACATCATAATGGAATTTTTGCATTATGACATCATAATGGAATTTTGCATTATGACATCATAATGGAATGTTACATTATGACATCATAATGGAATTTTTGCATTATGACATCATAATGGAATTTTGCATTATGACGTCATACTGGAATGTTACATTATGACATCATAATGGAATTTTGCATTATGACATCATAATGGAATTTTTGCATTATGACATCATAATGGAATTTTGCATTATGACATCATAATGGAATTTTTACATTATGACATCATAATGGAATGTTGCATTATGACATCATAATGGAATGTTGCATTATGACATCATAATGGAATGTTGCATTATGACATCATAATGGAATGTTGCATTATGACATCATAATGGAATGTTGCATTATGACATCATAATGGAATTTTGCATTATGACATCATAATGGAATTTTGCATTATGACATCATAATGGAATTTTGCATTATGACATCATAATGGAATGTTGCATTATGACATCATAATGGAATGTTGCATTATGACATCATAATGGAATGTTGCATTATGACATCATAATGGAATGTTGCATTATGACATTATGGAATGTTGCATTATGACATCATAATGGCATTTTGCATTATGACATCATAATGGAATTTTGCATTATGACATCATAATGGAATTTTTACATTATGACATCATAATGGAATGTTGCATTATGACATCATAATGGAATGTTGCATTATGACATCATAATGGAATTTTGCATTATGACATCATAATGGCATTTTGCATTATGACATCATAATGGAATTTTTGCATTATGACATCATAATGGAATTTTTGCATTATGATATCATAATGGAATGTTGCATTATGACATCATAATGGAATGTTGCATTATGACATCATAATGGAATTTTGCATTATGACATCATAATGGCATTTTGCATTATGACATCATAATGGAATTTTTGCATTATGACATCATAATGGAATTTTGCATTATGACGTCATACTGGAATGTTACATTATGACATCATAATGGAATTTTGCAATATGACATCATAATGGAATGCTGCATTATCACATCATAATGGAATGTTGCATTATGACATCATAATGGAATTTTGCATTATGACATCATAATGGAATTTTTGCATTATGACATCATAATGGAATTTTGCATTATGACATCATAATGGAATTTTTACATTATGACATCATAATGGAATGTTGCATTATGACATCATAATGGAATTTTGCATTATGACATCATAATGCAATTTTTGCATTATGACATCATAATGGAATTTTGCATCATGACATCATACTGGAATGTTACATTGTGACATCATAATGGAATGTTGCATTATGACATCATAATGGAATGTTGCATTATGACATCATAATGGAATGTTGCATTATGACATCATAATGGAATGTTGCATTATGACATCATAATGCAATTTTGCATTATGACATCATAATGGAATGTTGCATTATGACATCATAATGGAATTTTGCATTATGACATCATAATTAAATTTTTGCATTATGACATCATAATGGAATTTTGCATTATGACATCATACTGGAATGTTACATTATGACATCATAATGGAATTTTGCATTATGACATCATACTGGAATGTTACATTATGACATCATAATGGAATTTTTGCATTATGACATCATAATGGAATTTTGCATTATGACATCATACTGGAATGTTACATTATGACATCATAATGAAATTTTGCATTATGACATCATAATGGAATTTTGCATTATGACATCATAATGGAATGCTGCATTATGACATCATAATGAAATGTTGCATTATGACATCATAATGGAATTTTTGCATTATGACATCATAATGGAATTTTTGCATTATGACATCATAATGGAATTTTGCATTATGACATCATAATGGAATTTTTACATTATGACATCATAATGGAATGTTGCATTATGACATCATAATGGAATTTTGCATTATGGCATCATAATGCAATTTTTGCATTATGACATCATAATGGAATTTTGCATTATGACATCATACTAGAATGTTACATTATGACATCATAATGGAATGTTGCATTATGACATCATAATGGAATGTTGCATTATGACATCATAATGGAATGTTGCATTATGACATCATAATGGAATGTTGCATTATGACATCATAATGGAATTTTGCATTATGACATCATAATGGAATTTTTGCATTATGACATCATAATGGAATTTTGCATTATGACATCATAATGGAATGTTACATTATGACATCATAATGGAATTTTTACATTATGACATCATAATGGAATGTTGCATTATGACATCATAATGGAATGTTGCATTATGACATCATAATGGAATTTTGCATTATGACATCATAATGGAATTTTTACATTATGACATCATAATGGAATTTTGCATTATGACATCATAATGGAATGTTACATTATGACATCATAATGGAATTTTGCATTATGACATCATAATGGGATGTTACATTATGACATCATAATGGAATTTTTACATTATGACATCATAATGGAATGTTGCATTATGACATCATAATGGAATTTTGCATTATGACATCATAATGCAATTTTTGCATTATGACATCATAATGGAATTTTGCATCATGACATCATACTGGAATGTTGCATTGTGACATCATAATGGAATGTTGCATTATGACATCATAATGGAATGTTGCATTATGACATCATAATGGAATGTTGCATTATGACATCATAATGGAATGTTGCATTATGACATCATAATGCAATTTTGCATTATGACATCATAATGGAATGTTGCATTATGACATCATAATGGAATTTTGCATTATGACATCATAATGGCATTTTGCATTATGACATCATAATGGAATTTTGCATTATGACATCATAATGGAATGTTACATTATGACATCATAATGGAATTTTGCATTATGACATCATACTGGAATGTTACATTATGACATCATAATGGAATTTTTGCATTATGACATCATAATGGAATTTTGCATTATGACATCATACTGGAATGTTACATTATGACATCATAATGGAATTTTGCATTATGACATCATAATGGAATTTTGCATTATGACATCATAATGGAATGCTGCATTATGACATCATAATGGAATGTTGCATTATGACATCATAATGGAATTTTTGCATTATGACATCATAATGGAATTTTGCATTATGACATCATAATGGAATTTTTACATTATGACATCATAATGGAATGTTGCATTATGACATCATAATGGAATTTTGCATTATGACATCATAATGCAATTTTTGCATTATGACATCATAATGGAATTTTGCATTATGACATCATACTGGAATGTTACATTATGACATCATAATGGAATGTTGCATTATGACATCATAATGGAATGTTGCATTATGACATCATAATGGAATGTTGCATTATGACATCATAATGGAATTTTGCATTATGACATCATAATGGAATTTTTGCATTATGACATCATAATGGAATTTTGCATTATGACATCATAATGGAATGTTACATTATGACATCATAATGGAATTTTTACATTATGACATCATAATGGAATGTTGCATTATGACATCATAATAGAATGTTGCATTATGACATCATAATGGAATTTTGCATTATGACATCATAATGGAATTTTTACATTATGACATCATAATGGAATTTTGCATTATGACATCATAATGGAATGTTACATTATGACATCATAATGGAATTTTGCATTATGACATCATAATGGGATGTTACATTATGACATCATAATGGAATTTTGCATTATGACATAATGGAATTTTTACATTATGACATCATAATGGAATGTTGCATTATGACATCATAATGGAATGTTGCATTATGACATCATAATGGAATTTTGCATTATGACATCATAATGGAATTTTTACATTATGACATCATAATGGAATGTTGCATTATGACATCATAATGGAATGTTACATTATGACATCATAATGGAATTTTGCATTATGACATCATAATAGAATTTTTACATTATGACATCATAATGGAATTTTGCATGATGACATCATAATGGAATGTTGCATTATGACATCATAATGGCATTTTGCATTATGACATCATAATGGAATTTTTGCATTATGACATCATAATGGAATTTTTGCATTATGACATCATAATGGAATTTTGCATTATGACATCATAATGGAATGTTACATTATGACATCATAATGGAATTTTTGCATTATGACATCATAATGGAATTTTGCATTATGACGTCATACTGGAATGTTACATTATGACATCATAATGGAATTTTGCATTATGACATCATAATGGAATTTTTGCATTATGACATCATAATGGAATTTTGCATTATGACATCATAATGGAATTTTTACATTATGACATCATAATGGAATGTTGCATTATGACATCATAATGGAATGTTGCATTATGACATCATAATGGAATGTTGCATTATGACATCATAATGGAATGTTGCATTATGACATCATAATGGAATGTTGCATTATGACATCATAATGGAATTTTGCATTATGACATCATAATGGAATTTTGCATTATGACATCATAATGGAATTTTGCATTATGACATCATAATGGAATTTTGCATGATGACATCATAATGGAATGTTGCATTATGACATCATAATGGCATTTTGCATTATGACATCATAATGGAATTTTTGCATTATGACATCATAATGGAATTTTTGCATTATGACATCATAATGGAATTTTGCATTATGACATCATAATGGAATGTTACATTATGACATCATAATGGAATTTTTGCATTATGACATCATAATGGAATTTTGCATTATGACGTCATACTGGAATGTTACATTATGACATCATAATGGAATTTTGCATTATGACATCATAATGGAATTTTTGCATTATGACATCATAATGGAATTTTGCATTATGACATCATAATGGAATTTTTACATTATGACATCATAATGGAATGTTGCATTATGACATCATAATGGAATGTTGCATTATGACATCATAATGGAATGTTGCATTATGACATCATAATGGAATGTTGCATTATGACATCATAATGGAATGTTGCATTATGACATCATAATGGAATTTTGCATTATGACATCATAATGGAATTTTGCATTATGACATCATAATGGAATTTTGCATTATGACATCATAATGGAATGTTGCATTATGACATCATAATGGAATGTTGCATTATGACATCATAATGGAATGTTGCATTATGACATCATAATGGAATGTTGCATTATGACATTATGGAATGTTGCATTATGACATCATAATGGCATTTTGCATTATGACATCATAATGGAATTTTGCATTATGACATCATAATGGAATTTTTGCATTATGACATCATAATGGAATTTTGCATTATGACATCATAATGGAATTTTTACATTATGACATCATAATGGAATGTTGCATTATGACATCATAATGGAATGTTGCATTATGACATCATAATGGAATGTTGCATTATGACATCATAATGGAATGTTGCATTATGACATCATAATGGAATGTTGCATTATGACATCATAATGGAATTTTGCATTATGACATCATAATGGAATTTTGCATTATGACATCATAATGGAATTTTGCATTATGACATCATAATGGAATGTTGCATTATGACATCATAATGGAATGTTGCATTATGACATCATAATGGAATGTTGCATTATGACATCATAATGGAATGTTGCATTATGACATTATGGAATGTTGCATTATGACATCATAATGGCATTTTGCATTATGACATCATAATGGAATTTTGCATTATGACATCATAATGGAATTTTTGCATTATGATATCATAATGGAATTTTGCATTATGACATCATAATGGAATGTTACATTATGACATCATAATGGAATTTTTACATTATGACATCATAATGGAATGTTGCATTATGACATCATAATAGAATGTTGCATTATGACATCATAATGGAATTTTGCATTATGACATCATAATGGAATTTTTACATTATGACATCATAATGGAATGTTGCATTATGACATCATAATGGAATGTTGCATTATGACATCATAATGGAATTTTGCATTATGACATCATAATGGAATTTTTACATTATGACATCATAATGGAATGTTGCATTATGACATCATAATGGAATGTTACATTATGACATCATAATGGAATTTTGCATTATGACATCATAATAGAATTTTTACATTATGACATCATAATGGAATTTTGCATGATGACATCATAATGGAATGTTACATTATGACATCATAATGGAATTTTGGATTATGACATCATAATGGAATATTTACATTATGACATCATAATGGAATGTTGCATTATGACATCATAATGGCATTTTGCATTATGACATCATAATGGAATTTTTGCATTATGACATCATACTGGAATGTTACATTATGACATCATAATGGAATTTTGCATTATGACATCATACTGGAATGTTACATTATGACATCATAATGGAATTTTTGCATTATGACATCATAATGGAATTTTGCATTATGACATCATACTGGAATGTTACATTATGACATCATAATGGAATGTTGCATTATGACATCATGATGGAATGTTGCATTATGACATCATAATGGAATGTTGCATTATGACATCATAATGGAATGTTGCATTATGACATCATAATGAAATGTTGCATTAGGACATCATAATGGAATTTTGCATTATGACATCATAATGGAATGTTGCATTATGACATCATAATGGAATTTTGCATTATGACATCATAATGGAATTTTTACATTATGACATCATAATGGAATTTTGCATTATGACATCATAATGGAATGTTGCATTATGACATCATAATGGAATTTTGCATTATTACATCATAATGGAATGTTGCATTATGACATCATAATGGAATTTTGCATTATGACATCATAATGGAATGTTGCATTATGACATCATAATGGAATGTTGCATTATGACATCATAATGGAATTTTGCATTATGACATCATAATGGAATTTTTGCATTATGACATCATAATGGAATTTTGCATTATGACATCATAATGGAATGTTACATTATGACATCATAATGGAATTTTTACATTATGACATCATAATGGAATGTTGCATTATGACATCATAATAGAATGTTGCATTATGACATCATAATGGAATTTTGCATTATGACATCATAATGGAATTTTTACATTATGACATCATAATGGAATTTTGCATTATGACATCATAATGGAATGTTACATTATGACATCATAATGGAATTTTGCATTATGACATCATAATGGGATGTTACGTTATGACATCATAATGGAATTTTGCATTATGACATAATGGAATTTTTACATTATGACATCATAATGGAATGTTGCATTATGACATCATAATGGAATGTTGCATTATGACATCATAATGGAATTTTGCATTATGACATCATAATGGAATTTTTACATTATGACATCATAATGGAATGTTGCATTATGACATCATAATGGAATGTTACATTATGACATCATAATGGAATTTTTGCATTATGACATCATAATGGAATTTTGCATTATGACATCCTACTGGAATGTTACATTATGACATCATAATGGAATTTTTGCATTATGACATCATAATGGAATTTTGCATTATGACATCATAATGGAATTTTGCATCATGACATCATACTGGAATGTTACATTATGACATCATAATGGAATGTTGCATTATGACATCATAATGGAATGTTGCATTATGACATCATAATGGAATTTTTACATTATGACATCATAATGGAATTTTGCATTATGACATCATAATGGAATGTTACATTATGACATCATAATGGAATTTTGCATTATGACATCATAAAGGGATGTTACATTATGACATCATAATGGAATTTTGCATTATGACATAATGGAATTTTTACATTATGACATCAAAATGGAATGTTGCATTATTACATCATAATGGAATGTTGCATTATGACATCATAATGGAATGTTTCATTATGACATCATAATGGAATTTTGCATTATGACATCAAAATGGAATGTTACATTATGCCATCATAATGGAATTTTGCATTATGACATCATAATGGAATTTTTACATTATGACATCATAATGGAATGTTGCATTATGACATCATAATGGAATGTTACATTATGACATCATAAGGGAATTTTGCATTATGACATCATAATGGAATTTTTACATTATGACATCATAATGGAATTTTGCATTATGACATCATAATGGAATGTTACATTATGACATCATAATGGAATTTTGGATTATGACATCATAAAGGAATTTTTGCATTATGACATCATAATGGAATTTTGCATTATGACATCAAAATGGAATGTTACATTATGCCATCATAATGGAATTTTGCATTATGACATCATAATGGAATTTTTACATTATGACATCATAATGGAATGTTGCATTATGACATCATAATGGAATGTTACATTATGACATCATAAGGGAATTTTGCATTATGACATCATAATGGAATTTTTACATTATGACATCATAATGGAATTTTGCATTATGACATCATAATGGAATTTTTACATTATGACATCATAATGAAATGTTGCATTATGACATCATAATGGCATTTTGCATTATGACATCATAATGGAATTTTTGCATTATGACATCATAATGGAATTTTTTCATTATGACATCATAATGGAATTTTGCATTATGACATCATACTGGAATGTTACATTATGACATCATAATGGAATTTTTGCATTATGACATCATAATGGAATTTTGCATTATGACATCATACTGGAATGTTACATTATGACATCATAATGGAATGTTGCATTATGACATCATGATGGAATGTTGCATTATGACATCATAATGGAATGTTGCATTATGACATCATAATGGAATGTTGCATTATGACATCATAATGAAATGTTGCATTAGGACATCATAATGGAATTTTGCATTATGACATCATAATGGAATGTTGCATTATGACATCATAATGGAATTTTGCATTATGACATCATAATGGAATTTTTACATTATGACATCATAATGGAATTTTGCATTATGACATCATAATGGAATGTTGCATTATGACATCATAATGGAACTTTGCATTATGACATCATAATGGAATGTTACATTATGACATCATAATGGAATGTTGCATTATGACATTATGGCATTTTGCATTATGACATCATAATGGAATTTTTGCATTATGACATCATAATGGAATTTTTGCATTATGACATCATAATGGAATTTTTGCATTATGACATCATAATGGAATTTTGCATTATGACATCATACTGGAATGTTACATTATGACATCATAATGGAATTTTTGCATTATGACATCATAATGGAATTTTGCATTATGACATCATAATGGAATTTTGCATCATGACATCATACTGGAATGTTACATTATGACATCATAATGGAATGTTGCATTATGACATCATAATGGAATGTTGCATTATGACATCATAATGGAATTTTTACATTATGACATCATAATGGAATTTTGCATTATGACATCATAATGGAATGTTACATTATGACATCATAATGGAATTTTGCATTATGACATCATAAAGGGATGTTACATTATGACATCATAATGGAATTTTGCATTATGACATAATGGAATTTTTACATTATGACATCAAAATGGAATGTTGCATTATTACATCATAATGGAATGTTGCATTATGACATCATAATGGAATGTTTCATTATGACATCATAATGGAATTTTGCATTATGACATCAAAATGGAATGTTACATTATGCCATCATAATGGAATTTTGCATTATGACATCATAATGGAATTTTTACATTATGACATCATAATGGAATGTTGCATTATGACATCATAATGGAATGTTACATTATGACATCATAAGGGAATTTTGCATTATGACATCATAATGGAATTTTTACATTATGACATCATAATGGAATTTTGCATTATGACATCATAATGGAATGTTACATTATGACATCATAATGGAATTTTGGATTATGACATCATAAAGGAATTTTTGCATTATGACATCATAATGGAATGTTGCATTATGACATCATAATGGAATTTTGCATTATGACATCAAAATGGAATGTTACATTATGCCATCATAATGGAATTTTGCATTATGACATCATAATGGAATTTTTACATTATGACATCATAATGGAATGTTGCATTATGACATCATAATGGAATGTTACATTATGACATCATAAGGGAATTTTGCATTATGACATCATAATGGAATTTTTACATTATGACATCATAATGGAATTTTGCATTATGACATCATAATGGAATTTTTACATTATGACATCATAATGAAATGTTGCATTATGACATCATAATGGCATTTTGCATTATGACATCATAATGGAATTTTTGCATTATGACATCATAATGGAATTTTTTCATTATGACATCATAATGGAATTTTGCATTATGACATCATACTGGAATGTTACATTATGACATCATAATGGAATTTTTGCATTATGACATCATAATGGAATTTTGCATTATGACATCATACTGGAATGTTACATTATGACATCATAATGGAATGTTGCATTATGACATCATAATGGAATGTTGCATTATGACATCATAATGGAATGTTGCATTATGACATCATAATGGAATGTTGCATTATGACATCATAATGGAATGTTGCATTATGACATCATAATGGAATTTTGCATTATGACATCATAATGGAATGTTGCATTATGACATCATAATGGAATGTTGCATTATGACATCATAATGGAATGTTGCATTATGACATCATAATGGAATTTTGCATTATGACATCATAATGGAATTTTTGCATTATGACATCATAATGGAATTTTGCATTATGACATCATAATGGAATTTTGCATTATGACATCATAATGGAATATTTACATTATGACATCATAATGGAATGTTGCATTATGACATCATAATGGAATTTTGCATTATGACATCATAATGGAATGTTGCATTATGACATCATAATGGAATTTTGCATTATGACATCATAATGGAATGTTGCATTATGACATCATAATGGAATGTTGCATTATGACATTATGGAATGTTGCATTATGACATCATAATGGAATGTTGCATTATGACATCATACTGGAATGTTACATTATGACATCATAATGGAATTTTTGCATTATGACATCATAATGGAATTTTTCATTATGACATCATACTGGAATGTTACATTATGACATCATAATAGAATTTTGCATTATGACATCATAATGGAATTTTGCATTATGACATCATAATGCAATTTTTGCATTATGACATCATAATGGAATTTTGCATCATGACATCATACTGGAATGTTACATTATGACATCATAATGGAATGTTGCATTATGACATCATAATGGAATGTTGCATTATGACATCATAATGGAATGTTGCATTATGACATCATAATGGAATGTTGCATTATGACATCATAATGCAATTTTGCATTATGACATCATAAAGGGATGTTACATTATGACATCATAATGTAATTTTGCATTATGACATAATGGAATTTTTACATTATGACATCATAATGGAATTTTTGCATTATGACATCATAATGGAATTTTGCATTATGACATCATAATGGAATTTTTACATTATGACATCATAATGGAATGTTGCATTATGACATCATAATGGAATTTTGCATTATGACATCATAATGCAATTTTTGCATTATGACATCATAATGGAATTTTGCATCATGACATCATACTGGAATGTTACATTATGACATCATAATGGAATGTTGCATTATGACATCATAATGGAATGTTGCATTATGACATCATAATGGAATGTTGCATTATGACATCATAATGGAATGTTGCATTATGACATCATAATGCAATTTTGCATTTTGACATCATAATGGAATGTTGCATTATGACATCATAATGGAATTTTGCGTTATGACATCATAATGGAATGTTGCATTATGACATCATAATGGAATGTTGCATTATGACATCATAATGGAATGTTGCATTATGACATCATAATGGAATTTTTACATTATGACATCATAATGGAATTTTGCATTATGACATCATAATGGAATGTTACATTATGACATCATAATGGAATTTTGGATTATGACATCATAATGGAATTTTTACATTATGACATCATAATGGAATGTTGCATTATGACATCATAAGGGAATGTTGCATTATGACATCATAATGGAATTTTTACATTATGACATCATAATGGAATTTTGCATTATGACATCATAATGGAATTTTGCATTATGACATCATAATGGAATTTTGCATTATGACATCATAATGGAATGTTGCATTATGACATCATAATGGAATGTTGCATTATGACATCATAATGGAATTTTGCATTATGACATCATAATGGAATTTTGCATTATGACATCATAATGGAATTTTTGCATTATGACATCATAATGGAATGTTGCATTATGACATCATAATGGAATGTTGCATTATGACATCATAATGGAATGTTGCATTATGACATCATAATGGAATGTTGCATTATGACATCATAATGGAATGTTGCATTATGACATTATGGAATTTTGCATTATGACATCATAATGGAATTTTTGCATTATGACATCATAATGGAATTTTGCATTATGACATCATAATGGAATTTTTACATTATGACATCATAATGGAATGTTGCATTATGACATCATAATGGAATGTTGCATTATGACATCATAATGGAATTTTGCATTATGACATCATAATGGCATTTTGCATTATGACATCATAATGGAATTTTTGCATTATGACATCATAATGGAATTTTTGCATTATGACATCATAATGGAATGTTGCATTATGACATCATAATGGAATGTTGCATTATGACATCATAATGGCATTTTGCATTATGACATCATAATGGAATTTTTGCATTATGACATCATAATGGAATTTTTGCATTATGACATCATAATGGAATTTTTGCATTATGACATCATAATGGAATGTTACATTATGACATCATAATGGAATGTTGCATTATGACATCATAATGGCATTTTGCATTATGACATCATAATGGAATTTTTGCATTATGACATCATAATGGAATTTTTGCATTATGACATCATAATGGAATTTTGCATTATGACATCATAATGGAATGTTACATTATGACATCATAATGGAATTTTTGCATTATGACATCATAATGGAATTTTGCATTATGACGTCATACTGGAATGTTACATTATGACATCATAATGGAATTTTGCATTATGACATCATAATGGAATTTTTGCATTATGACATCATAATGGAATTTTGCATTATGACATCATAATGGAATTTTTACATTATGACATCATAATGGAATGTTGCATTATGACATCATAATGGAATGTTGCATTATGACATCATAATGGAATGTTGCATTATGACATCATAATGGAATGTTGCATTATGACATCATAATGGAATTTTGCATTATGACATCATAATGGAATTTTGCATTATGACATCATAATGGAATTTTGCATTATGACATCATAATGGAATTTTGCATTATGACATCATAATGGAATTTTGCATTATGACATCATAATGGAATGTTGCAGTATGACATCATAATGGAATGTTGCATTATGACATCATAATGGAATTTTGCATTATGACATCATAATGGCATTTTGCATTATGACATCATAATGGAATTTTGCATTATGACATCATAATGGAATTTTTACATTATGACATCATAATGGAATGTTGCATTATGACATCATAATGGAATGTTGCATTATGACATCATAATGGAATTGTGCATTATGACATCATAATGGCATTTTGCATTATGACATCATAATGGAATTTTTGCATTATGACATCATAATGGAATTTTTGCATTATGACATCATAATGGAATGTTGCATTATGACATCATAATGGAATGTTGCATTATGACATCATAATGGAATTTTGCATTATGACATCATAATGGCATTTTGCATTATGACATCATAATGGAATTTTTGCATTATGACATCATAATGGAATTTTTGCATTATGACATCATAATGGAATGTTGCATTATGACATCATAATGGAATGTTGCATTATGACATCATAATGGAATGTTACATTATGACATCATAATGGAATGTTGCATTATGACATCATAATGGCATTTTGCATTATGACATCATAATGGAATTTTGCATTATGACATCATAATGGAATTTTTACATTATGACATCATAATGGAATGTTGCATTATGACATCATAATGGAATGTTGCATTATGACATCATAATGGAATTTTGCATTATGACATCATAATGGCATTTTGCATTATGACATCATAATGGAATTTTTGCATTATGACATCATAATGGAATTTTTGCATTATGACATCATAATGGAATGTTGCATTATGACATCATAATGGAATGTTGCATTATGACATCATAATGGAATGTTACATTATGACATCATAATGGAATGTTGCATTATGACATCATAATGGCATTTTGCATTATGACATCATAATGGAATTTTTGCATTATGACATCATAATGGAATTTTTGCATTATGACATCATAATGGAATTTTGCATTATGACATCATAATGGAATGTTACATTATGACATCATAATGGAATTTTTGCATTATGCCATCATAATGGAATTTTGCATTATGACGTCATACTGGAATGTTACATTATGACATCATAATGGAATTTTGCATTATGACATCATAATGGAATTTTTGCATTATGACATCATAATGGAATTTTTGCATTATGACATCATAATGGAATTTTTGCATTATGACATCATAATGGAATTTTTGCATTATGACATCATAATGGAATGTTACATTATGACATCATAATGGAATGTTGCATTATGACATCATAATGGCATTTTGCATTATGACATCATAATGGAATTTTTGCATTATGACATCATAATGGAATTTTTGCATTATGACATCATAATGGAATTTTGCATTATGACATCATAATGGAATGTTACATTATGACATCATAATGGAATTTTTGCATTATGACATCATAATGGAATTTTGCATTATGACGTCATACTGGAATGTTACATTATGACATCATAATGGAATTTTGCAATATGACATCATAATGGAATGCTGCATTATCACATCATAATGGAATGTTGCATTATGACATCATAATGGAATTTTGCATTATCACATCATAATGGAATTTTTGCATTATGACATCATAATGGAATTTTGCATTATGACATCATAATGGAATTTTTACATTATGACATCATAATGGAATGTTGCATTATGACATCATAATGGAATTTTGCATTATGACATCATAATGCAATTTTTGCATTATGACATCATAATGGAATTTTGCATCATGACATCATACTGGAATGTTACATTGTGACATCATAATGGAATGTTGCATTATGACATCATAATGGAATGTTGCATTATGACATCATAATGGAATGTTGCATTATGACATCATAATGGAATGTTGCATTATGACATCATAATGCAATTTTGCATTATGACATCATAATGGAATGTTGCATTATGACATCATAATGGAATTTTGCATTATGACATCATAATTAAATTTTTGCATTATGACATCATAATGGAATTTTGCATTATGACATCATACTGGAATGTTACATTATGACATCATAATGGAATTTTGCATTATGACATCATACTGGAATGTTACATTATGACATCATAATGGAATTTTTGCATTATGACATCATAATGGAATTTAGCATTATGACATCATACTGGAATGTTACATTATGACATCATAATGAAATTTTGCATTATGACATCATAATGGAATTTTGCATTATGACATCATAATGGAATGCTGCATTATGACATCATAATGGAATGTTGCATTATGACATCATAATGGAATTTTTGCATTATGACATCATAATGGAATTTTGCATTATGACATCATAATGGAATTTTTACATTATGACATCATAATGGAATGTTGCATTATGACATCATAATGGAATTTTGCATTATGGCATCATAATGCAATTTTTGCATTATGACATCATAATGGAATTTTGCATTATGACATCATACTGGAATGTTACATTATGACATCATAATGGAATGTTGCATTATGACATCATAATGGAATGTTGCATTATGACATCATAATGGAATGTTGCATTATGACATCATAATGGAATGTTGCATTATGACATCATAATGGAATTTTGCATTATGACATCATAATGGAATTTTTGCATTATGACATCATAATGGAATTTTGCATTATGACATCATAATGGAATGTTACATTATGACATCATAATGGAATTTTTACATTATGACATCATAATGGAATGTTGCATTATGACATCATAATGGAATGTTGCATTATGACATCATAATGGAATTTTGCATTATGACATCATAATGGAATTTTTACATTATGACATCATAATGGAATTTTGCATTATGACATCATAATGGAATGTTACATTATGACATCATAATGGAATTTTGCATTATGACATCATAATGGGATGTTACATTATGACATCATAATGGAATTTTGCATTATGACATAATGGAATTTTTACATTATGACATCATAATGGAATGTTGCATTATGACATCATAATGGAATGTTGCATTATGACATCATAATGGAATGTTGCATTATGACATCATAATGGAATTTTGCATTATGACATCATAATGGAATTTTTACATTATGACATCATAATGGAATGTTGCATTATGACATCATAATGGAATGTTACATTATGACATCATAAGGGAATTTTGCATTATGACATCATAATGGAATTTTTACATTATGACATCATAATGGAATTTTGCATGATGACATCATAATGGAATGTTACATTATGACATCATAATGGAATTTTGGATTATGACATCATAATGGAATTTTTACATTATGACATCATAATGGAATGTTGCATTATGACATCATAATGGCATTTTGCATTATGACATCATAATGGAATTTTTGCATTATGACATCATACTGGAATGTTACATTATGACATCATAATGGAATTTTTGCATTATGACATCATAATGGAATTTTGCATTATGACATCATACTGGAATGTTACATTATGACATCATAATGGAATGTTGCATTATGACATCATGATGGAATGTTGCATTATGACATCATAATGGAATGTTGCATTATGACATCATAATGGAATGTTGCATTATGACATCATAATGGAATGTTGCATTAGGACATCATAATGGAATTTTGCATTATGACATCATAATGGAATGTTGCATTATGACATCATAATGGAATTTTGCATTATGACATCATAATGGAATTTTTACATTATGACATCATAATGGAATTTTGCATTATGACATCATAATGGAATTTTTGCATTATGACATCATAATGGAATTTTGCATTATGACATCATAATGGAATTTTTACATTATGACATCATAATGGAATGTTGCATTATGACATCATAATGGAATGTTGCATTATGACATCATAATGGAATGTTGCATTATGACATCATAATGGAATTTTGCATTATGACATCATAATGGAATGTTACATTATGACATCATAATGGAATGTTGCATTATGACATTATGGCATTTTGCATTATGACATCATAATGGAATTTTTGCATTATGACATCATAATGGAATTTTTGCATTATGACATCATAATGGAATTTTTGCATTATGACATCATAATGGAATTTTGCATTATGACATCATACTGGAATGTTACATTATGACATCATAATGGAATTTTTGCATTATGACATCATAATGGAATTTTGCATTATGACATCATAATGGAATTTTGCATCATGACATCATACTGGAATGTTACATTATGACATCATAATTGAATGTTGCATTATAACATCATAATGGAATGTTGCATTATGACATCATAATGGAATCTTGCATTATGACATCTTAATGGAATGTTGCATTATGACATCATAATGCAATTTTGCATTATGACATCATAATGGGATGTTACATTATGACATCATAATGGAATGTTGCATTATGACATCATAATGGAATGTTGCATTATGACATCATAATGGAATTTTGCATTATGACATCATAATGGAATTTTACATTATGACATCATAATGGAATTTTGCATTATGACATCATAATGGAATGTTACATTATGACATCATAATGAAATGTTGCATTATGACATCATAATGGCATTTTGCATTATGACATCATAATGGAATTTTTGCATTATGACATCATACTGGAATGTTACATTATGACATCATAATGGAATTTTGCATTATGACATCATAATGGAATTTTGCATTATGACATCATAATGGGATGTTACATTATGACATCATAATGGAATTTTGCATTATGACATAATGGAATTTTTACATTATGACATCATAATGGAATGTTGCATTATGACATCATACTGGAATGTTACATTATGACATCATAATGGAATGTTGCATTATGACATCATAATGGAATGTTGCATTATGACATCATAATGGAATGTTGCATTATGACATCATAATGCAATTTTGCATCATGACATCATACTGGAATGTTGCATTATGACATCATAATGGAATGTTGCATTATGACATCATAATGGAATGTTGCATTATGACATCATAATGGAATGTTGCATTATGACATCATAATGGAATGTTGCATTATGACATCATAATGCAATTTTGCATCATGACATCATACTGGAATGTTACATTATGACATCATAATGGAATGTTGCATTATGACATCATAATGGAATGTTGCATTAGGACATCATAATGGAATGTTGCATTATGACATCATAATGGCATTTTGCATTATGACATCATAATGGAATTTTTGCATTATGACATCATACTGGAATGTTACATTATGACATCATAATGGAAATTTGCATTATGACATCATACTGGAATGTTACATTATGACATCATAATGGAATTTTTGCATTATGACATCATAATGGTATTTTGCATTATGACATCATACTGGAATGTTACATTATGACATCATAATGGAATGTTGCATTATGACATCATGATGGAATGTTGCATTATGACATCATAATGGAATGTTGCATTATGACATCATAATGGAATGTTGCATTATGACATCATAATGGAATGTTGCATTATGACATCATAATGGAATGTTGCATTAGGACATCATAATGGAATTTTGCATTATGACATCATAATGGAATGTTGCATTATGACATCATAATGGAATTTTGCATTATGACATCATAATGGAATTTTTACATTATGACTAGAGATGAGCGAACGCGTTCGTCCGAGCTTGATATTCGTGCGAATATTAGGGTGTTCGGGATGTTCGTTATTCGTGACGAACACCATGCGGTGTTCTGGTTACTTTCACTTCCTTCCCTGAGACGTTAGCGCGCTTTTCTGGCCAATTGAAAGACAGGGAAGGCATTACAACTTCCCCCTGCAACGTTTAAGCCCTATACCACCCCCCTGCTGTGAGTGGCTGGCGAGATCAGGTGTTCGCCTAATATAAAAGTCGGCCCCTCCCGCGGCTCGCCTCAGATGCGGTGTGAGTTAGATGAGGGACAGTGCTGTTTATACCGGAGCTGCTGTAGGGAAAGAATTGGTAGTTAGTGTAGGCTTCAAGACCCCCCAAAGGTCCTTATTAGGGCCACTGATAGCTGTGTGTTGGCTGCTGTTAGCAGTGGGATTTTTTTTTTCTCAAAATCGCCTCTGCAGACCGTTGCACCTGGCATTAGGGACAGAAGTGCTGCATAGGCAGGGAGAGTGTTAGGAGTGAGTGTAGCCTTCAAGAACCTCAACGGTCCTTTCTAGGGCCATATTTATCCGTGTGCAGTACTGTCCAGGCTGCTGTTGGCTGTGCTGCATTTTTTTTGGGCTTCTCAAAATCGCCTCTGCAGAGCATTCCACCCTCCATTGATACTGCAGGGAAAGAATTGTATAGGCAGGGCCACAACACAGTTATTATTCATAGAATATACGCAGTGCTGCCTGTTGGTGGGAAAAAACTGAAAACAAATCTATTTGTCCAGCCTCTGTCCGTCCTTACGGGCGGTGGACACGTGTGAGCTGCGTGAAAAACATTGCTAAATCATACGCACCCAGCTACGCTTTACTGCTGGCTTCGCCATTTGCTTTCCTTAATTGGGAAAAAAAATACCTGCTCTGCCAGAGTTATAATAACTCTGCTACCCTCACGTTCTGTGACACATAAGCAGGGACACAGCACAGTTATTAAACTTCTCAGGTTCATTGAATATACGCAGTGCTGCCTGTTGGTGGGAAAAAACTGAAAAGAAATCTATTTGTCCAGCCTCTGTCCGTCCTTACGCCTGTGGAGACGTGTGAGCTGCGTGAAAAACATTGCTAAATCATACGCACCCAGCTACGCTTTACTGCTGGCTTCGCCATTTGCTTTCCTTAATTGGGAAAAAAAATACCTGCTCTCCAAGAGTTATAATAACTCTGCTACCCTCACGTTCTGTGACACATAAGCAGGGACACAGCACAGTTATTACACTTCTCAGGTTCATTGAATATACGCAGTGCTGCCTGTTGGTGGGAAAAAACTGAAAACAAATCTATTTGTCCAGCCTGTGTCCGTCCTTACGCCTGTGGAGACGTGTGAGCTGCGTGAAAAACATTGCTAAATCATACGCACCCAGCTACGCTTTACTGCTGGCTTCGCCATTTGCTTTCCTTAATTGGGAAAAAAAATACCTGCTCTCCAAGAGTTATAATAACTCTGCTACCCTCACGTTCTGTGACACATAAGCAGGGACACAGCACAGTTATTAAACTTCTCAGGTTCATTGAATATACGCAGTGCTGCCTGTTGGTGGGAAAAAACTGAAAACAAATCTATTTGTCCAGCCTGTGTCCGTCCTTACGCCTGTGGAGACGTGTGAGCTGCGTGAAAAACATTGCTAAATCATACGCAGCCAGCTACGCTTTACTGCTGGGTTCGCCATTTGCTTTCCTTAATTGGGAAAAAAAATACCTGCTCTCCAAGAGTTATAATAACTCTGCTACCCTCACGTTCTGTGACACATAAGCAGGGACACAGCACAGTTATTAAACTTCTCAGGTTCATAGAATATACGCAGTGCTGCCTGTTGGTGGGAAAAAACTGAAAACAAATCTATTTGTCCAGCCTCTGTCCGTCCTTACGGGCGGTGGACACGTGTGAGCTGCGTGAAAAACATTGCTAAATCATACGCAGCCAGCTACGCTTTACTGCTGGGTTCGCCATTTGCTTTCCTTAATTGGGAAAAAAAATACCTGCTCTCCAAGAGTTATAATAACTCTGCTACCCTCACGTTCTGTGACACATAAGCAGGGACACAGCACAGTTATTAAACTTCTCAGGTTCATAGAATATACGCAGTGCTGCCTGTTGGTGGGAAAAAACTGAAAACAAATCTATTTGTCCAGCCTCTGTCCGTCCTTACGGGCGGTGGACACGTGTGAGCTGCGTGAAAAACATTGCTAAATCATACGCAGCCAGCTACGCTTTACTGCTGGGTTCGCCATTTGCTTTCCTTAATTGGGAAAAAAAATACCTGCTCTCCAAGAGTTATAATAACTCTGCTACCCTCACGTTCTGTGACACATAAGCAGGGACACAGCACAGTTATTAAACTTCTCAGGTTCATTGAATATACGCAGTGCTGCCTGTTGGTGGGAAAAAACTGAAAACAAATCTATTTGTCCAGCCTCTGTCCGTCCTTACGGGCGGTGGACACGTGTGAGCTGCGTGAAAAACATTGCTAAATCATACGCAGCCAGCTACGCTTTACTGCTGGGTTCGCCATTTGCTTTCCTTAATTGGGAAAAAAAATACCTGCTCTCCAAGAGTTATAATAACTCTGCTACCCTCACGTTCTGTGACACATAAGCAGGGACACAGCACAGTTATTAAACTTCTCAGGTTCATTGAATATACGCAGTGCTGCCTGTTGGTGGGAAAAAACTGAAAACAAATCTATTTGTCCAGCCTGTGTCCGTCCTTACGCCTGTGGAGACGTGTGAGCTGCGTGAAAAACATTGCTAAATCATACGCACCCAGCTACGCTTTACTGCTGGCTTCGCCATTTGCTTTCCTTAATTGGGAAAAAAAAATACCTGCTCTGCCACAGTTAATAACTCTGCTACCCTCACGTTCTGTGACACATAAGCAGGGACACAGCACAGTTATTAAACTTAGATAATTCATTCACTAGAGGCAGTGGGGCCTTTCGTTTTCCAAAAAGGGCAAAAATTATATTTGGCCTGCAGTCTTGCGCCAATTTATTTCCTGCCTGGGAAATCTAATCACTGGTAATACAGCATGCTGAGGGGTAGGGGTAAGCCTAGAGGACGTGGACGTGGACGTGGCCGAGGACGCGGAGGGCCAAGTGAGGGTGTGGGCACAGGCCAAGCTCCTGATCCAGGTGTGTCGCAGCTGTCTGCTGCGCGATTAGGAGAGAGGCACGTTTCTGGCGTCCCCACATTCATCGCCCAATTAATGGGTCCACGCGGGAGACGGTTATTAGAAAATGAGCAGTGTGAGCAGGTCCTGTCCTGGATGGCAGAAAGTGCTTCGAGCAACCTATCGTCTACCCGCAGTTCTGCGCCGTCCACTGCTGCCAATCCGAATCCTCTGTCTGCTGCTCCTCCTTCCTCCCAGCCTCCTCACTCCACTACAATGACACCTGCTCAGGAGCGGGAACACTCCCAGGAACTGTTCTCGGGCCCCTGCTTAGATTGGGCAGCAGCGGTTCCTCTCCCACCAGAGGAGTTTATCGTCACTGATGCCCAACCATTCGAAAGTTCCCGGGGTCCGGGGGAAGAGGCTGGGGACTTCCGCCAACTGTCTCAACAACTTTCTGTGGGTGAGGAGGACGATGACGATCAGACACAGTTGTCTTGCAGTGAGGTAGTAGTAAGGGCAGTAAGTCCCAGGGAGCAGCGCACAGAGGATTCGGAGGAAGAGCAGCAGGACGATGAGGTGACTGACCCCACCTGGTGTGCAACGCTTACTCAGGAGGACAGGTCTTCAGAGGGGGAGTCAAGGGCATCAGCAGGGCAGGTTGCAAGAGGCAGTGCGGTGGCCAGGGGTAGAGGCAGGGCCAGACCGAATAATCCACCAAGTGTTTCCCAAAGCGCCCCCTCGCGCCATGCCACCCTGCGGAGGCCGAGGTGCTCTAAGGTCTGGCAGTTTTTCACAGAGACGCCTGACGACCGACGAACAGTGGTGTGCAACCTTTGTCGCGCAAAGCTCAGCCGGGGAGCCAACACCAACAGCCTCACCACCACCACCATGCGCAGACATATGATGGCCAAGCACCCCGCAAGGTGGGACGAAGGCCGTTCACCGCCTGCGGTTTGCACCCCTGCCTCTCCCCCTGTGCCCCAACCTGCCACTGAGATGCAACCCCCCTCTCAGGACACAGGCACTACCGCCTCATGGCCTGCACCCACACCCTCATCTCCGCTGTCCTCGGCCCCATCCAGCAGTGTAGTTCAGCGCACCGTTCAGCCGTCGCTTGCGCAAGTGTTCGAGCGCAAGCGCAAGTACGCCGCCACGCACCCGCACGCTCAAACGTTAACCGTCCGCATCGCAAAATTCATCAGCCTTGAGATGCTGCCGTATAGGGTTGTGGAAACGGAGTCCTTCAAAAGTATCATGGAGGCGGCGGCCCCGCGCTACTCAGTTCCCAGTCGCCACTACTTTTCCCGATGTGCCGTCCCAGCCCTGCACGACCACGTCTCCCGCAACATTGTGCGCGCCCTCACCAACGCGGTTACTGCCACGGTCCACTTAACTACGGACACGTGGACAAGCACAGGCGGGCAGGGCCACTACATCTCCCTGACGGTGTCAGAACCGGCAACTCTCGGGGCCGCCGTGCCCGCACCACCGGTCCGGCCACCCGGGGTGCAGGAGCGCGGCGCAGAGGTACCCCGGTTCTTGTGATCTCCCCGGGCCGCTGTAAGACTGGTCGCCGCCGGGTTACTAGGGAGGCAGCTGGTGCTTCTAGTGTCCTGACTACCAGGCTGGCTTCCCTAGTAACTGTCTGTGCAGCTAGACTGGGGGCGTGTCCCCAGCACCGCCCTGATTAGCCCTGCTGCTGTCAGGCTCCCCGCCCCAATCAGCTTCTGGGGCGGGAGCGCTGACAGCATTTAAATAGGTGTGTTTTCCTCTCAGGCCTCGCCAGTGTTAGTTTGGTTCTCCAGCTGCACCCGCGTTTATCCTGACTGCTCTTGTGACCTCGGCTTTTCTGACACCTGCTTTTGGACTTGACTACGTTTTGCCTGACCCCTCCGTACTGCGTACCCTCTTGTTGCCGACCCGGATTGTCTGACCATTCTACCGTTGCTTGTCTCAGTGTCTGTTTGTCTCCCGTGTCCCGCTTCCCTAGTGAGGGTAGGGACCGTCGCCCAGTTGTCGCCCTGGGGGTTAGCCCAGGGGGGCAAGTAGGCAGGGACAGGGGTTGCGGGATATCTCAGGGACCCCCATATCCCGGACACTGTCCTGACAGTAACACTGGCCGAACTAAGGTCAGACCCTTGCATCCGCCCGGCAACTTTGAGCCCCTCGATGGAGGCCGTGGCGGCTGTAGCGAACCAGGTCCAGGTCCTTACGACCCTTGCCCAGGACCTAACAGCCCGCTTGCAGCCACGGGAACAAGTGGCAGCTGCAGGTCCCATGCAGCCCTCGTCCGCTCCAGGAACGATGTCAGAACCTCGAGCCACGCTTCCGGATTGCTTCTCCGGAGAGAGAGATCAGTTTTTTGCATTTAGAGAGAGCTGCAAGCTCTACTTTGATCTCCGCCCCCACTCCTCTGGTACTGAATACCAGAAAGTGGGAATCGTAATTACCCGCCTGAGGGGAGAGCCCCAAAATTGGGCTTTCTCGCTACCAGCTGGCTCTCCAGCCCGACTATCCCTTGACGCCTTTTTTTCCGCCCTGGGTCAAATTTATGACGAACCCGACCGGGCGGGCTACGCAGTCTCCAAACTTCTGGCCCTGCGCCAGGGTTGTAAGATGGCGGAGGACTACTGTTCCCAATTCCGTCAACATTGTACGGAATCCCGGTGGAACGATGCCGCCCTAAAAGACTTATTTTTGACCGGTCTGTCTGAGGGTCTCAAGGACCTACTTGTGGCCCACCCAGAGCCTAAAACCCTGGAGCAAGCCATGTCGCTGGCTATTCGAGCCGACCGACGTTTGAGGGCCAGACACGCCGCTCGGACCACCCCACTCCCCACGTCTACTTCTTCGACTGACCCGACCTGTTACCCTCCCACCACCGAGGCCATGGAGCTGGGAGCCGTGAACCCCGAGCAACGACGGGAACACCGCCTGAAGAAGAACCTCTGCTTCTACTGTGGGGAGCCGGGTCACCGCATTGCTACCTGCGCTAAGAAGCCACGGCAGGAAGAACTCCCGCTCCTAGGCAGTTGTCGGGGGGACTGTCTAGGAGCCAAGGTACTCCCTGTGTTGTCCAAAATGTTAGTGCCTTGCACCCTAGAATTTCATGCTTTCCACCGTACTGGGCAAGCCTTTGTCGATTCGGGGGCTGCGGCTAATTTCGTTAACTTTAATTTCGTTGCTCAACTGTCCGGGGTTTTGTTACGTTTAGAAACTCCGATTCTGGTTTCAGGAGTGGACTCCACTCCTTTGCAAGCAGGGGTGGTTAATCTGGTGACCCCTGAAGTAAGGTTTACTATAGGAGCCTTACACGTGGAAACCTGCACCTTTCTAGTGATGAGAGATTTGTCTGTGGACGTCGTCCTAGGCCTCCCCTGGCTCCGGGAGCACAACCCGGTAGTAAATTGGGACACGTTGGAACTGGTAAAGTGGGGTCCCCGCTGTGCCAACCACCTTCGTGCGGTGAAGGTGGGAATCTCCACCTGCGAGGGGAGCCCCCTACCAGAATACCTCTCCGAGTTTTCTGACGTGTTCTCCAAACAATTATCTGAAGCTCTGCCCCCTCATAGGGAATGGGACTGTAAAATAGACTTGATTCCTGGGGCCAAACTTCCTAAGGGCCGCATTTATAACGTTACGGTTCCAGAGAGAGAATCCATGAGGGACTACATCCAGGACAGCCTGGCCAAGGGGCACATCCGGCCCTCAGAATCCCCGGTGGGTGCCGGGTTTTTCTTCGTTGAGAAGAAGGATGGGGGTCTCCGGCCCTGTATTGACTATAGAGAGCTAAATAAAATCACAGTCCGAAACCAGTATGCTCTTCCACTCATTCCTGACCTCCTCAACCAGGTCGCTGGTGCCCGATGGTTTTCCAAACTTGATCTCAGGGGAGCATACAACCTCATCCGCATTCGGGAGGGGGATGAGTGGAAAACCGCCTTCAATACGCCCCTCGGGCATTTTGAATACCTAGTTATGCCTTTTGGATTGTGTAACGCCCCCGCCATTTTTCAGGGGTACATGAACTCAGTGTTTCAGGATATCATGGGGGTGTTCGTGGTTGTATATCTAGACGACATTTTGATTTTTTCCTCCGACTTGCCGAGTCACCATACTCACGTTCAGACTGTGCTAGCTCGACTCAGACATAACAAGCTGTTTGCTAAACTCGAGAAATGTGTTTTCGGGGTACAAAGGATATCATTTTTGGGGTATATCATCACGCCATGCGACTTCCAGATGGATCCTGAAAAGGTGAAGGCCATCACGGAGTGGGCCCAGCCAGGGTCGTTGAAAGCCCTTCAACGCTTCCTCGGCTTCGCCAACTACTATCGCAAATTCATTAAAGACTTCTCCGTGGTGGCTAAACCTCTAACGGACCTCACCAGAAAGGGGGCAGATGTGAGGACCTGGTCTTCTGAGGCTCTGAGGGCCTTCAATACCCTAAAGGCGGCGTTCTCGTCTGCACCTGTCCTAGTACAACCGGATCTGTCCAGTCCTTTTGTGGTGGAGGTAGATGCCTCTGAGTTTGGTGTGGGAGCGGTACTGTCCCAAGGTCCCTCCACTCTCACCAACCTTAGACCGTGTGCCTATTTTTCTAGGAAGTTTTCGTCCACCGAACGGAACTATGATATAGGCAACCGGGAATTGCTGGCGATTAAGTGGGCTTTTGAAGAGTGGAGGCATTTTTTGGAAGGAGCCCATCACCAGATTACGGTACTCACTGACCATAAAAACCTCACTTATCTAGATTCCGCTAAGAGGTTAAATGCTCGGCAAGCCCGCTGGGCCTTGTTTTTCTCTCGGTTCAATTTTGTTGTTACCTATAGACCCGGTTCTAAGAATGTCAAGGCTGATGCCCTGTCTAGGAGTTTTGGTTCTCCGGAACCTTCCGAGCCGGAGCCTGAGAGCATTCTCTCCCCTGGGGTGGTCCTCGCTGCTGTCTCCTCCGACCTTTCACCTCTCATTCACGCCGCTCAACAATCTGCTCCTGAAGCCCTTCCGGAAGGCAAATTATTTGTCCCGTTGTCACTGAGATTGAAAGTGTTAGAGGAGACACATGCTTCAGTCCTAGCTGGACACCCCGGTATCAGGGGTACTCTGGAGTTAGCGGCCAGACTCTATTGGTGGCCGCACATGGCCAAGGATGTACGGGTATTTGTGTCCGCGTGCCCGGTTTGCGCAAGGGGGAAGAACCTCAGGAGACGTCCTGAGGGGCCTCTTCTGCCCTTGCCCATTCCGTCCAGGCCATGGTCCCAGTTGTCCATGGATTTTATTACTGATCTGCCATCCTCGCTGGGGAATACGGTCATTTGGGTAATAGTTGACCGTTTCTCCAAAATGTCTCATTTTGTTCCACTTGGCAAGTTGCCTAACGCCAAACTTTTGTCTGAGATGTTCATCAAGGAGATTGTTCGGTTACATGGGATCCCCGAGGATATTGTGTCTGATAGAGGGGTTCAGTTCGTCGCTCGCTTCTGGCGAGCCTTCTGTAAAAATCTAAACGTTAATTTGTCCTTTTCCTCTGCTTTCCATCCCGAGAGTAACGGACAAACGGAACGGATGAACCAAGAACTTATCCAGTATCTGCGACTGTTTGTCTCTGATAACCAGCATCAGTGGGCCAACTACTTACCTCTCGCCGAATTTGCTATTAACAACCATGGTAACTCGTCGACCCAACTGTCACCTTTTTTTTGTAACTATGGGTTCCATCCCCGGTTCTCGCTTTCTACTCCTTTGGTCTCGAACAATCCGGCCGCCGACATATCCGCCGAAGAACTGTGCACAGTTTGGGCCCAGGTTCGTAAGAACCTTCAGGGTTCCCAAGAGAAACTGCGTAAATACGCAAATAAAAGACGTACTATCTCTGCACCTTTTGTGGTCGGGGAGCAGGTTTTATTATCATCTAAGAATCTGAGACTTAAGGTTCCCTCCCTGAAACTTGCTCCTCGGTTCATTGGCCCATTTACGGTTTCTCAGGTTATCAACCCGGTGTCATATAAGTTGGCACTTCCTGACCCCTGGAAGGTCCACAAGGTTTTTCACAAGAACTTGCTTAAGAAGTATGTGACTCCAGTTCTCCCCACCCAGAACCCGCCTCCTCCCTCTCTGGTACAGGGGGAACTGGAGTATGAAGTAGAAAGGCTTGTGGATGCCCGACGGGTTAGAGGTGGGCTGCAGTACCTGGTCCACTGGAGAGGATTTGGCCCTGAGGATAGGACGTGGGTCCCTGCCAGGGACGTTCATGCGCCACGCCTAGTCCAGGCATTCCACAGGGCTTTCCCGCTTAAGCCCGCACCTGGCCATGGGGGTCCGGTGTACCCCCGTAGAAGGGGGGGTACTGTCAGAACCGGCAACTCTCGGGGCCGCCGTGCCCGCACCACCGGTCCGGCCACCCGGGGTGCAGGAGCGCGGCGCAGAGGTACCCCGGTTCTTGTGATCTCCCCGGGCCGCTGTAAGACTGATCGCCGCCGGGTTACTAGGGAGGCAGCTGGTGCTTCTAGTGTCCTGACTACCAGGCTGGCTTCCCTAGTAACTGTCTGTGCAGCTAGACTGGGGGCGTGTCCCCAGCACCGCCCTGATTAGCCCTGCTGCTGTCAGGCTCCCCGCCCCAATCAGCTTCTGGGGCGGGAGCGCTGACAGCATTTAAATAGGTGTGTTTTCCTCTCAGGCCTCGCCAGTGTTAGTTTGGTTCTCCAGCTGCACCCGCGTTTATCCTGACTGCTCTTGTGACCTCGGCTTTTCTGACACCTGCTTTTGGACTTGACTACGTTTTGCCTGACCCCTCCGTACTGCGTACCCTCTTGTTGCCGACCCGGATTGTCTGACCATTCTACCGTTGCTTGTCTCAGTGTCTGTTTGTCTCCCGTGTCCCGCTTCCCTAGTGAGGGTAGGGACCGTCGCCCAGTTGTCGCCCTGGGGGTTAGCCCAGGGGGGCAAGTAGGCAGGGACAGGGGTTGCGGGATATCTCAGGGACCCCCATATCCCGGACACTGTCCTGACAGACGGCACATTTGGTGAATTTAGTGGAGGCTGGGACAGAGTCAGAGCCTGGGACCGCTCACGTCCTACCCACCCCCAGAATTGCGGGCCCCAGCTCGGTGCTGGTATCTGCGGAGGTGTATGCTTCCTCCACTAAAGCACCCTCCTCCTCCTCCTCCTCCTCTTTCTCACAATCTAGATGTGTTAGCAGCAGCATGTCGCCAGCAGTCGGTGTCGCGCGGTGTGGCAGCACAGCGGTGGGCAAGCGTCAGCAGGCCGTGCTGAAACTACTCAGCTTAGGCGATAAGAGGCACACGGCCCACGAACTGCTGCAGGGTCTGACACAGCAGACCGACCGCTGGCTTGCGCCGCTGAGCCTCCAACCGGGCATGGTCGTGTGTGACAACGGCCGTAACCTGGTGGCGGCTCTGCAGCTCGGCAGCCTCACGCACGTGCCATGCCTGGCCCACGTCTTTAATTTGGTGGTTCAGCGGTTTCTGAAAAGCTACCCACGCTTGTCAGACCTGCTCGTAAAGGCGCGCCGGCTCTGCGCACATTTCCGCAAGTCCCACACGGACGCTGCCACCCTGCGCACCCTGCAACATCACTTTAAGCTGCCAGTGCACCGACTGCTGTGCGACGTGCCCACACGGTGGAACTCTACGCTCCACATGTTGGCCAGGCTCTATGAACAGCGTAGAGCTATAGTCGAATACCAACTCCAACATGGGCGGCGCAGTGGGAGTCAGCCTCCTCAATTCCTTTCAGAAGAGTGGGCCTGGTTGGCAGACATCTGCCATGTCCTTGGTAATTTTGAGGAGTCTACCCAGGTGGTGAGCGGCGATGCTACAATCATTAGCGTCACCATTCCTCTGCTATGCATCTTGAGAAATTCCCTGCAAACCATAAAGGCAGCTGCTTTGCGCTCGGAAACGGGGGCGGGGGAAGACAGTATGCCGCTGGATAGTCAGGGCACCCTCCTGTCTATTTATCAGCGCGTACAGGAGGAGGAGGAGGAGGAGCATGAGGAGGAGGGGGAAGAGACAGCTTGGGCCGCTGCTGACGGTACACCGGCTGATTGCCTGTCATCCTTTCAGCGTGTATGGCCTGAGGAGGAGGAGGAGGAGGAGGATCCTGAAAGTGATCTTCCTAGTGAAGACAGCCATGTGTTGCGTACAGGTACCCTGGCACACATGGCTGACTTCATGTTAGGATGCCTTTCTCGTGACCCTCGCGTTGCACGCATTCTGGCCACTACGGATTACTGGGTGTACACACTGCTCGATCCACGGTATAAGGAGAACCTGCCCACTCTGATTCCCGAAGAGGAAAGGGGTTCGAGAGTGTTGCTATACCACAGGACCCTTGCGGACAAGCTGATGGTAAAATTCCCAGCCGACAGCGCTAGTGGCAGAAGGCGCAGTTCCGAGGGCCATGTTGCAGGGGATGTGCGTAGATCGAGCAGCATGTACATCCCAGGCAGTGCAACAGTCTTTAAGGGCCTGGCCAGCTTTATGGCTCCCCACCAAGACTGTGTCACCGCTCCCCAGTCACGGCTGAGTCGGCGGGAGCACTGCAAAAGGATGGTGAGGGAGTACGTAGCGGATCGCACGACCATCCTTGGTGACGCCTCTGCCCCCTACAACTACTGGGTGTCGAAGCTGGACACGTGGCCTGAACTAGCCCTGTATGCCCTTGAGGTGCTTGCTTGTCCTGCGGCTAGCGTGTTGTCGGAGAGGGTGTTTAGTGCGGCTGGGGGAATCATCACAGATAAGCGTAGCCGCTTGTCAACCGACAGTGCCGACAGGCTAACACTCATCAAGATGAACAAAGGCTGGATTTCCCCAGACTTCTGTTCTCCACCAGCGGACAGCAGCGATACGTAAGCAATACGTAGGCTGCACCCGCGGATGGAAGCTACGTTCTCTCTCACCATCCAAAACGGGGACATTTCTGCTTCATCAATCTGTGTCTAATATTCCTCCTCCTCCTCCTCCTGCTCCTCCTCGTGAAACCTCACGTAATCACGCTGAACGGGCAATTTTTCTTAGGGCCACAAGGCTCACTCAAATAATTTTTCTGAACAATTTTTATAAGTTTCAATGCGCTTAAAAGCATTGGAACTTTAACTTGAACCAATTTTTCGTTACACTGGGCTGCCTCCAGGCCTAGTTACCACTTAAGCCACATTAACCAAAGCGATTAATGGGTTTCACCTGCCCTCTTGGCTGGCCATGGCCAATTTTTGGGATGTACATTAGTACTGTTGATACAGCAATTTTTGTGGGCCCTCGCCTACAGTGTAATCAAATTAATTTTTAGCCCACCTGCATTACAGCTGACGTTACCTCAGCTGTGTTGGGCAATGCAATGGGATATTTTTATGTACCGCCGGTGGGTTCCAGGGAGCCACCCATGCTGTAGGTGCACACTGAGTTTTTAATACTTCTGTACACTTCTAAAGAACCCGTCTGACTGGGGCATGCAGTGTGGGCCGAAGCCCACCTGTATTACGCACGACATTACTACCTCAGCTGTGTTGGGCAATGCAATGGGATATTTCTATGTACCGGCCGTGGCTTCCTGGCACCCACCCAGGCAGTGGGTCCACAGGGAGTTAAACCTACATGTGTCCACTTGTAAAGAACCCCAGTCTGACTGGGGCATGCAGTGTGGGCCGAAGCCCACCTGCATTACGCACGACATTACTACCTCAGCTGTGTTGGGCAATGCAATGGGATATTTTTGTGTACCGCCGGTGGGTTCCAGGGAGCCACCCATGCTGTAGGTGCACACTGAGTTTTTAATACTTCTGTACACTTCTAAAGAACCCGTCTGACTGGGGCATGCAGTGTGGGCCGAAGCCCACCTGTATTACGCACGACATTACTACCTCAGCTGTGTTGGGCAATGCAATGGGATATTTCTATGTACCGCCGGTGGCTTCCTGGCACCCACCCAGGCAGTGGGTCCACAGGGAGTTAAACCTACATGTGTCCACTTGTAAAGAACCCCAGTCTGACTGGGGCATGCAGTGTGGGCCGAAACCCACCTGCATTAACCCTTTCCAGTCCACTGTGTGACCTGTGAAGACATTAGGGTTTAAGGCTGTACAGCTCCGTTGTTGGTAGACGTCCGTCGGGGTTCTCTTACTGTATATTGCCAGCCTCTCTGCTGTCGGAGCCTATCCTACGTGTCAGCTCATGCAGTACTGGCTTTAGCCAGCATATAGCGCCGTTGTATAACAGCAGAAAAAGAGTAAGCCCCCTAGGAAAACCATATACAAATTGGATTGGAAAGGGTTAAGCACAACATTACTACCTCAGCTGTGTTGGGCAATGCAATGGGATATTTCTATGTACCGCCGGTGGCTTCCTGGCACCCACCCATGCTGTAGGTGCACACGGAGTTTTTACTACATCTGTACACTTATAAAGAACCCCAGTCAGACTGGGGCATGCAGTGTGGGCCGAAGCCCACCTGCATTAAGCACGACATTACTACCTCAGCTGTGTTGGGCAATGCAATGGGATATTTCTGTGTACCGCCGGTGGGTTCCAGGGAGCCACCCATGCTGTGGGTCGACAGGGACTTCACAATAGGGAGTTGTACCTGCCTGTGTCTATGAATTAAAAAGCCCGGTCTGACTGGGGCATGCAGACACCTTGACAGAATGAATAGTGTGTGGCACATAGGTTCCCCATTGCTATGCCCACGTGTGCAGCTCCTGATGGCGGTGGCACAGGATTCTATTTCTCATTGCTTCTGTACAGCATTGTGGGCTATCGCTCCGCCACTTTTAAAGAGGGTCGCTGCCTAGCCGTGCCAACCTCTGCAGTGTGTGCCTGCGGTCCCTCGTCATGGCAGACGCAATTCTAAATAGACATGAGCGTGGTGTGGCATGAGGGCAGCTGAAGGCTGCGCAGGGACACTTTGGTGTGCGCTGTGGGGGGGAGGGGGGGCGGTTGGGCAGCATGTAACCCAGGAGAAGTGTCAGTGGAGTGTCATGCAGGCAGTGATTGTGCTTTGTTGGAGGTAGTGTGGTGCTTAGCAAAGGTATGCCATGCTAATGAGGGCTTTTCAGAAGTAAAAGTTGTTGGGAGGGGGGGGGCCCACTCTTGCCGGTATTGTGGCATAATAGTGGGACCTGTGAACTTGAGATGCAGCCCAACATGTAGCCCCTCGCCTGCCCTATCCGTCACTGTGTCATTCCCATCACTTTCCTGAATTGCCCAGATTTTCACACATGAAAACCTTAGCGAGCATCGGCGAAATACAAAAATGTTCTGGTCGCCCATTGACTTCAATGGGGTTCGTTGTTCGAAACGAACCCTCGAGCATCACGGGAAGTTCGTTACGAATAACGAACACCCGAACATTTTGGTGTTCGCTCATCTCTAATTATGACATCATAATGGAATTTTGCATTATGACATCATAATGGAATTTTTGCATTATGACATCATAATGGAATTTTGCATTATGACATCATAATGGAATTTTTACATTATGACATCATAATGGAATGTTGCATTATGACATCATAATGGAATTTTGCATTATGACATCATACTGGAATGTTACATTATGACATCATAATGGAATGTTACATTATGACATCATAATGGAATGTTGCATTATGACATTATGGCATTTTGCATTATGACATCATAATGGAATTTTTGCATTATGACATCATAATGGAATTTTTGCATTATGACATCATAATGGAATTTTTGCATTATGACATCATAATGGAATTTTGCATTATGACATCATACTGGAATGTTACATTATGACATCATAATGGAATTTTTGCATTATGACATCATAATGGAATTTTGCATTATGACATCATAATGGAATTTTGCATCATGATATCATACTGGAATGTTACATTATGACATCATAATGGAATGTTGCATTATGACATCATAATGGAATGTTGCATTATGACATCATAATGGAATGTTGCATTATGACATCATAATGCAATTTTGCATTATGACATCATAATGGAATGTTGCATTATGACATCATAATGGAATTTTGCATTATGACATCATAATGGAATTTTTGCATTATGACATCACAATGGAATTTTGCATTATGACATCATAATGGAATTTTTACATTATGACATAATAATGGAATGTTGCATTATGACATCATAATGGAATGTTGCATTATGACATCATAATGGAATTTTGCATTATGACATCATAATGGAATGTTACATTATGACATCATAATGGAATTTTGCATTATGACATCATAATGGGATGTTACATTATGACATCATAATGGAATTTTGCATTATGACATAATGGAATTTTTACATTATGACATCATAATGGAATGTTGCATTATGACATCATAATGGAACGTTACATTATGACATCATAATGGAATTTTGCATTATGACATCATAATGGAATTTTTACATTATGACATCATAATGGAATTTTGCATTATGACATCATAATGGAATGTTACATTATGACATCATAATGAAATGTTGCATTATGACATCATAATGGCATTTTGCATTATGACATCATAATGGAATTTTGCATTATGACATCATAATGGAATTTTTACATTATGACATCATAATGGAATGTTGCATTATGACATCATAATGGAATGTTGCTTTATGACATCATAATGGAATTTTGCATTATGACATCATAATGGCATTTTGCATTATGACATCATAATGGAATTTTTGCATTATGACATCATAATGGAATTTTTGCATTATGACATCATAATGGAATTTTTGCATTATGACATCATAATGGAATGTTGCATTATGACATCATAATGGAATGTTGCATTATGACATCATAATGGAATGTTACATTATGACATCATAATGGAATGTTGCATTATGACATCATAATGGCATTTTGCATTATGACATCATAATGGAATTTTTGCATTATGACATCATAATGGAATTTTTGCATTATGACATCATAATGGAATTTTGCATTATGACATCATAATGGAATGTTACATTATGACATCATAATGGAATTTTTGCATTATGCCATCATAATGGAATTTTGCATTATGACGTCATACTGGAATGTTACATTATGACATCATAATGGAATTTTGCATTATGACATCATAATGGAATGTTGCATTATGACATCATAATGGAATTTTGCATTATGACATCATAATGGAATTTTTGCATTATGACATCATAATGGAATTTTTGCATTATGACATCATAATGGAATTTTTGCATTATGACATCATAATGGAATTTTTGCATTATGACATCATAATGGAATGTTACATTATGACATCATAATGGAATGTTGCATTATGACATCATAATGGCATTTTGCATTATGACATCATAATGGAATTTTTGCATTATGACATCATAATGGAATTTTTGCATTATGACATCATAATGGAATTTTGCATTATGACATCATAATGGAATGTTACATTATGACATCATAATGGAATTTTTGCATTATGACATCATAATGGAATTTTGCATTATGACGTCATACTGGAATGTTACATTATGACATCATAATGGAATTTTGCAATATGACATCATAATGGAATGCTGCATTATCACATCATAATGGAATGTTGCATTATGACATCATAATGGAATTTTGCATTATGACATCATAATGGAATTTTTGCATTATGACATCATAATGGAATTTTGCATTATGACATCATAATGGAATTTTTACATTATGACATCATAATGGAATGTTGCATTATGACATCATAATGGAATTTTGCATTATGACATCATAATGCAATTTTTGCATTATGACATCATAATGGAATTTTGCATCATGACATCCTACTGGAATGTTACATTGTGACATCATAATGGAATGTTGCATTATGACATCATAATGGAATGTTGCATTATGACATCATAATGGAATGTTGCATTATGACATCATAATGGAATGTTGCATTATGACATCATAATGCAATTTTGCATTATGACATCATAATGGAATTTTGCATTATGACATCATAATTAAATTTTTGCATTATGACATCATAATGGAATGTTACATTATGACATCATAATGGAATTTTGCATTATGACATCATACTGGAATGTTACATTATGACATCATAATGGAATTTTTGCATTATGACATCATAATGGAATTTTGCATTATGACATCATACTGGAATGTTACATTATGACATCATAATGGAATTTTGCATTATGACATCATAATGGAATTTTGCATTATGACATCATAATGGAATGCTGCATTATGACATCATAATGGAATGTTGCATTATGACATCATAATGGAATGTTGCATTAGGACATCATAATGGAATGTTGCATTATGACATCATAATGGCATTTTGCATTATGACATCATAATGAAATTTTTGCATTATGACATCATACTGGAATGTTACATTATGACATCATAATGGAAATTTGCATTATGACATCATACTGGAATGTTACATTATGACATCATAATGGAATTTTTGCATTATGACATCATAATGGTATTTTGCATTATGACATCATACTGGAATGTTACATTATGACATCATAATGGAATGTTGCATTATGACATCATGATGGAATGTTGCATTATGACATCATAATGGAATGTTGCATTATGACATCATAATGGAATGTTGCATTATGACATCATAATGGAATGTTGCATTAGGACATCATAATGGAATTTTGCATTATGACATCATAATGGAATGTTGCATTATGACATCATAATGGAATTTTGCATTATGACATCATAATGGAATTTTTACATTATGACATCATAATGGAATTTTGCATTATGACATCATAATGGAATTTTTGCATTATGACATCATAATGGAATTTTGCATTATGACATCATAATGGAATTTTTACATTATGACATCATAATGGAATGTTGCATTATGACATCATACTGGAATGTTGCATTATGACATCATAATGGAATGTTACATTATGACATCATAATGGAATGTTGCATTATGACATTATGGCATTTTGCATTATGACATCATAATGGAATTTTTGCATTATGACATCATAATGGAATTTTTGCATTATGACATCATAATGGAATTTTTGCATTATGACATCATAATGGAATTTTGCATTATGACATCATACTGGAATGTTACATTATGACATCATAATGGAATTTTTGCATTATGACATCATAATGGAATTTTGCATTATGACATCATAATGGAATTTTGCATCATGATATCATACTGGAATGTTGCATTATGACATCATAATGGAATGTTGCATTATGACATCATAATGGAATTTTTGCATTATGACATCATAATGGAATTTTGCATTATGACATCATAATGGAATTTTTACATTATGACATCATAATGGAATGTTGCATTATGACATCATAATGGAATGTTGCATTATGACATCATAATGGAATTTTGCATTATGACATCATAATGGAATGTTACATTATGACATCATAATGGAATGTTGCATTATGACATTATGGCATTTTGCATTATGACATCATAATGGAATTTTTGCATTATGACATCATAATGGAATTTTTGCATTATGACATCATAATGGAATTTTTGCATTATGACATCATAATGGAATTTTGCATTATGACATCATACTGGAATGTTACATTATGACATCATAATGGAATTTTTGCATTATGACATCATAATGGAATGTTACATTATGACATCATAATTGAATGTTGCATTATAACATCATAATGGAATGTTGCATTATGACATCATAATGGAATGTTGCATTATGACATCATAATGGAATGTTGCATTATGACACCATAATGCAATTTTGCATTATGACATCATAATGGGATGTTACATTATGACATCATAATGGAATGTTGCATTATGACATCATAATGGAATGTTGCATTATGACATCATAATGGAATTTTGCATTATGACATCATAATGGAATTTTACATTATGACATCATAATGGAATTTTGCATTATGACATCATAATGGAATGTTACATTATGACATCATAATGAAATGTTGCATTATGACATCATAATGGCATTTTGCATTATGACATCATAATGGAATTTTTGCATTATGACATCATACTGGAATGTTACATTATGACATCATAATGGAATTTTGCATTATGACATCATAATGGAATTTTGCATTATGACATCATAATGGGATGTTACATTATGACATCATAATGGAATTTTGCATTATGACATAATGGAATTTTTACATTATGACATCATAATGGAATGTTGCATTATGACATCATACTGGAATGTTACATTATGACATCATAATGGAATGTTGCATTATGACATCATAATGGAATGTTGCATTATGACATCATAATGGAATGTTGCATTATGACATCATAATGCAATTTTGCATCATGACATCATACTGGAATGTTGCATTATGACATCATAATGGAATGTTGCATTATGACATCATAATGGAATGTTGCATTATGACATCATAATGGAATGTTGCATTATGACATCATAATGGAATGTTGCATTATGACATCATAATGCAATTTTGCATCATGACATCATACTGGAATGTTACATTATGACATCATAATGGAATGTTGCATTATGACATCATAATGGAATGTTGCATTAGGACATCATAATGGAATGTTGCATTATGACATCATAATGGCATTTTGCATTATGACATCATAATGGAATTTTTGCATTATGACATCATACTGGAATGTTACATTATGACATCATAATGGAAATTTGCATTATGACATCATACTGGAATGTTACATTATGACATCATAATGGAATTTTTGCATTATGACATCATAATGGTATTTTGCATTATGACATCATACTGGAATGTTACATTATGACATCATAATGGAATGTTGCATTATGACATCATGATGGAATGTTGCATTATGACATCATAATGGAATGTTGCATTATGACATCATAATGGAATGTTGCATTATGACATCATAATGGAATGTTGCATTAGGACATCATAATGGAATTTTGCATTATGACATCATAATGGAATGTTGCATTATGACATCATAATGGAATTTTGCATTATGACATCATAATGGAATTTTTACATTATGACATCATAATGGAATTTTGCATTATGACATCATAATGGAATTTTTGCATTATGACATCATAATGGAATTTTGCATTATGACATCATAATGGAATTTTTACATTATGACATCATAATGGAATGTTGCATTATGACATCATAATGGAATTTTGCATTATGACATCATACTGGAATGTTACATTATGACATCATAATGGAATGTTACATTATGACATCATAATGGAATGTTGCATTATGACATTATGGCATTTTGCATTATGACATCATAATGGAATTTTTGCATTATGACATCATAATGGAATTTTTGCATTATGACATCATAATGGAATTTTTGCATTATGACATCATAATGGAATTTTGCATTATGACATCATACTGGAATGTTACATTATGACATCATAATGGAATTTTTGCATTATGACATCATAATGGAATTTTGCATTATGACATCATAATGGAATTTTGCATCATGATATCATACTGGAATGTTACATTATGACATCATAATGGAATGTTGCATTATGACATCATAATGGAATGTTGCATTATAACATCATAATGGATTGTTGCATTATGACATCATAATGGAATGTTGCTTTATGACATCATAATGCAATTTTGCATTATGACATCATAATGGAATGTTGCATTATGACATCATAATGGAATTTTGCATTATGACATCATAATGGAATTTTTGCATTATGACATCATAATGGAATTTTGCATTATGACATCATAATGGAATTTTTACATTATGACATCATAATGGAATGTTGCATTATGACATCATAATGGAATGTTGCATTATGACATCATAATGGAATTTTGCATTATGACATCATAATGGAATGTTACATTATGACATCATAATGGAATTTTGCATTATGACATCATAATGGGATGTTACATTATGACATCATAATGGAATTTTGCATTATGACATAATGGAATTTTTACATTATGACATCATAATGGAATGTTGCATTATGACATCATAATGGAACGTTACATTATGACATCATAATGGAATTTTGCATTATGACATCATAATGGAATTTTTACATTATGACATCATAATGGAATTTTGCATTATGACATCATAATGGAATGTTACATTATGACATCATAATGAAATGTTGCATTATGACATCATAATGGAATGTTACATTATGACATCATAATGAAATGTTGCATTATGACATCATAATGGCATTTTGCATTATGACATCATAATGGAATTTTGCATTATGACATCATAATGGAATTTTGCATTATGACATCATAATGGGATGTTACATTATGACATCATAATGGAATTTTGCATTATGACATAATGGAATTTTTACATTATGACATCATAATGGAATGTTGCATTATGACATCATACTGGAATGTTACATTATGATATCATAATGGAATGTTGCATTATGACATCATAATGGAATGTTGCATTATGACATCATAATGCAATTTTGCATCATGACATCATACTGGAATGTTTCATTATGACATCATAATGGAATGTTGCATTATGACATCATAATGGAATGTTGCATTATGACATCATAATGGAATGTTGCATTATGAGATCATAATGGAATGTTGCATTATGACATCATAATGGAATGTTGCATTATGACATCATAATGGAATGTTGCATTATGACATCATAATGGAATGTTGCATTATGACATCATAATGCAATTTTGCATTATGACATCATACTGGAATGTTGCATTATGACATCATACTGGAATGTTACATTATGACATCATAATGGAATGTTGCATTATGACATCATAATGGAATGTTGCATTATGACATCATAATGGAATTTTTACATTATGACATCATAATGGAATGTTGCATTATGACATCATAATGGAATGTTGCATTATGACATCATAATGGAATTTTGCATTATGACATCATAATGGAATGTTACATTATGACATCATAATGGAATGTTGCATTATGACATTATGGCATTTTGCATTATGACATCATAATGGAATTTTTGCATTATGACATCATAATGGAATTTTTGCATTATGACATCATAATGGAATTTTTGCATTATGACATCATAATGGAATTTTGCATTATGACATCATACTGGAATGTTACATTATGACATCATAATGGAATTTTTGCATTATGACATCATAATGGAATTTTGCATTATGACATCATAATGGAATTTTGCATCATGACATCATACTGGAATGTTACATTATGACATCATAATGGAATGTTGCATTATGACATCATAATGGAATGTTGCATTATGACATCATAATGGAATGTTGCATTATGACATCATAATGGAATGTTGCATTATGACATCATAATGCAATTTTGCATCATGACATCATACTGGAATGTTACATTATGACATCATAATGGAATGTTGCATTATGACATCATAATGGAATGTTGCATTATGACATCATAATGGAATGTTGCATTATGACATCATAATGGAATTTTGCATTATGACATCATAATGGAATGTTGCACTATGACATCATAATGCAATTTTGCATTATGACATCATAATGGAATGTTGCATTATGACATCATACTGGAATGTTGCATTATGACATCATGATGGAATGTTGCATTATGACATCATAATGGAATGTTGCATTATGACATCATAATGGAATGTTGCATTATGACATCATAATGAAATGTTGCATTAGGACATCATAATTGAATTTTGCATTATGACATCATAATGGAATGTTGCATTATGACATCATAATGGAATTTTGCATTATGACATCATAATGGAATTTTTACATTATGACATCATAATGGAATTTTGCATTATGACATCATAATGGAATTTTTGCATTATGACATCATAATGGAATTTTGCATTATGACATCATAATGGAATTTTTACATTATGACATCATAATGGAATGTTGCATTATGACATCATAATGGAATGTTGCATTATGACATCATAATGGAATTTTGCATTATGACATCATAATGGAATGTTACATTATGACATCATAATGGAATGTTGCATTATGACATTATGGCATTTTGCATTATGACATCATAATGGAATTTTTGCATTATGACATCATAATGGAATTTTTGCATTATGACATCATAATGGAATTTTGCATTATGACATCATACTGGAATGTTACATTATGACATCATAATGGAATTTTTGCATTATGACATCATAATGGAATTTTGCATTATGACATCATAATGGAATTTTGCATCATGACATCATACTGGAATGTTACATTATGACATCATAATGGAATGTTGCATTATGACATCATAATGGAATGTTGCATTATGACATCATAATGGAATGTTGCATTATGACATCATAATGCAATTTTGCATTATGACATCATAATGGAATGTTGCATTATGACATCATAATGGAATTTTGCATTATGACATCATAATGGAATTTTTGCATTATGACATCATAATGGAATTTTGCATTATGACATCATAATGGAATTTTTACATTATGACATCATAATGGAATGTTGCATTATGACATCATAATGGAATGTTGCATTATGACATCATAATGGAATTTTGCATTATGACATCATAATGGAATGTTACATTATGACATCATAATGGAATTTTGCATTATGACATCATAATGGGATGTTACATTATGACATCATAATGGAATTTTGCATTATGACTTAATGGAATTTTTACATTATGACATCATAATGGAATGTTGCATTATGACATCATAATGGAATGTTGCATTATGACATCATAATGGAATTTTGCATTATGACATCATAATGGAATTTTTACATTATGACATCATAATGGAATTTTGCATTATGACATCATAATGGAATGTTACATTATGACATCATAATGAAATGTTGCATTATGACATCATAATGGCATTTTGCATTATGACATCATAATGGAATTTTTGCATTATGACATCATACTGGAATGTTACATTATGACATCATAATGGAATTTTGCATTATGACATCATAATGGAATTTTGCATTATGACATCATAATGGGATGTTACATTATGACATCATAATGGAATTTTGCATTATGACATAATGGAATTTTTACATTATGACATCATAATGGAATGTTGCATTATGACATCATACTGGAATGTAACATTATGACATCATAATGGAATGTTGCATTATGACATCATAATGGAATGTTGCATTATGACATCATAATGCAATTTTGCATCATGACATCATACTGGAATGTTGCATTATGACATCATAATGGAATGTTGCATTATGACATCATAATGGAATTTTGCATTATGACATCATAATGGAATGTTACATTATGACATCATAATGGAATGTTGCATTATGACATTATGGCATTTTGCATTATGACATCATAATGGAATTTTTGCATTATGACATCATAATGGAATTTTTGCATTATGACATCATAATGGAATTTTGCATTATGACATCATACTGGAATGTTACATTATGACATCATAATGGAATTTTTGCATTATGACATCATAATGGAATTTTGCATTATGACATCATAATGGAATTTTGCATCATGACATCATACTGGAATGTTACATTATGACATCATAATGGAATGTTGCATTATGACATCATAATGGAATGTTGCATTATGACATCATAATGGAATGTTGCATTATGACATCATAATGCAATTTTGCATTATGACATCATAATGGAATGTTGCATTATGACATCATAATGGAATTTTGCATTATGACATCATAATGGAATTTTTGCATTATGACATCATAATGGAATTTTGCATTATGACATCATAATGGAATTTTTACATTATGACATCATAATGGAATGTTGCATTATGACATCATAATGGAATGTTGCATTATGACATCATAATGGAATTTTGCATTATGACATCATAATGGAATGTTACATTATGACATCATAATGGAATTTTGCATTATGACATCATAATGGGATGTTACATTATGACATCATAATGGAATTTTTACATTATGACATCATAATGGAATGTTGCATTATGACATCATAATGGAATGTTGCATTATGACATCATAATGGAATGTTGCATTATGACATCATAATGCAATTTTGCATTATGACATCATAATGGAATGTTGCATTATGACATCATAATGGAATTTTGCATTATGACATCATAATGGAATTTTTGCATTATGACATCATAATGGAATTTTGCATTATGACATCATAATGGAATTTTTACATTATGACATCATAATGGAATGTTGCATTATGACATCATAATGGAATTTTGCATTATGACTTAATGGAATTTTTACATTATGACATCATAATGGAATGTTGCATTATGACATCATAATGGAATGTTGCATTATGACATCATAATGGAATTTTGCATTATGACATCATAATGGAATTTTTACATTATGACATCATAATGGAATTTTGCATTATGACATCATAATGGAATGTTACATTATGACATCATAATGAAATGTTGCATTATGACATCATAATGGCATTTTGCATTATGACATCATAATGGAATTTTTGCATTATGACATCATACTGGAATGTTACATTATGACATCATAATGGAATTTTGCATTATGACATCATAATGGAATTTTGCATTATGACATCATAATGGGATGTTACATTATGACATCATAATGGAATTTTGCATTATGACATAATGGAATTTTTACATTATGACATCATAATGGAATGTTGCATTATGACATCATACTGGAATGTAACATTATGACATCATAATGGAATGTTGCATTATGACATCATAATGGAATGTTGCATTATGACATCATAATGCAATTTTGCATCATGACATCATACTGGAATGTTGCATTATGACATCATAATGGAATGTTGCATTATGACATCATAATGGAATTTTGCATTATGACATCATAATGGAATGTTACATTATGACATCATAATGGAATGTTGCATTATGACATTATGGCATTTTGCATTATGACATCATAATGGAATTTTTGCATTATGACATCATAATGGAATTTTTGCATTATGACATCATAATGGAATTTTGCATTATGACATCATACTGGAATGTTACATTATGACATCATAATGGAATTTTTGCATTATGACATCATAATGGAATTTTGCATCATGACATCATACTGGAATGTTACATTATGACATCATAATGGAATGTTGCATTATGACATCATAATGGAATGTTGCATTATGACATCATAATGGAATGTTGCATTATGACATCATAATGCAATTTTGCATTATGACATCATAATGGAATGTTGCATTATGACATCATAATGGAATTTTGCATTATGACATCATAATGGAATTTTTGCATTATGACATCATAATGGAATTTTGCATTATGACATCATAATGGAATTTTTACATTATGACATCATAATGGAATGTTGCATTATGACATCATAATGGAATGTTGCATTATGACATCATAATGGAATTTTGCATTATGACATCATAATGGGATGTTACATTATGACATCATAATGGAATTTTGCATTATGACTTAATGGAATTTTTACATTATGACATCATAATGGAATGTTGCATTATGACATCATAATGGAATGTTGCATTATGACATCATAATGGAATTTTGCATTATGACATCATAATGGAATTTTTACATTATGACATCATAATGGAATTTTGCATTATGACATCATAATGGAATGTTACATTATGACATCATAATGAAATGTTGCATTATGACATCATAATGGCATTTTGCATTATGACATCATAATGGAATTTTTGCATTATGACATCATACTGGAATGTTACATTATGACATCATAATGGAATTTTGCATTATGACATCATAATGGAATTTTGCATTATGACATCATAATGGGATGTTACATTATGACATCATAATGGAATTTTGCATTATGACATAATGGAATTTTTACATTATGACATCATAATGGAATGTTGCATTATGACATCATACTGGAATGTAACATTATGACATCATAATGGAATGTTGCATTATGACATCATAATGGAATGTTGCATTATGACATCATAATGCAATTTTGCATCATGACATCATACTGGAATGTTGCATTATGACATCATAATGGAATGTTGCATTATGACATCATAATGGAATGTTGCATTATGACATCATAATGGAATGTTGCATTATGACATCATAATGCAATTTTGCATCATGACATCATACTGGAATGTTACATTATGACATCATAATGGAATGTTGCATTATGACATCATAATGGAATGTTGCATTATGACATCATAATGGAATGTTGCATTATGACATCATAATGGAATGTTGCATTATGACATCATAATGGAATGTTGCATTATGACATCATAATGGAATGTTGCATTATGACATCATAATGCAATTTTGCATTATGACATCATAATGGAATGTTGCATTATGACATCATACTGGAATGTTACATTATGACATCATACTGGAATGTTGCATTATGACATCATAATGGAATGTTGCATTATGACATCATAATGCAATTTTGCATCATGACATCATACTGGAATGTTACATTATGACATCATAATGGAATGTTGCATTATGACATCATAATGGAATGTTGCATTATGACATCATAATGGAATGTTGCATTATGACATCATAATGGAATGTTGCATTATGACATCATAATGCAATTTTGCATTATGACATCATAATGGAATGTTGCATTATGACATCATAATGGAATGTTACATTATGACATCATAATGGAATGTTGCATTATGACATCATAATGGAATGTTGCATTATGACATCATAATGGAATGTTGCATTATGACATCATAATGGAATGTTGCATTATGACAACATAATGGAATGTTGCACTATGACATCATAATGCAATTTTGCATTATGACATCATAATGGAATGTTGCATTATGACATCATACTGGAATGTTACATTATGACATCATAATGGAATGTTGCATTATGACATCATGATGGAATGTTGCATTATGACATCATAATGGAATGTTGCATTATGACATCATAATGCAATGTTGCATTATGACATCATAATGGAATGTTGCATTAGGACATCATAATGGAATTTTGCATTATGACATCATAATGGAATGTTGCATTATGACATCATAATGGAATTTTGCATTATGACATCATAATGGAATTTTTACATTATGACATCATAATGGAATTTTGCATTATGACATCATAATGGAATTTTTGCATTATGACATCATAATGGAATTTTGCATTATGACATCATAATGGAATTTTTACATTATGACATCATAATGGAATGTTGCATTATGACATCATAATGGAATGTTGCATTATGACATCATAATGGAATTTTGCATTATGACATCATAATGGAATGTTACATTATGACATCATAATGGAATGTTGCATTATGACATTATGGCATTTTGCATTATGACATCATAATGGAATTTTTGCATTATGACATCATAATGGAATTTTTGCATTATGACATCATAATGGAATTTTTGCATTATGACATCATAATGGAATTTTGCATTATGACATCATACTGGAATGTTACATTATGACATCATAATGGAATTTTTGCATTATGACATCATAATGGAATTTTGCATTATGACATCATAATGGAATTTTGCATCATGACATCATACTGGAATGTTACATTATGACATCATAATGGAATGTTGCATTATGACATCATAATGGAATGTTGCATTATGACATCATAATGGAATGTTGCAGTATGACATCATAATGGAATGTTGCATTATGACATCATAATGGAATTTTGCATTATGACATCATAATGGAATTTTTACATTTTGACATCATAATGGAATTTTGCATTATGACATCATAATGGAATGTTACATTATGACATCATAATGGAATTTTGCATTATGACATCATAATGGGATGTTACATTATGACATCATAATGGAATTTTGCATTATGACATAATGGAATTTTTACATTATGACATCATAATGGAATGTTGCATTATGACATCATAATGGAATGTTGCATTATGACATCATAATGGAATTTTGCATTATGACATCATAATGGAATTTTTACATTATGACATCATAATGGAATTTTGCATTATGACATCATAATGGAATGTTACATTATGACATCATAATGAAATGTTGCATTATGACATCATAATGGCATTTTGCATTATGACATCATAATGGAATTTTTGCATTATGACATCATACTGGAATGTTACATTATGACATCATAATGGAATTTTGCATTATGACATCATAATGGAATTTTGCATTATGACATCATAATGGGATGTTACATTATGACATCATAATGGAATTTTGCATTATGACATAATGGAATTTTTACATTATGACATCATAATGGAATGTTGCATTATGACATCATACTGGAATGTTACATTATGACATCATAATGGAATGTTGCATTATGACATCATAATGGAATGTTGCATTATGACATCATAATGGAATGTTGCATTATGACATCATAATGCAATTTTGCATCATGACATCATACTGGAATGTTACATTATGACATCATAATGGAATGTTGCATTATGACATCACAATGGAATGTTGCATTATGACATCATAATGGAATGTTGCATTATGACATCATAATGGAATGTTGCATTATGACATCATAATGGAATGTTGCATTATGACATCATAATGCAATTTTGCATCATGACATCATACTGGAATGTTACATTATGACATCATAATGGAATGTTGCATTATGACATCATAATGGAATGTTGCATTATGACATCATAATGGAATGTTGCATTATGACATCATAATGGAATGTTGCATTATGACATCATAATGCAATTTTGCATTATGACATCATAATGGAATGTTGCATTATGACATCATACTGGAATGTTACATTATGACATCATAATGGAATGTTGCATTATGACATCATACTGGAATGTTGCATTATGACATCATAATGCAATTTTGCATCATGACATCATACTGGAATGTTACATTATGACATCATAATGGAATGTTGCATTATGACATCATAATGGAATGTTGCATTATGACATCATAATGGAATGTTGCATTATGACATCATAATGGAATGTTGCATTATGACATCATAATGGAATGTTGCATTATGACATCATAATGGAATGTTGCATTATGACATCATAATGCAATTTTGCATTATGACATCATAATGGAATGTTGCATTATGACATCATAATGGAATGTTGCATTATGACATCATAATGGAATGTTGCATTATGACATCATAATGGAATGTTGCATTATGACATCATAATGGAATGTTACATTATGACATCATAATGGCATTTTTACATTATGACATCATAATGGAATGTTGCATTATGACATCATAATGGAATGTTGCATTATGACATCATAATGGAATTTTGCATTATGACATCATAATGGAATTTTTACATTATGACATCATAATGGAATTTTGCATTATGACATCATAATGGAATGTTACATTATGACATCATAATGGAATTTTGCATTATGACATCATAATGGAATTTTTACATTATGACATCATAATGGAATGTTGCATTATGACATCATAAGGGAATGTTGCATTATGACATCATAATGGAATTTTTACATTATGACATCATAATGGAATTTTGCATTATGACATCATAATAGAATTTTTACATTATGACATCATAATGGAATTTTGCATTATGACATCATAATGGAATGTTACATTATGACATCATAATGAAATGTTGCATTATGACATCATAATGGCATTTTGCATTATGACATCATAATGGAATTTTTGCATTATGACATCATACTGGAATGTTACATTATGACATCATAATGGAATTTTGCATTATGACATCATAATGGAATGTTGCATTATGACATCATACTGGAATGTAACATTATGACATCATAATGGAATGTTGCATTATGACATCATAATGGAATGTTGCATTATGACATCATAATGCAATTTTGCATCATGACATCATACTGGAATGTTACATTATGACATCATAATGGAATGTTGCATTATGACATCATAATGGAATGTTGCATTATGACATCATAATGGAATGTTGCATTATGACATCATAATGGAATGTTGCATTATGACATCATAATGGAATGTTGCATTATGACATCATAATGGAATGTTGCATTATGACATCATAATGGAATGTTGCATTATGACATCATACTGGAATGTTACATTATGACATCATAATGGAATGTTGCATTATGACATCATAATGGAATGTTGCATTATGACATCATAATGCAATTTTTCATCATGACATCATACTGGAATGTTACATTATGACATCATAATGGAATGTTGCATCATGACATCATAATGGAATGTTGCATTATGACATCATAATGGAATGTTGCATTATGACATCATAATGGAATGTTGCATTATGACATCATAATGCAATTTTGCATTATGACATCATAATGGAATGTTGCATTATGACATCATAATGGAATTTTGCATTATGACATCATAATGGAATGTTGCATTATGACATCATAATGGAATGTTGCATTATGACATCATAATGGAATTTTTACATTATGACATCATAATGGAATGTTGCATTATGACATCATAATGGAATGTTGCATTATGACATCATAATGGAATTTTGCATTATGACATCATAATGGAATGTTACATTATGACATCATACTGGAATGTTGCATTATGACATTATGGCATTTTGCATTATGACATCATAATGGAATTTTTGCATTATGACATCATAATGGAATTTTTGCATTATGACATCATAATGGAATTTTTGCATTATGACATCATAATGGAATTTTGCATTATGACATCATACTGGAATGTTACATTATGACATCATAATGGAATTTTTGCATTATGACATCATAATGGAATTTTGCATTATGACATCATAATGGAATTTTGCATCATGACATCATACTGGAATGTTACATTATGACATCATAATGGAATGTTGCATTATGACATCATAATGGAATGTTGCATTATGACATCATAATGGAATGTTGCATTATGACATCATAATGGAATGTTGCATTATGACATCATAATGGAATTTTGCATTATGACATCATAATGGAATTTTTGCATTATGACATCATAATGGAATTTTGCATTATGACATCATAATGGAATTTTTACATTATGACATCATAATGGAATGTTGCATTATGACATCATAATGGAATGTTGCATTATGACATCATAATGGAATGTTGCATTATGACATCATAATGGAATTTTGCATTATGACATCATAATGGAATGTTACATTATGACATCATAATGGAATTTTGCCATTATGACATCATAATGGAATTTTGCCATTATGACATCATAATGGAATGTTACATTATGACATCATAATGAAATGTTGCATTATGACATCATAATGGCATTTTGCATTATGACATCATAATGGAATTTTTGCATTATGACATCATACTGGAATGTTACATTATGACATCATAATGGAATTTTGCATTATGACATCATAATGGAATTTTGCATTATGACATCATAATGGGATGTTACATTATGACATCATAATGGAATTTTGCATTATGACATAATGGAATTTTTACATTATGACATCATAATGGAATGTTGCATTATGACATCATACTGGAATGTTACATTATGACATCATAATGGAATGTTGCATTATGACATCATAATGGAATGTTGCATTATGACATCATAATGGAATGTTGCATTATGACATCATAATGCAATTTTACATCATGACATCATACTGGAATGTTACATTATGACATCATAATGGAATGTTGCATTATGACATCATAATGGAATGTTGCATTATGACATCATAATGGAATGTTGCATTATGACATCATAATGGAATGTTGCATTATGACATCATAATGGAATGTTGCATTATGACATCATAATGCAATTTTGCATCATGACATCATACTGGAATGTTACATTATGACATCATAATGGAATGTTGCATTATGACATCATAATGGAATGTTGCATTATGACATCATAATGGAATGTTGCATTATGACATCATAATGGAATGTTGCATTATGACATCATAATGCAATTTTGCATTATGACATCATAATGGAATGTTGCATTATGACATCATACTGGAATGTTACATTATGACATCATAATGGAATGTTGCATTATGACATCATAATGGAATGTTGCATTATGACATCATAATGCAATTTTGCATCATGACATCATACTGGAATGTTACATTATGACATCATAATGGAATGTTGCATTATGACAGCATAATGGAATGTTGCATTATGACATCATAATGGAATGTTGCATTATGACATCATAATGGAATGTTGCATTATGACATCATAATGGAATGTTGCATTATGACATCATAATGCAATTTTGCATTATGACATCATAATGGAATGTTGCATTATGACATCATAATGGAATTTTGCATTATGACATCATAATGGAATGTTGCATTATGACATCATAATGGAATGTTGCATTATGACATCATAATGGAATGTTGCATTATGACATCATAATGGAATGTTGCATTATGACATCATAATGGAATGTTACATTATGACATCATAATGGCATTTTTACATTATGACATCAAAATGGAATGTTGCATTATGACATCATAATGGAATGTTGCATTATGACATCATAATGGAATTTTGCATTATGACATCATAATGGAATTTTTACATTATGACATCATAATGGAATTTTGCATTATGACATCATAATGGAATGTTACATTATGACATCATAATGGAATTTTGCATTATGACATCATAATGGAATGTTACATTATGACATCATAATGGAATTTTGGATTATGACATCATAATGGAATTTTTACATTATGACATCATAATGGAATGTTGCATTATGACATCATAAGGGAATGTTGCATTATGACATCATAATGGAATTTTTACATTATGACATCATAATGGAATTTTGCATTATGACATCATAATGGAATTTTGCATTATGACATCATAATGGAATGTTGCATTATGACATCATAATGGAATGTTGCATTATGACATCATAATGGAATGTTGCATTATGACATCATAATGGAATTTTGCATTATGACATCATAATGGAATTTTGCATTATGACATCATAATGGAATTTTTACATTATGACATCATAATAGAATGTTGCATTATGACATCATAATGGAATGTTGCATTATGACATCATAATGGAATGTTGCATTATGACATCATAATGGAATGTTGCATTATGACATTATGGAATTTTGCATTATGACATCATAATGGAATGTTGCATTATGACATCATAATGGAAATTTGCATTATGACATCATAATGGAATGTTGCATTATGACATCATAATGGAATTTTGCATTATGACATCATAATGGAATGTTGCATTATGACATCATAATGGAATGTTGCATTATGACATCGTAATGGAATTTTGCATTATGACATCATAATGGAATTTTTGCATTATGACATCATAATGGAATTTTGCATTATGACATCATAATGGAATTTTGCATTATGACATCATAATGGAATTTTGCATTAAGACATCATAATGGAATGTTGCATTATGACATCATAATGGAATGTTGCATTATGACATCATAATGGAATGTTGCATTATGACATCATAATGGAATGTTGCATTATGACATCATAATGGAATGTTGCATTATGACATTATGGAATTTTGCATTATGACATCATAATGGAATTTTTGCATTATGACATCATAATGGAATTTTGCATTATGACATCATAATGGAATTTTTACATTATGACATCATAATGGAATGTTGCATTATGACATCATAATGGAATGTTGCATTATGACATCATAATGGAATTTCGCATTATGACATCATAATGGCATTTTGCATTATGACATCATAATGGAATTTTTGCATTATGACATCATAATGGAATTTTTGCATTATGACATCATAATGGAATGTTGCATTATGACATCATAATGGAATGTTGCATTATGACATCATAATGGCATTTTGCATTATGACATCATAATGGAATTTTTGCATTATGACATCATAATGGAATTTTTGCATTATGACATCATAATGGAATTTTTGCATTATGACATCATAATGGAATGTTACATTATGACATCATAATGGAATTTTTGCATTATGCCATCATAATGGAATTTTGCATTATGACGTCATACTGGAATGTTACATTATGACATCATAATGGAATTTAGCATTATGACATCATAATGGAATGTTGCATTATGACATCATAATGGAATTTTGCATTATGACATCATAATGGAATTTTTGCATTATGACATCATAATGGAATTTTTGCATTATGACATCATAATGGAATTTTTGCATTATGACATCATAATGGAATGTTACATTATGACATCATAATGGAATGTTGCATTATGACATCATAATGGCATTTTGCATTATGACATCATAATGGAATTTTTGCATTATGACATCATAATGGAATTTTTGCATTATGACATCATAATGGAATTTTTGCATTATGACATCATAATGGAATTTTGCATTATGACATCATAATGGAATTTTGCATTATGACATCATAATGGAATTTTTACATTATGACATCATAATGGAATTTTGCATTATGACATCATAATGGAATGTTACATTATGACATCATAATGGAATTTTGCATTATGACATCATAATGGAATGTTACATTATGACATCATAATGGAATTTTGGATTATGACATCATAATGGAATTTTTACATTATGACATCATAATGGAATTTTTACATTATGACATCATAATGGAATGTTGCATTATGACATCATAAGGGAATGTTGCATTATGACATCATAATGGAATTTTTACATTATGACATCATAATGGAATTTTGCATTATGACATCATAATGGAATTTTGCATTATGACATCATAATGGAATTTTGCATTATGACATCATAATGGAATGTTGCATTATGACATCATAATGGAATGTTGCATTATGACATCATAATGGAATGTTGCATTATGACATCATAATGGAATTTTGCATTATGACATCATAATGGAATTTTGCATTATGACATCATAATGGAATTTTTACATTATGACATCATAATGGAATGTTGCATTATGACATCATAATGGAATGTTGCATTATGACATCATAATGGAATGTTGCATTATGACATCATAATGGAATGTTGCATTATGACATTATGGAATTTTGCATTATGACATCATAATGGAAATTTGCATTATGACATCATAATGGAATGTTGCATTATGACATCATAATGGAATTTTGCATTATGACATCATAATGGAATTTTTGCATTATGACATCATAATGGAATGTTGCATTATGACATCATAATGGAATGTTGCATTATGACATCGTAATGGAATTTTGCATTATGACATCATAATGGAATTTTTGCATTATGACATCATAATGGAATTTTGCATTATGACATCATAATGGAATTTTGCATTATGACATCATAATGGAATTTTGCATTAAGACATCATAATGGAATGTTGCATTATGACATCATAATGGAATGTTGCATTATGACATCATAATGGAATGTTGCATTATGACATCATAATGGAATGTTGCATTATGACATTATGGAATTTTGCATTATGACATCATAATGGAATTTTTGCATTATGACATCATAATGGAATTTTGCATTATGACATCATAATGGAATTTTTACATTATGACATCATAATGGAATGTTGCATTATGACATCATAATGGAATGTTGCATTATGACATCATAATGGAATTTTGCATTATGACATCATAATGGCATTTTGCATTATGACATCATAATGGAATTTTTGCATTATGACATCATAATGGAATTTTTGCATTATGACATCATAATGGAATGTTGCATTATGACATCATAATGGAATGTTGCATTATGACATCATAATGGCATTTTGCATTATGACATCATAATGGAATTTTTGCATTATGACATCATAATGGAATTTTTGCATTATGACATCATAATGGAATTTTTGCATTATGACATCATAATGGAATGTTACATTATGACATCATAATGGAATGTTGCATTATGACATCATAATGGCATTTTGCATTATGACATCATAATGGAATTTTTGCATTATGACATCATAATGGAATTTTTGCATTATGACATCATAATGGAATTTTGCATTATGACATCATAATGGAATTTTGCATTATGACATCATAATGGAATTTTTACATTATGACATCATAATGGAATTTTGCATTATGACATCATAATGGAATGTTACATTATGACATCATAATGGAATTTTGCATTATGACATCATAATGGAATGTTACATTATGACATCATAATGGAATTTTGGATTATGACATCATAATGGAATTTTTACATTATGACATCATAATGGAATGTTGCATTATGACATCATAAGGGAATGTTGCATTATGACATCATAATGGAATTTTTACATTATGACATCATAATGGAATTTTGCATTATGACATCATAATGGAATTTTGCATTATGACATCATAATGGAGTTTTGCATTATGACATCATAATGGAATGTTGCATTATGACATCATAATGGAATGTTGCATTATGACATCATAATGGAATGTTGCATTATGACATCATAATGGAATTTTGCATTATGACATCATAATGGAATTTTGCATTATGACATCATAATGGAATTTTTACATTATGACATCATAATGGAATGTTGCATTATGACATCATAATGGAATGTTGCATTATGACATCATAATGGAATGTTGCATTATGACATCATAATGGAATGTTGCATTATGACATTATGGAATTTTGCATTATGACATCATAATGGAATTTTTGCATTATGACATCATAATGGAATTTTGCATTATGACATCATAATGGAATGTTGCATTATGACATCATAATGGAATGTTGCATTATGACATCATAATGGAATTTTGCATTATGACATCATAATTGCATTTTGCATTATGACATCATAATGGAATTTTTGCATTATGACATCATAATGGAATTTTTGCATTATGACATCATAATGGAATGTTGCATTATGACATCATAATGGAATGTTGCATTATGACATCATAATGGCATTTTGCATTATGACATCATAATGGAATTTTTGCATTATGACATCATAATGGAATTTTTGCATTATGACATCATAATGGAATTTTTGCATTATGACATCATAATGGAATGTTACATTATGACATCATAATGGAATGTTGCATTATGACATCATAATGGCATTTTGCATTATGACATCATAATGGAATTTTTGCATTATGACATCATAATGGAATTTTGCATTATGACATCATAATGGAATGTTACATTATGACATCATAATGGAATTTTTGCATTATGACATCATAATGGAATTTTGCATTATGACGTCATACTGGAATGTTACATTATGACATCATAATGGAATTTTGCATTATGACATCATAATGGAATTTTGCATTATGACATCATAATGGAATTTTTGCATTATGACATCATAATGGAAATTTGCATTATGACATCATAATGGAATGTTGCATTATGACATCATAATGGAATTTTGCATTATGACATCATAATGGAATTTTTGCATTATGACATCATAATGGAATGTTGCATTATGACATCATAATGGAATGTTGCATTATGACATCGCAATGGAATTTTGCATTATGACATCATAATGGAATTTTTGCATTATGACATCATAATGGAATTTTGCATTATGACATCATAATGGAATTTTGCATTATGACATCATAATGGAATTTTGCATTAAGACATCATAATGGAATGTTGCATTATGACATCATAATGGAATGTTGCATTATGACATCATAATGGAATGTTGCATTATGACATCATAATGGAATGTTGCATTATGACATTATGGAATTTTGCATTATGACATCATAATGGAATTTTTGCATTATGACATCATAATGGAATTTTGCATTATGACATCATAATGGAATTTTTACACTATGACATCATAATGGAATGTTGCATTATGACATCATAATGGAATGTTGCATTATGACATCATAATGGAATTTTGCATTATGACATCATAATGGCATTTTGCATTATGACATCATAATGGAATTTTTGCATTATGACATCATAATGGAATTTTTGCATTATGACATCATAATGGAATGTTGCATTATGACATCATAATGGAATGTTGCATTATGACATCATAATGGCATTTTGCATTATGACATCATAATGGAATTTTTGCATTATGACATCATAATGGAATTTTTGCATTATGACATCATAATGGAATTTTTGCATTATGACATCATAATGGAATGTTACATTATGACATCATAATGGAATGTTGCATTATGACATCATAATGGCATTTTGCATTATGACATCATAATGGAATTTTTGCATTATGACATCATAATGGAATTTTTGCATTATGACATCATAATGGAATTTTGCATTATGACATCATAATGGAATGTTACATTATGCCATCATAATGGAATTTTTGCATTATGCCATCATAATGGAATTTTGCATTATGACGTCATACTGGAATGTTACATTATGACATCATAATGGAATTTTGCATTATGACATCATAATGGAATGTTGCATTATGACATCATAATGGAATTTTGCATTATGACATCATAATGGAATTTTTGCATTATGACATCATAATGGAATTTTTGCATTATGACATCATAATGGAATTTTTGCATTATGACATCATAATGGAATTTTTGCATTATGACATCATAATGGAATGTTACATTATGACATCATAATGGAATGTTGCATTATGACATCATAATGGCATTTTGCATTATGACATCATAATGGAATTTTTGCATTATGACATCATAATGGAATTTTTGCATTATGACATCATAATGGAATGTTACATTATGACATCATAATGGAATTTTTGCATTATGACATCATAATGGAATTTTGCATTATGACGTCATACTGGAATGTTACATTATGACATCATAATGGAATTTTGCAATATGACATCATAATGGAATGCTGCATTATCACATCATAATGGAATGTTGCATTATGACATCGTAATGGAATTTTGCATTATGACATCATAATGGAATTTTTGCATTATGACATCATAATGGAATTTTGCATTATGACATCATAATGGAATTTTTACATTATGACATCATAATGGAATGTTGCATTATGACATCATAATGGAATTTTTGCATTATGACATCATAATGGAATGTTACATTATGACATCATAATGGAATGTTGCATTATGACATCATAATGGCATTTTGCATTATGACATCATAATGGAATTTTTGCATTATGACATCATAATGGAATTTTGCATTATGACATCATAATGGAATGTTACATTATGACATCATAATGGAATTTTTGCATTATGACATCATAATGGAATTTTGCATTATGACGTCATACTGGAATGTTACATTATGACATCATAATGGAATTTTGCATTATGACATCATAATGGAATTTTTGCATTATGACATCATAAAGGAATTTTGCATTATGACATCATAATGGAATTTTTACATTATGACATCATAATGGAATGTTGCATTATGACATCATAATGGAATGTTGCATTATGACATCATAATGGAATGTTGCATTATGACATCATAATGGAATGTTGCATTATGACATCATAATGGAATGTTGCATTATGACATCATAATGGAAATTTGCATTATGATATCATAATGGAATGTTGCATTATGACATCATAATGGAATTTTGCATTATGACATCATAATGGAATTTTTGCATTATGACATCATAATGGAATGTTGCATTATGACATAATGGAATGTTGCATTATGACATCGTAATGGAATTTTGCATTATGACATCATAATGGAATTTTTGCATTATGACATCATAATGGAATTTTGCATTATGACATCATAATGGAATGTTGCATTATGACATCATAATGGAATGTTGCATTATGACATCATAATGGAATGTTGCATTATGACATCATAATGGAATGTTGCATTATGACATTATGGAATTTTGCATTATGACATCATAATGGATTTTTTGCATTATGACATCATAATGGAATGTTGCATTATGACATCATAATGGAATGTTGCATTATGACATTATGGAATTTTGCATTATGACATCATAATGGAATTTTTACATTATGACATCATAATGGAATGTTGCATTATGACATCATAATGGAATGTTGCATTATGACATCATAATGGAATGTTGCATTATGACATCATAATGGAATGTTGCATTATGGCATCATAATGGAATGTTGCATTATGACATTATGGAATTTTGCATTATGACATCATAATGGAATTTTTGCATTATGACATCATAATGGAATTTTGCATTATGACATCATAATGGAATTTTTACATTATGACATCATAATGGAATGTTGCATTATGACATCATAATGGAATGTTGCATTATGACATCATAATGGAATGTTGCATTATGACATCATAAGGGAATGTTGGATTATGACATCACAATGGAATTTTTACATTATGACATCATAATGGAATGTTGCATTATGACATCATAATGGAATTTTTACATTATGACATCATAATGGAATGTTGCATTATGACATCATAATGGAATGTTGCATTATGACATCATAATAGAATGTTGCATTATGACATCATAATGGAATGTTGCATTATGACATTATGGAATTTTGCATTATGACATCATAATGAAATTTTGCATTATGACATCATAATGGAATTTTTACATTATGACATCATAATGGAATGTTTCATTATGACATCATAATGGAATGTTGCATTATGACATCATAATGGAATGTTGCATTATGACATCATAATGGAATGTTGCATTATGACATTATGGAATTTTGCATTATGACATCATAATGGAATTTTTACATTATGACATCATAATGGAATTTTTACATTATGACATCATAATGGAATTTTGCATTATGACATCATAATGGAATTTTTACATTATGACATCATAATGGAATGTTGCATTATGACATCATAATGCAATTTTTGCATTATGACATCATAATGGAATTTTGCATCATGACATCATACTGGAATGTTACATTATGACATCATAATGGAATGTTGCATTATGACATCATAATGGAATGTTGCATTATGACATCATAATGGCATTTTGCATTACGACATCATAATGGAATTTTTGCATTATGACATCATAATGGAATTTTTGCATTATGACATCATAATGGAATGTTGCATTATGACATCATAATGGAATGTTGCATTATGACATCATAATGGCATTTTGCATTATGACATCATAATGGAATTTTTGCATTATGACATCATAATGGAATTTTTGCATTATGACATCATAATGGAATTTTTGCATTATGACATCATAATGGAATGTTACATTATGACATCATAATGGAATGTTGCATTATGACATCATAATGGCATTTTGCATTATGACATCATAATGGAATTTTTGCATTATGACATCATAATGGAATTTTTGCATTATGACATCATAATGGAATTTTGCATTATGACATCATAATGGAATGTTACATTATGACATCATAATGGAATTTTTGCATTATGCCATTATAATGGAATTTTGCATTATGACGTCATACTGGAATGTTACATTATGACATCATAATGGAATTTTGCATTATGACATCATAATGGAATGTTGCATTATGACATCATAATGGAATTTTGCATTATGACATCATAATGGAATTTTTGCATTATGACATCATAATTGAATTTTTGCATTATGACATCATAATGGAATTTTTGCATTATGACATCATAATGGAATTTTTGCATTATGACATCATAATGGAATGTTACATTATGACATCATAATGGAATGTTGCATTATGACATCATAATGGCATTTTGCATTATGACATCATAATAGAATTTTTGCATTATGACATCATAATGGAATTTTTGCATTATGACATCATAATGGAATTTTGTATTATGACATCATAATGGAATGTTACATTATGACATCATAATGGAATTTTTGCATTATGACATCATAATGGAATTTTGCATTATGACGTCATACTGGAATGTTACATTATGACATCATAATAGAATTTTGCAATATGACATCATAATGGAATGCTGCATTATCACATCATAATGGAATGTTGCATTATGACATCATAATGGAATTTTGCATTATGACATCATAATGGAATTTTTGCATTATGACATCATAATGGAATTTTGCATTATGACATCATAATGGAATTTTTACATTATGACATCATAATGGAATGTTGCATTATGACATCATAATGGAATTTTGCATTATGACATCATAATGCAATTTTTGCATTATGACATCATAATGGAATTTTGCATCATGACATCATACTGGAATGTTACATTATGACATCATAATGGAATGTTGCATTATGACATCATAATGGAATTTTGCATTATGACATCATAATGGCATTTTGCATTATGACATCATAATGGAATTTTTGCATTATGACATCATAATGGAATTTTTGCATTATGACATCGTAATGGAATGTTGCATTATGACATCATAATGGAATGTTGCATTATGACATCATAATGGCATTTTGCATTATGACATCATAATGGAATTTTTGCATTATGACATCATAATGGAATTTTTGCATTATGACATCATAATGGAATTTTTGCATTATGACATCATAATGGAATGTTACATTATGACATCATAATGGAATGTTGCATTATGACATCATAATGGCATTTTGCATTATGACATCATAATGGAATTTTGCATTATGACATTATAATGGAATGTTACATTATGACATCATAATGGAATTTTTGCATTATGCCATTATAATGGAATTTTGCATTATGACGTCATACTGGAATGTTACATTATGACATCATAATGGAATTTTGCATTATGACATCATAATGGAATGTTGCATTATGACATCATAATGGAATTTTTGCATTATGACATCATAATGGAATTTTTGCATTATGACATCATAATTGAATTTTTGCATTATGACATCATAATGGAATTTTTGCATTATGACATCATAATGGAATTTTTGCATTATGACATCATAATGGAATGTTACATTATGACATCATAATGGAATGTTGCATTATGACATCATAATGGCATTTTGCATTATGACATCATAATAGAATTTTTGCATTATGACATCATAATGGAATTTTTGCATTATGACATCATAATGGAATTTTGCATTATGACATCATAATGGAATGTTACATTATGACATCATAATGGAATTTTTGCATTATGACATCATAATGGAATTTTGCATTATGACGTCATACTGGAATGTTACATAATGACATCATAATGGAATTTTGCAATATGACATCATAATGGAATGCTGCATTATCACATCATAATGGAATGTTGCATTATGACATCATAATGGAATTTTGCATTATGACATCATAATGGAATTTTTGCATTATGACATCATAATGGAATTTTGCATTATGACATCATAATGGAATTTTTGCATTATGACATCATAATGGAATTTTGCATTATGACATCATAATGGAATTTTTACATTATGACATCATAATGGAATGTTGCATTATGACATCATAATGGAATTTTGCATTATGACATCATAATGCAATTTTTGCATTATGACATCATAATGGAATTTTGCATCATGACATCATACTGGAATGTTACATTATGACATCATAATGGAATGTTGCATTATGACATCATAATGGAATGTTGCATTATGACATCATAATGGAATGTTGCATTATGACATCATAATGGAATGTTGCATTATGACATCATAATGGAATGTTGCATTATGACATCATAATGCAATTTTGCATCATGACATCATACTGGAATGTTACATTATGACATCATAATGGAATGTTGCATTATGACATCATAATGGAATGTTGCATTATGACATCATAATGGAATGTTGCATTATGACATCATAATGGAATGTTGCATTATGACATCATAATGGAATGTTGCATTATGACATCATAATGCAATTTTGCATTATGACATCATAATGGAATGCTACATTATGACATCATACTGGAATGTTACATTATGACATCATAATGGAATGTTGCATTATGACATCATACTGGAATGTTGCATTATGACATCATAATGCAATTTTGCATCATGACATCATACTGGAATGTTACATTATGACATCATAATGGAATGTTGCATTATGACATCATAATGGAATGTTGCATTATGACATCATAATGGAATGTTGCATTATGACATCATAATGGAATGTTGCATTATGACATCATAATGGAATGTTGCATTATGACATCATAATGCAATTTTGCATTATGACATCATAATGGAATGTTGCATTATGACATCATAATGGAATTTTGCATTATGACATCATAATGGAATGTTGCATTATGACATCATAATGGAATGTTGCATTATGACATCATAATGGAATGTTACATTATGACATCATAATGGCATTTTTACATTATGACATCATAATGGAATGTTGCATTATGACATCATAATGGAATGTTGCATTATGACATCATAATGGAATTTTGCATTATGACATCATAATGGAATTTTAACATTATGACATCATAATGGAATTTTGCATTATGACATCATAATGGAATGTTACATTATGACATCATAATGGAATTTTGCATTATGACATCATAATGGAATGTTACATTATGACATCATAATGGAATTTTGGATTATGACATCATAATGGAATTTTTACATTATGACATCATAATGGAATGTTGCATTATGACATCATAAGGGAATGTTGCATTATGACATCATAATGGAATTTTTACATTATGACATCATAATGGAATTTTGCATTATGACATCATAATGGAATTTTGCATTATGACATCATAATGGCATTTTGCATTATGACATCATAATGGAATGTTGCATTATGACATCATAATGGAATGTTGCATTATGACATCATAATCGAATTTTGCATTATGACATCATAATGGAATTTTGCATTATGACATCATAATGGAATTTTTACATTATGACATCATAATGGAATGTTGCATTATGACATCATAATGGAATGTTGCATTATGACATCATAATGGAATATTGCATTATGACATCATAATGGAATGTTGCATTATGACATTATGGAATTTTGCATTATGACATCATAATGGAATTTTTGCATTATGACATCATAATGGAATTTTGCATTATGACATCATAATGGAATTTTTACATTATGACATCATAATGGAATGTTGCATTATGACATCATAATGGAATGTTGCATTATGACATCATAATGGAATTTTGCATTATGACATCATAATTGCATTTTGCATTATGACATCATAATGGAATTTTTGCATTATGACATCATAATAAAATTTTTGCATTATGACATCATAATGGAATGTTGCATTATGACATCATAATGGAATGTTGCATTATGACATCATAATGGCATTTTGCATTATGACATCTTAATGGAATTTTTGCATTATGACATCATAATGGAATTTTTGCATTATGACATCATAGTGGAATTTTTGCATTATGACATCATAATGGAATGTTGCATTATGACATCATAATGGAATGTTGCATTATGACATCATAATGGCATTTTGCATTATGACATCATAATGGAGTTTTTGCATTATGACATCATAATGGAATTTTTGCATTATGACATCATAATGGAATTTTGCATTATGACATCATAATGGAATGTTACATTATGACATCATAATGGAATTTTTGCATTATGCCATTATAATGGAATTTTGCATTATGACGTCATACTGGAATGTTACATTATGACATCATAATGGAATTTTGCATTATGACATCATAATGGAATGTTGCATTATGACGTCATACTGGAATGTTACATTATGACATCATAATGGAATTTTGCATTATGACATCATAATGGAATGTTGCATTATGACATCATAATGGAATTTTGCATTATGACATCATAATGGAATTTTTGCATTATGACATCATAATTGAATTTTTGCATTATGACATCATAATGGAATTTTTGCATTATGACATCATAATGGAATTTTTGCATTATGACATCATAATGGAATGTTACATTATGACATCATAATGGAATGTTGCATTATGACATCATAATGGCATTTTGCATTATGACATCATAATAGAATTTTTGCATTATGACATCATAATGGAATTTTTGCATTATGACATCATAATGGAATTTTGCATTATGACATCATAATGGAATGTTACATTATGACATCATAATGGAATTTTTGCATTATCACATCATAATGGAATTTTGCATTATGACGTCATACTGGAATGTTACATTATGACATCATAATGGAATTTTGCAATATGACATCATAATGGAATGCTGCATTATCACATCATAATGGAATGTTGCATTATGACATCATAATGGAATTTTGCATTATGACATCATAATGGAATTTTTGCATTATGACATCATAATGGAATTTTGCATTATGACATCATAATGGAATTTTTACATTATGACATCATAATGGAATGTTGCATTATGACATCATAATGGAATTTTGCATTATGACATCATAATGCAATTTTTGCATTATGACATCATAATGGAATTTTGCATCATGACATCATACTGGAATGTTACATTATGACATCATAATGGAATGTTGCATTATGACATCATAATGGAATTTTGCATTATGACATCATAATGGCATTTTGCATTATGACATCATAATGGAATTTTTGCATTATGACATCATAATGGAATTTTTGCATTATGACATCGTAATGGAATGTTGCATTATGACATCATAATGGAATGTTGCATTATGACATCATAATGGCATTTTGCATTATGACATCATAATGGAATTTTTGCATTATGACATCATAATGGAATTTTTGCATTATGACATCATAATGGAATTTTTGCATTATGACATCATAATGGAATGTTACATTATGACATCATAATGGAATGTTGCATTATGACATCATAATGGCATTTTGCATTATGACATCATAATGGAATTTTTGCATTATGACATCATAATGGAATTTTTGCATTATGACATCATAATGGAATTTTGCATTATGACATCATAATGGAATGTTACATTATGACATCATAATGGAATTTTTGCATTATGCCATTATAATGGAATTTTGCATTATGACGTCATACTGGAATGTTACATTATGACATCATAATGGAATTTTGCATTATGACATCATAATGGAATGTTGCATTATGACATCATAATGGAATTTTGCATTATGACATCATAATGGCATTTTTGCATTATGACATCATAATTGAATTTTTGCATTATGACATCATAATGGAATTTTTGCATTATGACATCATAATGGAATTTTTGCATTATGACATCATAATGGAATGTTACATTATGACATCATAATGGAATGTTGCATTATGACATCATAATGGCATTTTGCATTATGACATCATAATAGAATTTTTGCATTATGACATCATAATGGAATTTTTGCATTATGACATCATAATGGAATTTTGCATTATGACATCATAATGGAATGTTACATTATGACATCATAATGGAATTTTTGCATTATGACATCATAATGGAATTTTGCATTATGACGTCATACTGGAATGTTACATTATGACATCATAATGGAATTTTGCAATATGACATCATAATGGAATGCTGCATTATCACATCATAATGGAATGTTGCATTATGACATCATAATGGAATTTTGCATTATGACATCATAATGGAATTTTTGCATTATGACATCATAATGGAATTTTGCATTATGACATCATAATGGAATTTTTACATTATGACATCATAATGGAATGTTGCATTATGACATCATAATGGAATTTTGCATTATGACATCATAATGCAATTTTTGCATTATGACATCATAATGGAATTTTGCATCATGACATCATACTGGAATGTTACATTATGACATCATAATGGAATGTTGCATTATGACATCATAATGGAATGTTGCATTATGACATCATAATGGAATGTTGCATTATGACATCATAATGGAATGTTGCATTATGACATCATAATGGAATGTTGCATTATGACATCATAATGCAATTTTGCATCATGACATCATACTGGAATGTTACATTATGACATCATAATGGAATGTTGCATTATGACATCATAATGGAATGTTGCATTATGACATCATAATGGAATGTTGCATTATGACATCATAATGGAATGTTGCATTATGACATCATAATGGAATGTTGCATTATGACATCATAATGGAATGTTGCATTATGACATCATAATGCAATTTTGCATTATGACATCATAATGGAATGCTACATTATGACATCATACTGGAATGTTACATTATGACATCATAATGGAATGTTGCATTATGACATCATACTGGAATGTTGCATTATGACATCATAATGCAATTTTGCATCATGACATCATACTGGAATGTTACATTATGACATCATAATGGAATGTTGCATTATGACATCATAATGGAATGTTGCATTATGACATCATAATGGAATGTTGCATTATGACATCATAATGGAATGTTGCATTATGACATCATAATGGAATGTTGCATTATGACATCATAATGCAATTTTGCATTATGACATCATAATGGAATGTTGCATTATGACATCATAATGGAATTTTGCATTATGACATCATAATGGAATTTTGCATTATGACATCATAATGGAATGTTGCATTATGACATCATAATGGAATGTTACATTATGACATCATAATGGCATTTTTACATTATGACATCATAATGGAATGTTGCATTATGACATCATAATGGAATGTTGCATTATGACATCATAATGGAATTTTGCATTATGACATCATAATGGAATGTTGCATTATGACATCATAATGGAATTTTGCATTATGACATCATAATGGAATTTTTACATTATGACATCATAATGGAATTTTGCATTATGACATCATAATGGAATGTTACATTATGACATCATAATGGAATTTTGGATTATGACATCATAATGGAATTTTTACATTATGACATCATAATGGAATGTTGCATTATGACATCATAAGGGAATGTTGCATTATGACATCATAATGGAATTTTGCATTATGACATCATAATGGAATTTTGCATTATGACATCATAATGGAATTTTGCATTATGACATCATAATGGCATTTTGCATTATGACATCATAATGGAATGTTGCATTATGACATCATAATGGAATGTTGCATTATGACATCATAATCGAATTTTGCATTATGACATCGTAATGGAATTTTGCATTATGACATCATAATGGAATTTTTACATTATGACATCATAATGGAATGTTGCATTATGACATCATAATGGAATATTGCATTATGACATCATAATGGAATGTTGCATTATGACATTATGGAATTTTGCATTATGACATCATAATGGAATTTTTGCATTATGACATCATAATGGAATTTTGCATTATGACATCATAATGGAATTTTTACATTATGACATCATAATGGAATGTTGCATTATGACATCATAATGGAATGTTGCATTATGACATCATAATGGAATTTTGCATTATGACATCATAATTGCATTTTGCATTATGACATCATAATGGAATTTTTGCATTATGACATAATAAAATTTTTGCATTATGACATCATAATGGAATGTTGCATTATGACATCATAATGGAATGTTGCATTATGACATCATAATGGCATTTTGCATTATGACATCATAATGGAATTTTTGCATTATGACATCATAATGGAATTTTTGCATTATGACATCATAGTGGAATTTTTGCATTATGACATCATAATGGAATGTTACATTATGACATCATAATGGAATGTTGCATTATGACATCATAATGGCATTTTGCATTATGACATCATAATGGAATTTTTGCATTATGACATCATAATGGAATTTTGCATTATGACATCATAATGGAATGTTACATTATGACATCATAATGGAATTTTTGCATTATGACATCATAATGGAATTTTGCATTATGACGTCAAACTGGAATGTTACATTATGACATCATAATGGAATTTTGCATTATGACATCATAATGGAATTTTGCATTATGACATCATAATGGAATTTTTGCATTATGACATCATAATGGAATTTTGCATTATGACATCATAATGGAATGTTGCATTATGACATCATAATGGCATTTTGCATTATGACATCATAATGGAATTTTTGCATTATGACATCATAATGGAATTTTTGCATTATGACATCATAATGGAATGTTACATTATGACATCATAATGGAATGTTGCATTATGACATCATAATGGCATTTTGCATTATGACATCATAATGGAATTTTTGCATTATGACATCATAATGGAATTTTTGCATTATGACATCATAATGGAATTTTGCATTATGACATCATAATGGAATGTTACATTATGACATCATAATGGAATTTTTGCATTATGCCATCATAATGGAATTTTGCATTATGACGTCATACTGGAATGTTACATTATGACATCATAATGGAATTTAGCATTATGACATCATAATGGAATGTTGCATTATGACATCATAATGGAATTTTGCATTATGACATCATAATGGAATTTTTGCATTATGACATCATAATGGAATTTTTGCATTATGACATCATAATGGAATTTTTGCATTATGACATCATAATGGAATTTTTGCATTATGACATCATAATGGAATGTTACATTATGACATCATAATGGAATGTTGCATTATGACATCATAATGGCATTTTGCATTATGACATCATAATGGAATTTTTGCATTATGACATCATAATGGAATTTTTGCATTATGACATCATAATGGAATTTTGCATTATGACATCATAATGGAATTTTGCATTATGACATCATAATGGAATTTTTACATTATGACATCATAATGGAATTTTGCATTATGACATCATAATGGAATGTTACATTATGACATCATAATGGAATTTTGCATTATGACATCATAATGGAATGTTACATTATGACATCATAATGGAATTTTGGATTATGACATCATAATGGAATTTTTACATTATGACATCATAATGGAATGTTGCATTATGACATCATAAGGGAATGTTGCATTATGACATCATAATGGAATTTTTACATTATGACATCATAATGGAATTTTGCATTATGACATCATAATGGAATTTTGCATTATGACATCATAATGGAGTTTTGCATTATGACATCATAATGGAATGTTGCATTATGACATCATAATGGAATGTTGCATTATGACATCATAATGGAATGTTGCATTATGACATCATAATGGAATTTTGCATTATGACATCATAATGGAATTTTGCATTATGACATCATAATGGAATTTTTACATTATGACATCATAATGGAATTTTGCATTATGACATCATAATGGAATGTTGCATTATGACATCATAATGGAAATTTGCATTATGACATCATAATGGAATGTTGCATTATGACATCATAATGGAATTTTGCATTATGACATCATAATGGAATTTTTGCATTATGACATCATAATGGAATGTTGCATTATGACATCATAATGGAATGTTGCATTATGACATCGTAATGGAATTTTGCATTATGACATCTTAATGGAATTTTTGCATTATGACATCATAATGGAATTTTGCATTATGACATCATAATGGAATTTTGCATTATGACATCATAATGGAATTTTGCATTAAGACATCATAATGGAATGTTGCATTATGACATCATAATGGAATGTTGCATTATGACATCATAATGGAATGTTGCATTATGACATCATAATGGAATGTTGCATTATGACATCATAATGGAATGTTGCATTATGACATTATGGAATTTTGCATTATGACATCATAATGGAATTTTTGCATTATGACATCATAATGGAATTTTGCATTATGACATCATAATGGAATTTTTACATTATGACATCATAATGGAATGTTGCATTATGACATCATAATGGAATGTTGCATTATGACATCATAATGGAATGTTGCATTATGACATCATAATGGCATTTTGCATTATGACATCATAATGGAATTTTTGCATTATGACATCATAATGGAATTTTTGCATTATGACATCATAATGGAATGTTGCATTATGACATCATAATGGAATGTTGCATTATGACATCATAATGGCATTTTGCATTATGACATCATAATGGAATTTTGCATTATGACGTCATACTGGAATGTTACATTATGACATCATAATGGAAATTTGCATTATGACATCATAATGGAATGTTGCATTATGACATCATAATGGAATTTTGCATTATGACATCATAATGGAATTTTTGCATTATGACATCATAATGGAATGTTGCATTATGACATCATAATGGAATTTTTGCATTATGACATCATAATGGAATTTTTGCATTATGACATCATAATGGAATGTTGCATTATGACATCATAATGGAATGTTGCATTATGACATCATAATGGCATTTTGCATTATGACATCATAATGGAATTTTGCATTATGACGTCATACTGGAATGTTGCATTATGACATCATAATGGAAATTTGCATTATGACATCATAATGGAATGTTGCATTATGACATCATAATGGAATTTTGCATTATGACATCATAATGGAATTTTTGCATTATGACATCATAATGGAATGTTGCATTATGACATCATAATGGAATGTTGCATTATGACATCATAATGGAATTTTTGCATTATGACATCATAATGGAATTTTGCATTATGACATCATAATGGAATTTTGCATTATGACATCATAATGGAATTTTTGCATTATGACATCATAATGGAATTTTGCATTATGACATCATAATGGAATTTTGCATTATGACATCATAATGGAATTTTGCATTATGACATCATAATGGAATGTTGCATTATGACATCATAATGGAATGTTGCATTATGACATCATAATGGAATGTTGCATTATGACATCATAATGGAATGTTGCATTATGACATTATGGAATTTTGCATTATGACATCATAATGGAATTTTTGCATTATGACATCATAATGGAATTTTGCATTATGACATCATAATGGAATGTTACATTATGACATCATAATGGCATTTTTACATTATGACATCATAATGGAATGTTGCATTATGACATCATAATGGAATTTTTGCATTATGACATCATAATGGAATGTTGCATTATGACATTATGGAATTTTGCATTATGACATCATAATGGAATTTTTGCATTATGACATCATAATGGAATTTTGCATTATGACGTCATAATGGAATGTTGCATTATGACATCATAATGCAATTTTGCATTATGACATCATAATGGAATGTTGCATTATGACATCATAATGGAATTTTGCATTATGACATCATAATGGAATTTTGCATTATGACATCATAATGGAATGTTGCATTATGACATCATAATGGAATGTTACATTATGACATCATAATGGCATTTTTACATTATGACATCATAATGGAATGTTGCATTATGACATCATAATGGAATGTTGCATTATGACATCATAATGGAATTTTGCATTATGACATCATAATGGAATGTTGCATTATGACATCATAATGGAATTTTGCATTATGACATCATAATGGAATTTTTACATTATGACATCATAATGGAATTTTGCATTATGACATCATAATGGAATGTTACATTATGACATCATAATGGAATTTTGGATTATGACATCATAATGGAATTTTTACATTATGACATCATAATGGAATGTTGCATTATGACATCATAAGGGAATGTTGCATTATGACATCATAATGGAATTTTGCATTATGACATCATAATGGAATTTTGCATTATGACATCATAATGGAATTTTGCATTATGACATCATAATGGCATTTTGCATTATGACATCATAATGGAATGTTGCATTATGACATCATAATGGAATGTTGCATTATGACATCATAATCGAATTTTGCATTATGACATCGTAATGGAATTTTGCATTATGACATCATAATGGAATTTTTACATTATGACATCATAATGGAATGTTGCATTATGACATCATAATGGAATATTGCATTATGACATCATAATGGAATGTTGCATTATGACATTATGGAATTTTGCATTATGACATCATAATGGAATTTTTGCATTATGACATCATAATGGAATTTTGCATTATGACATCATAATGGAATTTTTACATTATGACATCATAATGGAATGTTGCATTATGACATCATAATGGAATGTTGCATTATGACATCATAATGGAATTTTGCATTATGACATCATAATTGCATTTTGCATTATGACATCATAATGGAATTTTTGCATTATGACATAATAAAATTTTTGCATTATGACATCATAATGGAATGTTGCATTATGACATCATAATGGAATGTTGCATTATGACATCATAATGGCATTTTGCATTATGACATCATAATGGAATTTTTGCATTATGACATCATAATGGAATTTTTGCATTATGACATCATAGTGGAATTTTTGCATTATGACATCATAATGGAATGTTACATTATGACATCATAATGGAATGTTGCATTATGACATCATAATGGCATTTTGCATTATGACATCATAATGGAATTTTTGCATTATGACATCATAATGGAATTTTGCATTATGACATCATAATGGAATGTTACATTATGACATCATAATGGAATTTTTGCATTATGACATCATAATGGAATTTTGCATTATGACGTCATACTGGAATGTTACATTATGACATCATAATGGAATTTTGCATTATGACATCATAATGGAATTTTGCATTATGACATCATAATGGAATTTTTGCATTATGACATCATAATGGAATTTTGCATTATGACATCATAATGGAATGTTGCATTATGACATCATAATGGCATTTTGCATTATGACATCATAATGGAATTTTTGCATTATGACATCATAATGGAATTTTTGCATTATGACATCATAATGGAATGTTACATTATGACATCATAATGGAATGTTGCATTATGACATCATAATGGCATTTTGCATTATGACATCATAATGGAATTTTTGCATTATGACATCATAATGGAATTTTTGCATTATGACATCATAATGGAATTTTGCATTATGACATCATAATGGAATGTTACATTATGACATCATAATGGAATTTTTGCATTATGCCATCATAATGGAATTTTGCATTATGACGTCATACTGGAATGTTACATTATGACATCATAATGGAATTTAGCATTATGACATCATAATGGAATGTTGCATTATGACATCATAATGGAATTTTGCATTATGACATCATAATGGAATTTTTGCATTATGACATCATAATGGAATTTTTGCATTATGACATCATAATGGAATTTTTGCATTATGACATCATAATGGAATTTTTGCATTATGACATCATAATGGAATGTTACATTATGACATCATAATGGAATGTTGCATTATGACATCATAATGGCATTTTGCATTATGACATCATAATGGAATTTTTGCATTATGACATCATAATGGAATTTTTGCATTATGACATCATAATGGAATTTTGCATTATGACATCATAATGGAATTTTGCATTATGACATCATAATGGAATTTTTACATTATGACATCATAATGGAATTTTGCATTATGACATCATAATGGAATGTTACATTATGACATCATAATGGAATTTTGCATTATGACATCATAATGGAATGTTACATTATGACATCATAATGGAATTTTGGATTATGACATCATAATGGAATTTTTACATTATGACATCATAATGGAATGTTGCATTATGACATCATAAGGGAATGTTGCATTATGACATCATAATGGAATTTTTACATTATGACATCATAATGGAATTTTGCATTATGACATCATAATGGAATTTTGCATTATGACATCATAATGGAGTTTTGCATTATGACATCATAATGGAATGTTGCATTATGACATCATAATGGAATGTTGCATTATGACATCATAATGGAATGTTGCATTATGACATCATAATGGAATTTTGCATTATGACATCATAATGGAATTTTGCATTATGACATCATAATGGAATTTTTACATTATGACATCATAATGGAATTTTGCATTATGACATCATAATGGAATGTTGCATTATGACATCATAATGGAAATTTGCATTATGACATCATAATGGAATGTTGCATTATGACATCATAATGGAATTTTGCATTATGACATCATAATGGAATTTTTGCATTATGACATCATAATGGAATGTTGCATTATGACATCATAATGGAATGTTGCATTATGACATCGTAATGGAATTTTGCATTATGACATCTTAATGGAATTTTTGCATTATGACATCATAATGGAATTTTGCATTATGACATCATAATGGAATTTTGCATTATGACATCATAATGGAATTTTGCATTAAGACATCATAATGGAATGTTGCATTATGACATCATAATGGAATGTTGCATTATGACATCATAATGGAATGTTGCATTATGACATCATAATGGAATGTTGCATTATGACATCATAATGGAATGTTGCATTATGACATTATGGAATTTTGCATTATGACATCATAATGGAATTTTTGCATTATGACATCATAATGGAATTTTGCATTATGACATCATAATGGAATTTTTACATTATGACATCATAATGGAATGTTGCATTATGACATCATAATGGAATGTTGCATTATGACATCATAATGGAATGTTGCATTATGACATCATAATGGCATTTTGCATTATGACATCATAATGGAATTTTTGCATTATGACATCATAATGGAATTTTTGCATTATGACATCATAATGGAATGTTGCATTATGACATCATAATGGAATGTTGCATTATGACATCATAATGGCATTTTGCATTATGACATCATAATGGAATTTTGCATTATGACGTCATACTGGAATGTTACATTATGACATCATAATGGAAATTTGCATTATGACATCATAATGGAATGTTGCATTATGACATCATAATGGAATTTTGCATTATGACATCATAATGGAATTTTTGCATTATGACATCATAATGGAATGTTGCATTATGACATCATAATGGAATTTTTGCATTATGACATCATAATGGAATTTTTGCATTATGACATCATAATGGAATGTTGCATTATGACATCATAATGGAATGTTGCATTATGACATCATAATGGCATTTTGCATTATGACATCATAATGGAATTTTGCATTATGACGTCATACTGGAATGTTGCATTATGACATCATAATGGAAATTTGCATTATGACATCATAATGGAATGTTGCATTATGACATCATAATGGAATTTTGCATTATGACATCATAATGGAATTTTTGCATTATGACATCATAATGGAATGTTGCATTATGACATCATAATGGAATTTTGCATTATGACATCATAATGGAATTTTTGCATTATGACATCATAATGGAATTTTGCATTATGACATCATAATGGAATTTTTGCATTATGACATCATAATGGAATGTTACATTATGACATCATAATGGAATGTTGCATTATGACATCATAATGGCATTTTGCATTATGACATCATAATGGAATTTTTGCATTATGACATCATATTGGAATTTTTGCATTATGACATCATAATGGAATTTTGCATTATGACATCATAATGGAATGTTACATTATGACATCATAATGGCATTTTGCATTATGACATCATAATGGAATTTTTGCATTATGACATCATAATGGAATTTTTGCATTATGACATCATAATGGAATTTTGCATTATGACATCATAATGGAATGTTACATTATGACATCATAATGGAATTTTTGCATTATGCCATCATAATGGAATTTTGCATTATGACGTCATACTGGAATGTTACATTATGACATCATAATGGAATTTTGCATTATGACATCATAATGGAATGTTGCATTATGACATCATAATGGAATTTTGCATTATGACATCATAATGGAATTTTTGCATTATGACATCATAATGGAATTTTGCATTATGACATCATAATGGAATTTTTACATTATGACATCATAATGGAATGTTGCATTATGACATCATAATGGAATGTTGCATTATGACATCATAATGGAATGTTGCATTATGAATTCATAATGGAATGTTGCATTATGACATCATAATGGAATGTTGCATTATGACATCATAATGGAATGTTGCATTATGACATCATAATGGAAATTTGCATTATGACATCATAATGGAATTTTTGCATTATGACATCATAATGGAATGTTGCATTATGACATCATAATGGAATGTTGCATTATGACATCGTAATGGAATTTTGCATTATGACATCATAATGGAATTTTTGCATTATGACATCATAATGGAATGTTGCATTATGACATCATAATGGAATGTTGCATTATGACATCATAATGGAATGTTGCATTATGACATCATAATGGAATGTTGCATTATGACATTATGGAATGTTGCATTATGACATCATAATGGAATGTTCCATTATGACATCATAATGGAATTTTGCATTATGACATCATAATGGCATTTTGCATTATGACATCATAAAGGAATTTTTGCATTATGACATCATAATGGAATTTTTGCATTATGACATCATAATGGAATGTTGCATTATGACATCATAATGGAATGTTGCATTATGACATCATAATGGCATTTTGCATTATGACATCATAAAGGATTTTTTGCATTATGACATCATAATGGAATTTTTGCATTATGACATCATAATGGAATTTTTGCATTATGACATCATAATGGAATGTTACATTATGACATCATAATGGAATGTTGCATTATGACATCATAATGGCATTTTGCATTATGACATCATAATGGAATGTTACATTATGACATCATAATGGAATTTTTGCATTATGCCATCATAATGGAATTTTGCATTATGACGTCATACTGGAATGTTACATTATGACATCATAATGGAATGTTGCATTATGACATCATAATGGAATTTTGCATTATGACATCATAATGGAATTTTTGCATTATGACATCATAGTGGAATTTTTGCATTATGACATCATAATGGAATTTTTGCATTATGACATCATAATGGAATGTTACATTATGACATCATAATGGAATGTTGCATTATGACATCATAATGGCATTTTGCATTATGACATCATAATGGAATTTTTGCATTATGACATCATAATGAAATTTTGCATTATGACATCATAATGGAATGTTGCATTATGACATCATAATGGAATGTTGCATTATGACATCATAATGGAATGTTGCATTATGACATCTGTCTTACCTGCTCAAGATTTTGGCAATTTTTTAACCTCATTAACATACCCGTTAAGCACACAGTCTGAGGTAAGACAAATATAAAACACAAGTTTATTTACTCTTTAGTATATGTAAGTAAAATAGTTAATTAACATATAGGCATTGAGATCACATGGGTAACAAAGTTAAGCATCAATACGTCACCGGATATTGTAGCATCACTCCGCAATCGGGGGATCTCCAGGTACGATTGGTAGGAGGAATCCGAGTGTACGTCGATACGTCTATCGACCACAACAAAACGAGTCCCGACTCTTCCCTGAAGATCACTGCTATTTATGCCGTTCTTACACTACGTGGCATATCTGCTTCTGCGCAGTTATGGGTATATACGTCATTCTAATATGGCTATTCAGGTTCTAGACATGCGTAGTAGATGATTGGCAACACAATATATTGAATATTTTGTCCATGAAGTTATCACATCTGTGTTATATTATGAGTCATTCTTGCTGTCTTACCATATATGTCGATAATATTCTGCATTGAGCAGAATATTCAGACAGGTCATTAGTTCATTGAAGTTCTGGTTAACTCATACGGCAACTAGTTATTTGATTACACAATCATCCAGTTCAATCGTATCCCATACGTGTCACAATCGGTCCTTAATCATTCACTATTTGCCGTATGATACCATTAAAACTTTTGGTTTTCTACAGAATACCTTATATGCCATGAAACAATTCCATAGCGATAAAAGTATTACAACTATGGCCAATACCAAAACAGGATGTATTAGCCAATTAAGAGTGGTTTGTGCAGATGATGAATAACCCATAAAGATGTCATACCAATGGTGTGACGTGGCATCAGCAATAGCCGATCCCATCTTTACAATTTTGCCAGCTATTACAGTAGTACTTACAATATGCGTTGCCAAAGATCTATTAAGCAATTTAATATGTTGCTGTACTTCTTCTGTGTCTTCTAACAACTTTTTGAATTTGGTCAAATTTAGATCCCAATTTGACACATTTAAAGGCAGTGGTTGCCAATTGACAGCCACTGTCTTGTCTTGTTCGGGTAATAACACAAAGGTCTCATTTTCCCAAACAAGTGCAGATACGTTTCGCAAGCATCCTGAAAATGGGACAACCATCCCAGGTACAACAGGATGCTTACTTGCCAAACATACCTCCTGTGGGGCTATTTCAACCATCATCTTAAAAGTGAGTGGCAGCACAGTCCATTCACATACATTGATCGTATTTTGTAATAAGCATGGTTCATAAACAGCCGATTGGACCTTGCATATGGTCCCCTCTAATGTATCATCACACAATGATAAATCATGAGTTCTATTTTGGTCATCAATGTAAATCCCGTTAAATCTAGGTACCCAGAAATGCATATCTTCTGGAACACCTATAAGTAAGGGGAGAACTACAAACTTACACATCACATTCTTTTTAGTAACATTGTATATGAATATGGTCCCTTTACATAATATATCATTGCAAACCATTTTCTGCGCCTCCAACTGTATCCAATCAGTCTCAGTTATAGTCTGATTGAACACGGTCCTCCACACTTGCTCATTGCCAGTCATGAGCATAGTTTGAAGTGTGTTCTTTTGTTGTTGCTGATAAATGGTCTGCAAGGTACATATTGACCAATTAACATAGTTAGATATGTTAGAATTTATTTCATATGAAAACCTATTAGATGCATCTTGCAAATCAAGCATTATTGTGTCCACATCCGTTTGCATACTAAAGGGCTGCCATATAGTGGGCATCCAGTTAGCCTGCAATGTGAGCACATCTTTAATACCACTTCCCGCGTTATGCATTCGATTAGCTAAAGTCTCTATATCAAAACCATTAATAGTCCCAGAAAGCGCTCCGTAGCCTCCGAGTAAGGTATCATACCAAGCTCGACGGGAACGCTTGGTAGGACAAGTCCTTGAGGGTGGAAACTGCACGGAGGCTTGTATAACAGTCTTTTGAGCATCTCGTCCCACCATGCGACAGGTGGATGGAACCCTTTTTATATGTCCAGGATCTATTTTAGAAGCATTAATGTTCACGAATACCAGGAACTGGCCCCACATGGCCCGATTCTCGATCTCCGTTGCATTCCCACACGTAATTACTTCTGTCTCATTTAAGGGAAATGAAAACTGCACTCCCGTATTTGTACAATTCTGAACATATTGTATCACCAGGGAGTAATTGAGATATGGCAACTCTTTTGGTCTCTGACAGCAGGACACTTTCACAAGTGACGTAATGTTTATTTGTCCCGTTGCCTTATGCAGTGCATATGAAGGACGGTAGGTCGAACTTATATGCGATAATGGATTTCCACTCCAGATAGTCCCATCAAAGGTAATATTCACGATATAACATTTCTGGTTGGCTTCACAAGTGAAGTTGTCTTGCTTCCTGGTTCGGGTTGAATTCCTCCAGCCCCACGAATAATCATTCCTTCCGGTGTCATTGACGCGGATCCCTGGCGTCCACGCATCACCTACTGCGAACACCGAACACATGACGCCAAGGATTCCAAAAATGATTATGTGATTCTAGAGAAGGCAAGGAAACAAGCATTATTCCCGCAAATAGCACTTTTCTTGTGGGACATATTCCCATTTCTCTACTCCGGGTCGCATAATAAGCAAAGTTCGATCTTTCCCCACAGCAATAACCTCTGCCGGGGAGGGCGGTCCTTGGTGATTCTGAACCCATATTTTGGCCCCTACATTAGTAACATTAGTTGAGCCAAAACCTTTATCTCCTCTTACAGTAAGTTCAGTGGGGGCCACCCCTTCTTCCACTTGTGTCAGATACACTGGTATTAATAGCAGCTGTGCCATGCGCTCCTTTTTCCCTATTATCAGAGGATCTGTTCCTAAATTTATCATGATTACTTTAATTTCCCCCTGATAATCTGCATCTATGACTCCGCCTAGGACTACTGCACTTCTCAGAGCAAAACTCGATCTAGTGGCTATCTGCCCGAAGTGATTCTCCGGGATCTTGCATCCTATCCCTGTGGGAATAGTACTCACCTTTCCCGGGGCTATCACCACCGTATCAAGAGCGTATAGATCCAACCCTGCAGCGGCAGGAGTGGCTCTATAAGGTGCCTGCGCATCTGGATTAATTTTCCAGTATAAGATTGTCTCTACCTTAGCTACATCTATACTGAGATTGGGTGTTAGCATGCGCATTAAGGGTGTCATAGAATCAGTGATGGGCCTGTTGTTGATAATCTGTAAAGCAGCAGTCAGATTATCTCTCCATTGACCATATTTGTCGGTCTCAGTGAGCTTCTTCAGGGTAGATTTTAATAACCCATTCATTCGTTCCACCAGGCCCGCGGCCTGTGGATAGTAGGGCATATGATATACCCATTCTATGTTGTTTTTACTGGCATACTCTTTTACCTGATTTCCGGTAAAATGTGAACCATTGTCTGTCTGGATCTGCAGGGGAGTCCCATAATACTGGGTAATAACTTCCAGAGTACGTAAAGTACTCCATTGTGTTGCTGTTTTACATGGGAATCCCACCATCAGACCTGAGAATGTATCTACTGCTGTACAAATATACTTACATCCTCTGCTCTCAGGGAGGGGCCCTACAAAATCCATCTGCCAAATCTGCGCTGGCAACTGGCCTCTCCCTATGTGTCCCATTACTGTATGAGGCACTTCTCGTTTTTGCACATGTTGACATACTGGACATTGCGCGATTACTTGTTTGATCATGTCCACTGTCAAAGGGATACCTCTTTCTTGTGCCCACCTGTAAGTGGCCTTCTCTCCCAAGTGTCCACTTTTTTGGTGAGCCCAAACAGCTGTACCTTGAAGCCATGCTTCCTTTTCCTTGTCAGGTTCTTGTACGGCAACAGAAATCGATGCTGCCGCATCTGCTTGAGAATTAAATAAACGTTCCAATGAGTCAAGAGGGACATGAGCATCAACATGAAACACAGTACTTTTAGTACTCCTAATGAATTCCTCTATGTCTTGCCAAAGCTCTTTCCCCCACAATTCCTTACCATGAATGTTCCAGTCGTTCTTCTTCCATCCCATGATCCAAGTGGCCAAACCATTGGCAACTGACCATGAGTCCGTATACAAATGACATTCTTGCCCTTGTTCCTGCTTCAGAGCTAAGAATACTGCACAAAGTTCTGCATATTGACTACTCTTACCTTCTCCTTCCATGACCAACGTCTTGTCTAATTTTGGATTAAAGGCTACACTTTTCCATCTACGTCTTCCACTGATATACTTGGCCGAACCATCCGTGAACCAAGCATGCTCTTTTTGGGAGTCTGTCAACTCAGAGTAAGGTATTCCCCACTTTACTGGGGATTCCTCCATTTGCGCTACTGGTGTAACCTGACCATCTGGAGGGATATCAGCTATCTTTTCATGCAGGGCAGCTATCCCTCCTTCACCTTTTTTCGCTCTTTCCGAGATGTACCATTTCCACTTAATGATACTCTGCTCCTGGGCATGTCCTATCCGATTGGACTTTGGATTAGATAATACCCAACTCATGATGGGTATTTGCGGCCTTAGAAGGACTATGTGTCCTGTCGTCAATTGTTCAGTATCCACCAGGGCCCAATAACATGCCAACAGCTGTTGCTCCAGTGGAGTGTATTTTTCTCCTGCATCTGGTAATTTCCGATTCCAGAAGCCTAGTGGCACTCTTTTGCCCCCTTGCTTCTGCCACAATGACCAGTTTGCATACATATGCTGAACTGATACATGAAGTTCTATCTCACCATCTTGTAAAGGCCATAAATCTACAGCCTGTTGTATGGCTTCTTTTACTGCCTCAAATGCAACCTGTTGCTCTTCTCCCCACGTGAACTCGTACTTCTTGCGAGTCACCTTGTAAAGAGGAGCAAGAAGCTGCCCCAGATGCGGAATGTGTTGTCTCCAGAATCCAAACAATCCTATGTAGGATTGTGTTTCCTTCTTGTCTTTCGGAGTGGGAAAATTTAAGATTTTCTGCCTTGCCTTAGGGAGAATCTCCCTATGGCCCTTATTCCATTGAATTCCTAAGAATTTCACCGTCTGAGAGGGGCCCTGCACCTTGCTATCATTTATTTCCCATCCTTTTTCTCGCAGATGATGTAACAATCCGTCCAATTGTTTCTTTACAGATTGTTCATCCGGTCCCTGAATCATTATATCATCGATATAATGTGAAAACTGCATTTCTGATGGTAAATCAAACTCATCCAAATGTTCTGCCACCGTCCGGTGACAGATGGTTGGACTATGTATCCAACCTTGTGGCAATCGAGTGAACGTATATTGACGTCCTTGCCACGTAAAGGCAAACTGATCTTGTGCCTTTTCTTCTATTGGAATTGTGAAGAACGCTTGTGCGATATCAATCACAGCGTACCATTGTCCACTGTGACTTTGGATCTGCTCCACAATTGTAATGGTGTCTGGTACAGCCGCCGTCAAGGGAGGTGTTTGTTTATTCAACTCCCTGTAATCGACAGTCATCCTCCAAGACCCATCACTCTTCTTCACAGGCCATACCGGATTGTTCCATGCTGTGGTTGCAGGCCTCACAACCCCAGCATCGACCAAATCCTTAATGGTTTCTCCTATTTCCTTGTGACCTCCAGGAATTCTGTATTGCTTCATAGCAACCAGTTTTCCTGCAGGAGGGATGTGTACGGGTGGCATTTTGACCTTTCCCACCGTAACTGGACAAGCTTTTATCCCTATTTTCCTTACGCCAAAGGTAAACTTACCATCTTCGAGGTGTAGTGTCAATCCTTTCAGAATATCTATGCCAATGATATATTCCGGAATAGGTACTACTAACACCGTGTATTTACGTAAGGGCAAATTGCCCAATTTCAAAGTTACCTGTGTCTGTACTCCTTCGGTAACTTTTCCTCCCAATCCTGAAATATTAACTTTTGGACCTTTAAACTTTTTGGGATTTCCATAAATCAGAGTAGCCTCCGCCCCTGTATCTACTAAAGCTGGGACCCTTTGGACATTACCCCCTTTCCAATGTATGGCTAGCGGGACATAGGGTCTGTCATCCCGCCTAACCCAAACAGGGGCTTGGCTTGCTACCTATGCGGAATCAGAATCTGATTCCTCCAGGAGCGGAGCAGATGGCTTCATATGGTCCTGCACTTGGCTAGCTACCATTGCAGCCATCTCCTTCCATGGATAGATCTTTTGAAAATCCTCCCATTCTAATTTCTTAGGCTCTGAATTAGTGACCTGCTTCTCTCTCTTTTTAGAAGTTTTTGGGGCCACTGAATCTTCCCTTTTATCCACCTTTTTGTTGGATAATACCTTCTGTTTATAAAGACGCCACAAATCACCTGTATCTTTTCCATCAATGGCGTCCTTGGAGACTCCAGCTTTCAGGAGAGCCTGAAACATATCTCTACGAGATACCCTTGGCACTCCTGAATCACCAGTCCCCTGGGAACTAGGATTCCTAGACCTATCACGATCTGTTCGCTTTTCCTCTCTATCCCAGTTTCCCATATCTTGCAATTCCCGCATTCTAGCCACAACCGCAGACATTGGCTCATTAGTCATGGATAGAAGTAGGGTCATCATCACGGCTTTATAAGCCGAAGGTGCAGTCTTAATTAAACGATTTCTAACTCCTGCTGTCAGCCGAGTCTCCAAATAATCTTCCATATGCTCGATGATAATTAATGAGACCCTCATAGCTTCCTCCTTCAACCTTTCAATGCCATCCCTGATAGTGTACCAAGGTTTGTCATTGATTGGAATGTCTGCCTCTGTTGGGAATTTATTAAGAAACCCATTGGTTACTATATTAAACAGGGAAATAACACTTTCTCCTTGATGACTAGGAAAATATTCTCTAAAATTTCTACTGATTACTGGATCTCTAGTTAGAGTAACAAATCTCATTGCATCTTTTGGATCCAACATTACCCCAGTCGCCCCGTGCTCAAATAGACGGACCAACCATGGTATGTCAGATTCCCCAGGCCTTTGCCTAAATCTACTCAGTATATCATCAACTTCTGACTGAGAAAAATCCTCTAGGGTAAGCCTGGTGCGCCTATGTGGCACCAATTCTTCTTGCACCAACAGTCTCCCATCGGCATCGTACATATAGTTTCCCTGATCGTCATACCTGGGCAACCTTTGCCCATCATGACCTACGATAGGCTGGGTATCGGGTCCATATTCAGTAGTTTCCTTCCTTCTGCTAATGGGCTGGGCACGTTTTAAAGCAGGTGGATCAATTATTGGATTGGGTGGGTCTTCCCAATCCCCCTTATGCCAGTCCTCCTCCCCCGAAGAAGATGAGGAATCCCATAAGTCTCCATCCCACTTATCTGGGTCCCAGTTCACAGAAGCAGAAGCTATAGCTTTCGATACCTTTCGCTTATCAACTTTACCTTTACGCCCCTTATATTTATTCTGAGCAACTTTTACAACAGCCTTTTCTGCAATATTCTGGTAATGTTCTATTTTTTCCTTTATCAGCCTTTGGTTACATTCCAACACCACTCTCTTTCCTTCAGATTCTACTAACTTTTGTTCCGTCTGATTAAGTTTTCTTATTAGTTGGGACTTCTTCTTATGGATATTCCTATAGGCTGAGGCCAATACCCAATTTCTCCTACCCAACTGAACTGCGTCACCTGCCTTGGCAGGGGTCTCCTCGAGTACCTTAACGACATCGAGGGGCTCTGAATCTTTTAGCTTACTATCCCATGATTCTGCAAGCCCACTATGCATCAACTCCTGAGCTAATATATCATAGGGACCCTCGGACCAGCCGGGGATGTCTATTTTCTGAACGATTTTAGTTTTATCTTTCTTGGTTCTTTTTCTAAACATATTGTTGTCTTATTGGCAAAATGCCAATTGGTGAAACTTTTTGCGCAGAGTTCCCCCTTACAGAACTCACAAAATTTTGGCAACTTGCCAATTGGTGAAACTTTGCACAGAGGTCCCCTTTACTGCGAGAAACCACCCTGCAAATTGGCACCAATTTCCCAAGTCCTGTCTCAAAGTTACAGAACTCCGAAAGTTTTGGCAACGTGCCAATTTGGTGAAACTCTGCACAGAGTTCCCCTTTACAAAATTTTGGCAACGTGCCAATCTGGTGAAACTTTGCACAGAGGTCCCCTTTACGGCGAGGCACCACCCTGCAAACTGGCACCGATTTCCCGAGTACTGCCTCAAAGTTACAGAACTCTGAAAATTCTGGCAACGTGCCAATTGGTGAAATTTTGCACAGAGTTCCCCTTTACAAAATTTTGGCAACGTGCCAATCTGGTGAAACTTTGCACAGAGGTCCCCTTTACGGCGAGGCACCACCCTGCAAACTGGCACCGATTTCCCGAGTCCTGCCTCAAAGTTACAGAACTCTGAAAATTTTGGCAACGTGCCAATTGGTGAAATTTTGCACAGTGGTCCCCTTTACTGCTAGACACCACCGTGCAAACTGGCACCAATCTCCCAAGTCCTGCTTCAAAGTTACAGAACTTATAATATTTTGGCAGTATGCCAATGGGTTCAACAAGGACTACTTACTGCAACTATCAATTTGTATTTACTATTATTACTCTATCACCTATCAAAGCAAAGTTATAACCATTTGAACCCCTTGGCAATGGGCCAAAAATCTAATATGGCGACAGCAACCCCCCCGTGCACTGAGAAGCACTGTCACAATACCAAATTATACAGTAATATAACCTTACCAAAGACAACAATATCCTGCCGACTACGCCAATTTATGTCTTACCTGCTCAAGATTTTGGCAATTTTTTAACCTCATTAACATACCCGTTAAGCACACAGTCTGAGGTAAGACAAATATAAAACACAAGTTTATTTACTCTTTAGTATATGTAAGTAAAATAGTTAATTAACATATAGGCATTGAGATCACATGGGTAACAAAGTTAAGCATCAATACGTCACCGGATATTGTAGCATCACTCCGCAATCGGGGGATCTCCAGGTACGATTGGTAGGAGGAATCCGAGTGTACGTCGATACGTCTATCGACCACAACAAAACGAGTCCCGACTCTTCCCTGAAGATCACTGCTATTTATGCCGTTCTTACACTACGTGGCATATCTGCTTCTGCGCAGTTATGGGTATATACGTCATTCTAATATGGCTATTCAGGTTCTAGACATGCGTAGTAGATGATTGGCAACACAATATATTGAATATTTTGTCCATGAAGTTATCACATCTGTGTTATATTATGAGTCATTCTTGCTGTCTTACCATATATGTCGATAATATTCTGCATTGAGCAGAATATTCAGACAGGTCATTAGTTCATTGAAGTTCTGGTTAACTCATACGGCAACTAGTTATTTGATTACACAATCATCCAGTTCAATCGTATCCCATACGTGTCACAACATCATAATGGAAATTTGCATTATGACATCATAATGGAATGTTGCATTATGACATCATAATGGAATGTTGCATTATGACATCATAATGGAATGTTGCATTATGACATCATAATGGAATGTTGCATTATGACATCATAATGGAATGTTGCATTATGACATCATAATGGAATGTTGCATTATGACATCATAATGGAATGTTGCATTATGACATCATAATGGAAATTTGCATTATGACATCATAATGGAATGTTGCATTATGACATCATAATGGAATTTTGCATTATGACATCATAATGGAATTTTTGCATTATGAAATCATAATGGAATGTTGCATTATGACATCATAATGGAATTTTTGCATTATGACATCATAATGGAATTTTGCATTATGACATCATAATGGAATTTTTGCATTATGACATCATAATGGAATGTTGCATTATGACATCATAATGGAATTTTTGCATTATGACATCATAATGGAATTTTGCATTATGACATCATAATGGAATTTTGCATTATGACATCATAATGGAATTTTTGCATTATGACATCATAATGGAATTTTGCATTATGACATCATAATGGAATTTTGCATTATGACATCATAATGGAATTTTGCATTATGACATCATAATGGAATGTTGCATTATGACATCATAATGGAATGTTGCATTATGACATCATAATGGAATGTTGCATTATGACATCATAATGGAATGTTGCATTATGACATTATGGAATTTTGCATTATGACATCATAATGGAATTTTTGCATTATGACATCATAATGGAATTTTGCATTATGACATCATAATGGAATTTTTACATTATGACATCATAATGGAATGTTGCATTATGACATCATAATGGAATGTTGCATTATGACATCACAATGGAATGTTACATTATGACATCATAATGGAATTTTGCAATATGACATCATAATGGAATGCTGCATTATGACATCATAATGGAATGTTGCATTATGACATCATAATGGAATGTTGCATTATGACATCATAATGGAATTTTTGCATTATGACATCATAATGGAATTTTGCATTATGACATCATAAGGGAATTTTTACTTTATGACATCATAATGGAATGTTGCATTATGACATCATAATGGAATTTTTGCATTATGACATCATAATGGAATGTTACATTATGACATCATAATGGAATGTTGCATTATGACATCATAATGGCATTTTGCATTATGACATCATAATGGAATTTTTGCATTATGACATCATAATGGAATTTTGCATTATGACATCATAATGGAATGTTGCATTATGACATCATAATGGAATTTTTGCATTATGACATCATAATGGAATTTTGCATTATGACGTCATACTGGAATGTTACATTATGACATCATAATGGAATTTTGCATTATGACATCATAATGGAATTTTTGCATTATGACATCATAATGGAATTTTGCATTATGACATCATAATGGAATTTTTGCATTATGACATCATAATGGAATGTTACATTATGACATCATAATGGAATGTTGCATTATGACATCATAATGGCATTTTGCATTATGACATCATAATGGAATTTTTGCATTATGACATCATAATGGAATTTTTGCATTATGACATCATAATGGAATTTTGCATTATGACATCATAATGGAATGTTACATTATGACATCATAATGGAATTTTTGCATTATGCCATCATAATGGAATTTTGCATTATGACGTCATACTGGAATGTTACATTATGACATCATAATGGAATTTTGCATTATGACATCATAATGGAATGTTGCATTATGACATCATAATGGAATTTTGCATTATGACATCATAATGGAATTTTTGCATTATGACATCATAATGGAATTTTTGCATTATGACATCATAATGGAATTTGTGCATTATGACATCATAATGGAATTTTTGCATTATGACATCATAATGGAATGTTACATTATGACATCATAATGGAATGTTGCATTATGACATCATAATGGCATTTTGCATTATGACATCATAATGGAATTTTTGCATTATGACATCATAATGGAATTTTTGCATTATGACATCATAATGGAATTTTGCATTATGACATCATAATGGAATGTTACATTATGACATCATAATGGAATTTTTGCATTATGACATTATAATGGAATTTTGCATTATGACGTCATACTGGAATGTTACATTATGACATCATAATGGAATTTTGCAATATGACATCATAATGGAATGCTGCATTATCACATCATAATGGAATGTTGCATTATGACATCATAATGGAATTTTGCATTATGACATCATAATGGAATTTTTGCATTATGACATCATAATGGAATTTTGCATTATGACATCATAATGGAATGTTGCATTATGACATCATAATGGAATTTTGCATTATGACATCATAATGCAATTTTTGCATTATGACATCATAATGGAATTTTGCATCATGACATCATAATGCAATTTTTGCATTATGACATCATAATGGAATTTTGCATCATGACATCATACTGGAATGTTACATTGTGACATCATAATGGAATGTTGCATTATGACATCATAATGGAATGTTGCATTATGACATCATAATGGAATGTTGCATTATGACATCATAATGGAATGTTGCATTATGACATCATAATGCAATTTTGCATTATGACATTATACTGGAATGTTACATTATGACATCATAATGGAATTTTGCATTATGACATCATACTGGAATGTTACATTATGACATCATAATGGAATTTTTGCATTATGACATCATAATGGAATTTTGCATTATGACATTATACTGGAATGTTACATTATGGCATCATAATGGAATTTTGCATTATGACATCATAATGGAATTTTGCATTATGACATCATAATGGAATGCTGCATTATGACATCATAATGGAATGTTGCATTATGACATCATAATGGAATTTTTGCATTATGACATCATAATGGAATTTTGCATTATGACATCATAATGGAATTTTTACATTATGACATCATAATGGAATTTTGCATTATGACATCATAATGGAATGTTACATTATGACATCATAATGGAATTTTGCATTATGACATCATAATGGGATGTTACATTATGACATCATAATGGAATTTTGCATTATGACATAATGGAATTTTTACATTATGACATCATAATGGAATGTTGCATTATGACATCGTAATGGAATGTTGCATTATGACATCATAATGGAATTTTGCATTATGACATCATAAAGGAATTTTTGCATTATGACATCATAATGGAATTTTTGCATTATGACATCATAATGGAATGTTGCATTATGACATCATAATGGAATGTTGCATTATGACATCATAATGGCATTTTGCATTATGACATCATAAAGGATTTTTTGCATTATGACATCATAATGGAATTTTTGCATTATGACATCATAATGGAATTTTTGCATTATGACATCATAATGGAATGTTACATTATGACATCATAATGGAATGTTGCATTATGACATCATAATGGCATTTTGCATTATGACATCATAATGGAATGTTACATTATGACATCATAATGGAATTTTTGCATTATGCCATCATAATGGAATTTTGCATTATGACGTCATACTGGAATGTTACATTATGACATCATAATGGAATGTTGCATTATGACATCATAATGGAATTTTGCATTATGACATCATAATGGAATTTTTGCATTATGACATCATAATGGAATTTTTGCATTATGACATCATAATGGAATTTTTGCATTATGACATCATAATGGAATTTTTGCATTATGACATCATAATGGAATGTTACATTATGACATCATAATGGAATGTTGCATTATGACATCATAATGGCATTTTGCATTATGACATCATAATGGAATTTTTGCATTATGACATCATAATGGAATTTTGCAATATGACATCATAATGGAATTTTGCATTATGACATCATAATGGAATTTTTGCATTATGACATCATAATGGAATTTTGCATTATGACATCATAATGGAATTTTTACATTATGACATCATAATGGAATGTTGCATTATGACATCATAATGGAATGTTGCATTATGACATCATAATGGAATGTTGCATTATGACATCATAATGGAATGTTGCATTATGACATCATAATGGAATGTTGCATTATGACATCATAATGGAATGTTGCATTATGACATCATAATGGAATGTTGCATTATGACATCATAATGGAAATTTGCATTATGACATCATAATGGAATGTTGCATTATGACATCATAATGGAATTTTGCATTATGACATCATAATGGAATTTTTGCATTATGACATCATAATGGAATTTTGCATTATGACATCATAATGGAATTTTTACATTATGACATCATAATGGAATGTTGCATTATGACATCATAATGGAATGTTGCATTATGACATCATAATGGAATTTTGCATTATGACATCATAATGCAATTTTTGCATTATGACATCATAATGGAATTTTGCATCATGACATCATAATGCAATTTTTGCATTATGACATCATAATGGAATTTTGCATCATGACATCATACTGGAATTGTTACGGCACTCTGCCCCCCGAGCGCCAGTTGGGGTGCCCTGATCTCCTGCACCCCACTGTCCCTGCCTACTTGCCTCGGCCCTGGCTAACCCCAGGCGGACAACTGGGCGGCAGTCCCTGCACTGGCTAGGGACCTGGCGACTGCCTAGCTGGAACTACTAACAGGGGACAGAGTGCCGACAGAAGAGGCAGGTGTAACAAACCAACAAAACTTACAAGTACAAGCAGGGCTGGAGATGGAGCTCACAGGCAGATAGACAGGACCCGAATAGCAACTAGTGCTGACTGGGACAGACCAGACTAGGGGCTAACCGGACCAACAGAAACAGGCTGAGAAAGGATAGCAGGGCTGACAGACAACTAGTGACTGGCTGAGATAAACTGCAGACAGACTGACTAGATGAAAGCAGAACCAATAACTGGCAGTGAGCTCACATCACTGCCAGTCTCTTAACCACAAGGTTCCGCCCCCGGGCGGAGAGTGGGAGGAGGCAACTCCACCCACTGCTGTATAAGACGAACGGAGGAGTGCGGGCGGCACCCTACGGGTGGACACGCCCATGCCGCCGCCCACCGGCCGTCCCAAGCTGCTGGGATAACCTCGACACAGGGCTCCAGGCTGCTGGAGCCGACGCCGGAGCGACGCGCGCCGACTGCGGGATCCCGTGCCGCGCTGTATGGTAACATTACCCCCCCTCTGACGGGGGACCTCCGGGCCCCCGGAAACTCGACCAGGCTTATCCAGGAGGCGGCTGCGAAAACGCTGTACCAACCCGAGAATGTGACCCACCTGGGCGGTCACCATGGGCTGATCCTCAGGTCCATGACTTCGGTAGTCTGTGGCTGCCCCATTTCCTTCAGGGCCAACCGTTGACATATCGTCATGTTTCAGGTCGTCTTCCGAGTCAATGTCCAACCATTCACCACTGTCTTTTGACCCATCCTCGCTACCAATGACGCTGCCTTCAAAATCTGAGGCATCTCCAACTTTAAAATCACTGTCATCTGAGCTATCATACTCCAAAAAACTCTTCCGGGCCCCCAAATATTGTAAGGTTCCTGTAGCCCGGCGAGAATCCAGGATCTCCTGGGCCTCGTATTCAACTTCATCACGGACCGGGGTGGGCGGCGGGGGACCGGAGGTGGGCATCACCGAAGGGACAACAGGTTTCGACACAGACTTATGGAACCCCCTGCGACCCCTCCTTTTGCGATTTCCAGAGGACCGGTACCCCTTCTGTCCCGCCCTGTACGGCTCAACCACCGACAGACTCTCCTCACAACGCAACTGCATACGAGACCCCACCCCTTTCTTCCGTCCCCCCTGCAGGGCATCGGTGGCGACATCAGCAGCAGGGCAGGCGGACGGGGTGTGAAGGTAAGTGGGACCTCGGGGACTGAGTGCGGTCTCGACTGAGCAGGGAGGATGGGAAGCGCGATGGCTATGGCAGAACGGGCCCCACTGGGTTAGCTCCCCAGTGGCCCAATCGAATTGGGGGTTATGCAACGCCAGCCACGGCATCCCTAGTACCATGTCTACCGACATTTTCTCCATTACCAGGAATGATAGACCTTCCGAATGGCGACCCCCCACAGTGAGTTGTAACACTGGGGTCCTCCATCGTACCAAGCCCGAAGCCAGAGGAGTAGCATCAATGCTAGCAAAACGAATTGGCGTCTTCAGCGCCAAAAATTCCGCCCTCAGGGGCTCAACAAGACGCATGCTTACCAGGTTAGCGGCTGCTCCGGAATCAATAAATGCCTGCCCTAGGCGGGAGAAGTTCCGGAATCTAACCTGGCAGGGTATTAGAAGTCTAGGACGTACCTGTGGTCCTAGGCGACCCTCCCTGCAATCGCCTAGGACTGGGAGTCTTTCTGCCGATTCGGACTGTGGGCGCTGAGGCCTCAGGGGGCAGGTTATCACCCGATGTCCAGCTTTCCCGCAGTAGAGGCAGAGATGATGCAATAACCGAACTCGGCGTCGCTCCTTGGGGTCCAGCGGGTCCAGTTCCATAGGTTCGGGAACAGAGACTGGTACGGAAGAGGAAGGAACCGGACAAACGACCTCCCTGACTCTACTGGTCTGCCTGTCCTGCTTCCCAGCCCTGAGCCTCCTATCTGCCTTCACCGCTAGCTCCATGGCCTCCTTTAAGGACCCGGGAATGGGATGGGAGATCAACAGCTCTTTGACCGCGTCCGAGAGACCCTGCAGAAAAACGTCCTTCAGGGCACTCTCGTTCCATGCAGTGTCGCCCGCATAGCGTCTGAAACTGGAGCAATAATCCTCCACACAAAGCGACCCCTGATGCAGCGCCAGCAACCGTGAAACCGCCAACCCCACTCGGTCCGGCTCATCGAAGATGCCCCCGAGTTCCTGAAAAAAGGAGTCCACCGACTGCAGGGAGGGGGAACCCTCGGGAATAGAAAAGGCCCAAGTCTGGGCAGAGCCCCGCAGCAGGGACATTATAAGCCCGACCCTCTGGGCCTCTGAGCCCGAAGAACGGGGACGCATCCGAAAAAACAGGCGACACGCCTGTTGAAAAACGAAAAACTTGTTCCTCTCCCCAGAGAACACCTCGGGGAGAGGGCACTTGGGTTCGGGACTGGTAAAGGCGTTCTGCCCCTGCGACAACGCCCACTGCTCCTGGGCCACCATGCGAGCTGACAAATCCCGGATCACCGGCACCAGGTCTTGCAGCTGGTTTGCAAGGGCGCTGATCGCCGCCATGAAAAAAAAAGGTATTTTAAGGGCCAGTTATTATGTTACGGCACTCTGCCCCCCGAGCGCCAGTTGGGGTGCCCTGATCTCCTGCACCCCACTGTCCCTGCCTACTTGCCTCGGCCCTGGCTAACCCCAGGCGGACAACTGGGCGGCAGTCCCTGCACTGGCTAGGGACCTGGCGACTGCCTAGCTGGAACTACTAACAGGGGACAGAGTGCCGACAGAAGAGGCAGGTGTAACAAACCAACAAAACTTACAAGTACAAGCAGGGCTGGAGATGGAGCTCACAGGCAGATAGACAGGACCCGAATAGCAACTAGTGCTGACTGGGACAGACCAGACTAGGGGCTAACCGGACCAACAGAAACAGGCTGAGAAAGGATAGCAGGGCTGACAGACAACTAGTGACTGGCTGAGATAAACTGCAGACAGACTGACTAGATGAAAGCAGAACCAATAACTGGCAGTGAGCTCACATCACTGCCAGTCTCTTAACCACAAGGTTCCGCCCCCGGGCGGAGAGTGGGAGGAGGCAACTCCACCCACTGCTGTATAAGACGAACGGAGGAGTGCGGGCGGCACCCTACGGGTGGACACGCCCATGCCGCCGCCCACCGGCCGTCCCAAGCTGCTGGGATAACCTCGACACAGGGCTCCAGGCTGCTGGAGCCGACGCCGGAGCGACGCGCGCCGACTGCGGGATCCCGTGCCGCGCTGTATGGTAACAGGAATGTTACATTGTGACATCATAATGGAATGTTGCATTATGACATCATAATGGAATGTTGCATTATGACATCATAATGGAATGTTGCATTATGACATCATAATGGAATGTTGCATTATGACATCATAATGCAATTTTGCATTATGACATCATAATGGAATGTTGCATTTTGACATCATAATGGAATTTTGCATTATGACATCATAATGGAATGTTACATTATGACATCATAATGGAATTTTGCATTATGACATTATACTGGAATGTTACATTATGGCATCATAATGGAATTTTGCATTATGACATCATAATGGAATTTTGCATTATGACATCATAATGGAATGCTGCATTATGACATCATAATGGAATGTTGCATTATGACATCATAATGGAATTTTTGCATTATGACATCATAATGGAATTTTGCATTATGACATCATAATGGAATTTTTACATTATGACATCATAATGGAATTTTGCATTATGACATCATAATGGAATGTTACATTATGACATCATAATGGAATTTTGCATTATGACATCATAATGGGATGTTACATTATGACATCATAATGGAATTTTGCATTATGACATAATGGAATTTTTACATTATGACATCATAATGGAATGTTGCATTATGACATCATAATGGAATGTTGCATTATGACATCATAATGGAATGTTACATTATGACATCATAAGGGAATTTTGCATTATGACATCATAATGGAATTTTTACATTATGACATCATAATGGAATTTTGCATGATGACATCATAATGGAATGTTACATTATGACATCATAATGGAATTTTGGATTATGACATCATAATGGAATTTTTACATTATGACATCATAATGGAATGTTGCATTATGACATCATAATGGAATGTTGCATTATGACATCATAATGGAATTTTTGCCTTATGACATCATACTGGAATGTTACATTATGACATCATAATGGAAATTTGCATTATGACATCATACTGGAATGTTACATTATGACATCATAATGGAATGTTGCATTATGACATCATAATGGAATTTTGCATTATGACATCATACTGGAATGTTACATTATGACATCATAATGGAATGTTGCATTATGACATCATGATGGAATGTTGCATTATGACATCATAATGGAATGTTGCATTATGACATCATAATGGAATGTTGCATTATGACATCATAATGGAATGTTGCATTAGGACATCATAATGGAATTTTGCATTATGACATCATAATGGAATGTTGCATTATGACATCATAATGGAATTTTGCATTATGACATCATAATGGAATTTTTACATTATGACATCATAATGGAATTTTGCATTATGACATCATAATGGAATTTTTGCATTATGACATCATAATGGAATTTTGCATTATGACATCATAATGGAATTTTTACATTATGACATCATAATGGAATGTTGCATTATGACATCATAATGGCATTTTGCATTATGACATCATAATGGAATTTTTGCATTATGACATCATAATGGAATTTTTGCATTATGACATCATAATGGAATTTTGCATTATGACATCATAATGGAATGTTACATTATGACATCATAATGGAATTTTTGCATTATGCCATCATAATGGAATTTTGCATTATGACGTCATACTGGAATGTTACATTATGACATCATAATGGAATTTTGCATTATGACATCATAATGGAATGTTGCATTATGACATCATAATGGAATTTTGCATTATGACATCATAATGGAATTTTTGCATTATGACATCATAATGGAATTTTTGCATTATGACATCATAATGGAATTTTTGCATTATGACATCATAATGGAATGTTACATTATGACATCATAATGGAATGTTGCATTATGACATCATAATGGCATTTTGCATTATGACATCATAGTGGAATTTTTACATGATGACATCATAATGGAATTTTTGCATTATGACATCATAATGGAATTTTGCATTATGACATCATAATGGAATGTTACATTATGACATCATAATGGAATTTTGCAATATGACATCATAATGGAATGCTGCATTATCACATCATAATGGAATGTTACATTATGACATCATAATGGAATGTTGCATTATGACATCATAATGGCATTTTGCATTATGACATCATAATGGAATTTTTGCATTATGACATCATAATGGAATTTTGCATTATGACATCATAATGGAATGTTGCATTATGACATCATAATGGAATTTTTGCATTATGACATCATAATGGAATTTTGCATTATGACGTCATACTGGAATGTTACATTATGACATCATAATGGAATTTTGCATTATGACATCATAATGGAATTTTTGCATTATGACATCATAATGGAATTTTGCATTATGACATCATAATGGAATTTTTGCATTATGACATCATAATGGAATGTTACATTATGACATCATAATGGAATGTTGCATTATGACATCATAATGGCATTTTGCATTATGACATCATAATGGAATTTTTGCATTATGACATCATAATGGAATTTTTGCATTATGACATCATAATGGAATTTTGCATTATGACATCATAATGGAATGTTACATTATGACATCATAATGGAATTTTTGCATTATGCCATCATAATGGAATTTTGCATTATGACGTCATACTGGAATGTTACATTATGACATCATAATGGAATTTTGCATTATGACATCATAATGGAATGTTGCATTATGACATCATAATGGAATTTTGCATTATGACATCATAATGGAATTTTTGCATTATGACATCATAATGGAATTTTTGCATTATGACATCATAATGGAATTTTTGCATTATGACATCATAATGGAATTTTTGCATTATGACATAATGGAATGTTACATTATGACATCATAATGGAATGTTGCATTATGACATCATAATGGCATTTTGCATTATGACATCATAATGGAATTTTTGCATTATGACATCATAATGGAATTTTTGCATTATGACATCATAATGGAATTTTGCATTATGACATCATAATGGAATGTTACATTATGACATCATAATGGAATTTTTGCATTATGACATTATAATGGAATTTTGCATTATGACGTCATACTGGAATGTTACATTATGACATCATAATGGAATTTTGCAATATGACATCATAATGGAATGCTGCATTATCACATCATAATGGAATGTTGCATTATGACATCATAATGGAATTTTGCATTATGACATCATAATGGAATTTTTGCATTATGACATCATAATGGAATTTTGCATTATGACATCATAATGGAATGTTGCATTATGACATCATAATGGAATTTTGCATTATGACATCATAATGCAATTTTTGCATTATGACATCATAATGGAATTTTGCATCATGACATCATAATGCAATTTTTGCATTATGACATCATAATGGAATTTTGCATCATGACATCATACTGGAATGTTACATTGTGACATCATAATGGAATGTTGCATTATGACATCATAATGGAATGTTGCATTATGACATCATAATGGAATGTTGCATTATGACATCATAATGGAATGTTGCATTATGACATCATAATGCAATTTTGCATTATGACATCATAATGGAATGTTGCATTTTGACATCATAATGGAATTTTGCATTATGACATCATAATGGAATGTTACATTATGACATCATAATGGAATTTTGCATTATGACATTATACTGGAATGTTACATTATGGCATCATAATGGAATTTTGCATTATGACATCATAATGGAATTTTGCATTATGACATCATAATGGAATGCTGCATTATGACATCATAATGGAATGTTGCATTATGACATCATAATGGAATTTTTGCATTATGACATCATAATGGAATTTTGCATTATGACATCATAATGGAATTTTTACATTATGACATCATAATGGAATTTTGCATTATGACATCATAATGGAATGTTACATTATGACATCATAATGGAATTTTGCATTATGACATCATAATGGGATGTTACATTATGACATCATAATGGAATGTTGCATTATGACATCGTAATGGAATGTTGCATTATGACATCATAATGGAATTTTGCATTATGACATCATAATGGAATTTTTACATTATGACATCATAATGGAATTTTTACATTATGACATCATAACGGAATTTTGCATGATGACATCATAATGGAATGTTACATTATGACATCATAATGGAATTTTGGATTATGACATCATAATGGAATTTTTACATTATGACATCATAATGGAATGTTGCATTATGACATCATAATGGAATGTTGCATTATGACATCATAATGGAATTTTTGCCTTATGACATCATACTGGAATGTTACATTATGACATCATAATGGAAATTTGCATTATGACATCATACTGGAATGTTACATTATGACATCATAATGGAATGTTGCATTATGACATCATAATGGAATTTTGCATTATGACATCATACTGGAATGTTACATTATGACATCATAATGGAATGTTGCATTATGACATCATGATGGAATGTTGCATTATGACATCATAATGGAATGTTGCATTATGACATCATAATGGAATGTTGCATTATGACATCATAATGGAATGTTGCATTAGGACATCATAATGGAATTTTACATTATGACATCATAATGGAATGTTGCATTATGACATCATAATGGAATTTTGCATTATGACATCATAATGGAATTTTTACATTATGACATCATAATGGAATTTTGCATTATGACATCATAATGGAATTTTTGCATTATGACATCATAATGGAATTTTGCATTATGACATCATAATGGAATTTTTACATTATGACATCATAATGGAATGTTGCATTATGACATCATAATGGCATTTTGCATTATGACATCATAATGGAATTTTTGCATTATGACATCATAATGGAATTTTTGCATTATGACATCATAATGGAATTTTGCATTATGACATCATAATGGAATGTTACATTATGACATCATAATGGAATTTTTGCATTATGCCATCATAATGGAATTTTGCATTATGACGTCATACTGGAATGTTACATTATGACATCATAATGGAATTTTGCATTATGACATCATAATGGAATGTTGCATTATGACATCATAATGGAATTTTGCATTATGACATCATAATGGAATTTTTGCATTATGACATCATAATGGAATTTTTGCATTATGACATCATAATGGAATTTTTGCATTATGACATCATAATGGAATGTTACATTATGACATCATAATGGAATGTTGCATTATGACATCATAATGGCATTTTGCATTATGACATCATAGTGGAATTTTTACATGATGACATCATAATGGAATTTTTGCATTATGACATCATAATGGAATTTTGCATTATGACATCATAATGGAATGTTACTGTTACCATACAGCGCGGCACGGGGTCCCGCGGTCGGCGCGCGTCGCTCCGGCGTCGGCTCCAGCAGCCTGGAGCCCTGTGTCGAGGTTATCCCAGCAGCTTGGGACGGCCGGTGGGCGGTGGCGTGGGCGTGTCCGCCCATAGGGTGCCGCCCGCACTCCTCCATTCTTCTAATACAGCAGTGGGTGGAGTTGCCTCCTCCCACTCTCCGCCCCGGGGCGGAAGCTTGTGGTTAAAAGACTGGCAGTGATGTGAGCTCACTGCCAGTTATTGGTTCTGCTTTCATCTAGTCAGTCTGTCTGCAGTTTACCTCAGCCAGTCCCTAGTTGTCTGTCAGCCCTGCTATCCTTTCTCAGCCTGTTCCTGTTGGTCCTGTTAGCCTCTAGTTTGGTCTGTTCCAGTCAGCACTAGTTGCTGTTCAGGTCCGGTCTATCTGCCTGTGAGCTCCATCTCCAGCCCTGCTTGTACTTGTAAGTTCTGTTGGTTTGTTCCACCTGCCTCTTCTGTCGGCACTCTGTCCCCCGTTAGTGAGTTTCCATCAGGGTAGTTGCCAGGTCCCTAGCCAGAGCAGGGACCGCCGCCCAGTTGTCCGCCTGGGGTTAGCCAGGACCGAGGCAAGTAGGCAGGGACAGTGGGGTGTGGGAAGATCAGGGCACCCCACCTGCGCTCGGCGGGGCAGAGTGCCGTAACATAATAACTGGCCCTTAAAATACTTTTTCTTCATGGCGGCGATCAGCGCCCTTGCAAACCAGCTGCAAGACCTGGTGCCGGTGATCCGGGATTTGTCAGCTCGCATGGTGGCCCAGGAGCAGTGGGCGTTGTCGCAGGGGCAGAACGCCTTTACCAGTCCCGAACCCAAGTGCCCTCTCCCCGAGGTGTTCTCTGGGGAGAGGAACAAGTTTTTCGTTTTTCAACAGGCGTGTCGCCTGTTTTTTCGGATGCGTCCCCGTTCTTCGGGCTCAGAGGCCCAGAGGGTCGGGCTTATAATGTCCCTGCTGCGGGGCTCTGCCCAGACTTGGGCCTTTTCCATTCCCGAGGGTTCCCCCTCCCTGCAGTCGGTGGACTCCTTTTTTCAGGAACTCGGGGGCATCTTCGATGAGCCGGACCGAGTGGGGTTGGCGGTTTCACGGTTGCTGGCGCTGCATCAGGGGTCGCTTTGTGTGGAGGATTATTGCTCCAGTTTCAGACGCTATGCGGGCGACACTGCATGGAACGAGAGTGCCCTGAAGGACGTTTTTCTGCAGGGTCTATCGGACGCGGTCAAAGAGCTGTTGATCTCCCATCCCGTCCCCGGGTCCTTAAAGGAGGCCATGGAGCTAGCGGTGAAGGCAGATAGGAGGCTCAGGGCTGGGAAGCAGGACAGGCAGATCAGTAGAGTCAGGGAGGTCGTTTGTCCTGTTCCTTCCTCTTCCGTACCAGTCTCTGTTCCCGAACCTATGGAACTGGACCCGCTGGACCCCAAGGAGCGACGCCGAGTTCGGTTATTGCATCATCTCTGCCTCTACTGCGGGAAAGCTGGACATCGGGTGATAACCTGCCCCCTGAGGCCTCAGCGCCCACAGTCCGAATCGGCAGAAAGACTCCCAGTCCTAGGCGATTGCAGGGAGGGTCGCCTAGGACCACAGGTACGTCCTAGACTTCTAATACCCTGCCAGGTTAGATTCCGGAACTTCTCCCGCCTAGGGCAGGTGTTTATTGATTCCGGAGCAGCCGCTAACCTGGTAAGCATGCGTCTCGTTGAGCCCCTGAGGGCTGAATTTGTGGCGCTGAAGACGCCAATTCGTTTTGCTAGCATTGATGCTACTCCTCTGGCTTCGGGCTTGGTACAATGGAGGACCCCAGTGTTACAACTCACTGTGGGGGGTCGCCATTCGGAAGGTCTATCATTCCTGGTGATGGAGAAAATGTCGGTAGACATGGTACTAGGGATGCCGTGGCTGGCGTTGCATAACCCCCAATTCGATTGGGCCACTGGGGAGCTAACCCAGTGGGGGCCGTTCTGCCATAGCCACCGCGCTTCCCATCCTCCCTGCTCAGTCGATACCGCACTCAGTCCCCGAGGTCTCACTTACCTTCACACCCCGTCCGCCTGCCCTGCTGCCGATGTCGCCACCGATGCCCTGCAGGGGGGACGGAAGAAAGGGGTGGGGTCTCGTATGCAGTTGCGTTGTGAGGAGAGTCAGTCAGTGTTTGAGCCGTACAGGGCGGGACAGAAGGGGTACCGGTCCTCTGGAAATCGCAAAAGGAGGGGTCGCAGGGGGTTCCATAAGTCTGTGTCGAACCCGGTTGTCCCTTCGGTGATGCCCACCTCCGGTCCCCCGCCGCCCACCCCGGTCCGTGATGAAGTTGAATACGAGGCCCAGGAGATCCTGGATTCTCGCCGGGCTACAGGAACCTTACAATATTTGGGGGCCAGGAAGAGTTTTTTGGAGTATGATAGCTCAGATGACAGTGATTTTAAAGTTGGAGATGCCTCAGATTTTGAAGGCAGCGTCATTGGTAGCGAGGATGGGTCAAAAGACAGTGGTGAATGGTTGGACATTGACTCGGAAGACGACCGGAAACATGACGATATGTCAACGGTTGGCCCTGAAGGAAATGGGGCAGCCACAGACTACCGAAGTCATGGACCTGAGGATCAGCCCATGGTGACCGCTCAGGAGGGTCACATTCTCGGGTTGGTACAGCGTTTTCACAGCCATCTCCTGGATAAGCCCGGTCGAGTTTCCGGGGGCCCGGAGGTCCCCCGTCAGAGGGGGGGTAATGTTACCATACAGCGCGGCACGGGGTCCCGCGGTCGGCGCGCGTCGCTCCGGCGTCGGCTCCAGCAGCCTGGAGCCCTGTGTCGAGGTTATCCCAGCAGCTTGGGACGGCCGGTGGGCGGTGGCGTGGGCGTGTCCGCCCATAGGGTGCCGCCCGCACTCCTCCATTCTTCTAATACAGCAGTGGGTGGAGTTGCCTCCTCCCACTCTCCGCCCCGGGGCGGAAGCTTGTGGTTAAAAGACTGGCAGTGATGTGAGCTCACTGCCAGTTATTGGTTCTGCTTTCATCTAGTCAGTCTGTCTGCAGTTTACCTCAGCCAGTCCCTAGTTGTCTGTCAGCCCTGCTATCCTTTCTCAGCCTGTTCCTGTTGGTCCTGTTAGCCTCTAGTTTGGTCTGTTCCAGTCAGCACTAGTTGCTGTTCAGGTCCGGTCTATCTGCCTGTGAGCTCCATCTCCAGCCCTGCTTGTACTTGTAAGTTCTGTTGGTTTGTTCCACCTGCCTCTTCTGTCGGCACTCTGTCCCCCGTTAGTGAGTTTCCATCAGGGTAGTTGCCAGGTCCCTAGCCAGAGCAGGGACCGCCGCCCAGTTGTCCGCCTGGGGTTAGCCAGGACCGAGGCAAGTAGGCAGGGACAGTGGGGTGTGGGAAGATCAGGGCACCCCACCTGCGCTCGGCGGGGCAGAGTGCCGTAACAGTTACATTATGACATCATAATGGAATTTTGCAATATGACATCATAATGGAATGCTGCATTATCACATCATAATGGAATGTTACATTATGACATCATAATGGAATGTTGCATTATGACATCATAATGGCATTTTGCATTATGACATCATAATGGAATGTTGCATTATGACATCATAATGGAATTTTTGCATTATGACATCATAATGGAATTTTGCATTATGACGTCATACTGGAATGTTACATTATGACATCATAATGGAATTTTGCATTATGACATCATAATGGAATTTTTGCATTATGACATCATAATGGAATTTTGCATTATGACATCATAATGGAATTTTTGCATTATGACATCATAATGGAATGTTACATTATGACATCATAATGGAATGTTGCATTATGACATCATAATGGCATTTTGCATTATGACATCATAATGGAATTTTTGCATTATGACATCATAATGGAATTTTTGCATTATGACATCATAATGGAATTTTGCATTATGACATCATAATGGAATGTTACATTATGACATCATAATGGAATTTTTGCATTATGCCATCATAATGGAATTTTGCATTATGACGTCATACTGGAATGTTACATTATGACATCATAATGGAATTTTGCATTATGACATCATAATGGAATGTTGCATTATGACATCATAATGGAATTTTGCATTATGACATCATAATGGAATTTTTGCATTATGACATCATAATGGAATTTTTGCATTATGACATCATAATGGAATTTTTGCATTATGACATCATAATGGAATTTTTGCATTATGACATCATAATGGAATGTTACATTATGACATCATAATGGAATGTTGCATTATGACATCATAATGGCATTTTGCATTATGACATCATAATGGAATTTTTGCATTATGACATCATAATGGAATTTTTGCATTATGACATCATAATGGAATTTTGCATTATGACATCATAATGGAATGTTACATTATGACATCATAATGGAATTTTTGCATTATGACATTATAATGGAATTTTGCATTATGACGTCATACTGGAATGTTACATTATGACATCATAATGGAATTTTGCAATATGACATCATAATGGAATGCTGCATTATCACATCATAATGGAATGTTGCATTATGACATCATAATGGAATTTTGCATTATGACATCATAATGGAATTTTTGCATTATGACATCATAATGGAATTTTGCATTATGACATCATAATGGAATGTTGCATTATGACATCATAATGGAATTTTGCATTATGACATCATAATGCAATTTTTGCATTATGACATCATAATGGAATTTTGCATCATGACATCATAATGCAATTTTTGCATTATGACATCATAATGGAATTTTGCATCATGACATCATACTGGAATGTTACATTGTGACATCATAATGGAATGTTGCATTATGACATCATAATGGAATGTTGCATTATGACATCATAATGGAATGTTGCATTATGACATCATAATGGAATGTTGCATTATGACATCATAATGCAATTTTGCATTATGACATCATAATGGAATGTTGCATTTTGACATCATAATGGAATTTTGCATTATGACATCATAATGGAATGTTACATTATGACATCATAATGGAATTTTGCATTATGACATTATACTGGAATGTTACATTATGGCATCATAATGGAATTTTGCATTATGACATCATAATGGAATGCTGCATTATGACATCATAATGGAATGTTGCATTATGACATCATAATGGAATTTTTGCATTATGACATCATAATGGAATTTTGCATTATGACATCATAATGGAATTTTGCATTATGACATCATAATGGAATGTTACATTATGACATCATAATGGAATGTTGCATTATGACATCGTAATGGAATGTTGCATTATGACATCATAATGGAATTTTGCATTATGACATCATAATGGAATTTTTACATTATGACATCATAATGGAATGTTGCATTATGACATCATAATGGAATGTTACATTATGACATCATAAGGGAATTTTGCATTATGACATCATAATGGAATTTTTACATTATGACATCATAATGGAATTTTGCATGATGACATCATAATGGAATGTTACATTATGACATCATAATGGAATTTTGGATTATGACATCATAATGGAATTTTTACATTATGACATCATAATGGAATGTTGCATTATGACATCATAATGGAATGTTGCATTATGACATCATAATGGAATTTTTGCCTTATGACATCATACTGGAATGTTACATTATGACATCATAATGGAAATTTGCATTATGACATCATACTGGAATGTTACATTATGACATCATAATGGAATGTTGCATTATGACATCATAATGGAATTTTGCATTATGACATCATACTGGAATGTTACATTATGACATCATAATGGAATGTTGCATTATGACATCATGATGGAATGTTGCATTATGACATCATAATGGAATTTTGCATTATGACATCATAATGGAATTTTTGCATTATGACATCATAATGGAATTTTGCATTATGACATCATAATGGAATGTTGCATTATGACATCATAATGGAATTTTGCATTATGACATCATAATGCAATTTTTGCATTATGACATCATAATGGAATTTTGCATCATGACATCATAATGCAATTTTTGCATTATGACATCATAATGGAATTTTGCATCATGACATCATACTGGAATGTTACATTGTGACATCATAATGGAATGTTGCATTATGACATCATAATGGAATGTTGCATTATGACATCATAATGGAATGTTGCATTATGACATCATAATGGAATGTTGCATTATGACATCATAATGCAATTTTGCATTATGACATCATAATGGAATGTTGCATTTTGACATCATAATGGAATTTTGCATTATGACATCATAATGGAATGTTACATTATGACATCATAATGGAATTTTGCATTATGACATTATACTGGAATGTTACATTATGGCATCATAATGGAATTTTGCATTATGACATCATAATGGAATTTTGCATTATGACATCATAATGGAATGCTGCATTATGACATCATAATGGAATGTTGCATTATGACATCATAATGGAATTTTTGCATTATGACATCATAATGGAATTTTGCATTATGACATCATAATGGAATTTTGCATTATGACATCATAATGGAATGTTACATTATGACATCATAATGGAATGTTGCATTATGACATCGTAATGGAATGTTGCATTATGACATCATAATGGAATTTTGCATTATGACATCATAATGGAATTTTTACATTATGACATCATAATGGAATGTTGCATTATGACATCATAATGGAATGTTACATTATGACATCATAAGGGAATTTTGCATTATGACATCATAATGGAATTTTTACATTATGACATCATAATGGAATTTTGCATGATGACATCATAATGGAATGTTACATTATGACATCATAATGGAATTTTGGATTATGACATCATAATGGAATTTTTACATTATGACATCATAATGGAATGTTGCATTATGACATCATAATGGAATGTTGCATTATGACATCATAATGGAATTTTTGCCTTATGACATCATACTGGAATGTTACATTATGACATCATAATGGAAATTTGCATTATGACATCATACTGGAATGTTACATTATGACATCATAATGGAATGTTGCATTATGACATCATAATGGAATTTTGCATTATGACATCATACTGGAATGTTACATTATGACATCATAATGGAATGTTGCATTATGACATCATGATGGAATGTTGCATTATGACATCATAATGGAATGTTGCATTATGACATCATAATGGAATGTTGCATTATGACATCATAATGGAATGTTGCATTAGGACATCATAATGGAATTTTGCATTATGACATCATAATGGAATGTTGCATTATGACATCATAATGGAATTTTGCATTATGACATCATAATGGAATTTTTACATTATGACATCATAATGGAATTTTGCATTATGACATCATAATGGAATTTTTGCATTATGACATCATAATGGAATTTTGCATTATGACATCATAATGGAATTTTTACATTATGACATCATAATGGAATTTTGCATTATGACATCATAATGGAATTTTTGCATTATGACATCATAATGGAATTTTGCATTATGACATCATAATGGAATTTTTGCATTATGACATCATAATGGAATGTTACATTATGACATCATAATGGAATGTTGCATTATGACATCATAATGGCATTTTGCATTATGACATCATAATGGAATTTTTGCATTATGACATCATAATGGAATTTTTGCATTATGACATCATAATGGAATTTTGCATTATGACATCATAATGGAATGTTACATTATGACATCATAATGGAATTTTTGCATTATGCCATCATAATGGAATTTTGCATTATGACGTCATACTGGAATGTTACATTATGACATCATAATGGAATTTTGCATTATGACATCATAATGGAATGTTGCATTATGACATCATAATGGAATTTTGCATTATGACATCATAATGGAATTTTTGCATTATGACATCATAATGGAATTTTTGCATTATGACATCATAATGGAATTTTTGCATTATGACATCATAATGGAATTTTTGCATTATGACATCATAATGGAATGTTACATTATGACATCATAATGGAATGTTGCATTATGACATCATAATGGCATTTTGCATTATGACATCATAATGGAATTTTTGCATTATGACATCATAATGGAATTTTTGCATTATGACATCATAATGGAATTTTGCATTATGACATCATAATGGAATGTTACATTATGACATCATAATGGAATTTTTGCATTATGACATTATAATGGAATTTTGCATTATGACGTCATACTGGAATGTTACATTATGACATCATAATGGAATTTTGCAATATGACATCATAATGGAATGCTGCATTATCACATCATAATGGAATGTTGCATTATGACATCATAATGGAATTTTGCATTATGACATCATAATGGAATTTTTGCATTATGACATCATAATGGAATTTTGCATTATGACATCATAATGGAATGTTGCATTATGACATCATAATGGAATTTTGCATTATGACATCATAATGCAATTTTTGCATTATGACATCATAATGGAATTTTGCATCATGACATCATAATGCAATTTTTGCATTATGACATCATAATGGAATTTTGCATCATGACATCATACTGGAATGTTACATTGTGACATCATAATGGAATGTTGCATTATGACATCATAATGGAATGTTGCATTATGACATCATAATGGAATGTTGCATTATGACATCATAATGGAATGTTGCATTATGACATCATAATGCAATTTTGCATTATGACATCATAATGGAATGTTGCATTTTGACATCATAATGGAATTTTGCATTATGACATCATAATGGAATGTTACATTATGACATCATAATGGAATTTTGCATTATGACATTATACTGGAATGTTACATTATGGCATCATAATGGAATTTTGCATTATGACATCATAATGGAATGCTGCATTATGACATCATAATGGAATGTTGCATTATGACATCATAATGGAATTTTTGCATTATGACATCATAATGGAATTTTGCATTATGACATCATAATGGAATTTTGCATTATGACATCATAATGGAATGTTACATTATGACATCATAATGGAATGTTGCATTATGACATCGTAATGGAATGTTGCATTATGACATCATAATGGAATTTTGCATTATGACATCATAATGGAATTTTTACATTATGACATCATAATGGAATGTTGCATTATGACATCATAATGGAATGTTACATTATGACATCATAAGGGAATTTTGCATTATGACATCATAATGGAATTTTTACATTATGACATCATAATGGAATTTTGCATGATGACATCATAATGGAATGTTACATTATGACATCATAATGGAATTTTGGATTATGACATCATAATGGAATTTTTACATTATGACATCATAATGGAATGTTGCATTATGACATCATAATGGAATGTTGCATTATGACATCATAATGGAATTTTTGCCTTATGACATCATACTGGAATGTTACATTATGACATCATAATGGAAATTTGCATTATGACATCATACTGGAATGTTACATTATGACATCATAATGGAATGTTGCATTATGACATCATAATGGAATTTTGCATTATGACATCATACTGGAATGTTACATTATGACATCATAATGGAATGTTGCATTATGACATCATGATGGAATGTTGCATTATGACATCATAATGGAATTTTGCATTATGACATCATAATGGAATTTTTGCATTATGACATCATAATGGAATTTTGCATTATGACATCATAATGGAATGTTGCATTATGACATCATAATGGAATTTTGCATTATGACATCATAATGCAATTTTTGCATTATGACATCATAATGGAATTTTGCATCATGACATCATAATGCAATTTTTGCATTATGACATCATAATGGAATTTTGCATCATGACATCATACTGGAATGTTACATTGTGACATCATAATGGAATGTTGCATTATGACATCATAATGGAATGTTGCATTATGACATCATAATGGAATGTTGCATTATGACATCATAATGGAATGTTGCATTATGACATCATAATGCAATTTTGCATTATGACATCATAATGGAATGTTGCATTTTGACATCATAATGGAATTTTGCATTATGACATCATAATGGAATGTTACATTATGACATCATAATGGAATTTTGCATTATGACATTATACTGGAATGTTACATTATGGCATCATAATGGAATTTTGCATTATGACATCATAATGGAATTTTGCATTATGACATCATAATGGAATGCTGCATTATGACATCATAATGGAATGTTGCATTATGACATCATAATGGAATTTTTGCATTATGACATCATAATGGAATTTTGCATTATGACATCATAATGGAATTTTGCATTATGACATCATAATGGAATGTTACATTATGACATCATAATGGAATGTTGCATTATGACATCGTAATGGAATGTTGCATTATGACATCATAATGGAATTTTGCATTATGACATCATAATGGAATTTTTACATTATGACATCATAATGGAATGTTGCATTATGACATCATAATGGAATGTTACATTATGACATCATAAGGGAATTTTGCATTATGACATCATAATGGAATTTTTACATTATGACATCATAATGGAATTTTGCATGATGACATCATAATGGAATGTTACATTATGACATCATAATGGAATTTTGGATTATGACATCATAATGGAATTTTTACATTATGACATCATAATGGAATGTTGCATTATGACATCATAATGGAATGTTGCATTATGACATCATAATGGAATTTTTGCCTTATGACATCATACTGGAATGTTACATTATGACATCATAATGGAAATTTGCATTATGACATCATACTGGAATGTTACATTATGACATCATAATGGAATGTTGCATTATGACATCATAATGGAATTTTGCATTATGACATCATACTGGAATGTTACATTATGACATCATAATGGAATGTTGCATTATGACATCATGATGGAATGTTGCATTATGACATCATAATGGAATGTTGCATTATGACATCATAATGGAATGTTGCATTATGACATCATAATGGAATGTTGCATTAGGACATCATAATGGAATTTTGCATTATGACATCATAATGGAATGTTGCATTATGACATCATAATGGAATTTTGCATTATGACATCATAATGGAATTTTTACATTATGACATCATAATGGAATTTTGCATTATGACATCATAATGGAATTTTTGCATTATGACATCATAATGGAATTTTGCATTATGACATCATAATGGAATTTTTACATTATGACATCATAATGGAATGTTGCATTATGACATCATAATGGAATGTTGCATTATGACATCATAATGGAATTTTGCATTATGACATCATAATGGAATGTTACATTATGACATCATAATGGAATGTTGCATTATGACATTATGGCATTTTGCATTATGACATCATAATGGAATTTTTGCATTATGACATCATAATGGAATTTTTGCATTATGACATCATAATGGAATTTTGCATTATGACATCATACTGGAATGTTGCATTATGACATCATAATGGAATTTTTGCATTATGACATCATAATGGAATTTTGCATTATGACATCATAATGGAATTTTGCATCATGACATCATACTGGAATGTTACATTATGACATCATAATGGAATGTTGCATTATGACATCATAATGGAATGTTGCATTATGACATCATAATGGAATGTTGCATTATGACATCATAATGGGATGTTACATTATGACATCATAATGGAATTTTGCATTATGACATAATGGAATTTTTACATTATGACATCATAATGGAATGTTGCATTATGACATCATAATGGAATGTTGCATTATGACATCATAATGGAATGTTGCATTATGACATCATAATGGAATTTTTACATTATGACATCATAATGGAATGTTGCATTATGACATCATAATGGAATGTTACATTATGACATCATAAGGGAATTTTGCATTATGACATCATAATGGAATTTTGCATTATGACATCATAATGGAATTTTTGCATTATGACATCATAATGGAATTTTTGCATTATGACATCATAATGGAATTTTGCATTATGACATCATAATGGAATGTTACATTATGACATCATAATGGAATTTTGCATTATGACATCATACTGGAATGTTACATTATGACATCATAATGGAATTTTTGCATTATGACATCATAATGGAATTTTGCATTATGACATTATACTGGAATGTTACATTATGGCATCATAATGGAATTTTGCATTATGACATCATAATGGAATTTTGCATTATGACATCATAATGGAATTTTTGCATTATGACATCATAATGGAATTTTGCATTATGACATCATAATGGAATTTTTACATTATGACATCATAATGGAATTTTGCATTATGACATCATAATGGAATGTTACATTATGACATCATAATGGAATTTTGCATTATGACATCATACTGGAATGTTACATTATGACATCATAATGGAATTTTTGCATTATGACATCATAATGGAATTTTGCATTATGACATTATACTGGAATGTTACATTATGGCATCATAATGGAATTTTGCATTATGACATCATAATGGAATTTTGCATTATGACATCATAATGGAATTTTTGCATTATGACATCATAATGGAATTTTGCATTATGACATCATAATGGAATTTTTACATTATGACATCATAATGGAATTTTGCATTATGACATCATAATGGAATGTTACATTATGACATCATAATGGAATTTTGCATTATGACATCATAATGGGATGTTACATTATGACATCATAATGGAATTTTGCATTATGACATAATGGAATTTTTACATTATGACATCATAATGGAATGTTGCATTATGACATCGTAATGGAATTTTGCATTATGACATCATAATGGAATTTTTACATTATGACATCATAATGGAATGTTGCATTATGACATCATAATGGAATGTTACATTATGACATCATAAGGGAATTTTGCATTATGACATCATAATGGAATTTTTACATTATGACATCATAATGGAATTTTGCATGATGACATCATAATGGAATGTTACATTATGACATCATAATGGAATTTTGGATTATGACATCATAATGGAATTTTTACATTATGACATCATAATGGAATGTTGCATTATGACATCATAATGGAATGTTGCATTATGACATCATAATGGAATTTTTGCATTATGACATCATACTGGAATGTTACATTATGACATCATAATGGAATTTTTGCATTATGACATCATAATGGAATTTTGCATTATGACATCATAATGGAATGTTACATTATGACATCATAATGGAATTTTGCAATATGACATCATAATGGAATGCTGCATTATCACATCATAATGGAATGTTACATTATGACATCATAATGGAATGTTGCATTATGACATCATAATGGCATTTTGCATTATGACATCATAATGGAATTTTTGCATTATGACATCATAATGGAATTTTGCATTATGACATCATAATGGAATGTTGCATTATGACATCATAATGGAATTTTTGCATTATGACATCATAATGGAATTTTGCATTATGACGTCATACTGGAATGTTACATTATGACATCATAATGGAATTTTGCATTATGACATCATAATGGAATTTTTGCATTATGACATCATAATGGAATTTTGCATTATGACATCATAATGGAATTTTTGCATTATGACATCATAATGGAATGTTACATTATGACATCATAATGGAATGTTGCATTATGACATCATAATGGCATTTTGCATTATGACATCATAATGGAATTTTTGCATTATGACATCATAATGGAATTTTTGCATTATGACATCATAATGGAATTTTGCATTATGACATCATAATGGAATGTTACATTATGACATCATAATGGAATTTTTGCATTATGCCATCATAATGGAATTTTGCATTATGACGTCATACTGGAATGTTACATTATGACATCATAATGGAATTTTGCATTATGACATCATAATGGAATGTTGCATTATGACATCATAATGGAATTTTGCATTATGACATCATAATGGAATTTTTGCATTATGACATCATAATGGAATTTTTGCATTATGACATCATAATGGAATTTTTGCATTATGACATCATAATGGAATTTTTGCATTATGACATCATAATGGAATGTTACATTATGACATCATAATGGAATGTTGCATTATGACATCATAATGGCATTTTGCATTATGACATCATAATGGAATTTTTGCATTATGACATCATAATGGAATTTTTGCATTATGACATCATAATGGAATTTTGCATTATGACATCATAATGGAATGTTACATTATGACATCATAATGGAATTTTTGCATTATGACATTATAATGGAATTTTGCATTATGACGTCATACTGGAATGTTACATTATGACATCATAATGGAATTTTGCAATATGACATCATAATGGAATGCTGCATTATCACATCATAATGGAATGTTGCATTATGACATCATAATGGAATTTTGCATTATGACATCATAATGGAATTTTTGCATTATGACATCATAATGGAATTTTGCATTATGACATCATAATGGAATGTTGCATTATGACATCATAATGGAATTTTGCATTATGACATCATAATGCAATTTTTGCATTATGACATCATAATGCAATTTTGCATCATGACATCATAATGCAATTTTTGCATTATGACATCATAATGGAATTTTGCATCATGACATCATACTGGAATGTTACATTGTGACATCATAATGGAATGTTGCATTATGACATCATAATGGAATGTTGCATTATGACATCATAATGGAATGTTGCATTATGACATCATAATGGAATGTTGCATTATGACATCATAATGCAATTTTGCATTATGACATCATAATGGAATGTTGCATTTTGACATCATAATGGAATTTTGCATTATGACATCATAATGGAATGTTACATTATGACATCATAATGGAATTTTGCATTATGACATTATACTGGAATGTTACATTATGGCATCATAATGGAATTTTGCATTATGACATCATAATGGAATTTTGCATTATGACATCATAATGGAATGCTGCATTATGACATCATAATGGAATGTTGCATTATGACATCATAATGGAATTTTTGCATTATGACATCATAATGGAATTTTGCATTATGACATCATAATGGAATTTTTACATTATGACATCATAATGGAATTTTGCATTATGACATCATAATGGAATGTTACATTATGACATCATAATGGAATTTTGCATTATGACATCATAATGGGATGTTACATTATGACATCATAATGGAATTTTGCATTATGACATAATGGAATTTTTACATTATGACATCATAATGGAATGTTGCATTATGACATCGTAATGGAATGTTGCATTATGACATCATAATGGAATTTTGCATTATGACATCATAATGGAATTTTTACATTATGACATCATAATGGAATGTTGCATTATGACATCATAATGGAATGTTACATTATGACATCATAAGGGAATTTTGCATTATGACATCATAATGGAATTTTTACATTATGACATCATAATGGAATTTTGCATGATGACATCATAATGGAATGTTACATTATGACATCATAATGGAATTTTGGATTATGACATCATAATGGAATTTTTACATTATGACATCATAATGGAATGTTGCATTATGACATCATAATGGAATGTTGCATTATGACATCATAATGGAATTTTTGCCTTATGACATCATACTGGAATGTTACATTATGACATCATAATGGAAATTTGCATTATGACATCATACTGGAATGTTACATTATGACATCATATTGGAATGTTGCATTATGACATCATAATGGAATTTTGCATTATGACATCATACTGGAATGTTACATTATGACATCATAATGGAATGTTGCATTATGACATCATGATGGAATGTTGCATTATGACATCATAATGGAATGTTGCATTAGGACATCATAATGGAATTTTGCATTATGACATCATAATGGAATGTTGCATTATGACATCATAATGGAATTTTGCATTATGACATCATAATGGAATTTTTACATTATGACATCATAATGGAATTTTGCATTATGACATCATAATGGAATTTTTGCATTATGACATCATAATGGAATTTTGCATTATGACATCATAATGGAATTTTTACATTATGACATCATAATGGAATGTTGCATTATGACATCATAATGGAATGTTGCATTATGACATCATAATGGAATTTTGCATTATGACATCATAATGGAATGTTACATTATGACATCATAATGGAATGTTGCATTATGACATTATGGCATTTTGCATTATGACATCATAATGGAATTTTTGCATTATGACATCATAATGGAATTTTTGCATTATGACATCATAATGGAATTTTGCATTATGACATCATACTGGAATGTTACATTATGACATCATAATGGAATTTTGCATTATGACATCATAATGGAATTTTTACATTATGACATCATAATGGAATTTTGCATTATGACATCATAATGGAATGTTACATTATGACATCATAATGAAATGTTGCATTATGACATCATAATGGCATTTTGCATTATGACATCATAATGGAATTTTTGCATTATGACATCATACTGGAATGTTGCATTATGACATCATAATGGAATGTTGCATTATGACATCATAATGGAATGTTGCATTATGACATCATAATGGAATGTTGCATTAGGACATCATAATGGAATTTTGCATTATGACATCATAATGGAATGTTGCATTATGACATCATAATGGAATTTTGCATTATGACATCAAAATGGAATTTTTGCATTATGACATCATAATGGAATGTTGCATTATGACATCATAATGAAATGTTGCATTATGACATCATAATGGAATTTTTACATTATGACATCATAATGGAATGTTGCATTATGACATCATAATGGAATGTTGCATTATGACATCATAATGGAATGTTGCATTATGACATCATAATGGAATGTTGCATTATGACATTATGGAATTTTGCATTATGACATCATAATGGAATTTTTGCATTATGACATCATAATGGAATTTTGCATTATGACATCATAATGGAATTTTTACATTATGACATCATAATGGAATGTTGCATTATGACATCATAATGGAATGTTGCATTATGACATCATAATGGAATTTTGCATTATGACATCATAATGGAATTTTGCATTATGACATCATAATGGAATGTTACATTATGACATCATAATGGAATTTTTACATTATGACATCATAATGGAATGTTGCATTATGACATCATAATGGAATGTTGCATTATGACATCATAATGGAATTTTGCATTATGACATCATAATAGAATTTTGCATTATGACATCATAATGGGATGTTACACTATGACATCATAATGGAATTTTGCATTATGACATAATGGAATTTTTACATTATGACATCATAATGGAATGTTGCATTATGACATCATAAGGGAATGTTGCATTATGACATCATAATGGAATTTTGCATTATGACATCATAATGGAATTTTTGCATTATGACATCATAATGGAATTTTGCATTATGACATCATACTGGAATGTTACATTATGACATCATAATGGAATTTTTGCATTATGACATCATAATGGAATTTTTGCATTATGACATCATAATGGAATTTTTCATTATGACATCATACTGGAATGTTACATTATGACATCATAATGGAATTTTGCATTATGACATCATAATGGAATTTTGCATTATGACATCATAATGGAATGTTACATTATGACATCATAATGGAATTTTGGATTATGACATCATAATGGAATTTTTACATTATGACATCATAATGGAATGTTGCATTATGACATCATAATGGAATGTTGCATTATGACATCATAATGGAATTTTGCATTATGACATCATAATGGAACTTTTGCATTATGACATCATAATGGAATTTTGCATTATGACATCATAATGGAATTTTTACATTATGACATCATAATGGAATGTTGCATTATGACATCATAATGGAATGTTGCATTATGACATCATAATGGAATTTTGCATTATGACATCATAATGGAATGTTACATTATGACATCATAATGGAATGTTACATTATGACATCATAATGGAATTTTGGATTATGACATCATAATGGAATTTCTACATTATGACATCATAATGGAATGTTGCATTATGACATCATAAGGGAATGTTGCATTATGACATCATAATGGAATTTTGCATTATGACATCATAATGGAATTTTTGCATTATGACATCATAATGGAATTTTGCAGTATGACATCATAATGGAATTTTGCATTATGACATCATAATGGAATTTTTACATTATGACATCATAATGGAATGTTGCATTATGACATCATAATGGAATGTTGCATTATGACATCATAATGGAATGTTGCATTATGACATCATAATGGAATGTTGCATTATGACATTATGGAATTTTGCATTATGACATCATATTGGAATTTTTGCATTATGACTTCATAATGGAATTTTTGCATTATGACATCATAATGGAATGTTGCATTATGACATCATAATGGAATGTTGCATTATGACATCATAATGGAATGTTGCATTATGACATCATAATGGAATTTTGCATTATGACATCATAATGGAATGTTACATTATGACATCATAATGGAATGTTGCATTATGACATCATAATGGAATTTTTGCATTATGACATCATAATGGAATTTTGCATTATGACATCATAATGGAATTTTGCATTATGACATCACAATGGAATTTTACATTATGACATCATAATGGAATGTTGCATTATGACATCATAATGGTATGTTACATTATGACATCATAAGGGAATTTTGCATTATGACATCATAATGGAATTTTTACATTATGACATCATAATGGAATTTTGCATGATGACATCATAATGGAATTTTGGATTATGACATCATAATGGAATTTTTACATTATGACATCATAATGGAATGTTGCATTATGACATCATAATGGAATGTTGCATTATGACATCATAATGGAATTTTGCATTATGACATCATAATGGAATTTTTACATTATGACTTCATAATGGAATTTTGCATTATGACATCATAATGGAATGTTACATTATGACATCATAATGAAATGTTGCATTATGACATCATAATGGCATTTTGCATTATGACATCATAATGGAATTTTTGCATTATGACATCATACTGGAATGTTACATTATGACATCATAATGGAATTTTGCATTATGACATCGTACTGGAATGTTACATTATGACATCATAATGGAATTTTTGCATTATGACATCATAATGGAATTTTGCATTATGACATCATACTGGAATGTTACATTATGACATCATAATGGAATGTTGCATTATGACATCATAATGGAATGTTGCATTATGACATCATAATGGAATGTTGCATTATGACATCATAATGGAATGTTGCATTAGGACATCATAATGGAATGTTGCATTAGGACATTATAATGGAATTTTGCATTATGACATCATAATGGAATGTTGCATTATGACATCATAATGGAATTTTGCATTATGACATCAAAATGGAATTTTTGCTTTATGACATCATAATGGAATGTTGCATTATGACATCATAATGGAATGTTGCATTATGACATCATAATGGAATTTTGCATTATGACATTATAATGGAATGTTACATTATGACATCATAATGGAATGTTACATTATGACATCATAATGGAATTTTGGATTTTGACATCATAATGGAATTTTTACATTATGACATCATAATGGAATGTTGCATTATGACATCATAATGGAATGTTGCATTATGACATCATAATGGAATTTTGCATTATGACATCATAATGGGATGTTACATTATGACATCATAATGGAATTTTGCATTATGACATAATGGAATTTTTACATTATGACATCATAATGGAATGTTGCATTATGACATCGTAATGGAATGTTGCATTATGACATCATAATGGAATTTTGCATTATGACATCATAATGGAATTTTTACATTATGACATCATAATGGAATGTTGCATTATGACATCATAATGGAATGTTACATTATGACATCATAAGGGAATTTTGCATTATGACATCATAATGGAATTTTTACATTATGACATCATAATGGAATTTTGCATGATGACATCATAATGGAATGTTACATTATGACATCATAATGGAATTTTGGATTATGACATCATAATGGAATTTTTACATTATGACATCATAATGGAATGTTGCATTATGACATCATAATGGAATGTTGCATTATGACATCATAATGGAATTTTTGCATTATGACATCATACTGGAATGTTACATTATGACATCATAATGGAAATTTGCATTATGACATCATACTGGAATGTTACATTATGACATCATAATGGAATGTTGCATTATGACATCATAATGGAATTTTGCATTATGACATCATACTGGAATGTTACATTATGACATCATAATGGAATGTTGCATTATGACATCATGATGGAATGTTGCATTATGACATCATAATGGAATGTTGCATTATGACATCATAATGGAATGTTGCATTATGACATCATAATGGAATGTTGCATTAGGACATCATAATGGAATTTTGCATTATGACATCATAATGGAATGTTGCATTATGACATCATAATGGAATTTTGCATTATGACATCATAATGGAATTTTTACATTATGACATCATAATGGAATTTTGCATTATGACATCATAATGGAATTTTGCATTATGACATCATAATGGAATTTTGCATTATGACATCATAATGGAATTTTTACATTATGACATCATAATGGAATGTTGCATTATGACATCATAATGGAATGTTGCATTATGACATCATAATGGAATTTTGCATTATGACATCATAATGGAATGTTACATTATGACATCATAATGGAATGTTGCATTATGACATTATGGCATTTTGCATTATGACATCATAATGGAATTTTTGCATTATGACATCATAATGGAATTTTTGCATTATGACATCATAATGGAATTTTGCATTATGACATCATACTGGAATGTTACATTATGACATCATAATGGAATTTTTGCATTATGACATCATAATGGAATTTTGCATTATGACATCATAATGGAATTTTGCATCATGACATCATACTGGAATGTTACATTATGACATCATAATGGAATGTTGCATTATGACATCATAATGGAATGTTGCATTATGACATCATAATGGAATGTTGCATTATGACATCATAATGGAATGTTGCATTATGACATCATAATGCAATTTTGCATTATGACATCATAATGCAATGTTGCATTATGACATCATAATGGAATGTTGCATTATTACATCATAATGGAATTTTTGCATTATGACATCATAATGGAATTTTGCATTATGACATCATAATGGAATTTTTACATTATGACATCATAATGGAATGTTGCATTATGACATCATAATGGAATGTTGCATTATGACATCATAATGGAATTTTGCATTATGACATCATAATGGAATTTTGCATTATGACATCATAATGGGATGTTACATTATGACATCATAATGGAATTTTGCATTATGACATAATGGAATTTTTACATTATGACATCATAATGGAATGTTGCATTATGACATCATAATGGAATGTTGCATTATGACATCATAATGGAATGTTGCATTATGACATCATAATGGAATTTTGCATTATGACATCATAATGGAATTTTTACATTATGACATCATAATGGAATGTTGCATTATGACATCATAATGGAATGTTACATTATGACATCATAAGGGAATTTTGCATTATGACATCATAATGGAATTTTTACATTATGACATCATAATGGAATTTTGCATGATGACATCATAATGGAATTTTGGATTATGACATCATAATGGAATTTTTACATTATGACATCATAATGGAATGTTGCATTATGACATCATAATGGAATGTTGCATTATGACATCATAATGGAATTTTGCATTATGACATCATAATGGAATTTTTACATTATGACATCATAATGGAATTTTGCATTATGACATCATAATGGAATGTTACATTATGACATCATAATGAAATGTTGCATTATGACATCATAATGGCATTTTGCATTATGACATCATAATGGAATTTTTGCATTATGACATCATACTGGAATGTTGCATTATGACATCATAATGGAATGTTGCATTATGACATCATAATGGAATGTTGCATTATGACATCATAATGGAATGTTGCATTAGGACATCATAATGGAATTTTGCATTATGACATCATAATGGAATGTTGCATTATGACATCATAATGGAATTTTGCATTATGACATCAAAATGGAATTTTTGCATTATGACATCATAATGGAATGTTGCATTATGACATCATAATGAAATGTTGCATTATGACATCATAATGGAATTTTTACATTATGACATCATAATGGAATGTTGCATTATGACATCATAATGGAATGTTGCATTATGACATCATAATGGAATGTTGCATTATGACATCATAATGGAATGTTGCATTATGACATTATAATGGAATGTTGCATTATGACATTATGGAATTTTGCATTATGACATCATAATGGAATTTTTGCATTATGACATCATAATGGAATTTTGCATTATGACATCATAATGGAATTTTTACATTATGACATCATAATGGAATGTTGCATTATGACATCATAATGGAATGTTGCATTATGACATCATAATGGAATTTTGCATTATGACATCATAATGGAATTTTGCATTATGACATCATAATGGAATGTTACATTATGACATCATAATGGAATTTTTACATTATGACATCATAATGGAATGTTGCATTATGACATCATAATGGAATGTTGCATTATGACATCATAATGGAATTTTGCATTATGACATCATAATAGAATTTTGCATTATGACATCATAATGGGATGTTACATTATGACATCATAATGGAATTTTGCATTATGACATAATGGAATTTTTACATTATGACATCATAATGGAATGTTGCATTATGACATCATAATGGAATGTTACATTATGACATCATAATGGAATTTTGGATTATGACATCATAATGGAATTTTTACATTATGACATCATAATGGAATGTTGCATTATGACATCATAATGGAATGTTGCATTATGACATCATAATGGAATTTTGCATTATGACATCATAATGGAACTTTTGCATTATGACATCATAATGGAATTTTGCATTATGACATCATAATGGAATTTTTACATTATGACATCATAATGGAATGTTGCATTATGACATCATAATGGAATGTTGCATTATGACATCATAATGGAATTTTGCATTATGACATCATAATGGAATGTTACATTATGACATCATAATGGAATGTTACATTATGACATCATAATGGAATTTTGGATTATGACATCATAATGGAATTTCTACATTATGACATCATAATGGAATGTTGCATTATGACATCATAAGGGAATGTTGCATTATGACATCATAATGGAATTTTGCATTATGACATCATAATGGAATTTTTGCATTATGACATCATAATGGAATTTTGCAGTATGACATCATAATGGAATTTTGCATTATGACATCATAATGGAATTTTTACATTATGACATCATAATGGAATGTTGCATTATGACATCATAATGGAATTTTGCATTATGACATCATAATGGAATGTTGCATTATGACATCATAATGGAATGTTGCATTATGACATTATGGAATTTTGCATTATGACATCATATTGGAATTTTTGCATTATGACTTCATAATGGAATTTTTGCATTATGACATCATAATGGAATGTTGCATTATGACATCATAATGGAATGTTGCATTATGACATCATAATGGAATGTTGCATTATGACATCATAATGGAATTTTGCATTATGACATCATAATGGAATGTTACATTATGACATCATAATGGAATGTTGCATTATGACATCATAATGGAATTTTTGCATTATGACATCATAATGGAATTTTGCATTATGACATCATAATGGAATTTTGCATTATGACATCACAATGGAATTTTACATTATGACATCATAATGGAATGTTGCATTATGACATCATAATGGTATGTTACATTATGACATCATAAGGGAATTTTGCATTATGACATCATAATGGAATTTTTACATTATGACATCATAATGGAATTTTGCATGATGACATCATAATGGAATTTTGGATTATGACATCATAATGGAATTTTTACATTATGACATCATAATGGAATGTTGCATTATGACATCATAATGGAATGTTGCATTATGACATCATAATGGAATTTTGCATTATGACATCATAATGGAATTTTTACATTATGACTTCATAATGGAATTTTGCATTATGACATCATAATGGAATGTTACATTATGACATCATAATGAAATGTTGCATTATGACATCATAATGGCATTTTGCATTATGACATCATAATGGAATTTTTGCATTATGACATCATACTGGAATGTTACATTATGACATCATAATGGAATTTTGCATTATGACATCGTACTGGAATGTTACATTATGACATCATAATGGAATTTTTGCATTATGACATCATAATGGAATTTTGCATTATGACATCATACTGGAATGTTACATTATGACATCATAATGGAATGTTGCATTATGACATCATAATGGAATGTTGCATTATGACATCATAATGGAATGTTGCATTATGACATCATAATGGAATGTTGCATTAGGACATCATAATGGAATGTTGCATTAGGACATTATAATGGAATTTTGCATTATGACATCATAATGGAATGTTGCATTATGACATCATAATGGAATTTTGCATTATGACATCAAAATGGAATTTTTGCTTTATGACATCATAATGGAATGTTGCATTATGACATCATAATGGAATTTTGCATTATGACATTATAATGGAATGTTACATTATGACATCATAATGGAATGTTACATTATGACATCATAATGGAATTTTGGATTTTGACATCATAATGGAATTTTTACATTATGACATCATAATGGAATGTTGCATTATGACATCATAATGGAATGTTGCATTATGACATCATAATGGAATTTTGCATTATGACATCATAATGGGATGTTACATTATGACATCATAATGGAATTTTGCATTATGACATCATAATGGAATGTTGCATTATGACATCATAATGGAATTTTGCATTATGACATTATAATGGAATGTTACATTATGACATCATAATGGAATGTTACATTATGACATCATAATGGAATTTTGGATTTTGACATCATAATGGAATTTTTACATTATGACATCATAATGGAATGTTGCATTATGACATCATAATGGAATGTTGCATTATGACATCATAATGGAATTTTGCATTATGACATCATAATGGGATGTTACATTATGACATCATAATGGAATTTTGCATTATGACATAATGGAATTTTTACATTATGACATCATAATGGAATGTTGCATTATGACATCGTAATGGAATGTTGCATTATGACATCATAATGGAATTTTGCATTATGACATCATAATGGAATTTTTACATTATGACATCATAATGGAATGTTGCATTATGACATCATAATGGAATGTTACATTATGACATCATAAGGGAATTTTGCATTATGACATCATAATGGAATTTTTACATTATGACATCATAATGGAATTTTGCATGATGACATCATAATGGAATGTTACATTATGACATCATAATGGAATTTTGGATTATGACATCATAATGGAATTTTTACATTATGACATCATAATGGAATGTTGCATTATGACATCATAATGGAATGTTGCATTATGACATCATAATGGAATTTTTGCATTATGACATCATACTGGAATGTTACATTATGACATCATAATGGAAATTTGCATTATGACATCATACTGGAATGTTACATTATGACATCATAATGGAATGTTGCATTATGACATCATAATGGAATTTTGCATTATGACATCATACTGGAATGTTACATTATGACATCATAATGGAATGTTGCATTATGACATCATGATGGAATGTTGCATTATGACATCATAATGGAATGTTGCATTATGACATCATAATGGAATGTTGCATTATGACATCATAATGGAATGTTGCATTAGGACATCATAATGGAATTTTGCATTATGACATCATAATGGAATGTTGCATTATGACATCATAATGGAATTTTGCATTATGACATCATAATGGAATTTTTACATTATGACATCATAATGGAATTTTGCATTATGACATCATAATGGAATTTTGCATTATGACATCATAATGGAATTTTGCATTATGACATCATAATGGAATTTTTACATTATGACATCATAATGGAATGTTGCATTATGACATCATAATGGAATGTTGCATTATGACATCATAATGGAATTTTGCATTATGACATCATAATGGAATGTTACATTATGACATCATAATGGAATGTTGCATTATGACATTATGGCATTTTGCATTATGACATCATAATGGAATTTTTGCATTATGACATCATAATGGAATTTTTGCATTATGACATCATAATGGAATTTTGCATTATGACATCATACTGGAATGTTACATTATGACATCATAATGGAATTTTTGCATTATGACATCATAATGGAATTTTGCATTATGACATCATAATGGAATTTTGCATCATGACATCATACTGGAATGTTACATTATGACATCATAATGGAATGTTGCATTATGACATCATAATGGAATGTTGCATTATGACATCATAATGGAATGTTGCATTATGACATCATAATGGAATGTTGCATTATGACATCATAATGCAATTTTGCATTATGACATCATAATGCAATGTTGCATTATGACATCATAATGGAATGTTGCATTATTACATCATAATGGAATTTTTGCATTATGACATCATAATGGAATTTTGCATTATGACATCATAATGGAATTTTTACATTATGACATCATAATGGAATGTTGCATTATGACATCATAATGGAATGTTGCATTATGACATCATAATGGAATTTTGCATTATGACATCATAATGGAATTTTGCATTATGACATCATAATGGGATGTTACATTATGACATCATAATGGAATTTTGCATTATGACATAATGGAATTTTTACATTATGACATCATAATGGAATGTTGCATTATGACATCATAATGGAATGTTGCATTATGACATCATAATGGAATGTTGCATTATGACATCATAATGGAATTTTGCATTATGACATCATAATGGAATTTTTACATTATGACATCATAATGGAATGTTGCATTATGACATCATAATGGAATGTTACATTATGACATCATAAGGGAATTTTGCATTATGACATCATAATGGAATTTTTACATTATGACATCATAATGGAATTTTGCATGATGACATCATAATGGAATTTTGGATTATGACATCATAATGGAATTTTTACATTATGACATCATAATGGAATGTTGCATTATGACATCATAATGGAATGTTGCATTATGACATCATAATGGAATTTTGCATTATGACATCATAATGGAATTTTTACATTATGACATCATAATGGAATTTTGCATTATGACATCATAATGGAATGTTACATTATGACATCATAATGAAATGTTGCATTATGACATCATAATGGCATTTTGCATTATGACATCATAATGGAATTTTTGCATTATGACATCATACTGGAATGTTGCATTATGACATCATAATGGAATGTTGCATTATGACATCATAATGGAATGTTGCATTATGACATCATAATGGAATGTTGCATTAGGACATCATAATGGAATTTTGCATTATGACATCATAATGGAATGTTGCATTATGACATCATAATGGAATTTTGCATTATGACATCAAAATGGAATTTTTGCATTATGACATCATAATGGAATGTTGCATTATGACATCATAATGAAATGTTGCATTATGACATCATAATGGAATTTTTACATTATGACATCATAATGGAATGTTGCATTATGACATCATAATGGAATGTTGCATTATGACATCATAATGGAATGTTGCATTATGACATCATAATGGAATGTTGCATTATGACATTATAATGGAATGTTGCATTATGACATTATGGAATTTTGCATTATGACATCATAATGGAATTTTTGCATTATGACATCATAATGGAATTTTGCATTATGACATCATAATGGAATTTTTACATTATGACATCATAATGGAATGTTGCATTATGACATCATAATGGAATGTTGCATTATGACATCATAATGGAATTTTGCATTATGACATCATAATGGAATTTTGCATTATGACATCATAATGGAATGTTACATTATGACATCATAATGGAATTTTTACATTATGACATCATAATGGAATGTTGCATTATGACATCATAATGGAATGTTGCATTATGACATCATAATGGAATTTTGCATTATGACATCATAATAGAATTTTGCATTATGACATCATAATGGGATGTTACATTATGACATCATAATGGAATTTTGCATTATGACATAATGGAATTTTTACATTATGACATCATAATGGAATTTTGCATTATGACATCATAATGGAATGTTACATTATGACATCATAATGAAATGTTGCATTATGACATCATAATGGCATTTTGCATTATGACATCATAATGGAATTTTTGCATTATGACATCATACTGGAATGTTGCATTATGACATCATAATGGAATGTTGCATTATGACATCATAATGGAATGTTGCATTATGACATCATAATGGAATGTTGCATTAGGACATCATAATGGAATTTTGCATTATGACATCATAATGGAATGTTGCATTATGACATCATAATGGAATTTTGCATTATGACATCAAAATGGAATTTTTGCATTATGACATCATAATGGAATGTTGCATTATGACATCATAATGAAATGTTGCATTATGACATCATAATGGAATTTTTACATTATGACATCATAATGGAATGTTGCATTATGACATCATAATGGAATGTTGCATTATGACATCATAATGGAATGTTGCATTATGACATCATAATGGAATGTTGCATTATGACATTATAATGGAATGTTGCATTATGACATTATGGAATTTTGCATTATGACATCATAATGGAATTTTTGCATTATGACATCATAATGGAATTTTGCATTATGACATCATAATGGAATTTTTACATTATGACATCATAATGGAATGTTGCATTATGACATCATAATGGAATGTTGCATTATGACATCATAATGGAATTTTGCATTATGACATCATAATGGAATTTTGCATTATGACATCATAATGGAATGTTACATTATGACATCATAATGGAATTTTTACATTATGACATCATAATGGAATGTTGCATTATGACATCATAATGGAATGTTGCATTATGACATCATAATGGAATTTTGCATTATGACATCATAATAGAATTTTGCATTATGACATCATAATGGGATGTTACATTATGACATCATAATGGAATTTTGCATTATGACATAATGGAATTTTTACATTATGACATCATAATGGAATGTTGCATTATGACATCATAAGGGAATGTTGCATTATGACATCATAATGGAATTTTGCATTATGACATCATAATGGAATTTTTGCATTATGACATCATAATGGAATTTTTGCATTATGACATCATAATGGAATTTTTCATTATGACATCATACTGGAATGTTACATTATGACATCATAATGGAATGTTGCATTATGACATCATAATGGAATGTTGCATTATGACATCATAATGGAATTTTGCATTATGACATCATAATGGAATGTTACATTATGACATCATAATGGAATGTTACATTATGACATCATAATGGAATTTTGGATTATGACATCATAATGGAATTTTTACATTATGACATCATAATGGAATGTTGCATTATGACATCATAATGGAATGTTGCATTATGACATCATAATGGAATTTTGCATTATGACATCATAATGGAACTTTTGCATTATGACATCATAATGGAATTTTGCATTATGACATCATAATGGAATTTTTACATTATGACATCATAATGGAATGTTGCATTATGACATCATAATGGAATGTTGCATTATGACATCATAATGGAATTTTGCATTATGACATCATAATGGAATGTTACATTATGACATCATAATGGAATGTTACATTATGACATCATAATGGAATTTTGGATTATGACATCATAATGGAATTTCTACATTATGACATCATAATGGAATGTTGCATTATGACATCATAAGGGAATGTTGCATTATGACATCATAATGGAATTTTGCATTATGACATCATAATGGAATTTTTGCATTATGACATCATAATGGAATTTTGCAGTATGACATCATAATGGAATTTTGCATTATGACATCATAATGGAATTTTTACATTATGACATCATAATGGAATGTTGCATTATGACATCATAATGGAATTTTGCATTATGACATCATAATGGAATGTTGCATTATGACATCATAATGGAATGTTGCATTATGACATTATGGAATTTTGCATTATGACATCATATTGGAATTTTTGCATTATGACTTCATAATGGAATTTTTGCATTATGACATCATAATGGAATGTTGCATTATGACATCATAATGGAATGTTGCATTATGACATCATAATGGAATGTTGCATTATGACATCATAATGGAATTTTGCATTATGACATCATAATGGAATGTTACATTATGACATCATAATGGAATGTTGCATTATGACATCATAATGGAATTTTTGCATTATGACATCATAATGGAATTTTGCATTATGACATCATAATGGAATTTTGCATTATGACATCACAATGGAATTTTACATTATGACATCATAATGGAATGTTGCATTATGACATCATAATGGTATGTTACATTATGACATCATAAGGGAATTTTGCATTATGACATCATAATGGAATTTTTACATTATGACATCATAATGGAATTTTGCATGATGACATCATAATGGAATTTTGGATTATGACATCATAATGGAATTTTTACATTATGACATCATAATGGAATGTTGCATTATGACATCATAATGGAATGTTTTATTATGACATCATAATGGAATTTTGCATTATGACATCATAATGGAATTTTTACATTATGACTTCATAATGGAATTTTGCATTATGACATCATAATGGAATGTTACATTATGACATCATAATGAAATGTTGCATTATGACATCATAATGGCATTTTGCATTATGACATCATAATGGAATTTTTGCATTATGACATCATACTGGAATGTTACATTATGACATCATAATGGAATTTTGCATTATGACATCGTACTGGAATGTTACATTATGACATCATAATGGAATTTTTGCATTATGACATCATAATGGAATTTTGCATTATGACATCATACTGGAATGTTACATTATGACATCATAATGGAATGTTGCATTATGACATCATAATGGAATGTTGCATTATGACATCATAATGGAATGTTGCATTATGACATCATAATGGAATGTTGCATTAGGACATCATAATGGAATTTTGCATTATGACATCATAATGGAATGTTGCATTATGACATCATAATGGAATTTTGCATTATGACATCAAAATGGAATTTTTGCTTTATGACATCATAATGGAATGTTGCATTATGACATCATAATGGAATGTTGCATTATGACATTATAATGGAATGTTACATTATGACATCATAATGGAATGTTACATTATGACATCATAATGGAATTTTGGATTATGACATCATAATGGAATTTTTACATTATGACATCATAATGGAATGTTGCATTATGACATCATAATGGAATGTTGCATTATGACATCATAATGGAATTTTGCATTATGACATCATAAGGGAACTTTTGCATTATGACATCATAATGGAATTTTGCATTATGACATCATAATGGAATTTTTACATTATGACATCATAATGGAATGTTGCATTATGACATCATAATGGAATGTTGCATTATGACATCATAATGGAATTTTGCATTATGACATTACAATGGAATGTTACATTATGACATCATAATGGAATGTTACATTATGACATCATAATGGAATTTTGGATTATGACATCATAATGGAATTTTTACATTATGACATCATAATGGAATGTTGCATTATGACATCATAAGGGAATGTTGCATTATGACATCATAGTGGAATTTTGCATTATGACATCATAATGGAATTTTGCAGTATGACATCATAATGGAATTTTGCATTATGACATCATAATGGAATTTTTACATTATGACATCATAATGGAATGTTGCATTATGACATCATAATGGAATTTTGCATTATGACATCATAATGGAATGTTGCATTATGACATCATAATGGAATGTTGCATTATGACATTATGGAATTTTGCATTATGACATCATATTGGAATTTTTGCATTATGACATCATAATGGAATTTTTGCATTATGACATCATAATGGAATGTTGCATTATGACATCATAATGGAATGTTGCATTATGACATCATAATGGAATTTTGCATTATGACATCATAATGGAATGTTACATTATGACATCATAATGGAATGTTGCATTATGACATCATAATGGAATTTTTGCATTATGACATCATAATGGAATTTTGCATTATGACATCATACTGGAATGTTACATTATGACATCATAATGGAATTTTTGCATTATGACATCATAATGGAATTTTGCATTATGACATCATACTGGAATGTTACATTATGACATCATAATGGAATGTTGCATTATGACATCATAATGGGATGTTACATTATGACATCATAATGGAATTTTGCATTATGACATCATAATGGGATGTTACATTATGACATCATAATGGGATGTTACATTATGACATCATAATGGAATTTTGCATTATGACAAAATGGAATTTTTATATTATGACATCATAATGGAATTTTTACATTATGACATCATAATGGAATGTTGCATTATGACATCATAATGGAATGTTGCATTATGACATCATAATGAAATTTTGCATTATGACATCATAATGGAATTTTGCATTATGACATCATAATGGAATTTTTACATTATGACATCATAATGGAATTTTGCATTATGACATCATAATGGAATTTTGCATTATGATATCATAAAGGGATGTTACATTATGACATCATAATGGAATTTTGCATTATGACATAATGGAATTTTTACATTATGACATCAAAATGGAATGTTGCATTATGACATCATAATGGAATGTTGCATTATGACATCATAATGGAATGTTTCATTATGACATCATAATGGAATTTTGCATTATGACATCAAAATGGAATGTTACATTATGCCATCATAATGGAATTTTGCATAATGACATCATAATGGAATTTTTACATTATGACATCATAATGGAATGTTGCATTATGACATCATAATGGAATGTTACATTATGACATCATAATGGAATTTTGGATTATGACATCATAATGGAATTTTTGCATTATGACATCATAATGGATTGTTGCATTATGACATCATAATGGAATTTTGCATTATGACATCATAATGGAATGTTACATTATGACATCACAATGAAATGTTGCATTATGACATCATAATGGCATTTTGCATTATGACATCATAATGGAATTTTTGCATTATGACATCATAATGGAATTTTTGCATTATGACATCATAATGGAATTTTGCATTATGACATCATACTGCTATGTTACATTATGACATCATAATGGAATTTTTGCATTATGACATCATAATGGAATGTTGCATTATGACATCATAATGGAATGTTGCATTATGACATCATAATGGAATGTTGCATTATGACATTATGGAATGTTACATTATGACATCATAATGGAATGTTGCATTATGACATCATAATGGCATTTTGCATTATGACATCATAATGGAATTTTTGCATTATGACATCATAATGGAATTTTGCATTATGACATCATACTGGAATGTTACATTATGACATCATAATGGAATTTTTGCATTATGACATCATAATGGAATTTTTCATTATGACATCATACTGGAATGTTACATTATGACATCATAATGGAATTTTGCATTATGACATCATAATGGAATTTTGCATTATGACATCATAATGCAATTTTTGCATTATGACATCATAATGGAATTTTGCATCATGACATCATACTGGAATGTTACATTATGACATCATAATGGAATGTTGCATTATGACATCATAATGGAATGTTGCATTATGACATCAGAATGGATATTGCATTATGACATCATAATGGAATGTTGCATTATGACATCATAATGGAATGTTGCATTATGACATCATAATGCAATTTTGCATTATGACATCATAAAGGGATGTTACATTATGACATCATAATGGAATTTTGCATTATGACATCATGGAATTTTTACATTATGACATCATAATGGAATTTTTGCATTATGACATCATAATGGAATTTTGCATTATGACATCATAATGGAATTTTTACATTATGACATCATAATGGAATGTTGCATTATGACATCATAATGGAATTTTGCATTATGACATCATAATGCAATTTTTGCATTATGACATCATAATGGAATTTTGCATCATGACATCATACTGGAATGTTACATTATGACATCATAATGGAATGTTGCGTTATGACATCATAATGGAATGTTGAATTATGACATCATAATGGAATGTTGCATTATGACATCATAATGGAATGTTGCATTATGACATCATAATGGAATGTTGCATTATGACATCATAATGGAATGTTGCATTATGACATCATAATGGAATTTTACATTATGACATCATAATGGATTTTTGCATTATGACATCATAATGGAATTTTACATTATGACATCATAATGGAATTTTGCATTATGACATCATAATGGAATTTTACATTATGACATAATGGAATGTTGTATTATGACATGATAATGGAATTTTGCATTATGACATCAAAATGGAATTTTGCATTATGACATCACAATGGAATTTTACATTATGACATCATAATGAAATGTTGCATTATGACATCATAATGGAATTTTACATTATGACATCACAATGGAATGTTACATTATGACATCATAATGTAATTTTGCATTATGACAACACAATGGAATGTTACATTATGACATCATAATGGAATTTTACATTATGACATCATAATGGAATGTTGCATTATGACATCATAATGGAATGTTGCATTATGACATCATAATTGAATTTTGCATTTTGACATCATAATTGAATATTGCATTATGACATCACAATGGAATTTTACATTATGACATCATAAAAGAATACTACATTATGACATCATAATGGAATGTTACATTATGACATCATAATGGAATTTTGCATTATGACATCATAATGGAATTTTGCATTATGGAATCATAATGGAATTTTGCATTATGACATCATTATGAAATGTTGCATTATGACATCATTATGGAATTTAACATTATGACATCATAATGGAATTTTGCATGATGACATCATAATGGAATTTTGGATTATGACATCATAATGGAATTTTTACATTATGACATCATAATGGAATGTTGCATTATGACATCATAATGGAATGTTGCATTATGACATCATAATGGAATTTTGCATTATGACATCATAATGGAATTTTTACATTATGACATCATAATGGAATTTTGCATTATGACATCATAATGGAATGTTACATTATGACATCATAATGAAATGTTGCATTATGACATCATAATGGCATTTTGCATTATGACATCATAATGGAATTTTTGCATTATGACATCATACTGGAATGTTGCATTATGACATCATAATGGAATGTTGCATTATGACATCATAATGGAATGTTGCATTATGACATCATAATGGAATGTTGCATTAGGACATCATAATGGAATTTTGCATTATGACATCATAATGGAATGTTGCATTATGACATCATAATGGAATTTTGCATTATGACATCAAAATGGAATTTTTGCATTATGACATCATAATGGAATGTTGCATTATGACATCATAATGAAATGTTGCATTATGACATCATAATGGAATTTTTACATTATGACATCATAATGGAATGTTGCATTATGACATCATAATGGAATGTTGCATTATGACATCATAATGGAATGTTGCATTATGACATCATAATGGAATGTTGCATTATGACATCATAATGGAATGTTGCATTATGACATTATGGAATTTTGCATTATGACATCATAATGGAATTTTTGCATTATGACATCATAATGGAATTTTGCATTATGACATCATAATGGAATTTTTACATTATGACATCATAATGGAATGTTGCATTATGACATCATAATGGAATGTTGCATTATGACATCATAATGGAATTTTGCATTATGACATCATAATGGAATTTTGCATTATGACATCATAATGGAATGTTACATTATGACATCATAATGGAATTTTTACATTATGACATCATAATGGAATGTTGCATTATGACATCATAATGGAATGTTGCATTATGACATCATAATGGAATTTTGCATTATGACATCATAATAGAATTTTGCATTATGACATCATAATGGGATGTTACATTATGACATCATAATGGAATTTTGCATTATGACATAATGGAATTTTTACATTATGACATCATAATGGAATGTTGCATTATGACATCATAAGGGAATGTTGCATTATGACATCATAATGGAATTTTTCATTATGACATCATAATGGAATTTTTGCATTATGACATCATAATGGAATTTTGCATTATGACATCATACTGGAATGTTACATTATGACATCATAATGGAATTTTTGCATTATGACATCATAATGGAATTTTTGCATTATGACATCATAATGGAATTTTTCATTATGACATCATACTGGAATGTTACATTATGACATCATAATGGAATTTTGCATTATGACATCATAATGGAATTTTGCATTATGACATCATAATGGAATGTTACATTATGACATCATAATGGAATTTTGGATTATGACATCATAATGGAATTTTTACATTATGACATCATAATGGAATGTTGCATTATGACATCATAATGGAATGTTGCATTATGACATCATAATGGAATTTTGCATTATGACATCATAATGGAACTTTTGCATTATGACATCATAATGGAATTTTGCATTATGACATCATAATGGAATTTTTACATTATGACATCATAATGGAATGTTGCATTATGACATCATAATGGAATGTTGCATTATGACATCATAATGGAATTTTGCATTATGACATCATAATGGAATGTTACATTATGACATCATAATGGAATGTTACATTATGACATCATAATGGAATTTTGGATTATGACATCATAATGGAATTTCTACATTATGACATCATAATGGAATGTTGCATTATGACATCATAAGGGAATGTTGCATTATGACATCATAATGGAATTTTGCATTATGACATCATAATGGAATTTTTGCATTATGACATCATAATGGAATTTTGCAGTATGACATCATAATGGAATTTTGCATTATGACATCATAATGGAATTTTTACATTATGACATCATAATGGAATGTTGCATTATGACATCATAATGGAATTTTGCATTATGACATCATAATGGAATGTTGCATTATGACATCATAATGGAATGTTGCATTATGACATTATGGAATTTTGCATTATGACATCATATTGGAATTTTTGCATTATGACTTCATAATGGAATTTTTGCATTATGACATCATAATGGAATGTTGCATTATGACATCATAATGGAATGTTGCATTATGACATCATAATGGAATGTTGCATTATGACATCATAATGGAATTTTGCATTATGACATCATAATGGAATGTTACATTATGACATCATAATGGAATGTTGCATTATGACATCATAATGGAATTTTTGCATTATGACATCATAATGGAATTTTGCATTATGACATCATAATGGAATTTTGCATTATGACATCACAATGGAATTTTACATTATGACATCATAATGGAATGTTGCATTATGACATCATAATGGTATGTTACATTATGACATCATAAGGGAATTTTGCATTATGACATCATAATGGAATTTTTACATTATGACATCATAATGGAATTTTGCATGATGACATCATAATGGAATTTTGGATTATGACATCATAATGGAATTTTTACATTATGACATCATAATGGAATGTTGCATTATGACATCATAATGGAATGTTTTATTATGACATCATAATGGAATTTTGCATTATGACATCATAATGGAATTTTTACATTATGACTTCATAATGGAATTTTGCATTATGACATCATAATGGAATGTTACATTATGACATCATAATGAAATGTTGCATTATGACATCATAATGGCATTTTGCATTATGACATCATAATGGAATTTTTGCATTATGACATCATACTGGAATGTTACATTATGACATCATAATGGAATTTTGCATTATGACATCGTACTGGAATGTTACATTATGACATCATAATGGAATTTTTGCATTATGACATCATAATGGAATTTTGCATTATGACATCATACTGGAATGTTACATTATGACATCATAATGGAATGTTGCATTATGACATCATAATGGAATGTTGCATTATGACATCATAATGGAATGTTGCATTATGACATCATAATGGAATGTTGCATTAGGACATCATAATGGAATTTTGCATTATGACATCATAATGGAATGTTGCATTATGACATCATAATGGAATTTTGCATTATGACATCAAAATGGAATTTTTGCTTTATGACATCATAATGGAATGTTGCATTATGACATCATAATGGAATGTTGCATTATGACATTATAATGGAATGTTACATTATGACATCATAATGGAATGTTACATTATGACATCATAATGGAATTTTGGATTATGACATCATAATGGAATTTTTACATTATGACATCATAATGGAATGTTGCATTATGACATCATAATGGAATGTTGCATTATGACATCATAATGGAATTTTGCATTATGACATCATAAGGGAACTTTTGCATTATGACATCATAATGGAATTTTGCATTATGACATCATAATGGAATTTTTACATTATGACATCATAATGGAATGTTGCATTATGACATCATAATGGAATGTTGCATTATGACATCATAATGGAATTTTGCATTATGACATTACAATGGAATGTTACATTATGACATCATAATGGAATGTTACATTATGACATCATAATGGAATTTTGGATTATGACATCATAATGGAATTTTTACATTATGACATCATAATGGAATGTTGCATTATGACATCATAAGGGAATGTTGCATTATGACATCATAGTGGAATTTTGCATTATGACATCATAATGGAATTTTGCAGTATGACATCATAATGGAATTTTGCATTATGACATCATAATGGAATTTTTACATTATGACATCATAATGGAATGTTGCATTATGACATCATAATGGAATTTTGCATTATGACATCATAATGGAATGTTGCATTATGACATCATAATGGAATGTTGCATTATGACATTATGGAATTTTGCATTATGACATCATATTGGAATTTTTGCATTATGACATCATAATGGAATTTTTGCATTATGACATCATAATGGAATGTTGCATTATGACATCATAATGGAATGTTGCATTATGACATCATAATGGAATTTTGCATTATGACATCATAATGGAATGTTACATTATGACATCATAATGGAATGTTGCATTATGACATCATAATGGAATTTTTGCATTATGACATCATAATGGAATTTTGCATTATGACATCATACTGGAATGTTACATTATGACATCATAATGGAATTTTTGCATTATGACATCATAATGGAATTTTGCATTATGACATCATACTGGAATGTTACATTATGACATCATAATGGAATGTTGCATTATGACATCATAATGGGATGTTACATTATGACATCATAATGGAATTTTGCATTATGACATCATAATGGGATGTTACATTATGACATCATAATGGGATGTTACATTATGACATCATAATGGAATTTTGCATTATGACAAAATGGAATTTTTATATTATGACATCATAATGGAATTTTTACATTATGACATCATAATGGAATGTTGCATTATGACATCATAATGGAATGTTGCATTATGACATCATAATGAAATTTTGCATTATGACATCATAATGGAATTTTGCATTATGACATCATAATGGAATTTTTACATTATGACATCATAATGGAATTTTGCATTATGACATCATAATGGAATTTTGCATTATGATATCATAAAGGGATGTTACATTATGACATCATAATGGAATTTTGCATTATGACATAATGGAATTTTTACATTATGACATCAAAATGGAATGTTGCATTATGACATCATAATGGAATGTTGCATTATGACATCATAATGGAATGTTTCATTATGACATCATAATGGAATTTTGCATTATGACATCAAAATGGAATGTTACATTATGCCATCATAATGGAATTTTGCATAATGACATCATAATGGAATTTTTACATTATGACATCATAATGGAATGTTGCATTATGACATCATAATGGAATGTTACATTATGACATCATAATGGAATTTTGGATTATGACATCATAATGGAATTTTTGCATTATGACATCATAATGGATTGTTGCATTATGACATCATAATGGAATTTTGCATTATGACATCATAATGGAATGTTACATTATGACATCACAATGAAATGTTGCATTATGACATCATAATGGCATTTTGCATTATGACATCATAATGGAATTTTTGCATTATGACATCATAATGGAATTTTTGCATTATGACATCATAATGGAATTTTGCATTATGACATCATACTGGAATGTTACATTATGACATCATAATGGAATTTTTGCATTATGACATCATAATGGAATGTTGCATTATGACATCATAATGGAATGTTGCATTATGACATCATAATGGAATGTTGCATTATGACATTATGGAATGTTACATTATGACATCATAATGGAATGTTGCATTATGACATCATAATGGCATTTTGCATTATGACATCATAATGGAATTTTTGCATTATGACATCATAATGGAATTTTGCATTATGACATCATACTGGAATGTTACATTATGACATCATAATGGAATTTTTGCATTATGACATCATAATGGAATTTTTCATTATGACATCATACTGGAATGTTACATTATGACATCATAATGGAATTTTGCATTATGACATCATAATGGAATTTTGCATTATGACATCATAATGCAATTTTTGCATTATGACATCATAATGGAATTTTGCATCATGACATCATACTGGAATGTTACATTATGACATCATAATGGAATGTTGCATTATGACATCATAATGGAATGTTGCATTATGACATCAGAATGGATATTGCATTATGACATCATAATGGAATGTTGCATTATGACATCATAATGGAATGTTGCATTATGACATCATAATGCAATTTTGCATTATGACATCATAAAGGGATGTTACATTATGACATCATAATGGAATTTTGCATTATGACATCATGGAATTTTTACATTATGACATCATAATGGAATTTTTGCATTATGACATCATAATGGAATTTTGCATTATGACATCATAATGGAATTTTTACATTATGACATCATAATGGAATGTTGCATTATGACATCATAATGGAATTTTGCATTATGACATCATAATGCAATTTTTGCATTATGACATCATAATGGAATTTTGCATCATGACATCATACTGGAATGTTACATTATGACATCATAATGGAATGTTGCGTTATGACATCATAATGGAATGTTGAATTATGACATCATAATGGAATGTTGCATTATGACATCATAATGGAATGTTGCATTATGACATCATAATGGAATGTTGCATTATGACATCATAATGGAATGTTGCATTATGACATCATAATGGAATTTTACATTATGACATCATAATGGATTTTTGCATTATGACATCATAATGGAATTTTACATTATGACATCATAATGGAATTTTGCATTATGACATCATAATGGAATTTTACATTATGACATAATGGAATGTTGTATTATGACATGATAATGGAATTTTGCATTATGACATCAAAATGGAATTTTGCATTATGACATCACAATGGAATTTTACATTATGACATCATAATGAAATGTTGCATTATGACATCATAATGGAATTTTACATTATGACATCACAATGGAATGTTACATTATGACATCATAATGTAATTTTGCATTATGACAACACAATGGAATGTTACATTATGACATCATAATGGAATTTTACATTATGACATCATAATGGAATGTTGCATTATGACATCATAATGGAATGTTGCATTATGACATCATAATTGAATTTTGCATTTTGACATCATAATTGAATATTGCATTATGACATCACAATGGAATTTTACATTATGACATCATAAAAGAATACTACATTATGACATCATAATGGAATGTTACATTATGACATCATAATGGAATTTTGCATTATGACATCATAATGGAATTTTGCATTATGGAATCATAATGGAATTTTGCATTATGACATCATTATGAAATGTTGCATTATGACATCATTATGGAATTTAACATTATGACATCATAATGGAATTTTACATTATGACATCATAATGGAATGTTGCATTATGACATCATAATGGAATTTTACATTATGACATCATAATGGAATGTTGCATTATGACATCATAATGGAATTTTACATTATGACATCATAATGGAATGTTGCATTATGACATCATAATGGAATTTTACATTATGACATCATAATGGAATTTTACATTATGACATCATAATGGAATTTTACATTATGACATAATGGAATGTTGTATTACGACATCATAATGGAATGTTGCATTATGACATCATAATGCAATTTTACATTATGACATCATAATGGAATGTTGCATTATGACATCATAATGGAATTTTACATTAAGACATCATAGTGGAATGTTGCATTATGACATCATAATGGAATTTTACAATAAGACATCATAATGGAATGTTGCATTATGACATCATAATGGAATTTTACATTATGACATCACAATGGAATGTTACATTATGACATCATAATGGAATATTGCATTATGACATCATAATGGAATGTTGCATTATGACATCATAATGGAATTTTACATTATGACATCATAATGGAATGTTGCATTATGACATCATAATGGAATTTTACATTATGACATCACAATGGAATGTTACATTATGACATCATAATGTAATTTTGCATTATGACATCACAATGGAATGTTACATTATGACATCGTAATGGAATTTTACATTATGACATCACAATGGAATGTTGAATTATGACATCATAATGGAATGGTGCATTATGACATCATAATTGAATTTTGCATTATGACATCATAATGGAATGTTGCATTATGACATCATAATGGAATTTTGCATTATGACATCATAATGGAATGTTGCATTATGACATCATAATGGAATTTTGCATTATGACATCATAATGGAATTTTACATTATGACATCATAATGGAATTTTGGATTATGACATCATAATGGAATTTTACATTATGACATCATAATGGAATTTTGCATTATGAGATCACAATGGAATTTTACATTATGACATCATAATGGAATTTTGCATTATGACATCACAATGGAATTTTACATTATGACATCATAATGGAATTTTGCATTATGACATCACAATGGAATTTTACATTATGACATCATAATGGAATGTTGCATTATGACATCATAATGGAATTTTACATTATGACATCATAATGGAATGTTGCATTATGACATCATAATGGAATGTTGCATTATGACATCATAATGGAATTTTGCATTATGACATCAAAATGGAATGTTGCATTATGACATCATAATGGAATGTTGCATTATGACATCATAATGGAATGTTGCATTATGACATCATAATGGAATGTTGCATTATGACATCATAATGGAATTTTACATTATTACATCATAATGGATTTTTGTATTATGACATCATAATGGAATTTTACATTATGACATCATAATGGAATTTTGCATTATGACATCATAATGGAATTTTACATTATGACATAATGGAATGTTGTATTATGACATGATAATGGAATTTTGCATTATGACATCATAATGGAATTTTGCATTATGACATCACAATGGAATTTTACATTATGACATCATAATGAAATGTTGCATTATGACATCATAATGGAATTTTACATTATGACATCACAATGGAATGTTACATTATGACATCATAATGTAATTTTGCATTATGACAACACAATGGAATGTTACATTATGACATCATAATGGAATTTTACATTATGACATCATAATGGAATGTTGCATTATGACATCATAATGGAATGTTGCATTATGACATCATAATTGAATTTTGCATTTTGACATCATAATGGAATGTTGCATTATGACATCATAATGGAATGTTGCATTATGACATCACAATGGAATGTTACATTATGACATCATAATGTAATTTTGCATTATGACATCACAATGGAATGTTACATTATGACATCATAATGGAATTTTACATTATGACATCATAATGGAATTTTGCATTATGACATCATAATGGAATTTTTACATTATGACATCATAATGGAATGTTGCATTATGACATCATAATGGAATGTTGCATTATGACATCATAATGGAATGTTGCATTATGACATCATAATGGAATTTTGCATTATGACATCATAATGGAATTTTTACATTATGACATCATAATGGAATGTTGCATTATGACATCATAATGGAATGTTACATTATGACATCATAAGGGAATTTTGCATTATGACATCATAATGGAATTTTTACATTATGACATCATAATGGTATTTTGCATGATGACATCATAATGGAATTTTGGATTATGACATCATAATGGAATTTTTACATTATGACATCATAATGGAATGTTGCATTATGACATCATAATGGAATGTTGCATTATGACATCATAATGGAATTTTGCATTATGACATCATAATGGAATTTTTACATTATGACATCATAATGGAATTTTGCATTATGACATCATAATGGAATGTTACATTATGACATCATAATGAAATGTTGCATTATGACATCATAATGGCATTTTGCATTATGACATCATAATGGAATTTTTGCATTATGACATCATACTGGAATGTTGCATTATGACATCATAATGGAATGTTGCATTATGACATCATAATGGAATGTTGCATTATGACATCATAATAGAATGTTGCATTAGGACATCATAATGGAATTTTGCATTATGACATCATAATGGAATGTTGCATTATGACATCATAATGGAATTTTGCATTATGACATCAAAATGGAATTTTTGCATTATGACATCATAATGGAATTTTGCATTATGACATCACAATGGAATTTTACATTATGACATCATAATGGAATGTTGCATTATGACATCATAATGGAATTTTACATTATGACATCATAATGGAATGTTGCATTATGACATCATAATGGAATGTTGCATTATGACATCATAATGGAATTTTGCATTATGACATCAAAATGGAATGTTGCATTATGACATCATAATGGAATGTTGCATTATGACATCATAATGGAATGTTGCATTATGACATCATAATGGAATTTTACATTATTACATCATAATGGATTTTTGTATTATGACATCATAATGGAATTTTACATTATGACATCATAATGGAATTTTGCATTATGACATCATAATGGAATTTTACATTATGACATAATGGAATGTTGTATTATGACATGATAATGGAATTTTGCATTATGACATCATAATGGAATTTTGCATTATGACATCACAATGGAATTTTACATTATGACATCATAATGAAATGTTGCATTATGACATCATAATGGAATTTTACATTATGACATCACAATGGAATGTTACATTATGACATCATAATGTAATTTTGCATTATGACAACACAATGGAATGTTACATTATGACATCATAATGGAATTTTACATTATGACATCATAATGGAATGTTGCATTATGACATCATAATGGAATGTTGCATTATGACATCATAATTGAATTTTGCATTTTGACATCATAATGGAATGTTGCATTATGACATCATAATGGAATGTTGCATTATGACATCACAATGGAATGTTACATTATGACATCATAATGTAATTTTGCATTATGACATCACAATGGAATGTTACATTATGACATCATAATGGAATTTTACATTATGACATCATAATGGAATTTTGCATTATGACATCATAATGGAATTTTTACATTATGACATCATAATGGAATGTTGCATTATGACATCATAATGGAATGTTGCATTATGACATCATAATGGAATGTTGCATTATGACATCATAATGGAATTTTGCATTATGACATCATAATGGAATTTTTACATTATGACATCATAATGGAATGTTGCATTATGACATCATAATGGAATGTTACATTATGACATCATAAGGGAATTTTGCATTATGACATCATAATGGAATTTTTACATTATGACATCATAATGGTATTTTGCATGATGACATCATAATGGAATTTTGGATTATGACATCATAATGGAATTTTTACATTATGACATCATAATGGAATGTTGCATTATGACATCATAATGGAATGTTGCATTATGACATCATAATGGAATTTTGCATTATGACATCATAATGGAATTTTTACATTATGACATCATAATGGAATTTTGCATTATGACATCATAATGGAATGTTACATTATGACATCATAATGAAATGTTGCATTATGACATCATAATGGCATTTTGCATTATGACATCATAATGGAATTTTTGCATTATGACATCATACTGGCATTTTGCATTATGACATCATAATGGAATTTTTGCATTATGACATCATACTGGAATGTTGCATTATGACATCATAATGGAATGTTGCATTATGACATCATAATGGAATGTTGCATTATGACATCATAATAGAATGTTGCATTAGGACATCATAATAGAATTTTGCATTATGACATCATAATGGAATGTTGCATTATGACATCATAATGGAATTTTGCATTATGACATCAAAATGGAATTTTTGCATTATGACATCATAATGGAATGTTGCATTATGACATCATAATGAAATGTTGCATTATGACATCATAATGGAATTTTTACATTATGACATCATAATGGAATGTTGCATTATGACATCATAATGGAATGTTGCATTATGACATCATAATGGAATTTTGCATTATGACATCATAATGGAATGTTGCATTATGACATCATAATGGAATGTTGCATTATGACATTATGGAATTTTGCATTATGACATCATAATGGAATTTTTGCATTATGACATCATAATGGAATTTTGCATTATGACATCATAATGGAATTTTTACATTATGACATCATAATGGAATGTTGCATTATGACATCATAATGGAATGTTGCATTATGACATCATAATGGAATTTTGCATTATGACATCATAATGGAATTTTGCATTATGACATCATAATGGAATGTTACATTATGACATCATAATGGAATTTTTACATTATGACATCATAATGGAATGTTGCATTATGACATCATAATGGAATGTTGCATTATGACATCATAATGGAATTTTGCATTATGACATCATAATAGAATTTTGCATTATGACATCATAATGGGATGTTACATTATGACATCATAATGGAATTTTGCATTATGACATAATGGAATTTTTACATTATGACATCATAATGGAATGTTGCATTATGACATCATAAGGGAATGTTGCATTATGACATCATAATGGAATTTTGCATTATGACATCATACTGGAATGTTACATTATGACATCATAATGGAATTTTTGCATTATGACATCATAATGGAATTTTTGCATTATGACATCATAATGGAATTTTTCATTATGACATCATACTGGAATGTTACATTATGACATCATAATGGAATTTTGCATTATGACATCATAATGGAATTTTGCATTATGACATCATAATGGAATGTTACATTATGACATCATAATGGAATTTTGGATTATGACATCATAATGGAATTTTTACATTATGACATCATAATGGAATGTTGCATTATGACATCATAATGGAATGTTGCATTATGACATCATAATGGAATTTTGCATTATGACATCATAATGGAACTTTTGCATTATGACATCATAATGGAATTTTGCATTATGACATCATAATGGAATTTTTACATTATGACATCATAATGGAATGTTGCATTATGACATCATAATGGAATGTTGCATTATGACATCATAATGGAATTTTGCATTATGACATCATAATGGAATGTTACATTATGACATCATAATGGAATGTTACATTATGACATCATAATGGAATTTTGGATTATGACATCATAATGGAATTTCTACATTATGACATCATAATGGAATGTTGCATTATGACATCATAAGGGAATGTTGCATTATGACATCATAATGGAATTTTGCATTATGACATCATAATGGAATTTTTGCATTATGACATCATAATGGAATTTTGCAGTATGACATCATAATGGAATTTTGCATTATGACATCATAATGGAATTTTTACATTATGACATCATAATGGAATGTTGCATTATGACATCATAATGGAATTTTGCATTACGACATCATAATGGAATGTTGCATTATGACATCATAATGGAATGTTGCATTATGACATTATGGAATTTTGCATTATGACATCATATTGGAATTTTTGCATTATGACTTCATAATGGAATTTTTGCATTATGACATCATAATGGAATGTTGCATTATGACATCATAATGGAATGTTGCATTATGACATCATAATGGAATGTTGCATTATGACATCATAAAGGAATTTTGCATTATGACATCATAATGGAATGTTACATTATGACATCATAATGGAATGTTGCATTATGACATCATAATGGAATTTTTGCATTATGACATCATAATGGAATTTTGCATTATGACATCATAATGGAATTTTGCATTATGACATCACAATGGAATTTTACATTATGACATCATAATGGAATGTTGCATTATGACATCATAATGGTATGTTACATTATGACATCATAAGGGAATTTTGCATTATGACATCATAATGGAATTTTTACATTATGACATCATAATGGAATTTTGCATGATGACATCATAATGGAATTTTGGATTATGACATCATAATGGAATTTTTACATTATGACATCATAATGGAATGTTGCATTATGACATCATAATGGAATGTTGCATTATGACATCATAATGGAATTTTGCATTATGACATCATAATGGAATTTTTACATTATGACTTCATAATGGAATTTTGCATTATGACATCATAATGGAATGTTACATTATGACATCATAATGAAATGTTGCATTATGACATCATAATGGCATTTTGCATTATGACATCATAATGGAATTTTTGCATTATGACATCATACTGGAATGTTACATTATGACATCATAATGGAATTTTGCATTATGACATCGTACTGGAATGTTACATTATGACATCATAATGGAATTTTTGCATTATGACATCATAATGGAATTTTGCATTATGACATCATACTGGAATGTTACATTATGACATCATAATGGAATGTTGCATTATGACATCATAATGGAATGTTGCATTATGACATCATAATGGAATGTTGCATTATGACATCATAATGGAATGTTGCATTATGACATCATAATGGAATGTTGCATTAGGACATCATAATGGAATTTTGCATTATGACATCATAATGGAATGTTGCATTATGACATCATAATGGAATGTTGCATTATGACATCAAAATGGAATTTTTGCTTTATGACATCATAATGGAATGTTGCATTATGACATCATAATGGAATGTTACATTATGACATCATAATGGAATTTTGCATTATGACATAATGGAATTTTTACATTATGACATCATAATGGAATGTTGCATTATGACATCATAAGGGAATGTTGCATTATGACATCATAATGGAATTTTGCATTATGACATCATAATGGAATTTTTGCATTATGACATCATAATGGAATTTTGCATTATGACATCATACTGGAATGTTACATTATGACATCATAATGGAATTTTTGCATTATGACATCATAATGGAATTTTTGCATTATGACATCATAATGGAATTTTTCATTATGACATCATACTGGAATGTTACATTATGACATCATAATGGAATGTTGCATTATGACATCATAATGGAATTTTGCATTATGACATCATAATGGAATGTTGCATTATGACATCATAATGGAATTTTGCATTATGACATCATAATGGAACTTTTGCATTATGACATCATAATGGAATTTTGCATTATGACATCATAATGGAATTTTTACATTATGACATCATAATGGAATGTTGCATTATGACATCATAATGGAATGTTGCATTATGACATCATAATGGAATTTTGCATTATGACATCATAATGGAATGTTACATTATGACATCATAATGGAATGTTACATTATGACATCATAATGGAATTTTGGATTATGACATCATAATGGAATTTCTACATTATGACATCATAATGGAATGTTGCATTATGACATCATAAGGGAATGTTGCATTATGACATCATAATGGAATTTTGCATTATGACATCATAATGGAATTTTTGCATTATGACATCATAATGGAATTTTGCAGTATGACATCATAATGGAATTTTGCATTATGACATCATAATGGAATTTTTACATTATGACATCATAATGGAATGTTGCATTATGACATCATAATGGAATTTTGCATTATGACATCATAATGGAATGTTGCATTATGACATCATAATGGAATGTTGCATTATGACATTATGGAATTTTGCATTATGACATCATATTGGAATTTTTGCATTATGACTTCATAATGGAATTTTTGCATTATGACATCATAATGGAATGTTGCATTATGACATCATAATGGAATGTTGCATTATGACATCATAATGGAATGTTGCATTATGACATCATAAAGGAATTTTGCATTATGACATCATAATGGAATGTTACATTATGACATCATAATGGAATGTTGCATTATGACATCATAATGGAATTTTTGCATTATGACATCATAATGGAATTTTGCATTATGACATCATAATGGAATTTTGCATTATGACATCACAATGGAATTTTACATTATGACATCATAATGGAATGTTGCATTATGACATCATAATGGTATGTTACATTATGACATCATAAGGGAATTTTGCATTATGACATCATAATGGAATTTTTACATTATGACATCATAATGGAATTTTGCATGATGACATCATAATGGAATTTTGGATTATGACATCATAATGGAATTTTTACATTATGACATCATAATGGAATGTTGCATTATGACATCATAATGGAATGTTGCATTATGACATCATAATGGAATTTTGCATTATGACATCATAATGGAATTTTTACATTATGACTTCATAATGGAATTTTGCATTATGACATCATAATGGAATGTTACATTATGACATCATAATGAAATGTTGCATTATGACATCATAATGGCATTTTGCATTATGACATCATAATGGAATTTTTGCATTATGACATCATACTGGAATGTTACATTATGACATCATAATGGAATTTTGCATTATGACATCGTACTGGAATGTTACATTATGACATCATAATGGAATTTTTGCATTATGACATCATAATGGAATTTTGCATTATGACATCATACTGGAATGTTACATTATGACATCATAATGGAATGTTGCATTATGACATCATAATGGAATGTTGCATTATGACATCATAATGGAATGTTGCATTATGACATCATAATGGAATGTTGCATTAGGACATCATAATGGAATTTTGCATTATGACATCATAATGGAATGTTGCATTATGACATCATAATGGAATGTTGCATTATGACATCAAAATGGAATTTTTGCTTTATGACATCATAATGGAATGTTGCATTATGACATCATAATGGAATGTTGCATTATGACATCATAATGGAATTTTGCATTATGACATTATAATGGAATGTTACATTATGACATTATAATGGAATGTTACATTATGACATCATAATGGAATGTTACATTATGACATCATAATGGAATTTTGGATTATGACATCATAATGGAATTTTTACATTATGACATCATAATGGAATGTTGCATTATGACATCATAATGGAATGTTGCATTATGACATCATAATGGAATTTTGCATTATGACATCATAAGGGAACTTTTGCATTATGACATCATAATGGAATTTTGCATTATGACATCATAATGGAATTTTTACATTATGACATCATAATGGAATGTTGCATTATGACATCATAATGGAATGTTGCATTATGACATTACAATGGAATGTTACATTATGACATCATAATGGAATGTTACATTATGACATCATAATGGAATTTTGGATTATGACATCATAATGGAATTTTTACATTATGACATCATAATGGAATGTTGCATTATGACATCATAAGGGAATGTTGCATTATGACATCATAATGGAATTTTGCATTATGACATCATAATGGAATTTTTGCATTATGACATCATAATAGAATTTTGCATTATGACATCATAATGGAATTTTGCAGTATGACATCATAATGGAATTTTGCATTATGACATCATAATGGAATTTTTACATTATGACATCATAATGGAATGTTGCATTATGACATCATAATGGAATTTTGCATTATGACATCATAATGGAATGTTGCATTATGACATCATAATGGAATTTTGCATTATGACATTATGGAATTTTGCATTATGACATCATATTGGAATTTTTGCATTATGACATCATAATGGAATTTTTGCATTATGACATCATAATGGAATGTTGCATTATGACATCATAATGGAATGTTGCATTATGACATCATAATGGAATTTTGCATTATGACATCATAATGGAATTTTTGCATTATGACATCATAATGGAATGTTGCATTATGACATCATAATGGAATGTTACATTATGACATCATAATGGAATGTTGCATTATGACATCATAATGGAATTTTTGCATTATGACATCATAATGGAATTTTGCATTATGACATCATACTGGAATGTTACATTATGACATCATAATGGAATTTTTGCATTATGACATCATAATGGAATTTTGCATTATGACATCATACTGGAATGTTACATTATGACATCATAATGGAATGTTGCATTATGACATCATAATGGGATGTTACATTATGACATCATAATGGAATTTTGCATTATGACATCATAATGGGATGTTACATTATGACATCATAATGGGATGTTACATTATGACATCATAATGGAATTTTGCATTATGACAAAATGGAATTTTTATATTATGACATCATAATGGAATTTTTACATTATGACATCATAATGGAATGTTGCATTATGACATCATAATGGAATGTTGCATTATGACATCATAATGAAATTTTGCATTATGACATCATAATGGAATTTTGCATTATGACATCATAATGGAATTTTTACATTATGACATCATAATGGAATTTTGCATTATGACATCATAATGGAATTTTGCATTATGATATCATAAAGGGATGTTACATTATGACATCATAATGGAATTTTGCATTATGACATAATGGAATTTTTACATTATGACATCAAAATGGAATGTTGCATTATTACATCATAATGGAATGTTGCATTATGACATCATAATGGAATGTTTCATTATGACATCATAATGGAATTTTGCATTATGACATCAAAATGGAATGTTACATTATGCCATCATAATGGAATTTTGCATAATGACATCATAATGGAATTTTTACATTATGACATCATAATGGAATGTTGCATTATGACATCATAATGGAATGTTACATTATGACATCATAATGGAATTTTGGATTATGACATCATAATGGAATTTTTGCATTATGACATCATAATGGATTGTTGCATTATGACATCATAATGGAATTTTGCATTATGACATCATAATGGAATGTTACATTATGACATCACAATGAAATGTTGCATTATGACATCATAATGGCATTTTGCATTATGACATCATAATGGAATTTTTGCATTATGACATCATAATGGAATTTTTGCATTATGACATCATAATGGAATTTTGCATTATGACATCATACTGGAATGTTACATTATGACATCATAATGGAATTTTTGCATTATGACATCATAATGGAATTTTGCATTATGACATCATACTGGAATGTTACATTATGACATCATAATGGAATGTTGCATTATGACATCATAATGGAATGTTGCATTATGACATCATAATGGAATGTTGCATTATGACATCATAATGGAATGTTGCATTATGACATCATAATGGAATGTTGCATTATGACATCATAATGGAATTTTGCATTATGACATCATAATGGAATGTTGCATTATGACATCATAATGGAATTTTGCATTATGACATCATAATGGAATTTTTGCATTATGACATCATAATGGAATGTTGCATTATGACATCATAATGGAATTTTGCATTATGACATCATAATGGAATTTTTGCATTATGACATCATAATGGAATTTTGCATTATGACATCATAATGGAATTTTGCATTATGACATCATAATGGAATTTTTACATTATGACATCATAATGGAATGTTGCATTATGACATCATAATGGAATGTTGCATTATGACATCATAATGGAATGTTGCATTATGACATTATGGAATGTTGCATTATGACATCATAATGGAATGTTGCATTATGACATCATAATGGAATTTTGCATTATGACATCATAATGGAATGTTACATTATGACATCATAATGGAATGTTGCATTATGACATCATAATGGCATTTTGCATTATGACATCATAATGGAATTTTTGCATTATGACATCATAATGGAATTTTGCATTATGACATCATACTGGAATGTTACATTATGACATCATAATGGAATTTTTGCATTATGACATCATAATGGAATTTTGCATCATGACATCATACTGGAATGTTACATTATGACATCATAATGGAATGTTGCATTATGACATCATAATGGAATGTTGCATTATGACATCAGAATGGATATTGCATTATGACATCATAATGGAATGTTGCATTATGACATCATAATGGAATGTTGCATTATGACATCATAATGCAATTTTGCATTATGACATCATAATGCAATTTTGCATTATGACATCATAAAGGGATGTTACATTATGACATCATAATGGAATTTTGCATTATGACATGATGGAATTTTTACATTATGACATCATAATGGAATTTTTGCATTATGACATCATAATGGAATTTTGCATTATGACATCATAATGGAATTTTTACATTATGACATCATAATGGAATGTTGCATTATGACATCATAATGGAATTTTGCATTATGACATCATAATGCAATTTTTGCATTATGACATCATAATGGAATTTTGCATCATGACATCATACTGGAATGTTACATTATGACATCATAATGGAATTTTACATTATGACATCATAATGGAATGTTGCATTATGACATCATAATGGAATGTTGCATTATGACATCATAATTGAATTTTGCATTTTGACATCATAATGGAATATTGCATTACGACATCACAATGGAATTTTACATTATGACATCATAAAAGAATACTACATTATGACATCATAATGGAATGTTACATTATGACATCATAATGGAATTTTGCATTATGACATCATAATGGAATTTTGCATTATGGAATCATAATGGAATTTTGCATTATGACATCATTATGAAATGTTGCATTATGACATCATTATGGAATTTAACATTATGACATCATAATGGAATTTTACATTATGACATCATAATGGAATGTTGCATTATGACATCATAATGGAATTTTACATTATGACATCATAATGGAATGTTGCATTATGACATCATAATGGAATTTTACATTATGACATCATAATGGAATGTTGCATTATGACATCATAATGGAATTTTACATTATGACATCATAATGGAATTTTACATTATGACATAATGGAATGTTGTATTACGACATCATAATGGAATGTTGCATTATGACATCATAATGCAATTTTACATTATGACATCATAATGGAATGTTGCATTATGACATCATAATGGAATTTTACATTAAGACATCATAATGGAATTTTACATTAAGACATCATAGTGGAATGTTGCATTATGACATCATAATGGAATTTTACAATAAGACATCATAATGGAATGTTGCATTATGACATCATAATGGAATTTTACATTATGACATCACAATGGAATGTTACATTATGACATCATAATGGAATATTGCATTATGACATCATAATGGAATGTTGCATTATGACATCATAATGGAATTTTACATTATGACATCATAATGGAATGTTGCATTATGACATCATAATGGAATTTTACATTATGACATCACAATGGAATGTTACATTATGACATCATAATGTAATTTTGCATTATGACATCACAATGGAATGTTACATTATGACATCGTAATGGAATTTTACATTATGACATCACAATGGAATGTTGAATTATGACATCATAATGGAATGTTGCATTATGACAGCATAATTGAATTTTGCATTATGACATCATAATGGAATGTTGCATTATGACATCATAATGGAATTTTGCATTATGACATCATAATGGAATGTTGCATTATGACATCATAATGGAATTTTGCATTATGACATCATAATGGAATTTTACATTATGACATCATAATGGAATTTTGGATTATGACATCATAATGGAATTTTACATTATGACATCATAATGGAATTTTGCATTATGAGATCACAATGGAATTTTACATTATGACATCATAATGGAATTTTGCATTATGACATCACAATGGAATTTTACATTATGACATCATAATGGAATTTTGCATTATGACATCACAATGGAATTTTACATTATGACATCATAATGGAATGTTGCATTATGACATCATAATGGAATTTTACATTATGACATCATAATGGAATTTTGCATTATGACATCACAATGGAATGTTGCATTATGACATCATAATGGAATGTTGCATTATGACATCATAATGGAATTTTGCATTATGACATCAAAATGGAATGTTGCATTATGACATCATAATGGAATGTTGCATTATGACATCATAATGGAATGTTGCATTATGACATCATAATGGAATGTTGCATTATGACATCATAATGGAATTTTACATTATTACATCATAATGGATTTTTGTATTATGACATCATAATGGAATTTTACATTATGACATCATAATGGAATTTTGCATTATGACATCATAATGGAATTTTACATAATGACATAATGGAATGTTGTATTATGACATGATAATGGAATTTTGCATTATGACATCATAATGGAATTTTGCATTATGACATCACAATGGAATTTTACATTATGACATCATAATGAAATGTTGCATTATGACATCATAATGGAATTTTACATTATGACATCACAATGGAATGTTACATTATGACATCATAATGTAATTTTGCATTATGACAACACAATGGAATGTTACATTATGACATCATAATGGAATTTTACATTATGACATCATAATGGAATGTTGCATTATGACATCATAATGGAATGTTGCATTATGACATCATAATTGAATTTTGCATTTTGACATCATAATGGAATGTTGCATTATGACATCATAATGGAATGTTGCATTATGACATCACAATGGAATGTTACTTTATGACATCATAATGTAATTTTGCATTATGACATCACAATGGAATGTTACATTATGACATCATAATGGAATTTTACATTATGACATCATAATGGAATTTTACATTATGACATCATAATGGAATTTTACATTATGAAATCATAATGGAATATTGCATTATGACATCATAATGGAATGTTGCATTATGAAATCATAATGGAATTTTGCATTATGGCATCATAATGGAATTTTGCATTATGACATCACAATGGAATTTTACATTATGACATCATAAAAGAATACTACATTATGACATCATAATGGAATGTTACATTATGACATCATAATGGAATTTTGCATTATGACATCATAATGGAATTTTGCATTATGGAATCAGAATGGAATTTTACATCATGACATCATAATGGAATTTTACATTATGACATCATAATGGAATGTTGCATTATGACATCATAATGGAATGTTGCATTATGACACCATAATGGAATTTTACATTATGACATCATAATGGAATTTTGCATTATGACATCACAATGGAATTTTACATTATGACATCATAATGGAATGTTGCATTATGACATCACAATGGAATTTTGCATTATGACATCATAAAGGAATGTTGCATTATGACATCATAATGGAATGTTGCATTATGACATCATAATGGAATGTTGCATTATGACATCATAATGGAATTTTACATTATGACATCATAATGCAATTTTGCATTATGACATCAAAATGGAATGTTGCATTATGACATCATAATGGAATGTTGCATTATGACATCATAATGGAATTTTACATTATGACATCATAATGGATTTTTGCATTATGACATCATAATGGAATTTTACATTATGACATCATAATGGAATTTTGCATTATGACATCATAATGGAATTTTACATTATGACATAATGGAATGTTGTATTATGACATGATAATGGAATTTTGCATTATGACATCATAATGGAATTTTGCATTATGACATCATAATGGAATTTAACATTATGACATCACAATGGAATGTTACATTATGACATCATAATGTAATTTTGCATTATGACAACACAATGGAATGTTACATTATGACATCATAATGGAATTTTACATTATGACATCATAATAGAATGTTGCATTATGACATCATAATGGAATGTTGCATTATGACATCATAATTGAATTTTGCATTATGACATCATAATGGAATGTTGCATTATGACATCATAATGGAATGTTGCATTATGACATCACAATGGAATGTTACATTATGACATCATAATGTAATTTTGCATTATGACATCACAATGGAATGTTACATTATGACATCATAATGGAATTTTACATTATGACATCATAATGGAATTTTACATTATGACATCATAATGGAATTTTACATTATGAAATCATAATGGAATATTGCATTATGACATCATAATGGAATGTTGCATTATGACATCATAATGGAATTTTGCATTATGGCATCATAATGGAATCTTGCATTATGACATCACAATGGAATTTTACATTATGACATCAAAAAAGAATACTACATTATGACATCATAATGGAATGTTACATTATGACATCATAATGGAATTTTGCATTATGACATCATAATGGAATTTTGCATTATGGAATCAGAATGGAATTTTACATCATGACATCATAATGGAATTTTACATTATGACATCATAATGGAATGTTGCATTATGACATCATAATGGAATTTTGCATTATGACATCATAATGGAATTTTACATTATGACATCTTAATGGAATGTTGCATTATGACATCATAATGGAATTTTGCATTATGACATCATAGTGGAATTTTGCATTATGACATCATAATGGAATTTTGCATTATGACATCATAATCAAATTTTGCATTATGACATCATCATGGAATTTTGCATTATGACATCATAATGGAATTTTACATTATGACATCATAATGTAATTTTACATTATGACATCATAATGGAATTTTACATTATGACATCATAATGGAATATTGCATTATGACATCATAATGGAATGTTGCATTATGACATCAAAATGGAATTTTACATTATGACATCATAATAGAATATTACATTATGACATCATAATGGAATTTTGCATTATGACATCATAATGGAATTTTACATTATGACATCATCATGGAATTTTACATTATGACATCATAATGGAATTTTACATTATGACATCATAATGGAATTTTACATTATGACATCATAATTGAATTTTACATTATGACATCATAATGGAATATTGCATTATGACATCATAATGGAATGTCGCATTATGACATCACAATGGAATTTTACATTATGACATCATAATAGAATATTACATTATGACATCATAATGGAGTTTTGCATTATGACATCATAATGGAATTTTGCATTATGACATCATAGTGGAATTTTGCATTATGACATCATAATGGAATTTTTACATTATGACATCATAATGGAATATTGCATTATGACATCATAATGGAATGTTGCATTATGACATCACAATGGAATTTTACATTATGACATCATAATAGAATATTACATTATGACATCATAATGGAGTTTTGTATTATAACATCATAATGGAATTTTGCATTATGACATCATAGTGGAATTTTGCATTATGACATCATAATGGAATTTTGCATTATGACATCATAGTGGAATTTTGCATTATGACATCATAATGGAATTTTGCATTATGACATCATAATGGAATTTTACATTATGACATCTTCATGGAATTTTGCATTATGACATCATAATGGAATTTTACATTATGACATCATTTAACGAATTTATCTAGGGGTGTACTGTGTATTTTTACCCTACAATTTTTAAATAAATCTAAGCAAAACAGTAGGAAAAATTACAATTTTCATTTTTTTGGCAGTTGTATCAATTTAAAAACTGTTTTTTTTGTACAGCACACATAGGAATGAAGGAATGAAGACATTCACCCCAAAATGGATACCCCTGTTTGTCCCGTGTTCAGAAACATACCCCTCGTGGCCCTAATCTACTTAAAGGACACATGGCTAGGCCTATAATGGAAGGAGCACCCGTTGGATTTCAGGGTACAACAGAATAAATTCCAGGCCCCATTGCCCACTAATAGAGCCACTGAGCGTCTAAAACGATTTAAAAAAAAAAAACACAAATGACCCCATTTTAAAAACTAGACCCCTTAACGAATTCATCTAGGGGTGTACTGCATATTTTGACCCCACAGTATTTGAGTGAATCTAAGCAAAGTAGTAGGAAAAAATTAAGGTTTTGGTTTTTTTTGGGCAATTTTGTCAATTTAAAAACTGGGGTTTTTTTTGTACATAGGAATGAAGACCTTCACCCCAAAATGGATCCCCCCATTTGTCCTGTGTTCAAAAATATACCCATTGTGGCCGTAATCTACTTAAAGGACACATGGCAAGGCCTGTAATGGAGGGAACACCCGTTGGATTGCAGGGCACAACTGAATACATTCCAGGTCCCATTGCCCACTGGTACGGAATAAAAATTGACACCTTAAAAAAATTCCCCCACACACACTCCGCGCCCTTTTTGGCGTTCCCCAAATCTCAGGTAAAAGTAATAATGTGTGGTATGTGTAGTATTTCCGAAGACAGGGGTAATTACGGAGGCTGGTTAGGATGGGTATATGGGGCAATAAAACTGGGTATCCCCCCCCCTCATGCTTTTTGGGGGTATTTAGTGACCTCAGTAGCGGGTATGGGGTGTAAAAAGTGGCGCTCTGTGAGTCTCCGTAAGCTTGATGAGGTGCGGCGGTCTTACACAGAAGACGCTCAACAAGCTGCTCCTGGAACTGCAGGAAGGCGAGCGTTCCCGGGGCTTCTTGTAAAATACGTATTACAGGTAGCGGTTTGAATAACGCCGGGCTCACTCGGCCGTAGGTGGAATCTGCTTGCGGAGGCCCGCAGCGGATCCCAGCTGTGAGCCGGCCGTGACCCTGCGTATGGCCATGTAATGTACTGCACATAACTGCCTACTCACACAGACGGTCATGCGCAGTACTTTTTTTTTTTTTGTATTTCTTGCACCGTCGCTTAGCGATGTCGCGGGTACCCGCAGCCCGTACACAACGTAGTGGCGTATGGGCAGCGGGTATATCCGCGACCATGGAGCACAATGGGCTCTATGTTGCAGATATCCGCGGTAAAATAGAACCTGCTGCGTTCTCTTTTCTGCGAGTAGATTATGCAATTCCAACCCACTGTGAGTGGAATTGTGTAATCCAATTCGATTGATCTGCGTATTACCGCGGATCAGACGCATGCAGAATCCGTAATTCCTATCCGGTAGTGTGAGACTGGCCAAAGGTAGATCGCTACCTTTTTATCACGTGATCGGCGACCGCTCAACAAGGTCACTGCTCCAGGCTCTCGGCATCGCTGGGAGCGAGGAGATTCTAAATTTCCTGGGCTCCCCGACTTCTGCGCACGTGTCCGATGTTTTGCCGGCGGTCCCATGCGTAGAATCCGGGAAAGTTCGCGGAGGAAGATCACGTCGGGGTGCAAATACGGAGACGTCCGGTAAAAAGTTTCATCTCCTCTCATCGATCGCATCGGTGAGGGGAGATGAGCCTTCACCTTTTTTTTACTTTTACGTGATTGCCATTATCCATTGGATAACAGCGAACACGTGATCAGGAACCGCTCACCACGGCTCTCCATGAAATCTTCAGGCTCTCGGCTAAGTTTTGTAGCCAGGAGCAGGAAGATTTTAAATTACCCTGGCAATCCACGGCTTTTCCGCTGCACCTGCCATTTTGGCGACAGGCGCGTGCGCAGAAGCTGGGGTAAGGTCTGTGGATAAATCCGCGGGCCTTAGGTACGTCATTTCATCCTCCCTCACGGATATGATCCGTGGGGAATGATGAGACGTAAGCTTTTTTTTAACTTTTTTTTTTTTTTTTTTTTTACTTTTTACACTTTTTTTTTTTTTAACTTTTTTTATCCTTTTTTTTTTTTTTTTACTTCAAATGATCACTGTTATCCATTGGATAACAGTGATCATCTCTGCAGTGACATCCTTCTGCTCCTGGATACACATGGCAGCCATGAGCAGAGGGAATTTAAATTTCCCGGGGCTCGAGCCCCTCGGTGCACGCGCCCGATGATTGACATCGGGTGTGCATGCGCAGACAGGGACTTCGGGTCCCGGGACATCGGGGAGGACCGATGTGAGTATTTTCACCTCCCCTCATGGATCCGATCCATGAGGGGAGGTGAAACTTGTACTTTTTTTTTTACTTTACTTTTTCGCGATCGCCGCTATCCATTGGATAGCGGCAATCGCAGTCCCCGGTAACACCTCCTGGTTCCCGGCTACCTTCTGGAGCCAGGAGATTTTAAATTTGCCAGGGGCTCCCGGGCTTCTGCGCATGCACGTGACGTCATCGTGTGGCGCGCATGCGCAGAAGACCGGCGGCGGGTCTGGGAGGACCAGATCTTCGGGGCAGCGCGGAGAAGGCGGGTGAGTATTTTCAGCTGCCCTGATGGATCTGATCCATCAGGGCAGCTGAATCTTTAACTTTTTACAGTTTTATTTACTTTATTGCGATCGGCGCCGGGGGTAACTGCCCGCATCCTAGGATGACCGCTCCATGCTGTCGGCTACCTGTGGGCACCGACAGCATGGAGCTGTCACGTCCTCAGGCAAGTGGGCATTAATCCTAAGAGGATGCATAAAACTACGTCCTCTAGGATTAAAGCCCACTTACTGAGGACTTTGTTTCCCGATGGGGCCGTCACTAAGGGGTTAAGATGCAGCCTGTCCCTACGATAGAGCCTGTAGCCGACAGCAAAGTCAGCTGTAAGTTAACTGCTACCGCCCAAACCTGAACTTTTTATAGACATGTGTCCTTTTTCTTCAATGATTTCATTTGTAGTTTCAATAACATAACATACAAGCATATTTGTAGTTGCGGGCATCAGTATTAACTACGAAGGATGGACTATACATACATGTGTCCTTCTTAAACCTAAGTAGCTAAGATACTAATATATTGTGGATTTAAGTATCATTAAACCACAGCTCTGCCTCTGGCTGGATTCACATGGGGGCTGACTTGCAGTGGAGTGTCCACAGTGGGCATTCCGCTGCAGATCAGTAGATAAAAGCCCACCTCTAAACCATTTGGTGCAGATTTATCGCATATTGCAGTGTGGAATTCACCCCTTCATCGAGAAGAGGTTAATTCTGCAGCAGAAACAGTACTAAAATTGATATGCTGCAGAATTAAATTCTGCATCGCATGTCACTTTCCGCACAGGTTGTGTGGATTATTTCCAGTTTATGGACAAGATTTTCACAATCTCATCCACTTTGCTGCTTCTCTAAACCCACCCCACCTGGACCCAGGAGACCTGTTTTGTTACATTCAATATTCTTCAGCTATGTTCACATATTTTAAACATGAACCCTGAGGATACGTTCACATGTGGTGAATTCTACTGCAGATTTCACCCCTTCAGAAGGGGTAAATTTTGCTGCACATGGTGTGGCTTTTGATGCAGGTTTTTTCACTGCAGAGAATTTGCAGCAAACTTCCCAGCTTCACATGAGATTTGTGTAGTGCAAGATGCAAGATGCAGGAATACGAACACTATGCTTTTTAAATGGGGTTATACATATGAGTGGGGTCCATCCACCCCTTCCCTTTCCCAGACACCGTCTACCAAATTCTGCGGCCAGAATCCAGATGTGCCATGTGAATGTGACCTAAAGGAGGTACATTAGTGGATTTAAATTCAAACTACAAAGGAAAAGTACACAATCTGCACATCACTGAAAAGTGGAAGGTTAAAGTTTTTTTTAATCACGTTTACTGCTTTTTTTATAGGAGCAAAATAAATAAAATAAGCATTTTACCTCTGTTTTTAAGTTTCTTAATGGCTTTTGCCATGCAGTATAAAATGGTGTGTTCAATTTATTGTACAGATAGGATGATGCCAAACATGTGGGAGGTTTTTTTTAATCATTCGATTTCTCTTCTACAAATGGGAGAGAACTTTTTTTTTTTAACAGCGTGACTTTGTTTTGGTTATTTTTACACTTTTTTTTTCTTTAAATTTCTAATGGCCCTGCAAGGGACTTGAACCATTAAATCTATGATAATGCATTGCAGTAGTTCTGTACTGTAATGCCTTTCTCATAATGCTCTTACACCATAGCAGGCCAGGAGTTCGATGTCTGGCATCCGGTTTCAATGGCTACCCATCAGTCCTCCTGTCGCAGAGTGCCGATGACAACACAAAGGGAGCTCGCTCCCTCTAAACCCTTTACACCTTCTAGAGCCAGTGATTGGCTGCAGCAGTCACATACTCTGGTCAGCAGGAACGAGGAAGAACAGCAGTCATGAAACAATTTCAGTTGTAAGAAAACTCCTTTAATGTCATTAGAACTGAGAAATCAAAGACCATTTTTGCCATTAAAATGGCACATTCTGCAGCACTTGCGTTCCTATGAAAAATACAGAAAATTTCACAGACCCCATAAAAAGTCAATGGGATGGATTAGAGTTTCTTCAGATCTGCTTAAAAACAGATCTGTCATAGCTCTAATGGCTTACAGAAGCAATGACCGTAAAGGTGATTTCACATCTGTGGCAGGGATTCTGCTCTACTGCTTCGCTCTCTGGACAGAACCGAACATCGCCAAGTGGACCCCATTGACTATACTGAGGTCCACCAGGCTGCCTGTCTTTTAGACAGAAGAAATATTGCTGCATGCAATGTCTTTACCTCTTGTATTTTCTGTGACTGACCATCCAGCCGACGGTTCCAATGCAGTTGTGAAACCGACCTAAGATCAACAGTGCCTTAAAACCTGAACAAAATATGATGGAGGTACATTCTAGAAAAATGTAATGTACAGCATATCTTAAACTTGTCCTATTAAAGATTTTCTACATAGCAGCTAATTTTAATTTGACTGTATTGTGATCGTTATTTTCTTTAAGGCTGAACTACATTTTCTCAAACACCCTGATGAGCTGTGCCTGAGGTGACCATGGTGGTTAACAGTGATAAGCCCTCAGTTTGGCGAAAACTAGACACTGAAAACTTTGAAGCCAAGTAAGACAGTAGGGTTGAGCATCATGCAACCTTGAGGAGTCGCCACAATACCTCTTGTCACCAGGAGACTCCCAGTTAGGGTAAAGGGCAGAAGAAATGTTCCCCAAAAGCAGGTGTTTTTTAGACACAACTTCTTTGGATTGAGTTAGAAGATAAAAGAATAAGATCTTCTCTCAAGTCAAAAATATATTCTTATGAATTAATATTTATTTAAAGTAAGGAGCAAAGACTAAGACTTGTCCTCGAGTTTTCAGGTAAAGCCATTATGTGAGGGTGCAAATCATGTGTTGGAAACATCTATTGGTGTATACAGTTATGTATAGCTTTCATTTATGCTGATATACTATATGCAGGAGCATAGCTATAGGGGGTGCGGAGGTAGCAGCCTTTAGGGGGGGCCTTAAGGTCTATCGTATAAGAAATCACCAGTATTATAAATGGCACTTGGATGGTTGAAGGGCCATGTTACAGATTGTGCATTGGAGCCCCCTACATTTACACTCTGCCAGATCTTTCAAGACTATATTACTGTCATTGGCTGCTAGTGTTGCATTAATGGGTTTAAGAGACCCAACGATGCAGAAGGAAGTTCTGGGTGGCCCCCATGCTGAACCTTTGCATCTGGGCCCCTGAGCCTTTAGTTACGCCTCTGAATATGATTTGCATAGATTTGACATTTGTATGCCTAAATACCTCTGTTTTCGGGGGGAACTGAAAAGCATAATGCAAAGGCTACTAAATAATGTGAACATAGCCTCAGTGTTCTTATGGTACGTAAGGCATGGGTAGAGGTGAATTACCCCATCTGCTTCCCCCCCCCCCATCATAAGACATAGTCATCTATCGTACTTGGGCTGACCTCATCACTATAGCCATTGCCAAGCCTCATGTTAGTATATGTGGTTTTGTCTCAATTGGCTGCCATTATATAGTAATTAGAGGCAGAAATGTTCCTGAATGTCCTGCAGGACTATGACTGTAATGCAGTCAGGGTTTCTACATGTAGGCTTCATGCCATGATTGTTTTCTTCCAGATAAAGTAAAAAGGGAAAATAACACAACTTGGCCTAAACTATAACTTGATCTACAGGGCATACAACAATTATGAAAACAGAAGAACCCTAGAGCTGCCTTGATGAACCAGTGCTGCCCATGTGATCAGTGCTGGACAGTCAGAGCATGTAGTCTTAGGCTGCTTTCACAAGTAAACAAACAGGGGTCAGCAGCACTCAAAAGTCCTGATAAGGCGAGGTGGAAGGGATGCAGAGCCATTATAAGGACCTGAACCAAGGCCCCCAAAGCTGTGCGCATTCCACACAGAGAATGTGTTTGGGACGGAGCCTGTATTCAGAAAAAAACTCCTAACTCTTCTTTTGAGGGGCTGCTCATTAGGAGTGATTAAGAATATTTTCGTTCAGTCTCCACAGTGTCGGGGGTTAGTCTGCTCAAACAGACTGGTCAGTGATGTTGTCCGTTTCCAAATTGACCTAGGTAGGAGCGCTCCTGAGAGACCATGCATAGACCTATACACACAGTATATGGTTTGAAGCAATGAGCTCTGTTTATTATTTGCATTGTCTTGGCTTTTATAGCCAGTCGCTCTTGCAGAATACGACTTGTGGTTAAACAGGGAAAAACTTGTGATTTCACATTTGACAAAAACTTATGACTTAACATATGACTTTAGACAAACACATTCTTCAAAAAGAAACTGCTGATGACTCTCTGTGGTCAAGCCATTTCTTGCTAAACTAATGAACATCTGCTCTGGTGACCTTCCTGATTCCACTCCGGTCAGGCGTAGACCTTAAGACAGGAAACCACAGGTTTGTTCCTCAGAACAGTCATCAGCTCTTTTACACATAAAATACATAAAATATTGCAGTATTCAGCCTTATTGATTCAAATGGATTACTAAGCAACATATATTAATTCTTTTAGCCCCTATCATTCCCCCATTTTGGACATCAGGAAGACACACGCAGGGTCCAGTTCTATCGCCCGATGGCGCTGACGGCCTAGTCAGGTCCCTGGACAGTATGTCTGCCTTCATCCAGCAGGGGTCGGCCTACACAGGGGCTGAAAATGCTTTTGCCGTACATTTGCCCACACAAGAGATTATGACTTTGATTACTATATATATACACAACAGCATGACAATTATCTGTACTATACTTTGTAGGATTCCCATGAACCATCCTCCCAGACCAGAAAACCAATTTGCAGGGTTAAGAAAACTAAACCATCCCTGATCTTTATCCTGTTTTATGCTAGTAGCTATTTTACCCAAGGTATTGATTCTTTGGTGAATGGATTCTGAGTGATCAGAGAGGTTGAAACAACACATCCCCTCAAATTCCTCACATCCGTGGTTTATTGTGAGCAACAGGTAATCTATGGCGGCTCTATTTTGTAAAGCTGCTTTCCTGACTCCTTGTATGTCTAGTAGGAGAAGGTCCAAGGCCTGTGATGTAGCATTCAGGCCCTTTACCATATCGCATGCTAATCCATTGATTACTCTTGCGTTATATTGTGCCAACCCGGGAACACTCACAATACTGACTGCCAGTGCCGTATGTTCTGTGTAGCTAAGTAGAGTGGGTGGTCCTTCACAGTTGCTATCCAGTCCTTCTATCTCCCTCTTTCGTCTTTTGGTGAGCTGTGGGCTGTTAGGTTTTTGGTACATTAGTATACTTAATCTAGCTAGGGAGCAGGGACCTCCGGTCAGGTTAGCTGGAATATATGTGTAAGTCAGGTTACCGCAGGACAGGACCCAGCCTAATGGTAATTTGACGTGCCTAAAATGGCTGGGGCTTCGGACTGTGTGGTTACAGAGCATAGGAGTCTGTACCTTTCTACATTGCTCGACTGTGCGATTACAGAGTCTCTGGGAATCACTAGTCACCCTGGTTCTCTGTGCACAACCTCCCATATGTTCTTTATTACACGTGAAGTTATAGCATACCTCAGCCGGAGCGACATTCCTGACCCGGAAACGAGTCATATTTGACCAAAGTGTATGTTCGACCGCATCACAATGGGGACAATATTCATATACATTAAGAAAGGTATTTTCCTGGACAACATTGCTCTCCTCCACATCACTATCGTTATGCACTATTGAATATATATCGCGAAGTGTCTTTATTGGGGTGGGGATAGACAGTAAGCAAGTCCGTAAAATATCTTCCCAACTCCGAAGGTTGGGCATGCACATGTGGGAGATATTCAGTACGTCCTTTGCAAAGTATTCCCACATGTTGGGGTGTCCTTCCGCCCAAACAGTCCATCTTCTTCTTACATCGACAGTTGGTGAGGAGTTGTCCCGAAAAGAGAGTAGTCCAAGAAAACAAAGGGTAAATAATACACCTATCCAGACTATCAGTACTGGTGTCCAGGTTGCCATCCCCCCCCGCCCACCACCCTGGGTTGGGCTTACTCTCCACCCCCCTCGTGGTGCTGAGGCGTTGGACCTTTCTTGCAGTGTGAGGCATGAATCCAAGTGGGTTTGCCTTCTAACTTGACCGAGGTGGGAGTGGTTAACAGTACCTGGTATGGTCCGTCAAAGCGAGGTTCCAAAGTCTTTCTGACGTGTCTCTTTACCACCACTAGAGATGAGCGAACACGTTCGGCCCCGCCCCTTTTTCGCCCGAACACCGAACTTTGCGAACACCTCGGTGTTCGGGCGAAAAAGTTCGGGGGCCGCCGTGGCAGCGCGGGGGGGTGCGGCGGGGAGTGGGGGGGAGAGGGAGAGAGAGAGGGCTCCCCCCTGTTCCCCGCTACTGCCGCCCGCGCCGCCGCGCATCTCCCCGCCCCCCGGCGGCACCCGGACACTTACGCGCGAACACTGCAGTGTTCGCTAAAGCCGGTGTCCGGGTGCGGATGTGTCCGTAACGGACACGTTCGCTCATCTCTAACCACCACCCAATCTCCGGGATTCAGAGAGTGGGATCCTTCCAAACTATCAGGGTCTGGAATAGAAGAGAAAACTAGGTCGTGTGTTATTTTTAGCTTTTGGCATAAGTCCTGCACAAAGGAAGTAACTTTATCATGACCCAGGGATAGAGCTTGTGGGTGATACAGTCCTAGCCTGGGCACGGAGCCAAAGAGAATCTCATAAGGAGACAGTCCTGTTTTCTTATTTGGCGTGGTCCGTACTGAGTAGAGGGCCAGAGGTAGGCATTCGGGCCAAGGTTTTCCTGTTTCAACCATGGCTTTCTGTATCTTAAGTTTGAGGGTGCCATTGAGTCTTTCCACTTTTCCGGAGCTCTGCGGATGATAGGGGGTGTGAAATGCCTGCTCTACTCCTAAGGCGGACATGACTTCCTTCATTACCTCTCCAGTGAAGTGAGTACCTCGGTCGCTCTCAATGGTCTCTGGTACCCCAAATCTGCACACTAACTCTGACACAAGTTTCTTTTGCAGTGGCCTGGGCGGTGGCCTTCGGGACCGCGTAGGCCTCGGCCCACCCGGAAAAGAGGTCAACGCATACCAGAACATACTCATACCTTCCTGACCTGGGCAGCTGGATGTAATCTATCTGTAGTCTCTGGAAGGGGTACAAAGGTCGCGGAGTGCACTTCCGAGGGGTCTTTACTACTTGACCGGGGTTGTGCAGTGCACAGATTTCACAAGCCTTGACATATGCCTTTGCCATCCTGTCAAATCCCGGAGCGTACCACATTTTCTCCACCAGGGCTACCATAGCATTGCGCGAGGCGTGCACCTTTCCATGAGCCAAAAGGGCCATACTAGGATAGGCAGCCGCAGGTAAACACATACGGGAACCCATTATCCAACCTTCATTTCCTTTTACTGCCCCTGCACTTGCCCAGTGCTCCTGCTCTTGCCCTGAGGGGAGTAGGTCCACCTCCTTCTGTGGTGGGACAGAGGGAGTCTGGTCCTTGGCAGGGGGATCAGGATCCTCCTCCGCTGGGCAGGACCTGGTCTGAACTCTGCACACGGGTGCCCTCCAGTCCAGCAGGGCTGCAGCCTTAGCTGCTCCGTCTGCCTTCTGATTGCCTCTGCTTTCCAAGGAGTCCCCTTGGGTGTGTGCTTTTACCTTTATTATGGCTACCTGCTTTGGGAGCATGATAGCTGACATTAAACTACTTACTGCCTCACCATGCTTTATCGGTCTGCCTTGAGCTGTTAAGAAGCTCCGCGCGCGCCAAATCGGCCCATAGTCATGCGCAATGCCAAACGCGTACCTGGAGTCCGTGTAGATATTAGCAGTGACTCCCCGGGCTAACTTGCAGGCCTCGGTCAGAGCGCACAGCTCCGCTTCCTGTGCTGACATATGTGGGGGCAAGGCGCGGCCTATCAGTACTTCATTCATTGATACTACAGCAAACCCAGTCACAAATCTGCCCATCTCATTCTGGTATCGTGATCCATCCACAAACATTTCAAGGTGGGGGTTTAGGAGAGGTTTATCAGTGACATGTGCGAACCCAGCTGTCTCCTGCTCCATGAGTGCTGCACAGTCGTGCTGGTGTTCTGCGTCAAAGGCCTCCTCCTCATCAGTCAGGGAATTCGCGAAAAGCTGGTCCCCTGTACTTACTCCCCCATTTGAATTAGTGTCACCTAATGGCAGTAAGGTGGCCGGATTCAAAGTTGTGCAACGTTGAAATGAGACATTGGATGAAGAGTGTACTGCAAGTTCCATTTTGATCTGTCTAGCAAGAGACAGATGTCTACGGCTCACCTGTGTCAGAATTCCATGTACGTCATGGGGCGTGGGGACCACAAGAGAGTAGTCTAGGACCATCTCAGAAGCTTTCTCAAGTAGTGCTTGTACGGCCAGAACTGCTCGTACACAGGAGGGTGAACCCCTGGCTACTGCATCAAGATGTGCACTGTAGTATGCTACAGGGCGCTTTTTGTCACCATGCTCTTGTGTGAGGACGGCAATAGCATGTCCCGCCATCTCAGTCACGAACATCTGGAAGGGTTTATCATAGTCTGGCAGACCCAGTGCCGGAGCGCTGGTGATCTGTATTTTCAGCTGATGGAAAGCTGACTCGGCTTCCGGGGTCAAAGCAAATGGCTTAGAACTCAGGCAGTCGTACAGAGGCTGCATGGTCATGGAGGCAGAGCGAATCCACGGCCGACAATATGAAACTAACCCCAGAAATGTCCGCAACTGAGCATGGGAGGCGGGGAGTGGCATGTCCTCCACCACCTTGGTACGTTCTGGCGTGAGGTGTTTTGTACCAGGACCTAGGCAGTGACCAAGAAACACAACATGAGATTTGCAAAACTGTAATTTGTCTTTACTGGCTTTACACCCGCTGTCTGCAAGAAAACAAAGGAGGCTGAGTGAGGCCGCAACGCAGGCAGGTCTGTCCGGTGCACAGAGTAGGAGATCATCAACATACTGAAGCAGGGCCACACCCGGTGGGACCGTCCATGCATCAAGTACAAGCCTCATACATCGGGTGAATTGATTTGGGCTGTTTTGTGCCCCTTGTGGTAGAACAGTCCAACAGTACTGTTTTCCTCGGAACGTGAAGGCAAACAGGTACTGGCAATCGGGGTGTAGCGGGACAGAAAAGTAGGCATTGGTAAGATCGACCAGAGTGTACCAACAGGTTCCGGAGGGTATGGTGGACAACAGAGTGTGGGGGTTGGGGACCAGAGGTGTCTCTAGGATGGTCACCTTATTAATTTCTCTTAGATCGTGAACCATCCGGTAGGTATCAGGTTCGCCTTTCTTGCCTTTCTTTTTAACCGGGAAGAGTGGCGTGTTAGCGGGTGAGACGCAAGGTTTTAAAGCATTCAAGGCACATAACTCTGTAATAGTGGAGGCTATTGCATCTTCCTGTGCCATGGCTAGGGGATACTGGCGAATCATGGGGGCTTTTTCCCCATCTTTGAGATATACCATGACTGTGGGTACGTGGAGACGCCCTAAGTCTGTCTTCCCTTTTGCCCATAGGGTCTCTGGTACTGCTGAGAGAACCTGTGTATCTTCTGGGGTCAACACATATACAGTACAAGAAGGAGGCGGAGTGACCAAGTCTGCTGCCATGAGACAGAATACCTGGTGGTCGGCCGCAGAGGTACTGACATGAGCCTCACCGGAAGGATGGAGCTGAATACAGCACCCCAGGGGTCCCATCACATCGGTTCCCATGATGCAATCCCCAGCGGGTGACACCAGGAAGCGAGTGAGGACTCGTGACCCTTGAAAGGAGACTTCTATGGGTTCGGTCTCACGCATGGGTGTTGGTTCACCGGACACTCCAACGGCTATGGAGTCTGAGAGGGGAATACTAAGGTCATTGACTTGTGAGGTACTGACACATGATTTAGTGGCCCCTGTGTCAATTAAAAAGGGCACCTCCTTCCCCTGGATTTTTAGAGGCTGAAAAATTTGTGGTCCACATGTGTCAGTAACTATAAGGGACACGGGGGAAGGAGTGCCAGACCTTCATTGGTAATTGGTATACCCGTTATTTCCCGGTGGGCGGGATGATGTGGTATTGGCCGTACTTCCCTGTTGCCCCCTTTCGTCTGACATGTTCTGTCTAGGGCGTTTAGGGGCCCTACAATTACGGGCCGTGTCCAGTCTTCCCGCAGTTATAACACTTACGGGTCTCCTGCCTGGGGTCTGTAAGTCGGACTGCGTCCCCCTCCATGGTGTAATGTTTAACCATAACACCCTTTGCGTGGTCTTCTGTGTCCATGACAAATCCTACAGCTTTCTTATATAGATCACGCGGTTTGGCCTGTCGCCAATCGGGGGTACATGCTTTAACGCGGTCGGACAGGCGCTTATCTATTCCTTGCATAAAGGCTTCACAAAAAGCAGCATTACGTATGGCCTTTGGACAATCATACAAACCCAGATCTCTGCCTACTTCCTCCAAACGGCCAAAGTAACATTCAATAGACTCGCCCTTGTTCTGTCTACACTGGGTTAGGGCTGTACGTCTTTCTTGGGCTTTATCCTTAAACCAGGCCTTAACCTTGTCCACATATTGAGTACCACTAAATAATGTCTGGGGGTCATCTGGGCGTTCTTCAAGACCACAAAATTGAGTAATACTATTGTAAAGGCCCAGAGGACATTTTACATTCATAAGACATTCCATGTCTGTCCAAGTGGCAGAGTAGTTTTTCTTTATGACTTCCAACTTTCTATGGAAAGCTGCTGGCTCTGTCTGGGGATCGGGCAGTTGCTGACACAGTGCCATCTGGTCTGTGGCGCTCCAGGGTCGCCATGTAGTGACTGTAGACCCGGGAGTTGGTCTATGTGCGTCCGTGGGTCTGTCATTAGAAGACGATGGTCCGCCGGTGTCCTCTTGTCTGACCGTGCCCAATGGTGGACTCGGTCTGTTTGTTTCTCTATGATGGGTAGTGGAGGTTGTAACGGGGAACAAGGGAACCGGTTGTCTACACTGGTCCCTGGGACGTGGAGTCCCACATACCGTACAGAGTTCTCTAAAACAGGCATTCTGTTGACCACAACGTGGACAATCCCAAGCCGGACCTCTATTTACTTCAGGGCCCGGGGATCCTGATTGAGGGCTGTAGGGAGGTGTATCCATCTGGGCAGTAGCCTGTGGATACGCAGGGGGCAGGGGCGGCAAATTGGGATACAGAGAATTAAAGGGATTATTTGGAGACATTGGTGGAGCGACAGGGACGACAGGAGGAGCCAATGGAACCATAGGGGTTTCCATGGGAACGTCTATTGGTGGCCGGGCCATAGGACAATAAACTAAAATGCCCTCGCCTCGGGACTCGGAGTCCCAGTGTTCGTCTTCTGCTGTTTTAGAGCAGTCCAGGATGGCCTTCATGCCCTTTTCCAAACCCTTATTTCTTATTTCCTTTCTATGCTTATCCTCATATCGTGACCAAAATTCATAATTGAATGTTCCCGCCTTCTTGAGGCCTATACGTTTGTAAACTTTATAGGCTTGTCTGCAAATGTCCTCCCCTTCTCTATCTTTAATTATTTCAATAGGAGTCTGATATGTCTTAGATTGTTCAGACCCCATGTTTGACCACTTCCAACTATTCTTCACTAAGTATACAGGACGTATATTTCACACAGTAAACTAAGATAATCACTGAGACTATCTGGGAACACACAGTTCCCTGTCCCGGAATAGATTTACAGAACTAAAACGTGGTCAACTTCAAACACTAGGATTCAGGGGAGACCAGACTTCGCCTCTTAGGGAACTTTTAGTAATATTATAACAGATCCAAAGTAACAATATGACTGCCAGAAATGAGACTATAATAATAACAATTATTTCAATCTCCAATACAGACAACATGACTCTTTAAGTCCCAATGAGTGAGTTCTTCCGTCTAGGACAGTTAAATGAACTTATTCACTCTAAAATATGGGCGGGGCAGAAAATATATTGAAACAGGCAACAACTAACCTCTAGTCCGTTAGAGACACAGATCTAAAGAATCCAGACTGTATAATAGTAAGACAAGCTCTTACCTTTACACCGGTGTTTTCAGTCTGGGGTCTCAGGATCCAGTGTCCACGTCAACGGGCCAGGAGTTTGTTTCAGTCTACTGGTTGCGATGTCCCGTAAAGGTAAGCCCCGCCCCCTAGTTGGGCGCCAAGAACTGTCGGGGGTTAGTCTGCTCAAACAGACTGGTCAGTGATGTTGTCCGTTTCCAAATTGACCTAGGTAGGAGCGCTCCTGAGAGACCATGCATAGACCTATACACACAGTATATGGTTTGAAGCAATGAGCTCTGTTTATTATTTGCATTGTCTTGGCTTTTATAGCCAGTCGCTCTTGCAGAATACGACTTGTGGTTAAACAGGGAAAAACTTGTGATTTCACATTTGACAAAAACTTATGACTTAACATATGACTTTAGACACATTCTTCAAAAAGAAACTGCTGATGACTCTCTGTGGTCAAGCCATTTCTTGCTAAACTAATGAACATCTGCTCTGGTGACCTTCCTGATTTCACTCCGGTCAGGCGTAGACCTTAAGACAGGAAACCACAGGTTTGTTCCTCAGAACAGTCATCAGCTCTTTTACACATAAAATACATAAAATATTGCAGTATTCAGCCTTATTGATTCAAATGGATTACTAAGCAACATATATTAATTCTTTTAGCCCCTATCAACAGGAATAATGAAGAATGGCTAAATTTCTCTTGAAGGGACAAATATAGGGGCGTGGTCGGACCACTTAATGCTCCCGATCTCCAGCCACAGGACCTCTGCCAGACTTCTCCGTGGCAGCAAAAACATGTCAATTCTGGAATAGGAAGAGTGGGGCAAAGAGAAACATGTAATCTCTTTCCGATCCATGCAAGCACCTCCAGACGCCGAGACGTTCCTCTCTATGTAGGATCGAAACGACAGGCGATGGATGTCTAGTACTCGTGGAGGAGTCCAGCGAAGGTTTAAATACCGAATTAAAGTCCCCTCCAACCACCAAACTTCCCTCCTGGATTTTAGCCACCTGATAGAATGGCTAAAAATTTAGCCTGTCGTTTAGGGGGAAGTAAATGTTTATAAGGGTGTCAATAGTAGCATTAATCTTGCACACTAGTATTATGAAGCGGACCACTGGGTCTATAGATTTCTTTGAGAAAACGTTACTGCCTGGCTTACAGCTATTAGAACTCCTTCTCTCTTTTTTTCCAGATTAGAGGCAAGGAATAGATTTGGGAATTTAGGGTGCGTGCAGGAGGGGTGCTTGTCCTTCAGGAGATGAGTTTCCTGAGCAAAAAAAAAACATCTGAATGAAGTCTAAGGGCCTCCCGCCAAAGCATGCTATGCTTGTAGGGGCTATTCAGACCCTTAACATTCAATGAAGTGATATTAATAGGCATGACTATCAAGTATGCTAGATGTTGGACTGCCACAGTGTCTTGCTATTATAAATAGATACCCGAAATGGGGGAAGAAACCTAAAAGTTATAACCAGTAGAAACCTAAGTAGATACTAACATCTGAACATCAAAATATTATTCACCCAAACACTGGTGGGCGTTGGATGAATAGAAATTGGGGTGGGGGGGCAGTTTGAACCATCCGTAAGTGGCTCCGGACAGCAAGAAATAGGAACCTTAACAGATTACCAGTTCACGTGTGTTGACCATGTTTGCCTGCAGTTGACCATTCTTGATCGATCCTTGAGAGGGATTTTCCCACCATCTCCAGGGTTTTCTGGGAGACCAGGATTCCCCATGACTTTAAAAGAGGCCCTCTTCTGCCGATGCAGCGACATGGAGTGTTCCATTTCTAGAAATCAGAAGCTTAGTAGGAAAGCCCCATTTGTATTTGATATGGGCACCTCAGTGCTGCTGTGACTTCCCAAATTGCATCGAGTGTAGCAGCCGAAAGGTCTGGGAATATCTGTATATTCTCATATGGGGCTGGTAAAGATCCCCTACATCTTATAACGGACATAATCTCTTCTTTGGATTTGTAAAAATGGATCCTAGCCAAAATGTCTCTTGGAGCTGATTCAGGGACATAACCGGCTTTTGGGATCCTATGAGCTCTGTCAATAGAATATTCCACAGCGGGGAGATCTGGAAGAAGTTTTTGGAGCATCTTGAGTAGATAGTGAGGGATGTCAGGTGGAGGCACCGTTTCCGGGATTCCACTAAACTTGAGATTATTTCTTCTTGATCGGTCCTCCAAATCTTTAACCTCTCGTAAGCAAATTACTACTTCCTCCAGATTTCCATGGGCATCTACCAGCTCGTTGTGTATCTTAGTGAATTCTCCCATTTTCTGTTCGATGTGATCAGTGTGAATCAGTTAGATGGTCAATATTAAATTGGAGTTGACCTGAGAGATTTTGTATGTCTTGTGAAATGTCCTTCTGTAAATATAACAGCAGGTCTTTCAAAGTACTGGTAGTTGGGGGGGCTTTCGGAGTCCGGGTAGGACTGGAGATTGCTAGTGGCCTCTATCCGCAGAGGAGTTACTGGCGATGGGTGGTTCTGGCATTTTTTTTGGCTGCTGGGCCTTTTGAGGAGGAGGGAGGCCGAATGGGGGCCTTGGGCACCTCTCTTGCTGCTTTCTGTGGACAAGGAAGTGGGGCTACCCGGGGCAGGAGAAGGCAATCCTGATGTGGAATTTTGGGACTGAGAGTTAAGTCCTTAGGGCCTGAGATCTTCTTCCGCCATATCCGGACTGCTTGGTTGGGAGACTGCGTTCTTGTTCCTGCTGCTGCGGGGGCCAGGTGGGAAGAAATCTGATAGTCTCCTTGGGACAGCCAGATTAATACAGCAATTTAATTAGGCACTGTTAGCGTAAAGAGAGGTCAGTCGGGAGGATCCATTACTAGTGAAAAGCGTTGGAGGACGTAGTCAAGGTGGTCAATTCTTAGGGCATAATTAGCGCTAAATGGTCATGTTGTGAGCCGCTCTAGAACCATATTTTTACAGAAGGGATGGTTTCAATCAGCCATGATATTCTATTACATGTGCAGTGAGGGTGAGAATTCTGGTGCATCTCAACCAGAGCTTGACTGTGTGAAATTTGCATTTAGTAGGGTTTCTGTCTCTGCCTGATTCCAGGACAGAGAAAAACCACTGCAGGTGGCTGGGTGATCCGTATTTGACGCTGGTTACGTCAGTAATTTAGATAATTTTTTTTAGGTGCAGTGCCAATGTTTGCCACTAGATATCAGCAGCACTCAGGGAGATGAATGGCGATGCAGTTCTATATTTCACCACTAGATGGCAACCCTTTCAGGGGAAAATGTAAATGGAGATGCAGCTCTGTAGTTCACCACTAGATGGCAGCAACAGCTTTAGGGAAGAGCAGTATGAGGCTCCCAGTACTACTTTTGATCCGAAGTGAGGGGCAGCCTGTTCACTTAGGTAAGTTTTTTTTTTGTTGTTGTCTCTTCTCCTTTTTGTCCTCTTATTTAATTTCTTTAGTGGGCTTAGGGAGGGGGATATGGAGGGGCTGTCACCTTCTCATCCATGGGGACAGCTCACTGCCGCCGAACCCACCACTGTGCCGCGCTATTCCCCGCTGCGGCGTTGGAGTCTGTTGATATTCTGTGGGGGGAGGATCTTCCAGTCCACAGCCACCAGTCTAGTCAGCCAGGCACCCACAGTTCAGGCACAGGGTCGCAGGTCTCCTCTGTTCTCCTGGGAGGAGTTGCCTCTAGGCTTGCCTTGCCCTCCGGTGGTGTTCTGTGCTCTCCAGGGGAGCTGACGGGCTGGTCCACAGCCTATATCTGGCATGCAGGCTGCGACCCCAGTTCCCCCACTCTGCTATCCGCTCCGCAGACGCTGGTAGAAGGGCCGGCGGCACGCTCTCCCCTCCCGGCGCACATCGATCTCTCTGCAGCATCCCGCTCTGGTGCCCCTCTAGCCACAGGGTGGTGGGTCAAGAATCTGAGGCCTCAGGTCCCAAAACAGGCTGCACATCCTCCAGCGATTTTAAAGGGGTCTTGCTCACCCTCCTCCAAATCACTCTGCTCCAGGGAGTGCAGGGAAGAGATATTTGTGTAAAATCTTTCTTTAGCTGGGTCAAATCTTACACTTTATAGCGCTTCTTAGCAGAGCACAGGCAACATGCATCCTCCTGGCTCTGCAGCTAGCCACAGCACCCCTTTTGGAGCGCATTTTGAGCGATCATTGCTGTCTAAATGGGCCTTAAGGGAGCTGTGTTTGCAAATCTCAGAGTGGCTTTTTACATCACATACAGAGCTTTATATATTGAGCAGTCAGGCTTATTAAATTAACACTTATTGGTTCATATTCACACAGACCAGGAAATATATATTTACTTTCACTTTAGCAAGTTTAGTAAAAGGAGAGGTAGAGAGAAAGCATGAGGATGGTGGGGTGGTGTGTATAGTTAGTGGGTGAATTCCAGTGCCAGGTTTCTGGTATCTGATTATACAGTATCTTAGCTACAACTAGTATATCACAGGAAAAGATTAGATACACAGCAAAGCAGACCATGTACAGACCATTCTGTTTAAAGGTGAAGGAAGCTAATAGGGCTCAAATTAGTATACAGTATAAACAGAACAATAAAGAATATGCTTTAGCCTTCGGGCTGATAACAGAGAAACAATAGTTATATAAGTCCTCGTACCACATTTTCCTCCCTTTGATGGCTATCACTTATAGTTTATCATCCTAATTTAGGGGTTTATACTCCTATAGACTTGAGTATATCCTCTGCTCCATCAGTGTCAGTTTTAGAGGGTGGATATACTAGATGATGGCATATGATCTGTGAACCTTGTCTACACATGTAGTAAGTGGCCTTATTGTATGTGCAACTCCCACTCCCTTTACTCATGTAAGTGTGGTACACTAATGTTCTTGTGATGTGTGTACCCATTCTCGCTTCTTGTATATATCCAAATTTCCTATATGGAGACTAATGTACCCCCCCAACAGTTGTCTTGTTGTCTTGCAGTTGTAGCTCTCCCCTCTCCTAGGTGTCTAAAGGAAAAAATAATTCTCTGTATAGGAGGCGCTGTTGGCAGGTGTTTCCCCTTTCCGGGCTTCCAGTAGGGGGCAAGGTCTGTCTGGTCCAGAACACTTCTGGAGGTTTTCATGGTGATCTTCAGGAAATCTGTCAGGTGTGGTAAGCAGGCACTATCAAGGATTCAAGATCCAATCTCAGCAACCTTAACAGTCAAGGTAGATGGGATAACAGTGTATAGACCCTTCCACTTTGGTTTGAGATCTCTGCTGCCAATCTTTCACGGAGAGTTTTACACCTGGAAGTAAAAAGTGCACAGCAGTATTTGGACATATAGGTAACTTTTGCACAGCAATATTCAAACAAATGGGTAACCTTTCCCCTGCCTTCTTGGCTATGATTGCTATGGTCTTACCCAGGGCAAAATTCTGCTTGTGATTTACCATCTCTCCCACTATTTCGTTATCTGCTCTAATCCCAACACTACTTGTCTAGGCCTACCCTACATAATCCCAAACGGAAAATAACCAGTTATTTTGGTGGATCAGATCTGATTCTGAGCAGTGTGTAGGACTTGTGGCCATTTTAGGTGAGTCTCCTGACAGAGCTTCACTAAGGGAAGTTTTAAAGTCCAGTTCATGCATTCAAAATTTCCTGAGCCATGGGGTATGTAGGCAGTGTGTAATCTCCATCTGATCTTGAGGCAGCTGGATAACTCTTGTATAATCTCTGCAGCAAAGGCTGGTCTGTCTGATTCAATCCATACTGGTAGGCAGTGTCTTGGAATTATGTCTCAGTAGTGCCCTGTTTTTTTTTTTTTTTTTTTTCTTTTAGTCCTAGTGGGGTAGGCTCCACTCACTCTGTGTGTGTAGACAAAGACCAGGAGACACTCCATCCATCAGCTGCAGGCATTTGAGTAAAGTTCACTAAGTACATCTTGGATGTCAGAGAGCTGCTCCATAAGATTGTATCCTGGAGTCTTCAGAAGTCCTTGTCTGGGATTATTTTTAGCGCAAATTACCAGGTGAGCTCCACAAAATGTAAAATTTAGGATGTACAGCACATCTTGGATTAGATTTTCCATAGTGGTGGACCCATTGTGTGTCCTTATGCACTTTCTTGACCATCTTCGTTATTAGTGCTGTTAGGACCACAATTCTTCCATCCAAGAAGATGAACTAGCCCTCAGGTGTGTTTCCCATCTTCTGTCCTGTGCGATTCCTGTTCATCTCGATTATAGCAGGGTTTCTGGTTGCTAAGGGGAACCAAAAAAAAAGGGCTTGTAGCTTGACAGTACTTTTGGCATTTAGGAGAGTGACAACTCTTAGCATCAGCTTCTGTTTCCTTGTGCAATGAGTAAGTCTCCCTTCTGTTTTCCTTTTACAGTGAATGACCTACACCTCTTCTGACAGTTCTAGAGTGAGAAGAGCATGCTTCACTTCTTGACCTGCTGAAGTGATCAGACCCTTTTCTTGGTACAGGGCCCCATGAACATGGAGTGTGAGGAAGGCATACTTTCAGTCAGTGAAGATATTGACTTTCACCCCAGCTGCCAGCTGTAGGGCACTGATTGACTCAAAAGGCAGAACTTGTTGAACTGAAGTTTCTTTGGGCAGTGGTTCTGATTCTATTGTAGACTGTAGGGAGAGGGAGAGAGATTATCGCTCAAAAGCTATCCTTTGGAGGGATAATCGCTGCGTCTAGACGCACACCCATTGTGCACTATTCGTTCATTGCTGACTTCAAGCCAGCTTGAAAACCGTCATTCCTGCTTATCAGGACCACACACACTGAGTTCTCAGTGGGCAGCGCTGATGGCATTCTTTCAGCTACAGTCTCGCTGGAGAACCATGCAGCTGAATGCAGATAACAGACCTCCAACTGTTATCTGCATTCAGAGAAAGGCTTAATTTTCACACTAATAAGCTACTTAGTAGTCTATGCAAAATGATCGCTCATAGCTGTCACACAAACTGGTGGAATGTTCTTGTTTTGATTCCTCTTTTTGCTTTTTAGTTGTTTGGATCTCGGGTGTCAGTGTCAACAGCTCCATAATCCAATTTAAGGCCTGGAAGAGAAGCTGTGAGAGCTTCAAGCCTTGGTTGAGCACCTCCATGAAGTCCAGGAGGAGAAGCTGCGCTCTGTACAAGGTTATTTAACTTCATTATATTAAAAATGAACCTATTGGGTCCTTTGACTCCATAACTAAGTTTATGGGCTCATGGGACAAGGGGCACTGTATCCAGGGGAGTGACTTGTCTATTTGCCAGATTTCCCCATTCCCTCTTTGTGTGCCTATGAAGCCGCTATTCAATCCATTGAGAGAATGCCTCTCCTCATTCTCTGCACGCACGGAGAGGACAGTATATATGTGTGCAATGAGGAGAGGCGTTCTCTCAATGGATCAAACAGTGGCTTCATGGGCAGACTGAGAGGGAATGGGGGAATCTGGTGAGTATACAAATAACTCCCCTGTATTCAGTACTACCTATCCTACGAACCAATAAACTGACAGGTTCTATTCATCCCTTATAGGACCAAGTGCGGTAAATTTATGGCACTTATGTTATGGGCCAGGATTAAAGCCCAGGACCAAGTACAGCGTGGGATTAAAGCTTCTTCAATCATACAGGAGATCGGGTTCTCGACAACCTGGAGGAGTAGAAGCATAGCGCTCAATGATAGGAGTGTATAGCAGAAGTAACACTGTCTAGGAGACCCTGATCAACTCGGTTAGTGACTATTGTTACTACAGGGGGATGTTTTCCCTGTAAATGGGGCTCTTATGAATATTGCTCATTTGTATGCCCAAGCTACAGTGGAAAAGTAAAGTTAAAAAAATTGTATAAATATATAATATAACAATGTTTGAATGACCACCAGAGCTGTATATGATGTCATAGGAGACATAGATGTTGAAAAAAATAGTTACAAAAAGAAGTTTAAAAAATTAGAATAGCATAAAAATATATGTAAAGAATAAAATGAGCCGAAGGCAACATCAACCAAAACTATCGTCATATGCGCCCAGTAATCCAAAACAATACAAATGATATCAAAACGTGCAAAACAAAATGAGGAACCCATTCCTGTACTTTATTTTAGCATAAATATACTAATAAAAACTTAATTTTCCCCAGCCGTCTCCACGACAGCACCACTTGAGATTGCCTCCTCCTGATAGGACAGGAACACACTGAGGTGTTTAAAACTTCCCCCCCCCCCCTTCCCCACTTTCCTCAGTGTCTTCCTGTCCTGCCAGGAGGCAGGATCTCTGAGAGGGGCTGGTGGAGAAGCCAGCCGGAAGCCTACTCGCGAGCGGATCGGAGGGCAGTGGGTCAGCCTGTCCTCCCTTCCAGCCAGACGACTCCCGGGACGCCACATAGGGTGGTAGCCCCCGGGCCAGGTTCCTCCCGCGGCCGCCCATGGGGGGTACAAAGCGGGAGCGCGGCGCTCCAGGAAGCCCTTTGACGGCGGGGCGCTGCATCATGTGTCTAGCGCGATGACGTCATCGCGCTCGCGTCAGGAGGCGCACGGAGGAGGCGGGGCTTGGCGCAGGAGCACCAAAATTTTAAAAAAAGGAACCTGAGAGAAGCTAGAAGGTGGACCAGCGCTACAGGACGCAGGGTGTCTGCAGCACTGGTATACTGATGAGTGCTCCAGCACTAGAGACAGCTGAAACCTCAGCCACAGCAGCTGTAAGTAGCCAGTGCGGCAAAAAAAAAAAAAAATGCAAAATTCAATGTACTGTATGTGGAAAATTGCATGTTTACCAGCAAAAAATGCTCTCTTTTGTCAAGGGGATAAAAAAGACATTCCCCCCCCCCCCCCCCCCCCAGAACAAAGCTCAAAAAATGCGTGGAGTGTGGGACAAGACTGCCAGCTACGTACCAGAGGCCTCTATGCAAGGCATGCGTAGCTAGGCTAGTCAAAGTGGAATCGAGGGGATTCATGGAGGACGTTAGGAAGCTGGTGAAGGAGGAGGTTCGATCAGCTCTAACGTCGCAGATGGCGCCACCAGCAGGGGCTAAGCGCCAGAGAAAGGCGTATATTCCAGAGGAGTCTTCCGACTCCGAGAGTTCAATCGGGTCGGAACAAGAGGAACCGGCGCCCGAGGAGTCCTCAGACGATGAGAACTACAAAAAATACCTATTCCACCAGGACGACTTAACAGAACTGATTAAGTCAGTCAGGGCTACGCTAAAAATGGAAGAGTCCAGAGAACCACGCACCCTGCAGGATGAGATATTCGGGGGACTGGGGGAGAGGCGTAGGCATACCTTCCCTGTCCACAAAAATATTACTAGAACAATCCAAAAAGAGTGGAAGAAACCTGACGCAGGTTCCTTCTCCGCTAGAGGGGTAAAAAGAAGGTACCCATTTGAGGAGGAAATATGCACAAGCTGGGAGGAGGTACCCAAGGTAGATATCCCAGTGGTCAAAGTAGCTAGGAGGACGACGCTGCCCTTCGAGGACGCCGCACAACTAAAGGATCCAATGGATCGCAAAGCTGAAGGCCTCCTAAAGAAATCGTGAGAGGTAGTGGCGAACATACTCAGACCAGGGATCGCAGCTACTTGCGTGGCGTGGACTCTGGGGGTATGGCTGGAACAGCTGGAGCTGCATTTAACAAATAAGACGCCACGGGAACAGATCTTAAACTCTCTCCCTATCCTGCGGATGGCAACAAACTTCCTAGCAGATGCAGCGGCCGAGACAGTCAAACTCTCGGCTTAAGCTACAGCCCGGTCTAACTCGGCCAGAAGGGTGTTATGGCTGAAGTCGTGGTTGGGCGACCTAGCCTCTAAAAACAAACTATGCACCCTCCCGTTCTATGGCCAGTTTCTGTTCGGACCGGACTTAGACAAAGTCCTGGAGAAGGCGGCCGACAGAAGGAGGGGAATTCCGGAAGAGAAACAGAGAGGGAAGAACTTCTTCCGGGCCCCAGCGCAACAGCCCGAGACCTACTGAGGCAAGGGCAAGATGGGCCGCTGGAGTTACTCCAAGGGGGGCAGAGGAAGGAATTTCCTCTTTATCCCCCACCAGGGGGATCCAAAGCAGAGACCCTGACGCCATCCCTGTGGGGGCAAGGCTGGGGAGCTTTGTGGATCGATGGGCCGCGATCTGCGAGGGCACATGGATCCCAAAGATCCTACAGCAGGGATACCGGATAGAACTGGTATCCCTCCCCAGAAGGAAATTTGTCACCACGGGAGGCTCAGGGCAACAATTACACCTACTAAGACGAAGTGTTCGGGAGCTACAACAGTTAAACGCAATATCCCCCGTACCGCGGAACGAAGAAACCCGGGGCCATTATTCCAGGCTCTTCCTAATAAGAAAACCCTGTGGGAAACAGCAGAGGATAGTAAACCTGAAGCCTCTGAACACCTTTGTCAAGTACAGAAAATTCAAAATGGAGTCCATCTCCTCAACTATAAAGTTGATTCCCAGAGGAGACTACATGGCGTCCATTGATCTAAAAGACGCATACTTCCACGTGCCGATCCACGAGGGTTCCCAAAAATACCTGAGGTTCGCAGTGGATATGGGCGGAAGAATAGAGCACCAGCAGTTCAGATGCCTGCCTTTCGGGATCTCCTCAGCGCCCAGAATTTTTACCAAAATTATGGCAGAGGTAGCCGCCTACCTGAGGAAGAAATCGGTCCTGATAATACCCTACCTGGACGATATTTTGATAGTAGTAGGGTCCAGAGAACTCCTAACGAAACACCTGGAGATAGTGCTAGAACTTCTCCAGTTCCTAGGATGGATCATAAACTGGGAAAAATCCAGCTTAGATCCCAGCGGAGAGAAAACATTTCTGGGTATAATGCTCAACTCAGAATCTCCATGCTCCTTCCTGCCCGAGGAAAAAATACAAAAGATCCGACGGCTGGTCAAAACCTTCCTATGGAGACAATCCTGCACAATTCAGGAAGCCATGTCCCTCCTGGGAAGCCTGACGTCATGCATTCCAGGAGTAGCATGGGCCCAGGCCCACACCAGAGCCCTGCAAACCTCAGTCCTGTCAGTTTGGGACAAAAAACAGTCCTCTCTAGAGGCAAAAATGTACATCCCGAACACAGTGAAAACATCCCTGCGCTGGTGGACATCCCCAGCGCCTGGGGATGGGGAGTGCATGTGGGGGGCCAGTTCCTTCAGGGCCCATGGCCACAAAAGGTAAGAGACCAATCCTCAAACTGCAGGGAACTCCAGGCCATGTGGCGGGTCCTAGGAAACGCTCTACAGAACCAGCATATAAGGATACTGTCGGACAATACCACCGCGGTCGCCCATATTTGGCACCAGGGGGGCACAAGGTCTCCCGCCCTGCAAAACATTGCGCAGAAAATTTTCCGCTGGGCAGAAGGCCGGATTCTTTCGATCACGGCAACACATTTGAAGGGGGTACTAAACCAAAAAGCGGATTTTCTCAGCAGGAGGCGGATAGACCCAGGAGAATGGTCTCTTTCCCAGGAAGCATTCAGAATCCTGACCAACCGTGGGGGACCCCACAATTGGACCTATTCGCAACCAGGGAGAAAGCCAAAGTGAGCAACTTCTTCTCCCTTCGGCCAGGAGATCGTCCTGCAGCAATAGACACCCTAGGCCAGGACTTGGGAGAGGGGCTGGTGTACGCCTTTCCTCCGATATCGCTGACTTTCAGAGTCTTACAGCATCTTAGAACCCAGGTATGCACACTAATCCTGGCTCAAGAGAAGCTGGTTTGGCCTTCTGACAACTCTGAGCGTCCAGGACCCAGTCATCCTTCCTACCTGGACAGATCTGCTATCACAAGGGCCACTGAACCACCCGGGCAATGACAGACTCCACCTAACAGCATGGATCTTGAGGAATCCACACTGAGAGGGAAGGGGTTCTCAGAGAGAGTGGTCGAAACGTTAATGTCCAGCAGGAAAAAGATGACCCACCTTATCTACCAGAAGGTTTGGAGAAGGTTTTTCTTATGGAGACAGGGAAGGGATTCCCGGGACTCGGTCACGGATATCCCCTTGATCTTAGAGTTCTTGCAGGGGGGCCTAGAGATGGGCCTCTCTCCAAGTACCCTGAGGGTCCAGGTTGCAGCCCTTAGCGCCATATGTAACACAAGGTTCGCAGAGAACAGATGGGTCAGCAGGTTCTTGACGGCAGCAGATAGACTACGACCTAGGCCCATAAATATTTTTCTAGACTGGAACCTTAATTGGGCCCTAAGGGCCATGACAGCGGAACCATTCGAGCCGATCGAAGCATTACCAATAAAAATGCTCACGATCAAGACGATTTTCCTGGTGGCTATCACCTCCGCAAGGCGGGTTAGCGAGCTGCAGGCCCTGTCCATTTGCCACCCGTTCCTGAAGATCTCGGACACCAAATTAGTATTTAAAACAGACCCTGCCTTCATGCCAAAGGTAGTATCTCATTTTCATAGGTCCCAAGACATAGTAATTCCCTCATTTTTTAATAAGCCTAAAAACGAGGGAGAAAAAGCCCTAAGCTGCCTGGACGTTAGGAGGGCAGTCCTAGGCTATATGGATGTGACAAGCCCCTGGAGACGGGACGACAACCTGTTCGTCCAGTTCTGTGGGCCAAACAAAGGGAGCAAAGCAGCAAAAAGCTCCATAGCCAGGTGGATCCGCCTGGCCATTATAGAGTCCTATAGGGCCCTGGGGAAGGAAATCCCCTTAGCTCTTAGAGCCCATTCTACAAGGGCAGTAGCGTCCTCATGGGCTGAACATAGCTCAGCTTCGGTCGAGCAGATATGCAAAGCCGCAGTCTGGAAGAAACCGCACAATTTCATTAAACACTATAGTGTAAAGGTACAGCAGGATGAGGACACGGCCTTTGGCCGCAAGGTCCTCTCAGCGGCAATCCCACCCTAGAAAAAACTTTAGTTGGTACATCTCAAGTGGTGCTGTCGTGGAGACGACTGTGGAAAAAAGATTATACCTACCCGATAATCGGGTTTCCAGGAGTCTCCACGACCACACCTGTACATTCTTCCCCTAAAGAAAAAAAAAATATAGAATATAATTTCCCCCCCCCCCAAAAAAAGATCCAGTTGGGTAAAGATTTAAGTTAAGCTCCTACCCCGGCAATTCGTTAGAATCTACTGAGGAAAGTGGGGAAGGGGGGGAGCTTTTAACCTCAGTGTGTTCCTGTCCTATCAGGAGGAGGCAATCTCAAGTGTTGCTGTCCTGGAGACTCCTGGAAACCCGATTATCGGGCAGGTATAATCTCTTTTTTATTGAGTAAAAAGTAAAAAAAAAAAAAAAATTAACGGAAAAAAGTCAGTTAAAGACATTAAATAGCCCTATGTCACAGAAAAAATGGAGCATGCAGGTATATTTGGTTGTCGGGGAGCAGAGCTGTCAGCTGAATGGTTGTTCAGCTCACAGATATTTAAAGTGTTAGACCAACTTTAAGGTGCTTTTACACGGAACCATTATCTGATTCCTGCATCCAGTGAGAATCTGATTATCGTTCAGTTTAAATGCTGCCCCAACTAAACGCTGAACAGGAATTTGTTTGCTTCTCATTAGTCCTCCAATTTCTGCATGTGTCAACAGGCAGTCGCTCACTTATGAGGCTTAAATGAATGAATTACTAGCTATACTGAATGTTTTCCCAAACAATGTACAATATGCAGCACATCAACCAGCTAGGCTCATGGCTCTAGAAGGCCTAATGTCCAAGGACATATGCATGAAATGTTGAGTGTAACTGGCTGTGTATCCCTTGTAGTAACACTCTTTACCCATGTATGATTGACACTGAAAATTCAGTATACACAAACTTCCCTTAAAAGTTGTGTTCTCCAAGAATTGTATTCCATGCTTAGATATGATGCTTTTTATTGTAATGATTTTGCAAATGACTGACCAGATTTTTCCTTTTTTTTTTTTGCAGTGAGGATTTCAGAGGAACAGAAAACTGAGCTTGAGGAACAAAGGGGGCTGGAACAGGAGGTCCACAGCGGCCTATAGAGAACGCTCTGCATGACTGGGTGGTTTGGAAGCAAAGGGGTTAATGTGAGTTAGAAGAGGCAATAGGAGGTGTTAAGGAGAGTTTGGTGAGGTAGTTATAAAGGGGGGGGGGGTTGGCAGAGAGGGAATGCCATTTTAGGAAAGTGAGAGAAGAGTCCCACCCTCCCGACCTATTGGTGCCAGGGAAAAGAAGGGGTTCATTTTTTCTGTCATGGCAGCGGTGGAGGGTGGGTGTCCTTGGATTTGATTTTAAATTGGTGGGAGGGGGAGGAGTTGGTGGATACGGCATCACCAGATAATACTCCCTCTTTTTTTTTTTTCTTTTAATTTGTTGGTGTCCAGAGCTTTGGGTCTGGCAAAACGAGGGTGTGTGGGGGGAGGGTGGGGCCTAGACTCTGGTTATAGTTAGCCCCCTGAGGGCAGCTAGTGGTGCCCATAAGTTGGTCAGTAGGGCTGTGGGCAAAGTTCGTTTTTATTTACATTTTAAGCACCAGATTTTGTGGCTCCAAGGATCTTCCCCCTCAGTGTTTTATATATTGTATGTTATGTTAATAAAATGGCTGCTGTGACCAATTTATCTGAAGCTGGTGTCTGTAGTTTATTTGGGGGTTGGCTACAGGAGCGGGGAAGTCTAACCTACCCAGGCCAAGGCTTTCCAAAGTTGCTCCTAATATGTGATAGAACAGGAAGACAAGCTTTAACACACAGATTTTATACCCATTAGTGACGCGGCCTGTTTGCACCTTGACAAACAACTAATTTTTCTGGTTTTCCTATTCTCTCATTCCAGGAACCATAATTTTTTTTAACTTTTCCATTGACATAGCCATATGAGGGCTTATTTTTGTGTGGGACAAGTTGTATTTTTACATCATTTTTGGATACATATGAATTGTAGAACTCTTAAAAAATCCAAACAATTTTTCCCCCTAATCTCCTAAATTTAATAAGATTTTTTTTTTCTTTCATATTTTATTCTTTCCTGCCCCAAACCTTTTTCAATTAGCAGACTGAGATGCCAATGCACCCTTTTAGCGCTTCGGTAAGCAGTTACATGACCTATAATGTCACTAGGTCTTCTGGCTCCAGTGTCATCAAGTATACAAGTCAAAAGGTCTAGTAATAGAGAGACCTGGGTCTTGATATGGTAGATCACTGATCTGTTTCAGGGACTCCCATTGACCGGCGTGGTCACATTGGTTAAAAAAAACCTGTCACCACTACAGCCAATGTAAACACAGCAGTAAGCAGTGGATGGTAAGCAGCGGATGTGTAAAAAATGTAGTTAACTTTTATTTATTTGGCCAGCTCTGATTACTTAGTCAAACAACCACTTTGGTATGCAGAGCAGGATGCACGATAATCTCAGATATACACCAGCTTAAAGTCTGTGTAGAGATCCGTTACAATTTAAGACCGTTTTTGGCATAAACCATAGTTGGAGATAAGCCATGCTCACTCCCTTATATTACCACCAGTCTAGAGCAGTAGCGCTGGTCACTGCCCTCCGAATATGGAAGAACCTGGTAGCAGTCACATGCCTTTCATTGTGTATGTGATGGCTCAGCCAACTACAGGCTTCAGGGTCATGTGCAGCTCATTGGCCTGTGATTGGCTGGACAATCACATGCATAATGAAAGGCACATTACCACTACTACGTTTAATCTGATGAGCTGCCAGCAGCCTCGGCTACTGCTAAGCACCTCCTACGTTTTTTAAAAATTAGCTAAGTGGTTGGAAAAGTTGCACATTTTCGCGCAATTTTGATTTATGACAAAATGTGTTACTGTTTTATTCCCCAATAGTGCTTTCGTCTTAGAATTAAACATTTCACAAAATATACACACATTTTGTCAAAAGCAGATTCCAAATGGTATATAAAGAGAACATAAACAGCAAATTCAACTGTTTTTGAATTTTGGTAGGTTTTTCACAGTACTTTCATACCTCTTCTGGTCATAGTGTAACCTTCATGGTGCTAGCCTTGTTAAAATACATTTATACTTGCCTTCTGCAGAGATGTACACCTTTTATTCCTCAGCTACACAACCAGGAAGTGACTTGAGTGACCAATTAGTGGTCACTTATGGGTAACTTCCACTTCCTTTAACAGATCTTTCCTCACTGGGTATTTCCATGTCAAAGGGGTATTCCATCTGAGACTTCCATTAAAAGTCTAGATGTGGATTCTACCTCTGGGAATGACCACTATTTCTAGTTTTGGCCCCCATCACCCCAAACCTTTGCTTTGTTTTCATAACTCCCACAGAGTCAACAGGAGATACAGAATCCGTGTAGCGCTCAGATCTCTGCTGTTACTCAGGATCTGTGGAAACAATGTAGCTTACTGTTGGGTTTCTGCAACTTCCCTTGACCTCTATGGGAGTTGCTTGCTCAGCTGTTTCTGTAAGCCTCAGACACTGGATACATCTGGCGTGGGGTGAAAATTAGAGAATAGTGTCATTCAGGTGGTGTAAGGGGATCAAAATTTAAGAATGGTGTGTGTACCAGAGGTGAGACCCACTCTAATCAGCTTTAAGGTATAGTCCGTGGCAATGCCAGAAAAGTCTCAGATGGGAATACCTCTTTTGGGTGCGCTCACATGTAGTGGAAATTCTGCTGGTTTTCCACAGTGGAAAAATCCACATCAAAAACCACGGCGGCACCTGCACCATTGGTTTGGTTTTTTTGACTGGGTTTCAGCTTCAGATCCATAGCTCATTTCAGCCTGAAACTCACTGCTCCGCTTACCTCGGAATACTGCGCCCTCCCTGAAGCAGATAGCCATCAACTATTAAACCCACTTCCGCATCACATGACTGGCAGCAGTGATACTCAGTAATGGTGCCGGGTTGATGGATATCTGCTGCAGGGAGGGCGCAGTATTTCGAGGTGAGAGAAGCAGCTTTGTAGGCTGAAAGCGGCTGCAGATCTGCAGCTGAAAAGCATCAAAAGAATGGGGTTCATATGTGACATTTGTGTCTCGCAACACACAAATCTCAGGAGATTTTCATGGTCGTGTGAAATCGGCCCTTGTAGTTGTGACATCTTAACAAAAATGCTATTAGTTAGGATATGCTCACATGTGACAAACATGTTGCAGAATCCACTGATTGGGGCTTGCAGAAATCTAGATGCATGCTGGAGAGCAAAAAACAGTCTGATGGATGGAACAGCTTTTCAGTCACAAATTTCTGTAAGGTTCTTTTCACATCTGCGCCAGACACTCCAGCACAGATCCACCATGAAAGGATGACTGGTACCAAACGAATCCCATTATAGTCTATTGGCCTTTTTGGTTGTGTACCCTTAAAGCAGGAGATTTTGGTTTCTCCTCTTATAACACAGCAGAAAAACAAAATCCCTGAGGGTGCCTTCACACTTGTGAGAAATGTGATGTCCTTCTACTGCCTCAGGCTCAGTCTACACTTCTGCTCCATCATAGAAGCGCCGTATCCCACATGACGGGTACAAATGTTGCCTAACGGACCCCATGGACTATAGTGGGGATATGTCTGGCTTGTCATACTACTGAGAACTTTCTCAGACAGAACAGCATGACCTACTAGGATATATTATTATCTAGTATTTTCTGCCACATCTGTGAAAGAAGCCTTAGGCTACATTCACACAGGCGAGCACCATATCGGGCCGAAAAACTAGGCCTGATATCGCGCTTGCCAATGTGTTTTTTTTTTTCCCCCATGACTATGACTTTTTTAATTCAATATGGTTTCTGCTGTTTCATACGTGTCAAAGAATTACAAGTGTTTCCCTTTAATTTCAGTGGGAAACATCGCATCACACTTGTATGCACATTGCACAGTGCGTGAGTGTGTGCCATGTCTTTTTAGGTCCCATTAAAAACACCAAAAAGATGAATGATCGCAGCATGTTCTATGTGAATAAGTCCATTCAAAAAATGGATTTTATATTTGTGCGTATTTTGTCAGTCTTGGCAGTGTGAATAAGCCCTTACTGCACTTTCCACTTTTTCTTTTCTTCTGTAATCCCTTGTTAACTCTGAACAAAATAAATACATCCAAAAGTTACAAACTGATCTTTTATAATTTATCCATATTATAAAATGTTATAAATATAATATAACGCACTACCAACTTCCATCTGTACCTCTTCCATGTGTTTTCAAGGTATTTCACTACTTACAGCTAAGACTTTATGGGGGTCACAGACACCTGAGGGGCTCATAGCTTCACCATGAGAGCTTTGCTGTACTATTCCTATGACAGTATGTGGCATTGCAGCAAATCCCCCATACTGAACACAGGGGCAGAGCTGCTCTGTAAAGCAACAACCTGCTACCTGACTTCTGCAAGGTATGTGCAACAATATATTCTTAAGCAAGTACACAGAAGAAATATATATTGACCCCTTAAAGGGGTTGTCCCGCGAAAGCAAGTGGGGGTATACACTTCTGTATGGCCATATTAATGCACTTTGTAATATACATCATGCATTAATTATGAGCCATACAGAAGTTATTCACTTACCTGCTCCGTTGCTAGCGTCCTCGTCTCCATGGTGCCGTCTAATTTCAGCGTCTAATCGCCCGATTAGACGCGCTTGCGCAGTCCGGTCTTCTCCCTTCTGAATGGGTCCGCTCGTGCCGGAGAGCTGCTCCTCGTAGCTCCGCCCCGTCACGTGTGCCGATTCCAGCCAATCAGGAGGCTGGAATCGGCAATGGAACGCACAGAGCCCACGGTGCACCATGGGAGAAGACCTGCGGTCCACCGTGGGTGAAGATCCCGGCGGCCATCTTAGCAAGGTAAGTAAGAAGTCACCGGAGCGCGGGGATTCGGGTAAGTACTATCCTTTTTTTTTTTTTTAATACATGCATCGGGTTTGTCTCGCGCCGAACGGGAGGCCTATTGAAAAAAAAAAAAAAACCTTTCGGCGCGGGACAACCCCTTTAAGGACATGGCCAATTTTGGCATTGAGCATGCAACAATTTTTGGGGGATTTTCATCTTTTCAAAAGCCATAACTTTCTTATTTTTCTGTGGACATAGACACGAGGGCTTGTTTTTTTGTGTGATGAACTATAGTTTTCATTGGTGCCATTTTTGAGTGCATAGACTAATGCAAAACTTTTTTCATAATTTTTTTGATTTAACAGTGTTTATTCATGCAACATAATAATGCAATAAATGCTTTCCATGCGACGGTACAACTACAATAATGCAAAAAAAATTTCTTTGGATGTTTCCACTTTTCTGCAATAAAACATTTTTTTTAATTTGTTTTTCTAAATCGCTGCATTCAAAGTCCTATAACTTTACTTTTTCATGGATGGAGCTCTGTAGGGGCTCATTTTTTGCGTAATGAGCTGTAGTTTTTATAGGTACCATTTTTGGGTACATATGACTTTTTTATCACTTATGTTTTTTTTGGGGGGGGGGAGGCAAAATCAGAAAAATAAGCATTTTGCCTGTTTTTACTTTTTTTTTTTCCCCCACTTTTTGCCGTGTAGGTTAAAAAGTGTGCATTCAATTTGTTGTGCGAGTCATTGCATATATGACGATACCAGACGTGGGAATTTACCTTTTTTTTTTTAATACGAATAGGCGAAAAAGCACAAAGGCTTTTTTTGTTTGTTTGTTATTTTGAAACAGGTTTTTGATTAAAACTGTGTCCCTGTGGGGAACTTGCATCATAGCACCTATGATAAAGCATTGCAGGACTTCTGTCCTGCAATACCTTTTCACTTGTATTAGCGATTTATAGGCACTTGCAAAGCAGGGTGCCTGTATCTGGTGTCCTGTTGCCATGACAAACTGTCGAGCTCTCCGCGATTATCACGGGAGTCCAATGGCGTCATAGGGAGCACACTCCCTCTTTGAACCCTTTACATTTTGCGATCTACACAGATTGTGGCATGTAAGGGGTTAACAGGGGAGGTCACTGTCCCAATGCACCCCTGTTGCAACAGGAGGCTGGCTATCTGTGACAGCCAGCTCCCTCTGTGGGATCTCTTCTGATCTCGCGCTAAGCCCAGGACGTAAGTGTACGTCCTGATGCGTTAAGTACCCCGAAGCCAGGATGTACATTTACGTCCTGTGGCATTAAGGGGTTAAAGGTGCATTTGGATGGAACAATCATCGTTTCATAAATAAGTTTAGACACTAGTCAACAATGGATGACAATCATGCGCTTTTCATTTGTCTAGTTTCAGCCGGTCTGACAATCGTTAGGTTTAAACTCCGATTGCTCAGGGTTTCATATAGAAATGTGAAACTCTGAACGATAAGCGAACAAGAAGTTCATGATTCGCATGATAATTTGCCTGTTAAAACAGGCGGCCTGAGTGCAAACAAGCCAGTGATGACATCATCAGCTTGTTTCCTCAGAAGGCTAGAATCATGAGGTGTAGGAGGAAAATTAAGGGAAGTTTGGCAGGGTTGGAATCTGCTCATATTTTACCATCTGATGTTGTACTAGGGTGGGGACCTTTGGGCCGATTCCCTGGATAATACAGATGTTTACTTTATGGGGAACGCTTTGCAGATTTCCCTAACAAATGAGGATAATGTAAGGCATTTCATTGGTGGACACCCTACAGATCCCATAGATCCATTTTAATTGCTGAATGACATATCTCTTCTCTTCCCACAGAAACTCTGCTGCTTCTGGATGCCGGTCCTGATGATATCGTTTATAGTGACTGCATTCTTCATATCCAGCTACATAGGATAACATTTTAGTATATTTAATGTTCTACCTCAGTGACAGTGAATAATAAATGCAGGTACTTAATAAACCTATTTTGTTTTCTTCTATGTAAACTTAGTGTGTTATATTTTGTTCACATTTAAATTTGTATATCACTTTAGAACTAATGATAAAAACTAAACACAAATTAAGTGACACTTTTGTTATTTGACTTAAATACTATGGAAATGGCTAAATTAAAAATCTTTCTCCTGAAACCGGCATTGGACACATGTATAAAACACTGTCTGTCATCTGCTGAGCGCATCTGTCTTGTGTGATGGACCAGCTTCTCACATCTACAGCTGTTGTAGCGCCTATCGTTCAGGGGTCCTTCTAATGCTCCTGCCTCATCGGACAGTAGTCAAGGGTCCAGTTTATTAAACACCACTGACGTCTGGACACATTTTCCAAGGAATTTGGTCACTGCTTTACACAACTTAAAGTTGTGCCAGGATAAACTGGGGTCGGAGCAGGAACCACTGCTCCAACCCCTGTGTAGTGGCCAGCGCTCATAATTGTATGCGCAGATCTCATTGAAATCAACAGGACCCCAGCCTGCATTTTCATGTGCAGCTGCTGTTGATTTCAATGACAGCTGTTCCTGCAATTACAAGCACTAACCACCATAAAAGGGTCGGGGCAGTGGCTTCTCCTCCGACACCAGTGTATCCTGACGCTGCCTGGAAAAAACCCTTTCAGAGTCTGGAAATGTTTGGTGTTGCAGTAATCTGCAGTATTTGCTTGTACCTTTTAGTAATGTCGGGTGCCTTATGGAAGACAATGGTCATTGCAGTATTGTTGAAGAAACCTATTTTCTTTCTTTGCTGATAAATGATCACTGCAGGGATAGTGACATTTATCTTCTGAATTCTGTCAGTTGCAACATTGTAACACAGAACTTGTCTAGACTCTACTCACAATCCACATCAGTGCATGTCTATGTATATATGTGGAAAGGTAGATAGAATCCACATGGTTCCCGGGACACCAAAACTGAATCGGAACAGGAAAGGTCATCAAGAACCTAAGTAGAGCAGCATTGGGAAAGACTTAATGCCCATTTACACTGAAAGATCGCTCAAAAGACAATTTGAGTGACAGTTTTGAGCAATCCTCTTTGCATAAACTTTTAAGTAGCTAATTAGCTACATAAGAGTTACATGCAAGAGGGGCACCACTGACCGTTCCAAGAACAGCAGCTGCTTTGTATATGCAAACAGCTGCTTTGTTCTTGGAGCTGCCAGCTGGTATCCTTCTAAACTGATGACACAGAACAATAGGAGCTGCTTTGTTCTCAGAGCTATCGCTGAGAGCTCCATGTGGGGTACCAGCTGAGAACTCCGCATGCGGCGCTGATGAGGCTCATCGTAAAAGTCAACGATTAACGAATAGTCCACGATGGCAGCCCGTTTAGACACAATTATCGCTCAAAAGATGGCTTTGAGCGCTAATCGTTGTCTAAATGTGCCTTAAGGCTGAATACTCACGCCCGTATTTGCACTGCAGGACCCAGAAGGGGCCTCTGCCTCCGGATCCCACAGCAAATACTTCTCCTAGCATGCTATGGAAAATCGCTTTTTCCTGCCTATGAGCAGAAATCAACAGTGATTTTTTTTTCTCCCCCCCCCCCCCGGTAACAGCTGGCCTGACAACTATCCGATTGGAGACATGGAGGGGAAAAAAGAGGAGCAGAATCTCTGGCCTAGTAACAGCAGCTGATTGACTGGCTGAAGAACTGAGGGAAGGAGCTGTTCTATAAGAATCCTGGATATCAGTGAGGCAACAGCAGTTAAAGAATCCAAGTGAAAGTTTCCCTGCCCTCACTCTCTTTTTGGTTTACCCCGTCACTGTGTTCAATTAAGATGGAAGCCTAAATTAAGTTATTAGGGGCATAAGTTATGTGGTTACTTGTGTTGTGGTGACCAAGTATTGGTTTGAGGGGAACTTGAGTTGAGTGAACGAAGTCCTCATTTATGTTATTACAAAGTTGATTGTGGTAAGGGGATTGACAAGGCCCACGTAAGTTATATGGTTACGTGTGTCATGGTGACCAAGTATTGGTTTGAATTATTACATGGTGATTGATATTGGTTTATGGGAGGAAAACTCCCCAACTGAACCTTTTAATAAAGTACCACACCCTTTTATCTCCAAACTGGTGTGTTTCTATTTAATAAAGTTGGATTAATTATGTCAATAACACATAAAGGTCCATTTAGACAGGACGAATGTCGGGCAAACAATGCCCAACACTCGTCCCTGTGTGTCCTTACTCCCATGCTCCTGCACAGAGCAGCAGGGAGGCTGCAAGAGATTTCACTTCTCATGCTCCCCACCCCTCTCCATTGAGTTAACATAGCGGCTGTTCAGTACTGAATAGCCGCTATTTACACTGAACGATGGAGCATAAACGATGGATGACAAGCTGATCGTTCAGTGTAAATAGGGGCCATTTAGTACTGAACAGCCACCATGTTATGTCAATAGCAGCGGAGCGCGAGCAGTGAAATCTCCTGCAGCCTCCTCGCTGTGAGTCAGCGATACTAACTCCTGTGCATGGGAGCTAGTATGTGTGGGGAAAAGTGTCAGGCATTGTTGCACCGACATTCGTCCCGGCTAAAAGGGCGCTAAGATCCCATGAATGGTTGACTGTGCAATTGTGTGGCTGTTTGTTCACGTCTATGGAAGTCACGGAAACAATGATGGTAAGCTCACATTAGGCTGCATTTCATCTAGCAGACCCCAAGAGAAGCCAATCATATGTATAAAAAAGTCATAATGGTCTTTAACATCGGAAATCTGAATGATTATCAATCAGTGTAAAGGCATGCCTCAACTAAATGAGAATTCTTTCACTTCTTGCTCATTTTCTGCATGCAGAAATCTGAATGAGGGATCAGCCATGTAAACAGGTAGTATCATTTATGAACGACTGTTTACATGGCCGCTCCACCTCCATTCACTGAGCGATGCTCGTACCTGTATAAAAGCACTAGAATGACATGTCTGGCATCTGCGTCCAGCAATCATCCCATGTAAAAGCACTCTTACTACTTTAATGTTTTATCAAAGAGCAACAGCGGGTAGCATTACAGTTTCCATAATAACTTTGAGGTCCGTAAAGTGACTTTGTCCATCAAACTCGTGCTTTAAACGTTCAGTCCAGGCCTGTAGGAGCGGCTGCAGATTCTGGCACACAGACTCTGGAATAGTGAAAGAATACACCTGAAGCTTATGGAGTCCTATCTGACAACACGTAGACTCTACGGTGATACGCTTCAGGGGTGTAAAAGACAAACAATTCTCAAAGTTCTTGGTGGTGTCAAACCAGTAGACGGCAGGGTAATGCAGGAGGAAACCAAACATCGTGCACAGATTCCATTCAGTAGAAGCGATATCAGCAACAGAAATGGTTCCTGGCAGCTCAGTCTGGTAAGGGGTTAGATGTGTCAGGAGGTCCGAAAGTTGGGACTGTATTCTCCAAAGGCGATCTTGGGCAAACATTTCCGGGTACTCGAGCGTGGCAGAAACATCTATTACATGTAACTCCCCACTATTTTGTAGCATGGTCAAGTAAGAGGCTGTCCTTGGCACATTGATGATCAGTACAGTTCCTTCCATGTCCAGAATATGTAAAGGCCCCTGTATGAACCCAATCTGATGAAGCTCTTTGAGATATCTCTGGATTTGCAAGATGTCTGCTGCACCGAAGTCATAAAGAAAGCTTGTCTTCAGGCCACAATCTACAGCCAGGATTTCAGCAGCAAGTCTCAGAGCTGATGACCTTTTGCATCCTTTAAGATGCTGCTTAGCAGCAGAGTGCAGGTCCACAGTGACTGGCATTATAACCATAGAGAAGCTTGTCTGTTCTTCTCTAGCCTCATTTGGTCTGGAACGATAACATAAATGTGGGTGATGCAACATGAGACACAGTTGTATTTATATTATCAGTGTAACTTAATACCTTGTGTGAAAAGCATAACGTATCTGCAAAACTATTGCTGGGTATTGGTGTATCTTGTCTCCACCACAAGTATGGGTGGAGACCTAGTGCTGGGCTATACCCACCCAGCCCAAAAGTTAGTGATTGGCTGCCTGGGACAGAAGTTTGCCCTGTATGGAGGGTTAGTTTAAGTGTTAGGCTTACATTATTAGCTCTTTACACCTAATAATGTACGCCTAACACTGACATAAACCCTAACCCTCCATACAAGGCAAACCTTTGTCCTAGCCAACCTACCATCATGTTGGGCAACAGCTGTTGTCCATGGCTGTGCGGCGGAGAAAGGAGCGTGGAGCATACTCACAGTGCTCCCCGCTGCAGGGTTACCAGCACCAGAGACTAGAGTACGGCTGGGAGAGCAGTGGAAATTCCAGTGACACCGCTCCCAGCTGCAGCGTGCGCCAGGGGAACGGGAGCCCACATTGGCATTGCGGCGTGGAGAGGAGTCTGGAGAACATTTATAGCGGTCCCCGCCGGCAATGGCTGACTGGTGGGATGGGAGTGAAGGTGGCAGTCCGCCGTGGAGAGCAGCGGGGAGCTGAGTAACAGCAGTCCCGGCTTCAGCAGCGGCGAGCTACGTGACAGCAGTCCCGGCTTCAGCAGTGTACTCCCTGCCACAGTACTACCCAATCGGAAACTAGGGGTGTGACAGGGGCGGTCCATCCTGCTAAGTGCTGTCACACCCCTAGCTTCCGGTGTTGAAAAGGTACAGCATTACCCTATTGTCATTGAGTGGGGTTCTCTCTCAGGAACTTTCACACGGGACAGAATAGACCGCATGACACAGTGCACCAAAATCTGTAGGCTGCCTGTGGATTTTGATGGGGAATTGAAAATTGCTTAAGACCTGGCTGCAATTCCACATCAACATCAGCAGTTAGACCCATGGATTTTGCTGTGGAATTTTGCAGTTGCATCCTAATTCTGTCCAATGTGAAAGGTTGCTTTCAGATATGAAAATCTTCTTTCACATGACCTAGGAAATAAGATTCCACAGGTACTATTAGGCAGGGTATACATCACGGCTAGAATCTCTGGCCGGGGGTTTCCATCACAGAACCGCCTTAAAATACCAGAGGAAAAAAAAAAATAAACTTTTGCGCTTTTCCCTATATTATTTATTTTTTTTTTTTTAAATCCCACATATTTGGTATCGTCATAACCGTAATGACTCGTACAATAAATTGAACATACTTTTTATCCTGCAAGACAAAAAGCATGAAAAAAGCTAAAAAATGGAGGCAAAATGCTTATTATTTTGCCTGCCAAAAAACGCAATAAACGTGATCAAAAAAGCCGTATGTACCCCAAAATAGAACCCATAAAAACTACAGCTCGTCGCGCAAAAAACAAGCCCTCATAGAGCTTCATCCCTTAAAAAATAAAAAAAAGTTATGGGACTTTGAATGCAGCAATGTAAAAATAATCATAATTTAAAAAAAAAAGGATTTTCTTGTTCAAAGTGGGAAAAACCTAAAAAAATAATATTTTTGTCATCGTTATAATTGTACCAACCTGCAGAAAAAGTGTATTATGTCATTGATGCTGCATAATTGATGCTGTAAAATAAAAAAACAAAACAATGGCATAATTGATGCGTTTTCTCTCCCTGCTCTCAAAAAAAAAAAAAAAGTTTTACAATACATAGTACTCATCCAAAAATGGGGCTAATAAAAACTATAGTTCGCAACGCAAAAAACGAGCCCTCAACTGGCTGTGTTGTCGGAAGAATAAAAGAGTTATGGCTTTTGAAAAGTGGAGCTGAAAATCCAGCAAAAATTGTTGTACCCAATACCAAAATAGGCCATGTCCTTAAGCCCCGATCAGCCCGTCACGCCTCCCAGAGTGAACGAGGAGGCAGGCCAACATCAGCCAGAGGCCTCTGTAGGGGGAAGCGCTCCTACTCACATCAAGGAGCAGCAAAACAGTCCAGTCGGGGAGAGAGAGGATCCATCCTGTCCTTGCTGAGGTAGCAGCTGCCTGGGTGAGTCACCGTAACGCCTCCTTGAGAAAGACTAGCATAGGGCCTGCACTCCACATCTCCCGTAGTGACATCATCATCACTACAAGATCTAGAACATACTATAGAGTCACTGCTGCCACCTAGAGGTTGAAGAGAAAACGACGTGCAATTCGATTTTTACATTCAATTTTTATTGGATATATAGTTTCCCTGATCCTGGCAATTAAGTCGGGTTTCATGGACGAGTAGCTCCAACACAACGAGTTCACATAATTAACTGCGCGACCCTACTATCATTCTGTTACACCACAGATATCAACCAAAGTCGTCAGTCCCGCCAAAACCCCAATACAATGGTAAAAAAGCACACTAAAACCACAGCCCCAAGGAGACTTCCGGACGTTTTTCCCATGGGCGCACAGGGAGAAATAAGAGGCAGACACGCAAATGCACAATCCTGAATCAGAATAAGAAGCCTCGACACTCACAGTGTACAACCCTTTGCCCCAAAATTCAATAGCTGATACTCCATCTCCAGAGTCAGGGAAACACAACCCCATCCCAAGAAAACACAAAAAGGGGAGCCCCGCACATTCAAATAGCCTCCCCTAACTCTAAAGAAACAGCACCCAAACTCCCCCACCCTCCACGGCATCCTCTCAGAAGCCACAGACATGAAGGAACAACCGGTAACCTTTGATCATATCAAGACTCAGACAGCCCCGTCATCACAAACACTCTGAAATAACTGCTTCTGTCCCTCTAGAAAGATATCTCCCAAGACATCCAAAACATTTCCAGTCAACTCTAGCTGAACATCTACCAACTCGCTTCCCACACCACACACGTAGAGCAGAAAATGGAAGAGGTCATGAAAGCACACAGTGAGCTGGTTGATGCACATGGAGGCCTAGAGGAAGTAACATGTCTGTGGGGAAGGGGGGAATCACAGATTTTAAAGACAGATCGAGATGCATCAACCTCAAGTTTCGAGGCATTCTGGAATCAGTATCGCCTGCAGAAATCTCCCAATACCTACACAAGATGCTTCAAAAGATTCTTTTATATCTTCCCCCTGGAGTACTCCAGTATTAGTGTATCTTGACGCCACCAGGAAGCTAGGGGTTTGACAGGAGGAACACCCCTAGCTCCCAATTGGTGCCAGATGTGAAGGTTCTGTAAGGTTCTACCGGGCTCAATTTAAGTAGGTAGTGTTCCCCCACCTCGCTAATGGGCTCCCTGCTGTTCTTCTCCAGGGCTGTGGCTGTAATCAGTGGACTTGCAGCTTTACGCTGGATGTGCAGTGGCGTCAGTGCTGCAGCGGCGGCAGGGAAGGTGCTTCAGCCCTCTGTGGGGTCCCTGCTGTGGCCTACCCTAAGCGTGGATGCCGTACCTGTGGGGAAGGAGGGGAACCACACTGCCCAGTGCCTGCAGAGGGCACCCCTCTGTGGTGAATGGTCCCTCCAACGGTCAGAAACTACCCTCTATGGCGCTGTGCTGCTGGAGCTGCCTGGCTGCTGAGGGAGCGGCGGGGGGGCCGGCAGTGCTAGGGAAGTAACTTTAGGCTGAAGGTCCTGGGTTGCTGCAGCGGGAGCCGCGGGTTTGTTGCCGCCGGTCAAGAACTACCTTTACGCCTCAGTGCTGCCTGCCCTCACTGGCTGGCTGCAGAAGGGGTTGCTGCATTTCCCCATACATAGCTTGTGGACTGCCTTGATCTGCTGCCCTTCCAACTCTGCTTGTCGGCCGCTGGCAGCGTGTGGTCTTCCAGTGCGTGGCCACAGTCCCTGGGGAAATACCATCATCAAGTACAAATGGGGATTTACCACTAAGCTGCTTATTTACAGGAATGGGGCATTCTAGGTAGCAGCATCAGAAGAGGAAGGCATCACCCTTCTGAAAGCATGGGATGCTCTGGTTGTGCATACGTCTCCAGCAGAACACGGAAGGCCCCCGCCCAAGACAGACCAAGAGCAGTCGACTGCCGATAAACACAGTAGTCACACCCAACCTCAAATTACTTCTTAAGCGTTAACATGTATAACTACACTTGTTAACTTAGCTAATCAGCGCTATGTCTTGTTGTTTGATATGCCTACCCCCTGTAATAATCATTCACCCGAGTACAGTAGGTACTGGTTGAACATTATTTTATTATATTGCTTCAGTAATGGTTTTTATGCTTTTTACTGTGTTAAGTATTGCTATTATCTTAGATTCAGGTACAAGAGGTCTCTCCTTTTCTTCAGATGTCTTACTTCCCTGACGGACCATGGTGGCATCTCAACATCTAGCCTCCCCACATAAAATATGCCCATCTCCATCTCATCACTAAATGTTAAAGGGGTTGTCTCACGAAAGCAAGTGGGGTTATACACTTCTGTATGGCCATATTAATGCACTTTGTAATATACATCGTGCATTAAATATGAGCCATACAGAAGTTATTCACTTACCTGCTCCGTTGCTAGCGTCCCCGTTGCCATGGTTCCGTCTAACTTCGGTGTCTTCTTGCTTTTTTAGACGCGCTTGCGCAGATGCATCTTCTCCCTTCGGCTGGTCTTGGAAGCATCAGCGTTTTGGCTCCGCCCCTTGTACGCATCATCGCGTAGCTCCGCCCCATGACGTGTGCCGGTTCCAGCCTCCTGATTGGCTGGAATCGGCACGTGATGGGGGCGGAGCTACGCGATGACGCGTACAAGGGGGCGGAGCCAAAACGCCGATGCTTCCAAGACCAGCCGAAGGGAGAAGATGCATCTGCGCAAGCGCGTCTAAAAAAGCAAGAAGACACCGAAGTTAGACGGAACCATGGCAACGGGGACGCTAGCAACGGAGCACGTAAGTGAATAACTTCTGTATGGCTCATATTTAATGCACGATGTATATTACAAAGTGCATTAATATGGCCATACAGAAGTGCATAGACCCACTTGCTTTCGTGAGACAACCCCTTTAAGGGGCTGAATAGCCCTTAGAAACGTAATTTGTTCTGGCGAAAGGCCCTTAGACTTCAGGCAGGTGTCTTCTTTGCGCAGGAAACACATTTTCTGAAACACAGACACCCCAAGTGTACCCACACCAAATTTCCAAATTTATTCCTAGCAAGAAAGAAGTTTTAATAGCTATAAGTCACTCAGTAGTTTTCTCCCAAAAGCAATCTATACACGGACCCAATGGGACACTTCATAATCTTAGTCTGCAAGATAAACGCTGCCATATACATGTTAGTAAACATCTATTTCCCTCCCAAAAGACAACCTAGATTCTGTATGCACATTCTAAAATAGCAGAGGTACACTGGTAATAGGAGGAGACTTGAACTAGACTCTACCACTAGTACCAGAATCCCGTCGCCTATTCCTTAGATTTTACACAGAGAAGGGCTGTATGATGCATGGAGATACCTTCATGGTTCAGAAAGGGACTACTCTTTTGTTTCCCTACCCGACTCCTCTAACTCCAGGATTGATATGTTCTTGCTGCCAAGAGGAGGGTTAGGGGGTGGGTCTCGCAGACCTAGATCGGAAACAATATGTGCTCAAACTATGCCCCTATATGCCTAATGCTTCAGGAGAGATTTAACCTTTCCCCATCCCACCCATGGAGACTTACCAAGTGCATCCTTAATCACCCCAAATATGACCAAACCCTTGAAAAAGAGTCGGCTAACGATTGTCAGACACTGGAAGTCAACTGGGGCTCCCTCAACCTCAGAGGTCATAAACTTGGGTCAATCAAACATTCCATCTGGAGGAAATCTACTCCCACGGGCCCACAAAGAATCCTTCTTGGATAGCCCTATGGATAGACGTTATGACCTCTAACCCCGCCTAGGTGTGGTTCGTGAGGTCGATTGGCAGATTGTTGGCTACAGAAGCCCCACACTGGGCCCACTGGAAACAAGTTTAGTGGGGCTCTGTTATATGCACTTTAGCCCACCAAAGAGATACAGCTAGGTCCCCCCTCTTCTTTTTAACATGCTTACTTGGGCATCTGACACAAAAGAATGTTCGTGAACCTGAACTGTTTACATGGTGTTTATTCTTTTCCCCCTTTTTGGTTTCTCTCCCACCCAACCCTGCCTTTTTCCACCCTCCCTCGTTTGTATGGAAAAAAAATATCTTAAATAAAATTCTAGAAAAAAAAAAAAATGCCACATTCAAGCACAGGTCTGCAAGGCCCCATTAAAATCAATGGGAGCATTGTACTGCGATTACTGCGGCGTTCAAAAATTGTATTTGGGAGAGTGGCACATAAATATATCTGTTTAGTATTCTGGTTTTCATGATCTCTTTATTCCACAGAGAAGGGAAATGCTTAAATAGAAATTCAGATTTTATATCCACACTTATCTGCCATACTGAGAAAACTGTCAATCACAGCAGGTGGGCACGGCCACATTGATCAAGCAGATGGTCCATCTATAAGTAGTGGTTTATATTGGTCAAGTAGGCAGGCAAGTTAGTAAAAGCACACCACTGGAGTAGACCGTAAACAGGTAAGCAGTAGAGCAGACAGCACAGTTTCTCGCCCACTTATCTCTCCTCCCTCACTCTACTGTGCACTCACCTTGCACTCTCTCTCTCTGTGTAAGCATATAAGTGCCCATGACAGTGCATATGTGAGTAGAATAAGGCTGTGACGCCACACAGTGTTTTATCGTGCACACTAATTTTATTTGTCGCTAGCAATTAATAATGATTTGTTTTTATTTTTCTTGTTTTGTTTGGACGCCAGTGCCCTTGGGCACAATTTGTAATTGTGAGTGGTCAAGTGTGAAATAATACAGAGCCAGATATTTTGCTTAAATTGTTATAAATACGGTATTAAATAAGGCCGGCTTCACACGAGCGTGACGGGCTCCGCCGCGGAATATTCCGCAGTGAAGCCCGTCACGGCGCCCCCCAGAGACCCCATACTTACCAGCGGAAGATAGCGTGAAGACGCTTCCCCGCCCACCGCGTCACATGACGCGGCCGGCCGTGTCACGTGATGCGCCGGCCGCGTCATATGACGCGGCGGCGGTAGGCGGGAAAGCGGTTTCACGCTATCTCTCGCTGTAACACAGCGGAAGATAGCGTGAACGGACGGCTTCCATTGACTGCAATGGAAGCCGTCAGTGCGTACACCCGCGGCAAATAGAGCATGCTGCGGGTGAGGACGGGAGATTTCACAGTTCGAAATTCCGCGGTGGAATTTCGCATCGTGAGCATTGAGCTATTAGGTTCAATAGAACCTAATAGCAGGGGGCAACGCAGCGGATTTTTGCCGCGAATTTACGCGGCGTAAATCCGTTCGTGGGAAGGAGGCCTAAGGCAGTTAAATGAGGTAGTTTTCTTCATCACATTCAGTGCATACAAAGGGATACACAAATTGCAACAATGTAGACCCTTGTGTTCAACTCATTCATATGCTGGGAGCTTACTCTGGCTTTCTTCTCTCTATCCTTCTTCATATTTACATCTCTTATTTTATTTTTTTTATTCAATGTCAAAGCTGTCTCTCCTTAGTTACTCACGGTTTCTCAGATTTCTCTCGTTTCTCTCTCACTGATCTCGGTCTCCTTTCACTTCCATCTCCTGCCTGGCACTTTCTTTTTTCGGGTGCTTCTTTTTTCTGGCGCTCTCTCTCTGCCTGTCACAAATCGCAGCATGTCTTATCTTTCTGCAATATCGCCCATTGTCTTCAATGTGGCCAGCAGCAGCGCGACCCCATTGAAAGAAACAGGGGAACTCTGAGATCCTCTGCTGTGACAGCCCTGGCATGGGGGAATCCCTTCAGCCGCAACGGGGATGAAGGGATTCCCCGTAGTGATGCAAGGTTGTTTTCACATGAAAATGCCTCGCATTCACGGGGCTTTCACATGGATGCCGAGGGCAATATTGGGCCGTGAATCATGACCAAATATTGCCCTCACCCGTGTGAAACTAGCCTTACAGCAGAATGATTGTTTTTTTTCTGGGCTCAGTTTACTAAGGCCAGTTATTTGACTAATATAAACACAAGCATCGAAATGTGAGGGCAAGTAACATATTGACATCATTAACTGGGTCCAGTAACTTGACCAGTGTAAATCAGGCCGCGGCGGAGCTCGTCACGGCGCCCCCCAGAGACCCCATACTTAGCTGCGGATCCGGCATCTTCCATCCTGCATGACGCTTCGGCACGCATGCACTGCGCCGGCCGCATCATATGACACGCGTCACATGGCAGGGAAGCGGTTTCACGCTATCTTCTGCTGTGCTACAGCGGAAGATAACCTGACGGATGGGCTTCTATTGACTGCGATCTAAGCCGTCCGCGCGTACACCCGCGGCAAATAGAGCATGCCGCGGGTGAGGACGGGTGATTTCACGATGCGGAATTCCGCGATGGAATTCTGCACTGTGAGCATTGAGCTATTAGGTTTAATAGAACCTAATAGCTGCGGGCAACGAGGCGGAAATCCGTCCGTGGGAAGGAGGCCTAAGGGTTCTTTCACGCAACCCGATCATTCTTCAGATTCTGAACAATGATTGTTCAGTGTAAATTCCCAAGGTGATATGGGAGAATGATAATTCATTTATCCTGCAGTTTCTGTAGGCATAAACACAAAGCGAGGATCGGCCGGTGTAAACAGGCTGTGGTTCCTCTATGAACAGCAGCCTAATTATGGTGAATGGAAGCGAGTGGACCAGAGATCATTCTAGCCCGCTCCGCCTGCCGTCACTAAGAGTTTATCGCTGGGACGATTGTCCGGCACTGAAGTGCCGGACAGAAATACCATGTAAGAGGACACATGTCCATGGGCGATGCAGTATCCCGTGGCGAAGCTCAGCCACGGGAGCTGGAGCCGCCGTCGAATCTCCACCGGTCAGCTCTATCTAATAGATAGGCTGACCCCGGAGAATGGGGGCAATTCGCAGCATGCCGCAAATTACCCACTCGTGGACAGGTGCCGACGCTTTCCAATGCTATGGAAAGCGTAGGCCGGTATGATTCGCCGGCGGTTTACCGCCGTCAAAATCACTGCCGTGGACAGGGGGCCTAAGGCCTCATGTCCACAGGCGGATCAGATTCCACATGCGGGAGCCCACAGCAGAATCCAACGCTGCCTGTGGCCGAGGACACTGTGGGTCTCCTACTTCCACTTACCCATCTGTGTCTCTTTTCTTCACTGCGGATGTGTCATGGAAGTGCCAGCAATTCAAATCTGCATACTTTAACTTACAGACGCCCATGTATCCTTCGATTCGCCGATGTTCAGCGCGGATTCCACAAATCTGATCCGTCTGTGGACATTGGGCACAAGGGTGTCAAGGTCCACACCATGCATGCAGATTTTGACCAGGAATCTACTGCGTATCTACAGCTGATTTTAGTAGCTACCGTGTTTCCCTGAAAATAAGACCTAGTAGAGGTTTTGCTGAAGTCCTAAATATAAGGCCTTCCTTGAAAGTAAGACCTAGCTTTGAGTCTGCTGTGATGAGCTCCCCCTGGTGGCCAGTAGCTACAATACTATCCCTGCTGTATAAGTGGTCCAGGAACTGCTGTGGGTGATTGTTAAGGTCTCCAGACAGTGTGTGGGAGCCAGGTACTTTACAGCCCTTATTTTTTGCAGCCCTGTGAGAGAGTCAGGCAACCAGTGTGTCACTTTGATTCTTTAGGGGGTGATCGTTACAGTCTCCAGACAGTGTGTACATGGAAATAATAGTAGTAACAAGAAATTCTTGATAGGATTCACAGTTTGTCTGGTTATGCTGGTTTGTGATGACAACTACTGTACAGTATATAATACATGTTAATTTTTTTGTTCAACAATAAGTGTGAATTCTTTTTTATGGAAAAATAAGACATCCCCTGAAAATAAGACCTAGCACATCTTTGGTAACAAAAATTATTTTATAAGACACTCTCTCTTATTTTTCGGGGAAACTGGGTATGTCCCTCCCAGTCACCTTGGAACACATTTAACTGTTGGCGTACCGCAGCACAGGCTCCCCAGCAGCCTTTAGTGAGCGCCAAACCACTGGTCACGTGATTCCACATCACATCCCATCCTCACTAGAGGCTGTCGAGGGGCCTGTGCTGTGGAGTGGGTTTTTATACATAATTTGCCACGAGGACGACATGGGGCCCCCAATCTCTGGATCGGCAAGGGTCTAAGCAGTGAGTCCGCCACCGTTTAACAAGTTATCTTTTATAAGTCTGAAGCACAAAATGCAACGGAGTAGGAAGCAAATTAATAAATACGTGTTCCTTGCATGAGAGTATAGTGTATAAAAAATTATTCCATATACAATGTTGTGTGGCAGATTTCAATGCCTAAGAGAACTCAAAATCACAATAATGGGGTGGAGGAACATGTAAAAAGGTAAAGTGTTTATATCACAGTAAGGCCGGGCTCACATGAGCGTATCTAGTAGGGTGCGGGCTATGTGATATACACGGGTGGCCTGCAGCCAATACACAATGACATTGGTACTGCATGCGGGCTGCCTATCTCCATGTATCTGCTTAGTGTATATGTACACGTGATACGCTTCAAGATAGAACATGCTGTGTTTTTCCTTGCGTGCATAATATATGAAATTTGTGCGAGCTGCATCATGGCTACCTATGCAATATTGGTACAAAGTTGTTAGGGAGAGTCAGGGCTCCTTCACACTGGCAAGCGGCTACCCTGGCCCCAGTGAAAACAATGGGCGACAGAGCAGATTTTCTTAGCGCTGCGAGCCTCGAATGAAGAAATCGCTAATGAGAACGAAACCATTGAAAATCATTGGTTTCATAATCCATGCGTTTTCACTCACTCTTGCATCGCTAGAAAACCTATCGCAATTGTGTAAGAGCCCTAAATATTCAGAATTTGCTCCAATCTGGAACTGTTCCTAGCGGGTTACGCCTCACCCCTCGAGTTCATGTAAGAACACCTTCTAGTGGATATAATCTACAAGATGACCTTTGTTCAAGATAAACTTTCTTTGTCAGAACTTCCTTTTTGGCTGTCAAGATGGTATGCGGAGTCTTTAAAGATAATCTGTCACCACATTTCACCCTTGTAAATCCATTCCTGGTATAGATCAGGAAATTGGCGTCAAAAACCCGCATCTGTGACTCCCATCAGCTTCTGAATTTAACAGTATAAAAATTGAACACATTAAAGGGGTTGTCCCGCGGCAGCAAGTGGGTCTATACACTTCTGTATGGCCATATTAATGCACTTTGTAATGTACATTAATTATGAGCCATACAGAAGTTATAAAAAGTTTTTTACTTACCTGCTCCGTTGCTAGCGTCCTCGTTCCCATGGAGCCGACTAATTTTCGCCCTCCGATGGCCAAATTAGCCGCGCTTGCGCAGTCCGGGTCTTCTGCTCTCTTCAATGGAGCCGCTCGTGCAGAATGCCGGCTCCGTGTAGCTCCGCCCCGTCACGTGCCGATTCCAGCCAATCAGGAGGCTGGAATCGGCAATGGACCGCACAGAAGAGCTGCGGTCCACGGAGGGAGGAGATCCCGGCGGCCATCTTCAGCAGGTAAGTATGAAGACGCCGGACCGCCGGGATTCAGGTAAGCGCTGAGCGGTTTGTTTTTTTAACCCCTGCATCGGGGTTGTCTCGCGCCGAACGGGGGGGGGGGGGGGGGGGGGGGGTAAAAAAAAAAAACCGTTTCGGCGCGGGACAACCCCTTTAAGGCAATTAGATCCCAATGGTCCGGTGGACGCATCCACATGGTTCCAGACACCCAGTCTTCTCTATAGCCTAGCCCCGCTCTTCCCTTTGTTTGATGGCATGTCCTAACATCACCTACATGCCAGTGGAGATGCCACTACCATGGAAGTCAACTTTAAAGGTATGCGAGGCATAGTAGATATAGCCTCGGAACACTAATTTCCTACCCTGCAGCATGCTAGCAATAGGTTACCAAGAAAACCTGGTGACGAGCTTCTTCATTTATCTAGGCCATGACAGCACCGTAAGGAAGGTCTGTGAAATGTCCAATAATGTAATTTTACTCTAGTGTTAACCCTTTCCGATCAACCGTCTGAAGACATTACGATTTAAGGCTGTACAGCTCCGATGTTGGAAGACGTTCGTCAGGGTTCTGTTACTGTATATTGCCAGCCTCTCTTTTGTTGGAGCCTATCCAATGTGCCACCTCATGCAGTACTGCCTTTAGCCAGCATATAGCCCCATTGCGCAATGGCACAAAAAGAGTAAGCCCCCTAGGAAAACTAGGATACAAATTGGATTGGAAAGGGTTAAAATTAGGCCCAAATCAGTTAAAGGGGTTGTCCCGCGCCGAAACGGGTTTTTTTTTTTTTTCAATAGCCCCCCCGTTCGGCGCGAGACAAACCCGATGAAGGGGTTTAAAAAAACAAACGGATAGTACTTACCCGAATCCCCGCGCTCCGGTGACTTCTTACTTACCTTGCGAAGATGGCCGCCGGGATCTTCACCCACGGTGGACCACAGGTCTTCTCCCATGGTGCACCGTGGGCTCTGTGCGTTCCATTGCCGATTCCAGCCTCCTGATTGGCTGGAATCGGCACATGTAACGGGGGCGGAGCTACGTGATGATGCGTACAAGGGGGTGGAGCCAGAACGCCGGCTCGTGCCGGAGCGAAGAGATGGGAGAAGACCCTTCTGCGCAAGCGCGTCTAATCAGGAGATTAGACGCTGAAATTAGACGGAGCCATGGAGACGGGGACGCCAGCGCAGGGAAGGTAAGTGAATAACTTCTGTATGGCACATATTTAATGCACAATGTATATTACAAAGTGCATTTATATGGCCATACAGAAGTATATAACCCCACTTGCTTTCACGGGACAACCCCTTTAAGGCTGGCGGCACATGATCTGTCGTATTCCGCATGCGGGAGCCTGCAGCAGAATCCAACCCTGTGCCCAGCCAGCATCTGCGTGTACCTCTTATTCTTTTTCTGTACCGCAGATGGTCCGCACAGCGAGATGTTAGACAAGCACAGTACAGTTTTATTTTCTTAAAGCCATGCTTTACCTATGTTGTAACTAGGCAATGGTGTGGGTACCCGCGACTTTTCTGCACTGTCATTGCGGAAGGGCTGCGGGTCGGACGGCTTCCACTGACTTCAATGGAAGCCATCCGTGTGAAATCTGCACTGAAATGCAGCATGCCGCAATTTTCCTCTGCAAGCGGAAAACCGCTATTTGAATGGTGTTCTTGCGCAGGAAAAAAAAAAACAAAGACGCTTTTTCAATGCATGCTATGGCATTAAATCATACTGCAGGGAGCGATCAATGCATTGCATGTTCATGTCCTCTCTAGGAACTAAAAAAAAAAGTCAGGTTAAAAGAGTTTTACTAATTATTAAAAAAAATAAAGTCAGATCTCTCAAAGCAAGGCCAAATGCACACGGCCGGGTCGGATTCTGCCCAGCCAGTGACCCCTGTGGATCCCTGCATACCTGTCTGAATCTACCTTGCGAATGTGCCATCCGGCACGTGCGCAGTACAGATGATACCGCGCCGTCACTAGGCGATGATGCGAATTCCGTGGCCTGTACGCAGTGACCGCTCCGGACAGGCCACGGATCGGAGGGCTTTCATTGACTTCAATAGAAGGCATCCGCGCTGAAAAAGAACATGTTGTGATTTTCCCTCCGCGAGCAGAAAAATCGTGATTAAATTTCCACTCATGGACAGCGAAAAGCGATTTTCTATAGCATGTCTATGGGCAGTATTTACTGCGGAATCCAGAGACGGACGCCCGCTCCGGATTCCGCAATGCAAATACGCACCTGTGCAGGTGGCCTTATTCATCATTTACCTGGCATGGTGTCGTCAGAAAAAACGCCAGAATTGTGCTTTGTTGGTCAACCCATCTTCAAAAAAAAAAGTCATGAAAAATGATCAAAAAGTCGTAAGTAGTAGTGTATCTTGACGCCACCAGAAGCCAGGGATTTGACGGGTGGAACGCCCCTCTCACACCCCCAGTTCCTGATAGGGTTAAGAGACGAAGCTCCTAGCAGCACAGTGTAAATTGATGGCTGGCTGCCCTAGGCTGACGGTGACTTCAATGTTACCGGTGTAAGCTACCAGCATTAACATGTAATAATGAGAATTAACCATCAGGCTAAGGCAGGAGGGCAGCCAGTCATCAATGCAGACGCTGCAGCAATCAGTGTGAGCGGAGCAGCCGTCCCCGACTCCCAGGCGGCCGCCGCCTCAGTGCAGAGTTGCGGCAGCCGGCGCAGAGCCTCTGCTACATGATGGCCGCTCACCGGCATGATGCCGCTGGCCACGCATCTGTTCAGCCGTCGGGACGGCGGCTGAATGCTGCGTCCCAGCAGCCGCCGCAGGCTCTATGTCCCTGACGGCCAATCCACCCCCTCATGTCTGCAAAAGTAGACGCTGCCCACGCATCTGCTGCTCCGCTGCCTGAACAGCCGGCCGCCCCTCACTACTGCGTCCTGACAGCTGCCGCTGCTTCTGTTTTCCCTGCCGCCTGCTCATCCAGTACCAAAGTGGCCGCTGGGCACACGTGCTGCTCCAATGTCGGAACAGCCAGGCCACCCGCCAACTCCTCTCTGCTACGTCCCAGCTGCCATCCCGACTGAATGCTTAGTGGCCTTCCAGAACTCCAATCACTGACAGGGGGCATCACTTCCCTGTCAATCTTGATTCCACCAGGATTTTCTGGTGGCGTCAAGATACACTAATACCAAAGTCGTATATACTACAGAATGGTACCAATGTAAACTACAGGACAATTCGTAAAGAACGTCCCCTCGCACAACAATGTTGACAAAAAAAATTTAAAAGTTATGCCTGTCAGAAGATGGGGGCAGAAAATAATTTTAAAAAATTAAATAAGTTTGAAAATAAATAAAATAGTACAGCAAAAAACCCCGACTATTTGTTTGGTATCGTATTATTCGTATTGACTCACAGAATAGAGATATCAGGTCATTTGTTGTTTTAAGGGGGGAGGGGGGCTGGGCCATGTCCTGAAGGCCTCATGCCCTCGGCCGTGTTGGACTCTGCCAGCGGAATATCACAGAGGAGTCTGACATGGTGCCCCTCAAAGACACCATACTCACCTCTCCGGATCCGCCGCTAGAGTCCCGTCTGGTGCAGTGCAGCGCATGACGCATATTCCCGTGATACTTCCGACGTGCTCACAGTGGAAGCATCGTGGGACAAACGACTTCCATTGACTACAATGGAAGTCGGCCGTGCGCATTTCGATGGAAGATAGAACACGTCACCATTTCCTTCACACTGCGGAAATCCGCAGTAGAATTCCATAGCGGGAGCATTAGAGGGCAGAAAGCTATTAGGTTCTATAGAACTTAATAGCTATGGAATAGCGCCGCAGGAAACGCAGAAGAAATCCGTTCGTGGGCATTAGCTCTAAGGCCTCATGTTCACGGGGAAAATCAGGCCCACGCGGATTTCTGCTGCAGATGCACTATAATTGTCTTTTTTTAAAATGCGGGAGATCAATTGAGATATGAGCTCCTGCACGCTTGAACCGCACTAAAATAGAGCATTTCGCGTTTTTTTCCCGCGCGTGAAATCCGCAAATCACTTAAAATACCATCCGCGGCTATTTAATTAACCGCGGATGGTCAATGCTTTCCTATGGGATGCGGATTAGCATTTTTTTTCCACACGCGGATTTCCTAAAAATAATTTCTTCATGGATATGAAGCCTTAGGGGTTAATCTTAGTAATTAATCAGACTGAACAGTCGGTGCTGCAGGAGTATCACAGAATGCTAAAGATGGCCGTACAATAAGTTAGGCCGGGGGCGTGGCCTGCTAGTGTCCGGAGAGCATATTACCAAAGGAGGCCTGAGTTCTCCTATGGGGCCGATTCAGCCAATCAGCTGGCTGGAATCGGCACCACGTGACACAGCGGCGTGCCCGCGCATTGCCGTGCACAGGATTGTGCTGCCTGAGTTCTCCTGTGCGGCCGATTCAGCCAACAGCGGCGTGCCCGCGCATTGCCGTGCACAGGATTGTGCTTTGCCCGCGCTTTCACATGTTCAGTGCCTTGCCATGCACTCGTGTGGACACAGGATTGTGCCTTGCCCGCGGTTTACATGCCACTCGTGTGTGGCACAGAGAGTTATTGATTTGGCAGGTATTTTTTGTGCTTTTTGGCAGGTATTTTTTGTGCTTTTTGGCAGGTATTTTTTGTGCTTTTTGGCAGGTATTTTTTGTGCTTTTTGGCAGGTTTTTTTTGTGCTTTTTGGCAGGTTTTTTTTGTGCTTTTGCCAAAGGTGATTATTTCTTTTGCGCACGTGGATTTGCCAGCGGAAGTTTTACATCTTTTGCGCAAGTGGATTTGCCAGCGGACGTTTTACACAGGACTACTAAAAGCCAAGGTAAGCTGCTGCATCTGCTCATTTAATTGCGCTCTTACTTCCCCTGCGCGCATTGGCGGAGAGGCGGCCAATTCTGCATGCCGCTGCATTGTCCACGAGCGCGATCCCCAGCATGCCGCTGCATTGTCGCCGCGATCCCCAGCATGCCGCTGCATTGTCCACGAGCGCGATCCCCAGCATGCCGCTGCATTGTCGCTGCGATCCCCAGCATGCCGCTGCATTATCGCCATGCCGCTGCATTGTCCACGAGCGCGATCCCCAGCATGCCGCTGCATTGTCGCCGCGATCCCCAGCATGCCGCTGCATTGTCGCCGCGATCCCCAGCATGCCGCTGCATTGTCGCCGCAATCCCCAGCATGCCGCTGCATTGTCGCCGCAATCCCCAGCATGCCGCTGCATTGTCCACGAGCGCGATCCCCCAGCATGCCACTGCATTGTCGCCATGCAGCTGCATTGTCCACGAGCGCGATCCCCAGCATGCCGCTGCATTGTCGCCGCGATCCCCAGCATGCCGCTGCATTGTCGCCGCGATCCCCAGCATGACGCTGCATGCATGGTCGCCGCTGCATTGTCCACGAGCGCGATCCCCAGCATGCCGCTGCATTGTCGCCGCGATCCCCAGCATGCCGCTGCATGCATGGTCGCCGCTGCATTGTCCACGAGCGCGATCCCCAGCATGCCGCTGCATTGTCGCCGCATTGTCGCCGCGATCCCCAGCATGCCGCTGCATGCATGGTCGCCGCTGCATTGTCCACGAGCACGATCCCCAGCATGCCGCTGCATTGCTATGTGTGGAGACGCGGTTACCAGAGATTTGTGCGCTGTGCGCTGCTACGTGTGGAGACAACACCCAAGATTTGTGCGCTACGTGTGGTGAGTACGTCACCTGAGATTTGCGTGACGCCACCTGACGCAACCTGTCTTTTTTTTGCAGATTTGTGCGCCTTATTGCAAAATAACGTGTGGAGAGGATCCTGACGTTTGGACGCGTTTCGAGAAGAATTTCGCTTCGCTCGGACACCATCTGACATCACTCAGCGAGGTAAGCTGCTGCATCTGCCAAATTTTTCATTGCTTGCATATGCTCATGTGTACATGCATGCGTGCCTGTATGCGTACATGCATGCATGCCTTATGCGTACATGCGTGCCTGCGTGTATGCGTACGTGCGTGCCTGTATGCCTATGTGCGGGCATGCGTGCCGTATGCGTGCGGGCATGCGTGCCGTATGCGTGCCGTATGCGTGCGGGCATGCGTGCCGTATGCGTGCGGGCATGCGTGCATGCCTTATGCGTGCGGGCATGCGTGCATGCCTTATGCGTGCGGGCATGCCTTATGCGTGCGTGCATGCCTTATGCGTGCGGGCGTGCCTTATGCGTGCGGGCATGCGTGCCTTATGCGTGCGGGCATGCGTGCCTTATGCGTGCGGGCATGCGTGCCTTATGCGTGCGGGCATGCGTGCATGCCTTATGCGTGCGGGCATGCGTGCATGCCTTATGCGTGCGGGCATGCGTGCATGCCTTATGCGTGCGGGCATGCCTTATGCGTGCGGGCGTGCATGCCCTTGTGCGTGCGGGCATGCGGGCATGCCCTTGTGCGTGCGGGCATGCGTGCATGCCCTTGTGCGGGCATGCGTGCCTGCATGCCTGCATGCATGCCTGTGTGCGTGCGTGCATGCCTTGTGCGTGCATGCATGCCTGTGTGCGTGCGTGCCTTATGCGTGAGTGCATGCCTTATGCGTACATGCATGCCTGTATGCGTGCGTGCATGCATTATGCGTACATGCGCGCATTATGCGTACATGCACGCATTATGCGTACACGCATGCCTGTATGTGTACACGCATGCCTTATGTGTACACGCATGCCTTATGTGTACACGCATGCCTCTGTGTACACGCATTCCTGTATGCGTACACACATGCGTGGCTGTATGCCTATGTGCGTGCATGCGTGCCTTGTGCGTACAGGCATGCGTGCGTGCCTGTATGCGTACAGGCATGCGTGCGTGCCTGTATGCGGACATGCACGCGTGCCTGTATGCGGACATGCACGCGTGCCTGTATGCGGACATGCACGCGTGCCTGTATGCGGACATGCACGCGTGCCTGTATGCGGACATGCACGCGTGCCTGTATGCGGACATGCACGCGTGCCTGTATGCGGACATGCACGCGTGCCTGTATGCGGACATGCACGCGTGCCTGTATGCGGACATGCACGCGTGCCTGTATGCGGACATGCACGCGTGCCTGTATGCGGACATGCACGCGTGCCTGTATGCATGCATTTATGTATAGATGCACGCATGCGTGTACATGCATGCAGATGCACACATGCATGCATAGATGCACACATGCATGTATGTATGTATAGATGCATGCATAATTCTTCTGACCTGGTTGGGGGAGTAGTGGTCATTGTAAGTGGGTTGAGCGGATCTAGGAATCAGTAATACTGGTGGGATGTGACTGTTAACCTGCTGATTTCTCGTCATTTCCTGCAGATCTGACGTCCTTGAGAACGGGAAGGCTGGCAGACAGTGAAGAGACCCTCGTCGTTCAGCAATCTTTAAACCCTTCTTTTAATGCACTGTTTTTTTCCCAGTGACTCCCTTGTTTTTAATACGCTGTTTAAAAAAAATAATTATGACGGAGGATCCTGAAAAACTGCACAATATTTTACTGCAATGCATTAAACAGAAAAGACCCATAAACACAGCGGCCTTTTGTCTATGTCACAAAGGCTGCTAGGTGTCATAATTAAGGATGAGCGAGTATACTTGCTAAGGTACTACTCGTTCAAGTAATGTGCCTTAGCCGAGTATCTCCCTGCTCGTCCTTAAAGATTCGGGGGCCGCCGCGAGGGAGAGCGGGGAGGAACGGAGGGGAGATCTCTCTCTATCTCCCCTGCGACTCACCTGTCAGTCGCAGCGGTCCCCGAATCTTTATGGACGAGCAGGGAGATACTCGTCTAAGGCACATTACTTGAACGAGTAGTGCCTTAGCGAGTATACTCGCTCATCCTTAATTATGACACCTAGCAGCCTTTGCAAACTTGGATTGGTGTAGGAAAACTAAGTGTTCCTCAAAATTCTGAAAAGTAATGTTAAATTTGTACGTCTCCTAGATGGAAAAAATAAATGTACAAAAGTTTTAAACCGTGCATCCAGAATAAAGTGAACAGATGGAAATCTATATGTTCGCAGAGATTTGTACAGAATGTTGGCACTTATTTTATATATGACATTTGACAATGTGAAAAAATGAAAATTCAAAATTGTGCAAAGTAACAATTTTAATAAATATACACAACTTTTAACAGTCCTTTTTTACTACCTAACAGAAGTACAACAAGGGGAAGAAAAAAATGTCACAGTCACTTGGATATGCAAAACCTTTACGGACTTATGATATGTCAAGTGACACATGTAAAGTTCCAAGTTTTCAGTCTGTCACTAAGGCGCAAACAGGCTTGTTCTCTAAGGGGATAAATAGCTTAGTGTATAAACTGTGAACCGACTAACGAGGGACAGTGAGCAGCATCACATGCAACCTGACATCTTCATCGTACTGCTCCATCAGATCCTGATGATGGATTTCCATAGCAGGTGATGGGCCATTTCCAGCTTTTAAGCGTCCTCCTGAGCCAACATCTGGGAACTTCTGGCTCTCTGGTGATTCAACTCTGTGGTTGCGAGCACCGGAAACGGTTACCACAGTGCAAGATTCTGACCAAAACGTATCAGCTGACCTAGAAGGAGGAAGAAAAAAAAAATTAACCCTGCCTGCAATTGGCTTAATTCCGTGGGTTTTCCTAGTTCTTGCACTGTCCCTGCTTTTCTTCACTCCTACTTTAATAGATAAAGACATCGTATTTGGACAATTGGTATGTTTCTCCGAAGGTTGGTGCAGTATTGGGATGGAACCTGTACGTTTGCTTAAAAAAAGGAATTAAATGCTCAAATCTAATGTTATGTCTTTTTCGCCCAATAAGACGAATTTAACACAGCAAGTGTGTGAGAGAGAGAGAGGGGGTGGCTGAGTAAGTGGGTGAGCATACATGCATGTATACATACATGCACGCATACAGGCATGCATGCACACAGGAACGCGTGCGTGTACGCATACAGGCACGCGTGCGTGTACGCATAAGGCATGCACGCATACAGGCACGCGTGCGTGTACGCATAAGGCATGCACGCACGCACATAGGCATACAGGCATGCATGCGTGTACGCATACAGGCATGCATGCACGCACATAGGCATACAGGCATGCATGCGTGTATGCATACAGGCATGCGTGTATGCATACAGGCATGCGTGTACGCATAATGCGTGTACGCATAATGCGTGTACGCATAATGCGTGTACGCATAATGCGTGTACGCATAATGCGTGTACGCATAATGCGTGTACGCATAATGCGTGTACGCATAATGCGTGTACGCATAATGCGTGTACGCATAATGCGTGTACGCATAATGCGTGTACGCATAATGCGTGTACGCATAATGCGTGTACGCATAATGCGTGTACGCATAATGCGTGTACGCATAATGCGTGTACGCATAATGCGTGTACGCATAATGCGTGTACGCATAATGCGTGTACGCATAATGCGTGTACGCATAATGCGTGTACGCATAATGCGTGTACGCATAATGCGTGTACGCATAATGCGTGTACGCATAATGCGTGTACGCATAATGCGTGTACGCATAATGCGTGTACGCATAATGCGTGTACGCATAATGCGCGTACGCATAATGCGCGTACGCATAATGCGCGTACGCATAATGCGCGTACGCATAATGCGCGTACGCATAATGCGCGTACGCATAATGCGCGTACGCATAATGCGCGTACGCATAATGCGCGTACGCATAATGCGCGTACGCATAATGCGCGTACGCATAATGCGCGTACGCATAATGCGCGTACGCATAATGCGCGTACGCATAATGCGCGTACGCATAATGCGCGTACGCATAATGCGCGTACGCATAATGCGCGTACGCATAATGCGCGTACGCATAATGCGCGTACGCATAATGCGCGTACGCATAATGCGCGTACGCATAATGCGCGTACGCATAATGCGCGTACGCATAATGCGCGTACGCATAATGCGCGTACGCATAATGCGCGCATAAGGCATGCACGCATAATGCGCGCATAAGGCATGCACGCACGCATAAGGCATGCACGCATAAGGCATGCATGCCCGCACGCATAAGGCATGCAGGCACGCATGCCCGTACGCACAAGGCATGCACGCATGCCCGCACAAGGGCATGCACAAGGCATGCACGCATGCCTGCACGCATGCCTGCACGCATAAGGCATGCACGCATGCCCGCACGCATAAGGCATGCACGCATGCCCGCACGCATAAGGCATGCACGCATGCCCGCACAAGGCACGCATGCCCGCACGCATAAGGCACGCATGCCCGCACGCATAAGGCACGCATGCCCGCACGCATAAGGCACGCATGCCCACACGCATAAGGCATGCAGGCACGCATGCCCGTACGCACAAGGCATGCACGCATGCCCGCACAAGGGCATGCACAAGGCATGCACGCATGCCCGCACGCATAAGGCACGCATGCCCGCACGCATAAGGCACGCATGCCCGCACGCATAAGGCACGCATGCCCGCACGCATAATGCATGCATGCACGCATAATGCATGCACGCATGCCCGCACGCATAAGGCATGCACGCATGCCCGCACGCATAAGGCATGCATGCCCGCACGCATAAGGCATGCACGCGCAAGGCATGCACGCATGTCCGCACGCATAAGGCATGCACGCATGCCCGCACGCATAAGGCATGCACGCATGCCCGCACGCATACGGCATGCACGCATGCCCGCACGCATACGGCATGCACGCATGCCCGCACGCATACGGCATGCACGCATGCCCGCACGCATACGGCACGCATGCCCGCACGCATACGGCACGCATGCCCGCACATAGGCATACAGGCAGGCACGCATAAGGCATGCATGCATGTACGCATACAGGCATGTACGCATACAGGCACGCATGCATGTACACATGAGCATATGCAAGCAATGAAAAATTTGGCAGATGCAGCAGCTTACCTCGCTGAGTGATGTCAGATGGTGTCCGAGCGAAGAGAAATTCTTCTCGAAACGCGTCCAAACGTCAGGATCCTCTCCACACGTTATTTTGCAATAAGGCGCACAAATCTGCAAAAAAAGACAGGTTGCGTCAGGTGGCGTCACGCAAATCTCAGGTGACGTACTCACCACACGTAGCGCACAAATCTTGGGTGTTGTCTCCACACGTAGCAGCGCACAGCGCACAAATCTCTGGTAACCGCGTCTCCACACATAGCAATGCAGCGGCATGCTGGGGATCGTGCTCGTGGACAATGCAGCGGCGACCATGCATGCAGCGGCATGCTGGGGATCGCGGCGACAATGCAGCGGCAAGCTGGGGATCGCGCTCGTGGACAATGCAGCTGCATGGCGACAATGCAGTGGCATGCTGGGGGATCGCGCTCGTGGACAATGCAGCGGCGACCATGTATGCAGCGGCATGCTGGGGATCGCGGCGACAATGCAGCGGCATGCTGGGGATTGCGGCGACAATGCAGCGGCATGCTGGGGATTGCGGCGACAATGCAGCGGCATGCTGGGGATCGCGGCGACAATGCAGCGGCATGCTGGGGATCGCGGCGACAATGCAGCGGCATGCTGGGGATCGCGGCGACAATGCAGCGGCATGCTGGGGATCGCGCTCGTGGACAATGCAGCGGCATGGCGATAATGCAGCGGCATGCTGGGGATCGCAGCGACAATGCAGCGGCATGCTGGGGATCGCGCTCGTGGACAATGCAGCGGCATGCTGGGGATCGCGCTCGTGGACAATGCAGCGGCATGGCGAAAATGCAGTGGCATGCTGGGGATCGCGCTCGTGGACAATGCAGCGGCATGCTGGGGATCGCGGCGACAATGCAGCGGCATGCTGGGGATCGCGCTCGTGGACAATGCAGCGGCATGCAGAATTGGCCGCCTCTCCGCCAATGCGCGCAGGGGAAGTAAGAGCGCAATTAAATGAGCAGATGCAGCAGCTTACCTTGGCTTTTAGTAGTCCTGTGTAAAACGTCCGCTGGCAAATCCACTTGCGCAAAAGATGTAAAACTTCCGCTGGCAAATCCACGTGCGCAAAAGAAATAATCACCTTTGGCAAAAGCACAAAAAAAACCTGCCAAAAAGCACAAAAAAAACCTGCCAAAAAGCACAAAAAATACCTGCCAAAAAGCACAAAAAATACCTGCCAAAAAGCACAAAAAATACCTGCCAAAAAGCACAAAAAATACCTGCCAAAAAGCACAAAAAATACCTGCCAAATCAATAACTCTCTGTGCCACACACGAGTGGCATGTAAACCGCGGGCAAGGCACAATCCTGTGTCCACACGAGTGCATGGCAAGGCACTGAACATGTGAAAGCGCGGGCAAAGCACAATCCTGTGCACGGCAATGCGCGGGCACGCCGCTGTTGGCTGAATCGGCCGCACAGGAGAACTCAGGCAGCACAATCCTGTGCACGGCAATGCGCGGGCACGCCGCTGTGTCACGTGGTGCCGATTCCAGCCAGCTGATTGGCTGAATCGGCCCCATAGGAGAACTCAGGCCTCCTTTGGTAATATGCGTCCGGAGAGCACGAGACTCTGCACTCCTGAATGCCCTGCCATAATCATCCCCATGTAGACTGCTGGGGCTCCATACCTGCAACCATGGGCAAGCGGGTGGGCCTGGCACCACGCGGGTGAAGACAGAGCTGGGATGGAGCTGTATCTTCGCTCTTCTTCCTGGGAGTCCCAAGATGGCGCCGGTGGGGGACGACAGCATTCTTCCCCCGCCGCCAGTGAGTGTTCAGGAAGCACAAAACATCCCCAGGAGCTCCATTCAATACAAGGGCTGACCCCCGCCCCGCCCCCCTTCCATCCCTGCAGAGCCTGGAGCTGCAAGCAGGGACACAGCCGAGATCAGGTATCAGCTGCAGCTAGCTGGCGAGTTAACCCCTGGCTTCCTGCAGCAGCAGAGCACTGCTACATCTCATTGCACGCACCACAGCCCAGACCCTGCTCTGCATGACGGCTGGGATTGGAAAGCCCAAATCAAGCCATTATATACAGATCAACGGTTTCCTTCAGAGGATGGAAGCTTCCCTCTAAAGAGACATTTCTGCTTTACAGTAGGATATCCAAGAGGTCGGGGAAGTACAGGATCAGATCTTAGCCACCATGCTACACACAGGCAGGCTTTACAGCAGGGTTCCCAAACTTTTTCAGCCATGGAGCCCCTTTTGAAGCAAAGGTTTCTCATGGAGCCCCGTGGAGGGTGTGGCCAGGTTAGGGGCGTGACTTGTCACCTCTATTGGCCCCAGTAGCAATAGCATCCCTTATATTTGCACCAGTAGTAATAGCATCCCCTATATTGACCCCAGTAGTAATAGGTGACCCCTATTGCGTCCCAGTAGTAATAATGTCCCCTCTATTGGCCCCAATAGTAATAGCATCCCCTCTATTGGCCCCAGTAGTAATAGCATCCCCTCTATTGGCCTCTGTAGTAATAGCATCTCCTATATCGGCCGCAGTAGTAATAGGTGATCCCTATGGTATTACTGTACCTTGACGCTATCGGAAGCTAGGGGTTTCACAGGGGGAACGCCCCTCTCACACCCCCTGCTCCCGATAGGGTGAAGGTAGAAAGGTCCTAGCAGAGTAGTGTGCATACACGTTTCCCAGCACTGCAGCCTTAAAGGGGTTGTCCCACGGCAGCAAGTGGGGTTCAGCACTTCTGTATGGCCATATTAATGCACTTTGTAATATACATCGTGCATTAAATATGAGCCATACAGAAGTTATTCACTTACCTGCTCCGTTGCTAGCGTCCTCGTCTCCATGGTTCCGTCTAAATTCGCTGGCAGCTTGCTTTTTTAGACGCGCTTGCGCAGTCCGTTCTTCTCCTTTCAGCACGAGCCGCTTCAGTGTGCTCCCCGCTACAGCTCTTCTGCGCATGCGCAGACGAGCTGTCACTGCTCGGGAGCGCGCAGGAGCGGCCATTCTGTACCATCCTCTGTTAGAGGAAGGTGCAGAGCCGCCCAGCTGTCCCGAGAAGCCGCCCAGCTGTCCCGAGAAGCCGCCCAGCTGTCCCGCCGTCCTGGTAAGTGATGGGCCGGGGGAGCTGCCGCTGCGCCGGGGGCGGGCTGCGCCGGGGGGGGGGGGGGGCTGTCGCTGCGGTGGGGGGCTGTCGGTGCGATGGGGGGGGCTTTCGCTGCGATGGGGGGGGCTGCCGCTGTGCCGGGGGGGGCTGTCGCTGCGATGGGGGGGGGCTGTCGCTGCGATGGGGGGGGGGCTGTCGCTGCGATGGGGGGGGGGGGGCGCCGCTGTGATGGGGGGGCTGTCGCTGCGATGGGGGGGGCTGTCGCTGCGATGGGGGGGGGCTGTCGCTGCGATGGGGGGGGGCTGCCGCTGTGATGGGGGGGCTGCCGCTGTGATGGGGGGGCTGTCGCTGCGATAGGGGGGCTGCCGCTGTTCCGGGGGGGGGGGGGGCTGCGCCGGTTACCTGCTGCCTGGCGGTGGGTGACTGGTTGGCCGTGTTCACTCCAGGGGTCCGGTCGGCGGCTGCGGGGCGTCTGGTTGTCAGGGAGACACAGCTGGTAGCGTCTCGGGAGCGCGCACGTCGGGCTACAGCAAGCGACGGGGAAAGAGCCGGCGGCCATCTTGGGAAAATTTTTATAAGTTGCTAAAACGCTGGAACGGTAAGTACAAACCAGCTAGAAAAGTCATTTACAGGGGGGCTTAGTAATGTTTGCTTAATTAGGGGGACTGGGCAATAAAAAAAAATCCACTCCTGCCTCGATACATCTCCTTTAAATATGAGCCATACAGAAGTTATTCACTTACCTGCTCCATTGCTAGCGTCCCCGTCGCCATGGTGCCGTCTAATTTCAGCGTCTAATCGCCCGATTAGACGCGCTTGCACAGATGGGTCTTTTCCCTTCGGCTCGGTCTGGCAGCAGAGCTCACAGAGTGCTCCCATTGTTTTCAATGGGGCCGACGATGCTATCACCAGCTTCATTGAAAACAATAAGGCTTTAAAAAATGCTCCTGCGCTGCCTCAAACAAACGACTGGTCTTGACAATAATATTATTGTCTAAAAGGTTTATTAGGGTACAACGCGTTTCGTCATATAAAAAACGACTTTATCAAGTACAGATGGGTCTTTTCCCTTCGGCTTGGCCCGGTACGAGTGGCGTTCTGGCTCCGCCCCCTTGTACGAATTATCTCGTAGCTCCACCCCGTCACGTGTGCCGATTCCAGCCAATCAGGAGGCTGGAATCGGCACATGTGATGGGGCGGAGCTACGCGATGCCGCGTACAAGGGGGCGGAGCCAGAACGCCACTCGTACCGGGCCAAGCCGAAGGGAAAAGACCCATCTGTACTTGATAAAGTCGTTTTTTATATGACGAAACGCGTTGTACCCTAATAAACCTTTTAGACAATAATATTATTGTCAAGACCAGTCGTTTGTTTGAGGCAGCGCAGGAGCATTTTTTAAAGCCTTATTGTTTTCAATGAAGCTGGTGATAGCATCGTCGGCCCCATTGAAAACAATGGGAGCACTCTGTGATCCGCTGCTGCGGCTGTGACAGCCATGGTGGGCAAATCCTTCAGCCTCGCGGTGATGTGAGGCTGCTTCCATGTGGAAACACCTCACATCCACGGGTTTCAGATGGATGGTGAGGGCGATATAGGGCCATGAAACATGGCCTGATATCATCGACGCCAGTGTGAAGGAGCCATTGGTCCCGGGTCTATTCAACACTGTAGCAGTGTCCGGACAGGCTCTACTGCGCATCCAGAACCTGCGGTATTGGAGCCGTGTCATGTGATCCGCGTTGCTATGCCGACTACAGGTTATGGGCGCACAGTACAGCCTGTCTGGACACTGCAACAGCGCTGAGTACAGCAGGTCACATTTGTCTACAGCAGGATTTACCAAAGTGAGCCTGGCGGAGCCCCAAGAATCAATCAGGCCTAATACCTGAACTTTTTCTACACCTTGATGACCTGGATATTGTCACTGTAGAAATAACCTTAGAATCAGAGGCCTCAGTGAGGACATAGGGGTATTACACCTAGAATCGTGGGCCCAAAAAGTTTTTGGCAACCTTATCAAGCGTCCAGCTGGGAACCCCATAGAGCTTGACAGAATCCACTGTATCCTAGGTCCTGCGATCCTGCTTGCCCACACGACCTGGTGTGTCACATTGACTTTTATAAAGAAAATGAATTGATCCTACAGAAGGCGAGAGGCGCAAAGGATCTATTGTTTCAGGGCACCCCCATCATCATTCTGCTGGGCTTGGCTAGACACACCTTACATCTCCGGAAAGCCCTGAAACCTCTGCTTGCAGTACTTCGGGAAAGAGAGATACAATATAGGTGGGGATACCCCTTTCACTCCGAATGGCAAATCAGCAACATTTAAGTAACTGGATGATCTACCGAAATTCCCTGGAGCTCCCTATGATCGCCCTACCAGATTGGCCCACTGGCAGGTTCCCTTCCAGCCCTTTGCCCTGGAGAGCCATGGCAACCTGCGAGAGGAAGATCCCAGAGACTGCCTCCTGGAAATCACACAGATAAATATAGTTAGCCTGTGTGTCTTTTTTTTTTTTTAATGAGCTCCTAGTTGGCACCCAGCCACTGATACTAGTGGCCTTCCAGGTTCACTCAGGGCCTACACTTCATGCTTAATATATTAATGTTTTTTATGTGGGTCTTATTAGTTTTGGTCCCCAGCATATGGTCTGTTATTTCATTCCTCATAGGATATGTTTATCCGTAGTTGCACAGGAGAGTAGGGAAGCACGCCCAGAATATGGCTTCCTACACCCCCCCACCCCTAACTCCGTAGGGCTTACAGCATTATTTGACTTAGTTATATTGTTTCGTTCTCATATTCACTACCCCCCTCCCCCCTTCTCTACCCAATTGGGTGGCTACTTTTGGGCGGCTTAGCTGGAATTTTTTCCTCTTTATGTGATCTAGCATCTGACCATGGCCAATATGACTTTTTGTGCCTACAACGCTAAGGGTCTTAATGCCATCGAGAAGAGAAGCCAAATCTTATACCATTTGCACCCACTTTAAACCCTTAAAGGGGTTTTGACACATCAGATTTTTATGCTTTGGCAGCCATTGTTCCCTGGTCTGCCTAATGGACACCGGGAACCCACGATTAATGGCTGCTAAAGCATAAAAATCATGGAGAGGACATGCCTGGAGATCGGTCCTGGCCAGGCAAGGTAAGTAAAAATTTTTTTCTTCCATGTCAGAACCCCTTTAACACTATAGGGCATATAGTTACGTCTTGCAATGTTAGGTTATGTGTGAAAGGAGATTGCACAGCGATCTCCCTTCATACAACGCTGGAGCCAGCTGTCTCTTACAGTTGACACCTGCCAACAACAGCTCGGATAAGCCATGCGGCTCATCAGAGCTGTTAACCATTTACATTCCGCTGTCAATTCTGACAACAGCATTTACATCCTCCCATTGATTTTTGAAGGTCCCGTACACCCACCACGATGAGATAGCAGGGAGCCGTGCGGGTGTTATGACAGCCGGGGACCTTCCGAAAGGCCCCAGGGCTATGATGTCAGAATGCCTATCAAGCCATACCCATGGGGGTGGCTTGATAGAAAGCCTGCTCGATCGCAGTATGATGTAATGCTATGGCATTACATCATACTGCAGGAGTGATCAAAGCATTGCAAGTTCTTGTCACACAAAAAAAAGCATCGCAAGTTCTTGTCACACAAAAATACATATTCGGTATCGCTGTGTCCGTAAAAGTCTGATCTAGCAAAGTAATAAACATCATCAGAAAAAATAAATGCGTTGTCAGATATGCACTTTTTTGGTCACCCTGTCTCGAGAAAAAACTGCAATACACAGCGATCAAAAAAAATCGTACGTATTCCAAAAATCTGCCAACACAAACTACAAGATGAACCGTAAAAAATGAGCCCTCGCACAACTATGTAGATGAAAACATAAATAAGTTATGGCTGTTAGAAGATGGCGGCAGAAAATGAAAAAAAATGTAATATCTTTAAAAAAAAATAAAATAAAAGTACAGCAAAAAATATATATATATGATTGTTATCGTAGTAATCGTACTGATCTATAGAATAAAGTTATCATGTCCTATTTATTGCAGTTTATGCGCTATAGAAACAAGACGCACCCATAGATGGTGGAATTTTCAGGGGTTTTTTCTCACAATTTTCAAGGTTTTTTTCATTGAACTCCACTTAGCCCTTTTTTATCCATTTTCGTTTTTTCCTCCCTGCTTTGAAAAAAATCGTAACTATTTTATTTATGCATCGAAGTCGCTGCATGAGGGCTTGTTTTTTGCAGGACGAGTGGTGTTTTTCAATGGTGCTATTTACTGTACCATATAATACAGTAAAAATCTTTCAAAATTTTTCAAGTGGAGTAAAATGAAGAGAAAAAAAATAACATTCCACCATCCTTCGGTGCGTCTTGTTTCTACGGCGCACAAACTGCAACAAAAAATGACATAACTTTATTCTATGGGTCAGTACGATTACTAGGATACAAAACTTGTATAGTTTTATTTTTTCTTGCTGTGCTTTTTATTTTTTTTCATAGACAATTGTTTAAAATTATTTTCTGCCACCATCTTCTGCGCGCAATAACCTTTTAATTTTTCCCTCGACGTAGTTGTGCAAGAGCTAGTTTTTTGCGAGACATCCTGAAGTTTACGTTGGTACCATTTCGGAATATATACAACTTTTTGATCGCTTTTTATTACATTTTTCTGGAAGACAGGATGACTGAACGCATTTCTGGTGTTTTTTTTTTTTTTTTTCCCGGACGCCGTTCACCTTGCTGGGTAAATAATTGCACTACTTTGACGGACCAGACTTTTATGGACGTGACTAGAGATGAGCGAACACCAAAATGTTCGGGTGTTCGTTATTCGGAACGAACTTCCCGCGATGCTCGAGGGTTCGTTTCGAACAACGAACCCCATTGAAGTCAATGGGCGACCAGAGCATTTTTGTATTTCGCCGATGCTCGCTAAGGTTACCTTGTGTGAAAATCTGGGCAATTCAAGAAAGTGATGGGAACGACACAGCAACGGATAGGGCAGGCGAGGGGCTACATGTTGGGCTGCATCTCAAGTTCACAGGTCCCACTATTAAGCCACAATACCGGCAAGAGTGCCCCCCCCCCCCCCCCTCCCAACAACTTTTACTTCTGAAAAGCCCTCATTAGCATGGCATACCTTTGCTAAGCACCACACTAGCTACAACAAAGCACAATCACTGCCTGGATGACACTCCACTGCCACTTCTCCTGGGTTACATGCTGCCCAACCGCCCCCCCTCCCCCCCCACAGCGCACACCAAAGTGTCCCTGGGCAGCCTTCAGCTGCCCTCATGCCACACCACGCTCATGTCTATTTAGAATTGCGTCTGCCATGACGAGGGACCGCAGGCACACACTGCAGAGGTTGGCACGGCTAGGCAGCGACCCTCTTTAAAAGTGGCGGAGCGATAGCCCACAATGCTGTACAGAAGCAATGAGAAATAGAATCCTGTGCCACCGCCATCAGGAGCTGCACACGTGGGCATAGCAATGGGGAACCTATGTGCCACACACTATTCATTCTGTCAAGGTGTCTGCATGCCCCAGTCAGACCGGGCTTTTTAATTCATAGACACAGGCAGGTACAACTCCCTATTGTGAAGTCCCTGTCGACCCACAGCATGGGTGGCTCCCTGGAACCCACCGGCGGTACACAGAAATATCCCATTGCATTGCCCAACACAGCTGAGGTAGTAATGTCGTGCTTAATGCAGGTGGGCTTCGGCCCACACTGCATGCCCCAGTCTGACTGGGGTTCTTTATAAGTGTACAGATGTAGTAAAAACTCCGTGTGCACCTACAGCATGGGTGGGTGCCAGGAAGCCACCGGCGGTACATAGAAATATCCCATTGCATTGCCCAACACAGCTGAGGTAGTAATGTTGTGCTTAACCCTTTCCAATCCAATTTGTATATGGTTTTCCTAGGGGGCTTACTCTTTTTCTGCTGTTATACAACGGCGCTATATGCTGGCTAAAGCCAGTACTGCATGAGCTGACACGTAGGATAGGCTCCGACAGCAGAGAGGCTGGCAATATACAGTAAGAGAACCCCGACGGACGTCTACCAACAACGGAGCTGTACAGCCTTAAACCCTAATGTCTTCACAGGTCACACAGTGGACTGGAAAGGGTTAATGCAGGTGGGTTTCGGCCCACACTGCATGCCCCAGTCAGACTGGGGTTCTTTACAAGTGGACACATGTAGGTTAAACTCCCTGTGGACCCACTGCCTGGGTGGGTGCCAGGAAGCCACCGGCGGTACATAGAAATATCCCATTGCATTGCCCAACACAGCTGAGGTAGTAATGTCGTGCGTAATACAGGTGGGCTTCGGCCCACACTGCATGGCCCAGTCAGACGGGTTCTTTAGAAGTGTACAGATGTATTAAAAACTCAGTGTGCACCTACAGCATGGGTGGCTCCCTGGAACCCACCGGCGGTACATAAAAATATCCCATTGCATTGCCCAACACAGCTGAGGTAGTAATGTCGTGCTTAATGCAGGTGGGTTTCGGCCCACACTGCATGCCCCAGTCAGACTGGGGTTCTTTACAAGTGGACACATGTAGGTTAAACTCCCTGTGGACCCACTGCCTGGGTGGGTGCCAGGAAGCCACCGGCGGTACATAGAAATATCCCATTGCATTGCCCAACACAGCTGAGGTAGTAATGTCGTGCTTAATGCAGGTGGGCTTCGGCCCACACTGCATGCCCCAGTCAGACTGGGGTTCTTTACAAGTGGACACATGTAGGTTAAACTCCCTGTGGACCCACTGCCTGGGTGGGTGCCAGGAAGCCACCGGCGGTACATAGAAATATCCCATTGCATTGCCCAACACAGCTGAGGTAGTAATGTCGTGCTTAATGCAGGTGGGCTTCGGCCCACACTGCATGCCCCAGTCTGACTGGGGTTCTTTACAAGTGGACACATGTAGGTTAAACTCCCTGTGGACCCACTGCCTGGGTGGGTGCCAGGAAGCCACCGGCGGTACATAGAAATATCCCATTGCATTGCCCAACACAGCTGAGGTAGTAATGTCGTGCGTAATACAGGTGGGCTTCGGCCCACACTGCATGGCCCAGTCAGACGGGTTCTTTAGAAGTGTACAGATGTATTAAAAACTCAGTGTGCACCTACAGCATGGGTGGCTCCCTGGAACCCACCGGCGGTACATAAAAATATCCCATTGCATTGCCCAACACAGCTGAGGTAACGTCAGCTGTAATGCAGGTGGGCTAAAAATTAATTTGATTACACTGTAGGCGAGGGCCCACAAAAATTGCTGTATCAACAGTACTAATGTACATCCCAAAAATTGGCCTTGGCCAGCCAAGAGGGCAGGTGAAACCCATTAATCGCTTTGGTTAATGTGGCTTAAGTGGTAACTAGGCCTGGAGGCAGCCCAGTGTAACGAAAAATTGGTTCAAGTTAAAGTTCCAATGCTTTTAAGCGCATTGAAACTTATAAAAATTGTTCTGAAAAATTATTTGAGTGAGCCTTGTGGCCCTAAGAAAAATTGCCCGTTCAGCGTGATTACGTGAGGTTTCAGGAGGAGGAGCAGGAGGAGGAGGAGGAGGAATATTAGACACAGATTGATGAAGCAGAAATGTCCCCGTTTTGGATGGTGAGAGAGAACGTAGCTTCCATCCGCGGGTGCAGCCTACGTATTGCTTACGTATCGCTGCTGTCCGCTGGTGGAGAACAGAAGTCTGGGGAAATCCAGCCTTTGTTCATCTTGATGAGTGTTAGCCTGTCGGCACTGTCGGTTGACAAGCGGCTACGCTTATTTGTGATGATTCCCCCAGCCGCACTAAACACCCTCTCCGACAAGACGCTAGCCGCAGGACAAGCAAGCACCTCCAGGGCATACAGCGCTAGTTCAGGCCACATGTCCAGCTTCGACACCCAGTAGTTGTAGGGGGCAGAGGCGTCACCAAGGATGGTCGTGCGATCCGCTACGTACTCCCTCACCATCCTTTTACAGTGCTCCCGCCGACTCAGCCGTGACTGGGGAGCGGTGACACAGTCTTGGCGGGGAGCCATAAAGCTGGCCAGGCCCTTAAAGACTGTTGCACTGCCTGGGATGTACATGCTGCTCGATCTACGCACATCCCCTGCTACCTTGCCCTCGGTACTGCGCCTTCTGCCACTAGCGCTGTCGGCTGGGAATTTTACCATCAGCTTGTCCGCAAGGGTCCTGTGGTATAGCAACACTCTCGAACCCCTTTCCTCTTCGGGAATCAGAGTGGGCAGGTTCTCCTTATACCGTGGATCGAGCAGTGTGTACACCCAGTAATCCGTCGTGGCCAGAATGCGTGCAACGCGAGGGTCACGAGAAAGGCATCCTAACATGAAGTCAGCCATGTGTGCCAGGGTACCTGTACGCAACACATGGCTGTCTTCACTAGGAAGATCACTATCAGGATCCTCCTCCTCCTCCTCCTTCTCCTCAGGCCATACACGCTGAAAGGATGACAGGCAATCAGCCGGTGTACCGTCAGCAGCGGGCCAAGCTGTCTCTTCCCCCTCCTCCTCCTCCTGTACGCGCTGAGAAATAGACAGGAGGGTGCCCTGACTATCCAGCGGCATACTGTCTTCCCCCGCCCCCGTTTCCGAGCGCAAAGCAGCTGCCTTTATGGTTTGCAGGGAATTTCTCAAGATGCATAGCAGAGGAATGGTGACGCTAATGATTGTAGCATCGCCGCTCACCACCTGGGTAGACTCCTCAAAATTACCAAGGACATGGCAGATGTCTGCCAACCAGGCCCACTCTTCTGAAAGGAATTGAGGAGGCTGACTCCCACTGCGCCGCCCATGTTGGAGTTGGTATTCGACTATAGCTCTACGTTGTTCATAGAGCCTGGCCAACATGTGGAGCGTAGAGTTCCACCGTGTGGGCACGTTGCACAGCAGTCGGTGCACTGGCAGCTTAAAGTGATGTTGCAGGGTGCGCAGGGTGGCAGCGTCCGTGTGGGACTTGCGGAAATGTGCGCAGAGCCGGCGCGCCTTTACGAGCAGGTCTGACAAGCGTGGGTAGCTTTTCAGAAACCGCTGAACCACCAAATTAAAGACGTGGGCCAGGCATGGCACGTGCGTGAGGCTGCCGAGCTGCAGAGCCGCCACCAGGTTACGGCCGTTGTCACACACGACCATGCCCGGTTGGAGGCTCAGCGGCGCAAGCCAGCGGTCGGTCTGCTCTGTCAGACCCTGCAGCAGTTCGTGGGCCGTGTGCCTCTTATCGCCTAAGCTGAGTAGTTTCAGCACGGCCTGCTGACGCTTGCCCACCGCTGTGCTGCCACACCGCGCGACACCGACTGCTGGCGACATGCTGCTGCTAACACATCTTGATTGCGAGACAGAGGAGGAGGAGGAGGGTGCTTTAGTGGAGGAAGCATACACCTCCGCAGATACCAGCACCGAGCTGGGGCCCGCAATTCTGGGGGTGGGTAGGACGTGAGCGGTCCCAGGCTCTGACTCTGTCCCAGCCTCCACTAAATTCACCCAATGTGCCGTCAGGGAGATGTAGTGGCCCTGCCCGCCTGTGCTTGTCCACGTGTCCGTAGTTAAGTGGACCGTGGCAGTAACCGCGTTGGTGAGGGCGCGCACAATGTTGCGGGAGACGTGGTCGTGCAGGGCTGGGACGGCACATCGGGAAAAGTAGTGGCGACTGGGAACTGAGTAGCGCGGGGCCGCCGCCTCCATGATACTTTTGAAGGACTCAGTTTCCACAACCCTATACGGCAGCATCTCAAGGCTGATGAATTTTGCTATGCGGACGGTTAACGTTTGAGCGTGCGGGTGCGTGGCGGCGTACTTGCGCTTGCGCTCGAACACTTGCGCAAGCGACGGCTGAACGGTGCGCTGAACTACACTGCTGGATGGGGCCGAGGACAGCGGAGATGAGGGTGTGGGTGCAGGCCATGAGGCGGTAGTGCCTGTGTCCTGAGAGGGGGGTTGCATCTCAGTGGCAGGTTGGGGCACAGGGGGAGAGGCAGGGGTGCAAACCGGAGGCGGTGAACGGCCTTCGTCCCACCTTGTGGGGTGCTTGGCCATCATATGTCTGCGCGTGGTGGTGGTGGTGAGGCTGTTGGTGTTGGCTCCCCGGCTGAGCTTTGCGCAACAAAGGTTGCACACCACTGTTCGTCGGTCGTCAGGCGTCTCTGTGAAAAACTGCCAGACCTTAGAGCACCTCGGCCTCTGCAGGGTGGCATGGCGCGAGGGGGCGCTTTGGGAAACACTTGGTGGATTATTCGGTCTGGCCCTGCCTCTACCCCTGGCCACCGCACTGCCTCTTGCAACCTGCCCTGCTGATGCCCTTGACTCCCCCTCTGAAGACCTGTCCTCCTGAGTAAGCGTTGCACACCAGGTGGGGTCAGTCACCTCATCGTCCTGCTGCTCTTCCTCCGAATCCTCTGTGCGCTGCTCCCTTGGACTTACTGCCCTTACTACTACCTCACTGCAAGACAACTGTGTCTGATCGTCATCGTCCTCCTCACCCACAGAAAGTTGTTGAGACAGTTGGCGGAAGTCCCCAGCCTCTTCCCCCGGACCCCGGGAACTTTCGAATGGTTGGGCATCAGTGACGATAAACTCCTCTGGTGGGAGAGGAACCGCTGCTGCCCAATCTAAGCAGGGGCCCGAGAACAGTTCCTGGGAGTGTTCCCGCTCCTGAGCAGGTGTTATTGTAGTGGAGTGAGGAGGCTGGGAGGAAGGAGGAGCAGCAGACAGAGGATTCGGATTGGCAGCAGTGGACGGCGCAGAACTGCGGGTAGACGATAGGTTGCTCGAAGCACTTTCTGCCATCCAGGACAGGACCTGCTCACACTGCTCATTTTCTAATAACCGTCTCCCGCGTGGACCCATTAATTGGGCGATGAATGTGGGGACGCCAGAAACGTGCCTCTCTCCTAATCGTGCAGCAGTCGGCTGCGACACACCAGGATCAGGAGCTCGGGCTGTGCCCACACCCTGACTTGGCCCTCCGCGTCCTCGGCCGCGTCCACGTCCTCTAGGCCTACCCCTACCCCTCAGCATGCTGTATTACCAGTGATTTGATTTCACAGGCAGGAAATAAATTGGCGCAAGACTGCAGGCCAAATATAATTTTTGCCCTTTTTGGAAAACGAAAGGCCCCACTGCCTCTAGTGAATGAATTATCTAAGTTTAATAACTGTGCTGTGTCCCTGCTTATGTGTCACAGAACGTGAGGGTAGCAGAGTTATTATAACTCTGGCAGAGCAGGTATTTTTTTTCCCAATTAAGGAAAGCAAATGGCGAAGCCAGCAGTAAAGCGTAGCTGGGTGCGTCTGATTTAGCAATGTTGTTCACGCAGCTCACACGTGTCCACCGCCCTTAGGACGGACAGAGGCTGGACAAATAGATTTGTTTTCAGTTTTTTTCCACCAAAAGGCAGCACTGCGTATATTCAATGAACATGAGAAGTTTAATAACTGTGCTGTGTCCCTGCTTATGTGTCACAGAACGTGAGGGTAGCAGAGTTATTAACTCTGGCAGAGCAGGTATTTTTTTCCCAATTAAGGAAAGCAAATGGCGAAGCCAGCAGTAAAGCGTAGCTGGGTGCGTCTGATTTAGCAATGTTGTTCACGCAGCTCACACGTGTCCACCGCCCTTAGGACGGACAGAGGCTGGACAAATAGATTTGTTTTCAGTTTTTTTTCCACCAAAAGGCAGCACTGCGTATATTCAATGAACATGAGAAGTTTAATAACTGTGCTGTGTCCCTGCTTATGTGTCACAGAACGTGAGGGTAGCAGAGTTATTATAACTCTTGGAGAGCAGGTATTTTTTTCCCAATTAAGGAAAGCAAATGGCGAAGCCAGCAGTAAAGCGTAGCTGGGTGCGTCTGATTTAGCAATGTTGTTCACGCAGCTCACACGTGTCCACCGCCCTTAGGACGGACAGAGGCTGGACAAATAGATTTGTTTTCAGTTTTTTTCCACCAAAAGGCAGCACTGCGTATATTCAATGAACATGAGAAGTTTAATAACTGTGCTGTGTCCCTGCTTATGTGTCACAGAACGTGAGGGTAGCAGAGTTATTATAACTCTTGGAGAGCAGGTATTTTTTTCCCAATTAAGGAAAGCAAATGGCGAAGCCAGCAGTAAAGCATAGCTGGGTGCGTCTGATTTAGCAATGTTGTTCACGCAGCTCACACGTCTCCACCGCCCTTAGGACGGACAGAGGCTGGACAAATAGATTTGTTTTCAGTTTTTTTTCCACCAAAAGGCAGCACTGCGTATATTCAATGAACATGAGAAGTTTAATAACTGTGCTGTGTCCCTGCTTATGTGTCACAGAACGTGAGGGTAGCAGAGTTATTATAACTCTTGGAGAGCAGGTATTTTTTTCCCAATTAAGGAAAGCAAATGGCGAAGCCAGCAGTAAAGCGTAGCTGGGTGCGTCTGATTTAGCAATGTTGTTCACGCAGCTCACACGTGTCCACCGCCCTTAGGACGGACAGAGGCTGGACAAATAGATTTGTTTTCAGTTTTTTTCCACCAAAAGGCAGCACTGCGTATATTCAATGAACATGAGAAGTTTAATAACTGTGCTGTGTCCCTGCTTATGTGTCACAGAACGTGAGGGTAGCAGAGTTATTAACTCTGGCAGAGCAGGTATTTTTTTCCCAATTAAGGAAAGCAAATGGCGAAGCCAGCAGTAAAGCGTAGCTGGGTGTGTCTGATTTAGCAATGTTGTTCACGCAGCTCACACGTGTCCACAGCCCTTAGGACGGACAGAGGCTGGACAAATAGATTTGTTTTCAGTTTTTTGGCACCAAAAGGCAGCACTGCGTATATTCAATGAATAACAACTGTGTTGTCGCCCTGCCTATACAATTCTTTCCCTGCAGTATCAATGGAGGGTGCAATGGTCTGCAGAGGCGATTTTGAGAAGCAAAAAAAAATGCAGCACAGCTAACAGCAGCCTGGACAGTACTGCACACGGATAAATATGGCCCTAGAAAGGACCGTTGAGGTTCTTGAAGGCTACACTCACTCCTAACACTCTCCCTGCCTATGCAGCACTTCTGTCCCTAATGCCAGGTGCAACGGTCTGCAGAGGCGATTTTGAGAAAAAAAAATTTGCCACTGCTAACAGCAGCCAACACACAGCTATCAGTGGCCCTAATAAGGACCTTTGGGGGGTCTTGAAGCCTACACTAACTACCAATTCTTTCCCTACAGCAGCTCCGGTACAAACAGCACTGTCCCTCATCTAACTCACACCGCATCTGAGGCGAACCGCGGGAGGGGCCGACTTTTATGTTCGGGTGACACCTGATCTTCCCAGCCACTCACAGCAGGGGGGTGGTATAGGGCTTGAACGTCACAGAGGGAAGTTGTAATGCCTTCCGTCTTTCAATTGGCCAGAAAAGCGCGCTAACGTCTCAGGGAAGGAAGTGAAAATAACCAGAACACCGCATGGTGTTCGTTACGAATAACGAACATCCCGAACACCCTAATATTCGCACGAATATCAAGCTCGGAAGAACACGTTCGCTCATCTCTAGACGTGACGATACCAAATATGTATTTTTCTTTTATGATTTAAATTTTTTTTTTTTATTATAGACATGGCAAAAAGGAGGGTGATTTAAACTTTTATTACTTTTTTTGTACAATTAGTAAAACTATTGATCTAATTTTTACTTTTTTTTTTTTTTTGCCCACCCCCCCACCCATCCTTCCCCAGGGCCATGTGCTTAAGGGGTTAAGGAGGGTCATATTCCTAGATGTGTTTTTCAAATTTTATTCCTCTGGGATTCACAGTCCCCCCTCCCCTCTAGTTTAGCGTGTGGCGATTTAAACATGGCTTTCGACCCGGCGGTAGATGCCTCTTCGGGTAAGTCCTCTGCTTCTAGATCGGCAGTGCATTTACTGGAGAGGGATCTTCGGGCCCTACATCTTGTGGACCTCTGGAGGGCCTTCCACCCAGGTGTCATGGACTTCAGTTTCCATTCCCTTAGGCTCTTAGATCTCTATCTGAAGTGCTCCTTAGGTCTGTTCCTCTGGTCAGACCAGCTTAGGGGAATAGGTATAGATCCCATTCCTGGAGACTAAATGACAATCTCCTTAACAACCTCCTTCATGTGAAAAATATTAAGGAAACTATAGTCAGTTTTGCAGACTTTCACCAACGTGATACCACGGGGGGCCTGGCCAATGGAAGGCGCTGAAATGTGTCCTGAGAGGAATTTTCAACTCCTACGGGGCCCAGATTCAAAAAAGAGAATTCATTTAAACTAACATCCCTCCTATCAGAATTGAACACCAAAGGCTAGGGCATGAAGAGGGTTTTTTGAATATGGTGATAAATGCGGATGGACGCTAGCCAGAAACCTACACCCTAGGTCCACTCTAACCTATGTATATCGGCTTCAGACCGAAAGAGGCGGGGTAGTTCATTCCACAGCAGATTGGAAGAGTTTTGTGAGTTTTAGGAAAAGCTATGTACACTGAAAGGGGCAAGGAACATTTGGGGCTCTCTTCCAGAAGAGACCAGGATGCTTATGTGGACCCTGCCCTATAGATCAGAGCACAGCCCAGGCCTTAGATATAGACTACGTGGCCTCTGAGCTTTTGAGTCTGTAAAAAAAAAAATAATCTAAAACCTGGTAAAAACCCTGACCCAGGCAGCTTTACCACACGATTCTACAAAATGTTCCAGGAAGATATTTCAACCCTGCTGTTGGGTTCCTTTAATGCAGGCACAGGCGGATGCACTGTCTCTGTGTAAAGTTGACAGCAGAGACTTATATTGACCCCTGGCTCAGGTAGCTGCTGGGGTTGGGAGGTATGTAATAAGCTGTATTGGTTGAGCTCATTATTGAACATGTTTATTTCCATTTATCTGCTGTCTAATAAAATACTTTTGAACCTACAAAGAAGAGTTAGGTTGGCTGTTAGTCATTCATATGTTCAATGAAGGACAAATAATCTTTCACTGGAAGAATGCTCTTTTATGAAACGATCATTGGTGAAGTAGCCGATTGCACCATATACACTAATTAAAGAGTTGAAAATAGGCAAGAGTTTTCTCGTCCATTCACACATGGCTGTAGCATATAAGCAAGGGGAAAAAAAACAAAAAAAACTGCAGTGCGGAAAACTCTCAGTCAGCAAAGGGACTTCTAATGCTTAACTAGAGCCAGCTGTCTTATTTTGCCAGCGTGAGAAGCTGCTAAACTTCCCCCACCCCCTCGCTTTTTTCAGCTCCCATAAGCGTCTATGGGATCTTCCAGCATATCTTGGTGACCGATTTTATATGCAGTGTCAAAAGATAAGGCAAGACAAACTATTTTTCCCAAAACTTTAACGCAAAAAAAAAATAAAAAATTGCTCATCTGAATGAATACATTGGAACCCAATGCTTCAGTTGGTTATTTTTTTGACATGACTAAATTAGCTGTGTATATACGGTTGTGTGACTAAGGCCTTACAAAAATGTATATGGCCCCCCTATATGGGCTGAGCACTTTATCATTTTTGGCTACAGGCAGGGATTTGCTCACCAATTTACATGCTCCTTGCTGAAGGTCTTTCAGTGGGTTGAGGCCAGCTCGATTTTCTCAGCTGAAAAGTTTATACAGTTGTATTCCGTCTGTGTGCTAAAGAGTCAATACACACTTTGCATATTTACAGTAAAATACATGTGAAAGGAATTTTCTAACCCTCATCCACATAGCAGCAAAAAATATCAGTGTTAGGCCTCCTTCCCACGAACGGATTTACGCCACGTAATTCGCGGCGAAAATCCGCTGCGTTGCCCCCTGCTATTAGGTTCTATTGAACCTAATAGCACAATGCTCACGATGCGGAATTCCACCGCGGAATTCCGCAGCGTGAAATCTCCCGTCCTCACCCGCGGCATGCTCTATTTGCCACGGGTGTACGCGCTGACGGCTTCCATTGCAGTTAATGGAAGCCGTCCGTTCACGCTATCTCCCGCTGTAACACAGCAGAAGATAGCGTAAAAACGCTTTCCCGCCTACCGCCGCCACGTCATATGACGCGGCCGGCCGCGTCACGACGCGGTGGGCGTGTCACATGACGCGGCGGCGGTGGGCGGGGAAGCGTCTTCATGCGGCGGAGCCCATCACGCTCGTGTGAAGCCGGCCTTAGGCCGGGCTCACATCAGCATAATTTTATTGAATGGAAACAATGAAAAATGCATTGATTTTCATTGAACCATTCACACTTATGTAAAAAAAGAACGTAGCATGTTCTATTTTACCAGGTTTTACACGCATGCAGCCCCTATTGTATTTTATTAGTGCCTTCGGAACGCAGTGCATACGCATGTTGCTAGGAAACATCGTGCGTGAATTACACTGTTCATGCGCAGACAAAAACGTGACAATACACAGGATTTTCCTTTTTACAAGTGAAGGATTTTTGTGCACTGCACGAATGAATGAATGAATTTTGAGCGATAACCGTCCCGTACAAATGGCCCATAAGAGAGCATTTCCACCTAAGGTAACTATTTAGGAAAAGAAAACCAAAAAAAAACCAACCTTGCACTGACATATTTGGCGACTTCGTAATTACTAGTATATTTCTTTCTTGAAAGCTCAGCGACAGCCAAAACAATAGCTTTCATAAACTCCTTTAGGCTGCCTGCCCACGGGCGAATTTTCATTGGGTTCCCCGAGGCGATAATCTGTCGGTGTTGCTATGGAAAGCGCAGCCCCGCTGTCCACAAGCGGAGAATCCTAGAGAGATTTTCCTCTCGTGGGCGGCAAATCACAGCATGCTGCGATTTGCCGCGGTAAGCCTATCTGTCAGATAGCTGATGGTTCTTCACCCATCTCCTGCTCCCTGGCGACGGCTGCCGCAGCAGAGATCCACCGCGGGGTATTAATTCGCCCGTGGACTGGCAGCCTTAGGCCTCCTGCACACGGGCGGAAATTCCGCGGCGGGATTTCCCGCAGAATTTCCACCCGTAGAAACTACCATAGGATTGCGTTAGCAAACGCAATCCTAGGCAGACTGTCCCGATTTGTCTGTGCCAAATCACACGCAGGAAACAAATCGCGGCATGCTTTATTTCTATGCGGGGCTCGCAGAGCTCCCCGGCTGCTGGCTCCTGTCTGCGCATGCGCCGGCAGATCAAACAACCGGAGCCGTGGAAACAGGCAAGTACACCCTGATCCCTGCAGGGGCGCGGGTAGGGTCCCGCTGCGAGAATTCTCGCAGCCGTATCAGATGCGGCCTTACTCAGAAGGGTAGCTTGAAGCCCCTACTAAATCACATAGCATTCTTAGTTCTGTCATAGGCCTAATGGCCTAATACCTGTGGATGTCTTTTTCCTGCCACGCAGATCACACGTGTGGGAAAGCACCCGCAGCATGCTTCATTTTGTGCGGGTCTCCCACACGGACGGCTCTGTGGTTTCTATTCCCGTGCTGCGGGAAAGCAGAAAAAAGATCCAGTTGCGACGGACAGGAACCCACAGCATCCGTACAGGTGAGTATAATCTATTTTTTGGCCTCATGTCTGCAGGAAAGGAGGGACCCGCTGCAGGATTCTGCACAGGGAATACGCGCGCGCCAGAATTTCTCTGTCGACATGAGGCCTTAGGTGATGGAACCCCCACTACTTGCGCCATAAATCTGCTTGGCTAAGCAGTAGCACTAAGTAGGCAGATTTGCCATTAGAAAGTCTGGGAAATACAAGTAAAAATCCTAATGGAAATTGTAATGGCCATGTTGTCAGCCAGCAGAACATTCTTGGTGCGTCTATTCTATACATGTGAAGCAGTTTGCAAAAATCACACATCACAACAGTTAGCAATAAGAAAATTTACTTTTTACAAAATAAAACTAAATTAAAAAGACAAAAGTAGAAACAGAGGATTTTAGGAAGTAATTTTGTACAAAAGCCTATTCTGCAGCCACGCTTGTACTAACAGCAGTGAATGATAAGGCATCTATTATATTTGATATTTCACTAGTTAGGTTCAAATGGCTTGTGTCATAATAAATACCAACTAATACATGGCTGCTAAAATCTGCAGAATGATTTTCATCGCACATGCCATAGAAATTCCAGCTTTCTTGAGGCACTTGTGGTAATATACAGTAGACTGAAGCTCATAATCTATCCATAGAGTTGGAATATTTACAAAAAAAATGCATATAATAAAAGTAGATTTTTAAAATTTAGACTATTCTAAGCATTGGTTAAGTGACTCGTGCACAGGCAAACATAAGATACAATGTGGCCGCTTTATATTTACAGATTCTCTTATCTTCAAGAGCTGAAGTGGCTGCTAAAGTAGATGTGTTAGGCCACAAATTAAGGTGGGAGTACTCTACGCCCCAATAGTTCAGCTGCAAAGACGACGACTGGCTCACTCTCCACAGACAGTCCTTGAGGTCCACCAAGTCATTTACAAACGATATCACTGAGCTTGCAGCGCCTGGGCTATATGAAGGTTTGATGGCTGCAGATTTGGGTGCTGCATGATTGGCCAGCCATCGGGTGCCTGGTGGTTCTGTAAGAGGCGGTAAAGCTGCTTGAGATGGGCAACAATGTTGTCTTTAATATCAGGAACTGAAATCTGTAAACGAACACTTCCACTTTCAAAGGAACGAGTGACATCTCCAGTAAACATTTCAAGAATCATTCGAGCCACCACAGGAATAATCTACCATAAGAAAAATATATATATTAGATATGTGAATATCTGTATCCTTTTAGGGAGGTTGTGACCAGAAAGCACACACAGAAGATAGTGCATTGCAACAAAAAAAAAAAAAATGCTTTGATATACAAAAAGATCATTATTGGGAACTGCTGTTTGCAGACTGACTTAAAATTGAGGATTATTATTATTATTATTATTATTAATTGAAATTATGTTTTCACTACTTTCAAGCACAAGTTATACACGTGTTCATACTATTGCATGAGAAGGTTTCAAGCTCAGTTGTGGTTAGCTGTAGGGATGTGGCCCACTTGTGAAATCTCATAACAGGTTTGTAAATAAAAATGCATTGGATGCCACAAACAGCTGCAGGAAAAAACCCTTGGGCCGAAATGCGTATTTATAAAAATGGGACCATCTTCTAACAGTTATACTCGAGACAGGAGAAACCCCATGCACAATAAGCAGTTAACCGGCCTTGCTAATTTCAGGGGGGTTTGGCTGATATACATATAATTTTTATGGGCAACTTTATGAAACATGTTTTGAGCTAAAAAAAAAAGGCCTAAGGCCGCATGCAGACGGGAGGGGCGGATCCGGCTGCGAGGATTCTCGCCGCGGGACCCGACCCGAGTGCCTGCGGAGAGCAGCGGGTACTCACCCGCAACCCCGCCTCTTTCATGTGCCGGCAGCCGGCGCATGCACAGAGCGGAGCCGCGGCCGGTGAGTGACATTTCTGTGAGGGGCTCTGCGAGCCCCGCTCAGAATTAGAACATGCCGCGCGACATTTCGCGAGGACAATCCGCGTCCGTCTGCCTAGGATTGCGTTTGCCAACGTAATCCTATAGCAGCTTCCGTCTGCAGGCGGCCTAAGTGATCGAGTGATCAGGAAAAAAAGCATTTAAACTACTAAAACAAGAAGGCAGAGAAGCATTAAAATAAATAAATAAAATTATGTAAGCAGCTTACAAAAAGGGCAAAGGTGGAGACAGACTCATTTGCAAATAGTAAAACGAACCCTAAACAGTTCTTAGCAAAAAGGTTAAAATGGAAAGTGTTGGTCCTTTTAAAAAGTAATGAGGGAAAAATATTTGAGGGCGATCAGCAGAAAGCAAATCTGTTAAATAGTTTTTTCGCAAGTGTATTCACAGTTGGAAAAACGAAGTGTCAGATGAAATGCTGAAATCTAAAAGTAAACTCTTCAGTAAAGGTCATCAGTCTAACTCAGGAGAAGTGCAGAGCCAGTTGCCGATGTCATACACCCCTGGGTTCTAAGGGAATTAAGTAAATGATATAAAGAAACAGTCTTTCTATTTAAGGACTCAATAGGGTAATACATGTTACCATTACACACTAAATTGGAAAACACTGACACGAAAAAGAATTTGGGGCTTTTAACTGTAAACTAGAGCAACCAGTGTCAGGCAGCTGCTGCCAAGGCAAATGGGCTTCTGGGGTGCATCAAAAGAGGTCTAGGGGCACATGACGAGAACATTGTTCCTCCTTTTCACAAGTTACTGGTCAGACCGCACATGCTGTGCAGTTGGTCACCAGTACTCAAGAGGGAAATGAGCTTGAGCAGATATAAAGGCGGGTAACTAAATAAAACGGAATGGGCGGACTACAATACCCAGAGATCATCAAATTGGGGTTATTTAGTTTGAAATAAGACAGATGTGAGGCGACCTAATAACTATGTCTAAATATATTGAATGATCTGTTTATACCCAGGATTGTGACAGTAACAAGAGGGCATCCTCTACGTCTAGAAGAAAGAAGGTTTAATCACCAACACAGAAGGGGGTTCTTTACTGTAAGAGCAGCGAGACTGTGGAACTCTCTGCCTGAGGATGTGGCAAAAATCAATAGGGGAGTCTAGACGTCTTCTTAAAGCGCTATGATATTACAGGATATAGACATTAAATAACCAGTAGGGTTGTTAATCCAGGCCTTGGAGTTTGGTAGGAACCTTCAAATATTGATCCAGAGATTATTTCGAATGCTGTTATGGAGTTGGGAAGGAATCTTTTCCCCAAAATTGGCTTCTGCCTCATTGGGGTTTCTTTTGCCTTCCTCTTGATCAACAAGGGAGATGGGGGTGGAAACAGGCTGGACTAGATGGACATTGTCTTCTTTCAGCCCAACATACTAGGTTATCATAATGTCTAAGTATATCAGGGGTCAGTACAGAGATCCCTCCTATCATCCATTTATACCCAGGACTGTAGCTATAGGGTGCCCTAATAACTATGTATAGATATATCAAGGGACAGTACATAGCTCTCTCCCATGATCTGTTTATACCCAGGACTGACTAACAAGGGGGCGCCCTCTATGTCTAGAGGAAAGAAGGTTTTTACACCAGCATAGAAGGGAGTTCTTTACTGTAAGAGCAGTGAGACTGCGGAACTGTCAGCTTGAGGACGTGGTGATTGTGAACTCACTAAAAGAGTACAAGAGGGGCCTGTACACCTTTCTTGAGTGTAATATTACATGTTATATCACTGATTACTTCAGAAGGGTCGGGGGATTATTCCGATTGCAAGATTTGTGTCAGGAAGGAATATAGGCTGAAGTAGTTGGACCAGGTCTTTTTCAGCCTTATGCACTATATTACTAAGTAGGATAGCTGGAACTCTATAGCAGAATACAACTCACCTGAACAACGATGAGTTTGCGCTCCTTTGGTTTACCATCAGGCCACTCCTCTCCAAAACACAAACAGATTTCATATGGAGGCTGCTTAGCTCCACTTCCTTTTTGTTGTTGAATCAACTCTGTTTTGAGTAAAGAAAAGTAGATGAGTAAAGGTCTGTTAACATTTTGTTTCAGCCAGTCACAGGGTTTTGTCTGGAATGACGAAAACTATAGTCGACCATCAAGGTCTCAATGTGAGCAGGGCTCCATTTGTTTTTTGCGTTTGTACCAGAGATCAGTGTGTTCAGACTAATCTATTCTCTCTGGCGAAAATGCCAGAAACAAACACAGAGACCTCCATTTCAGTAAAGGACACTTATGGTTCCATCCGGGTTTCTGAGTCGATGCAGTTTGCATTAGTCCAGCCAGAGCCCTGGGACAGGGGCCAAAATGAAATTTGAACAAGCCCATATTGTCTTGGAGAAGTCATTAATTATGAAAGAATAAATAGTCTCTTGTCAACAATCCACATAAGGGTGTTAGCAGTCCAGGCCAAGAATGATTATAAGGAGGAAAAACAACAACAAAAAAAAACATTGCTACTTACCACTTAAAAAGGTCTCCAAACAGAAAAGTTTCACTCTCTTCTGTCTCTCAATCAAATTCGGAGCATTTGGAGAAGGAGAGCAAGGTCCTGTCCAATACACCTTGCATTGGCATAGTCTTATGGCATAGATGGCATGTCCACTCACTTCTAAGATAAGACCTCTGTCCATGACATCTAGAAGGCGGCTGGTGTACAGTTTTTGCCGCTCATTTAGTATTTGCTCTGGACCAGGGAATCGAACCTGCTCAAGACTTGCAGGACCGAAGAGCTCTTCCTGATTGGGCATTGGACCCAGATCCCCATAGAATAGTCGGCAACCTTGGGGGTTGCTGACAGTCATAGTCGGGACTATTTCTTTCCCTCTGTACAAAAACTGGATTTCTAAATCGGTCACTGTAAAAGAAAAGAAAATTCGATTGGAACTGCATCTGGTTATCATAATTACAAGCAAAAAATGTAGAATATGCAGTAAAAACCCTAAACAAGAACGACAACATAGTAAGTTATTCTTACTTGGTAAAGAACTAATCCACATCTCTGGAGTGTTGAAAATCTCCATTGCTCCTGGTGTCTGTGGGACTTCCATATCTTGTGGCTCCGATTTTGGCCAATTTGGCTCTGGAGTACAACTTTCAATACTGGCTGGGGCCATAGGAGAATCTGAAAAATTAAAGTTTACACAATCATTTACATACATATTCACATCTGTATCATCTGCTGAAGGTTAATGCTGATCATGTAGTCTTTGGCCAAGTTACTAAAAGTTATTTGGTCAACCACTTGTTACCCCAATATACCCAGTATCCACGTATGTGACTAAATGAAGTCTACGGGACACTACTACAGGAAGGAGTAGAACAAGAGGCTACACAACCCCTACTGTTAATGACAGTCTGATCACACATTGAGTGTCTTTGTCTTTATAGATTTTAACCAAGAAGCAGTTAAAGGCTGTAAAACGTAAATAAAACCTTCCAGTACATTGCAGTTTCAGTAGCAAAATGTTCTGTGTTCACTGAAGACAAATGCAGGTCACATATTTGTAACATGATTCCTAAACCTTGACAGACAGGCTGGACAACATTACTAAACCTTTATGAACCCAGCAACAAAAGGTTTAGTGTAATTCTAAACCTTACATTTTACTCTACTGAAAGCAAAAACCCAGAAAAGTCCAGGCTGCAAGTAACGTATCGATACGTCCATCTACTGCTCTGTACATTTCTTCACAAGTATTTACATTTTCACTAGCACCATTATACCAATTCTGGGGCATCATTTAGTGTGTAAGGCCAAGTCCTGAGGTATGAAGAGTGACAATATACATTGCACCACAACACACTAAATGGGAAACCACTGAGCAAAACATGGAAAAGGACTTAGGGATTTTAGTTAACTGCCTAACTGGAGCAACCAGTGTCAGGCAGCTGCTGCCAAGGCAAATGGAATTGTGGGGTGCATCAAGATGAGAACATTGTTCTTACTCTAACAAGTCACTGGTCAGACCACACATGGAATATTGTGGCCAGTTTTGGGCACCAGTACTCAAGAAGGATACATCAGAGCTTGAGCAGGTACAAAGGCAGGCAACTAAAGTAATAAATGGAATGGGCGGACTACTGTACCCAGAGAGGTTATCAAAGTTGGGGTTATTCTGTTTTGGAAAACAAAACAAAAAAAACAACAACAGTACAGAGATGTCTCCTCATCATCTATTTATACCCAGGACTGTAACAAGGGGGCGCTCTAACTATATATAATATATCAGGGGTCAATACAGAGATCTCTCCCATCATTTATTATACCCAGAACTGTAATAAGGGGGCGCTCTAATAACTATGTATAATATATCAGGGAACAATACAAAGATCTCTCCCATCATCTATTTATACCCAGGACTGTAACACGGGGGCGCCCTTTAGGTCTAGAGGAAAGGTTTCAACAGAACATAGAAGTTGGTTCTTTACAGTAAGAGCAGTGAGACTATGGAACTCTCTGCCTGAGGATGCGGTGATGGTGAATGCATTAAAAGTTTTAGAGGGGTTTGGACATCATTCTTGAGCGATACAATATTACATGTTATATCACTGTTAACGTCAGAAAGGTCAGTGATCCGCAGATTATTCCGATCACCAGATTGGAGTCAGGAAGGAATTTTTTTTCCTCCTTAAAAATGAGGAAAATTGGCTTCTACCTCATTGGGTTTTTTTGGATTAACAGTCGGGGGTGTAGTAGGCTAAACTAGATAAACATACTGCTCCTTTTTTCCAACCTTACATACTATATTACAACTGCTTTTCCTGGCTAGATATAGAATCAAAGCTAATATCACTCCCCTCCCCCACTCTTTCTAATGACCAGATGCTAGAGAAACAAATAAGCCTGAAAAGAAGCAGAATACCAAACTTTTCAGCACTTGTATAAATCGCGTGTACGAAAAACATTGAAAAGTAATTTCTATAAAATGGGATTCAGCAGAAACAAACAGCCATCCCCAGCGTTGTAATATAGGCGCAGCTGCCATAAACTCAAAGCAAAATACACCAGTCTCCAGTGGGATTACAGATCTAAAACTAAATGCACATTTGCCCTCTATGGGCTCACACACATGGGCTGCGTATTACGTGCAGGTTTCTCATGTACGTAATATGCAGTACACAATTAAATACTTATGTACTATACATATTTATTGCGCACTTTAAACCCACATAGGCTATAAATGTAAGTATTACACACCAAAATAGGACGTGTGTGAAAACAAAATGCATTATCTGAATGGCCCAGTGTAAATCAATGGGTTTTTAGGCCTGTGTATTACACAGGTGAAAGACGCACACCCAGGCCTGATTCACGCGAATGTTTCACCGCGGCTATTTTGTTGCAATAAAACGTCAGCCGAAAATCCTGGCCATCTGAAGCGTTAGATTCCAATACATTTGTTAAGATGGCCGATTTTACGGCAAAAAACATAATCAGCCGTCTGGAAAAGATAGCCTATAACGCTGCTTTTACACGCAGATCTAGTTCACACCCGGCCGTCTGAATGGGCAAGCAAATGTACGATTTAGCCGCGATGCAGGCGGATGAAGATCGCAACGACGGCTCATGTGAATGAGCCATTAAGAGAGAATATTTCCAGAACATGCGAATATTCACGGAGCTATGCTTCCTAAATTAAGTCCAGATAGCAGAGACCGATTTTATTTTGCATTACATGAACTTAGCAGCACCATTTGCAGTCACATTAAGCTTGCAAACAGCAAAAAGGTCACTTTTTCACAATTCTGGTGTTCATAACTCTTATTTCTACGCAGAGGCTGCTGTATAGACATTTTTGAGTGTACCTGTTAATGTGTGTTTCTTCCCCCCCAAAAATACTGACATGTTAATTGACTTCTGTGAAACTGACCCTAGTATAGGTGTCTGCAATAGGAAAAGTCAGATTGTGAGCCCTACTGGGGGTAGGGACAGATGTTAACAGTGACCATCTCTGTCAATTTGAAAATGGTCTTAAATGGTCACTGCACTTCAGCTATTAACAGGCATCTCAATATAAAACATAATTTGATAATCATTTTAAGTTTAGCCAAAATTATGTTTTTCTGCTGAAAAATCCCACTAAAGTGCTGGCCACTAGAATTTGCTGCCTACTGCCTGTTCTGAGGGTTGTTTTACTTTTTTACTGCAATACATTTTTCAGTATTTGACGAGAAGAGCATGACACCGTTACCTCTGTATTCACCTGATCTCACTCTACGTTTTTTGTTTTTGGTTATTAGTACACAATGTTATTTGCTTGTTTAACTAATGATATTTGCCCTAGAGATAAGAAATACCTGTGCCACCATGAGTTTTCAAGGAACCCTGAAGTTCCATGAGCCGTGATCAGGGGTTCCCCAGGACAGAGCAACAAAACCTGTCACTTTTACAATAAGAAAGGTAAACCTTCTCAAGGATGCAGTAAGCGTATCTGAGCCAAATTACAACACTGGCGAAGAATTATAGGAGGCTGTACCAGCCCCTACAACAAGAATTAGAGAAGGATTTACTTGCTCCTACACAAAACGTCTTTGTGGGTAGGAATAGTGTTATGGGTCTCCCGTAGGTGCAGACATTCTCAGGGGTTTTCCCCTCGTGGATAATGAGGTTGGGAATTACTGCCCTAAAGAATCTTCCAGACGAAACCTATAATAACTATTACGCAGGTGAAAAAAAATAATTCTGCTTACCATTGATAGTTAATCCATTGAATGGCTCTTGGATTGGAACATGAAGTTGAGACTGTTTTATATCTTCCTCTTCATAATCATCATCATCCCAAGGTGAGGACCCAGTTGAACCTGTTGTATAGCAGAACAAAGGGGAGACATTTTTACTGGCTAAATATGCACTACCCAACCCCTGGAACCATGAAGCACCAGATACATCTAGTAGCTCCGGCTTATACCCAACGTCTGGCAACTTGCTTTTTTTTCTAGTTTAAAGCCGGCCACCATACAGGAGAGAATTCTGACTGCTCTTTTTTGATTGTCTTGTTTTCATGGATTGTCTGTGAAGGTTGAGGTTTTTTTTTTGTGAAACCGCACATTAAGCCCCTTTACACAGGACGAGTGTTGGGCAAACAATGCCCGACACTTGTCCCTATGTCTCCACGCTCCTGCACAGGAGCTAGAAGAGCAGCCAGCAGGGGGGCAGGACAGTGCAGCAGATTTCTCTCCTCTCGCTCCTTTGCCCCCTCCATTTACCTAAGATAGCGGCCGTTCACTACTGAACGACCGCTGTTTAAACTGTACAATTACCTCATCGTTTATGCAGCATAAAAGTTCAGTGATGAAGCTAATCGCTTATCATGCAGTTTAAACAGCAGCCGTTCAGTAGTGAACGGCGGCTGTGTTATGTGAATGGAGGGGGGGGGCGGGGGAGCGAGAGGAAAGAAATCTCCTGCACTGCCCCCCCTCCCCCCCATGCTGGCCGCTTCATGAACCAGCCTGCTCCGCTAGCTCCCGTGCAGGAGCACAGAGACACAGGGACAAGTGTTGGGCATTGCTTGCCCGACACTCGTCCTGTGTAAATGGGCCTTTGCACCTTCAAATATCCAATTGATCTCTTCCTTGATCTGTGATCTGGTCTTCTATTTACGGGACACAGATCTGTTTGGCATGAGCAACCTTCTAACGACTGTACCCAATAAAAAAAATAAAAAATAAAAAAAAAATAAAAAATCAACTTTTCCACCAATATTTGCCATGCTCATTCGTTAAGCAAAAAAGCTCTGAAAATTATCTAAATTATCTTTTCAGACATTGAACATCTCTAATATATAGCCAGCTTTACCATATGCAAACAAATTGCTACTATGTGCAATTACAACATCATTCCTCCAATACGGACCATAAAAGGTATGACTTATTTATTTATCTAGAATTTACAGTTTAGAGCTCCTTTTAAAGCATCAGGCAAATACTGATGTTGAATTAAAGGAGTTGTCCGGCCACACAGGGTAAAAATTTTTATAATGCTGCTGCTTTCCTTTCAGTAAGGATAGTAACAGACAGCATACAGGGGCTCAAACCGGCCGGCAGATCAGCTGCAATGTCAGTTTCTTACCTTAGATTCTGATCTTCACTGCAGCTTTCAAAGATGGCGCCTCTCTGCGCTCTCCCTCTTCTGTGTGCGCGCTCCAGATGGTAGTAAGAGACATGAAAAGGCAGGATTTCATGGCCTCCCTCAGCTGACGTCCTAGCCCCGCCCACGACACGCCCACCTCTATTGAACTGCTCTACAGTCTCTCCTCGCCCAGGCCCCGCCCCCTGCTGCATACTATAATCAGAGGGGGTGTGGCCAGGGGAGACTGCGTTATACACTCATGTCAGGATAAAATCCCGGCATGAGTGTATAGTGAATGGAGAGGGGCGGGGGAGAGCCCAGAGAGAACTCTCCTGCAGCCCCCCACTGCAAGGCTACCTACTGCCCCCCCACCCTGCTAAAGTGAAACAAAACATTTTCCCACACACACATGCCCTCATAGTCCCCCTCCCACAGCAACACCCCCCCCTCACAATGACCCCCCCCCACAGTGCACTCTCCCACAGTGCCCCCCTAATGATCCCCCACAGTGCCACAAACAGTGCCCTCTACAGTACCCCCCACACATGCCCCCCAGTGTCACCCCTACAGTGCCCTCCAAAGTAGCCCCCCTCATTCCCCCCCAACCACAGCATTCTCCACAGTCCCCCCTCAACAGTGCCCCCCCAGTATTCCCCCCCCCACAGTGCCCTCCGCAGTACCCCCCCCTACACATGCCACCCCCCCAGAGTCCCCCCCACTGCACTCCAAAGTAGCCCCCCTCCACAGCGTCCCTATACAGCGCCCCCCCCTGTGACCTCCCCCACAGAGTCCCCCTTTACAGTGCCCACACACAAGTACACTAACAGCACCCCCCCCCCCCCCCCTCGACTTCTGACAGCCGGGTCTCCTGGACATTGCGCGCGCGCGCACGCACGCACGCACGCACACCACTGCCGCTCGCTCCCTCCCGCCCCCCCCGGACTGCTGACAGCCACTTGCACACACACATCCATCCATCCATCCCTCCCTCCCTCCCCCCCACGAGAGCCCGCCCCTCCTCTCATTCTTACCTTGGAGTTGAAGAGCCAGCAGGCACGCCTCCCCTGCAGGCAGCTTCCCAGGCGGAAGTTCTTCTGCACATGCGCAGAGCTGTGCTGAAGAGGCGCGTCCCCGGTCGTCCCGACAAGAAGAGGACTAGAGACTTGTCGGAACCAGGAACCATGGCAACCGAGGAGCAACACAGGGGGTGGGTGGGGGGGGGGCAACCAAGAAGTAAGTGAATAACTTCTGTTTGCCTAATTTACACTGCACAATGTATATTACAAAGTGCATTGTATTGGGCAAACAGAAGTAATGAGACCTAATGTTTATGGCCGGACAACCCCTTTAATGTAGTCTGACTGCGTGGCTTACGCACAGTAAACATCTCCAAGCTAACTTGCTCTTTTCCAGTCTTCTGAAGGGATTAGTATTAAGGCAGATTGAAGATACTCCTGAAAGTCAGTTGTTCAGAAAATCAGGAACCATTGTACAATGTCCTACACAACAAAAAGATACTGAATACTTTAAGGGGGTCTGACACGAATACTGTTTTTATGCTTTAACAGTCGTTGTTCCCTGGTCTGCCTAATGGACACAGGGAACCCACGATTTGTGGCTGTTAAAGCATAAAAACATAATACTTACCTTGTCTTCTGTTGTCGCCATCAGGAGTGGGAGGGGGGGGGGGGGGGGGGGGGAGAAATCATCTCCCAGCAAGCGCTCTTCTTTCTTCGACAAGCCGCCCTGCTCTGGGATTTCGCGCAAGCGCAGTGGAGAGGTGCCCTCTGACAGGAGTCAGGATGGGCCGTGTCTCCACTGCGCACGCGCAAAATCTCGGAGTTCAGCAGGACGGACGGGCCGCCCACATCATGCACTGCTTGTGACGCGCTTGCTGTGGGTGGCCCGTCCGTTCACCTTGGAAGTGGCTGACGGACGGGCAGAGCAGGAAGCGGTCATTTTAACCGCTCCTGCTCTGCTTCTACAAGCCACAGATGAAGAAGCCGGATGGAGGGGGGGGGATGCCTGGCAATCGGTCCTGGCCAGGCAAGGTGAGTAAAAAAATTTTTTTTCCATGTCAGAACCTCTTTAAAAGATAACACACTATAAATGTAACTTCTGTTCCATTCTCACCTGGGTTAATGATGGATCCTTGAGACAGGGGTATATCACAGACCTCATAGATTTTTATAGGATTCATAGGAACTTCTTTGGTGCCATCATAAATGAGCTTGAACTCCCGACTCTTATTAAGGGCACAGCGCAGTTGAGCTTTCCACTTGGCCGGATCAGGATCATCCGCTCCTTCATGATATTTGCCCGTCTCAACAGCCCACGCCTGTGAAAATAAATATGTAACCATCATTTGTTCTACATAATAAAGTAACTGCAACAATAATCTATAATAATTCATAAAGCGTCCTCAATATCTGATCAGAAGGTGGGGGGAGGGGACCATCAAACATCCAGCACCCCACCGATCAGCTGTATTGAAGTGGCTCTAGCACTCGTGCGAGCCCTGCAGCCTTTTCTTCAATGCAGACAGTCTTGCAACCGGATTTGTACTCGGAACACCATACTTTTTATAGTGGCTGTTCTGAGTATTGCAGCATTTTCCCATTCAAGTAAACGAGTCCTGGACCAATATAAACAACGAAGCAGCTGCGGTGCTTGCACGAGGGCCGTAGCCCCTTTAATATTAGCTGATTGGTGCAGGTGCCGTCAATTTTTAAAGCCCAAATAATCTAAAGCATCCAAAAAGATTTCCCTTTCAGATACACTGACTTTGATGCTTGACAAAAAGTTTGAGGTGTCACCATTAGGCGAGTGCTGGATCTAGTCAGACCCAGCAGCTCCGTCCTGCCACTGGTGGTCCTGTGGTCATTCATGTGACAACTGGAACAGAGAAGCGGTGTCTGTGCTGCTGCTTCTATTTTAAACTGTGCTCTTTGATTAAAAATCTTCTTACATGGGCCAATGATTGGCTTAACAAGTGTTTATCTGTATAGTCGCTCCTGACCATTGGACCTATGCTGCTGATCAGCCAACAAACTGGCGCCTTGCTCATTTATCTGTGCGGATTGTTTCTGCAGGCATAAAAATCCATTTTTACCTGCAGCACATCTCCCCTTGTAAACGGGATGTGCTGCTGAAGCACACGGCTGCACGGACCATCATAAGTAGTCAACGATTGTTCATGCAGCCCTTCATTCGGGCAATTCTCCACCGGTGTGAAGTGTTAATTGGCAATCGCTCTACAAGCACGACAAGGCCTTTAAGAGAACGTTCCTTTTTGCCTTATGGGAGAGGTTAGTAGTCTGACTGGCTTTGGTGGGATTTTGTGTACGGGCAGCTTTATGTGCCATTTACATGGAACGATCAGTTAATCCTTACATTTTGCGAAATGGAACAATATTCGGCCAATGTTTGAAGACAGTTTGTTCACTTTATGCATCTATCTATGAATGACTGCCTGTTTACTCCGAATGGAACTGGGTGACCGGATGAGATCTCTGGCGCGCTCAGCCTCCATTTAGTAAGCGAATATCACTGCTGTGTGAAGGCACAAGACTGATGATATTTGGGAGGCCTGTCAGACAGTTAAGGGTCCTTTTACACAGACAAATGTAAGGCCCAGTAACACGTAACGATTGTCGGTCAAAATGCACCCAAACGAACGCAATAATCGTTACGTTTAAACGTGAGCCATCATGTCCTTTCTGCTTTTCGCTCACGTTCAGCCTGCATAAAAAAATAGTCTCCGGTTCACTTACTTCTCGGTACGCCTAAACGCTCCGCGCTCCGTGCATATATAGGAATGTGAGGCACAGAACAAGAAGTGAACAATTCTCACCGATGATTGGCCTGTCTAAAAATTCTGCACGAACGTGAACTACAAACAATTAGCGGTGATGGCACTCGCTCGTTTAAACGCCATTAGGCAGTAATTGTGTATTTTGGGCTTAACTCCCTTAAGGCCCATTTACATGGGCCAATGATCACTCAAACGAGAGTTTGAGTGACAGCTTTGAGCGATCATTTTGCATAAACTATTAAGTAGCTACTTAATAGTAATTAAGTGTGCAAATGAAGCCTTCACTGAATGCAGTTAATAACCAGAGGCTATTATCTGCGCTCAGATCCTTTGTTCTCCATGGGAAAACAAGGCCATCAGCACTCCCCGTGGAGAAGTTCTGATAAGACTGACTTAAATTCAGTCCAACCGAAAAATCTTTAATCAGCTAGCAGTGCTCGAAGAGCGCACAATGGGCGCGCGTTTAGATGTGCCGATGATCGCTAAAACGATTGCCGATTAGCAATTGGCTGGTGCAAATGAGCCTTTATAAATAAAGTGATAAACAGATATTCTAAACTGTATTCAGATAAAAACTGTTTACTAAAATTGTAACCAATGCCACTAATCCACGTCCCCGCACATCACTGAAACAATGGCCCAACTGAGTTTTTTTCCAATACCAAATCCCATATTAAACTTCTACAATTGTGTATTTTGGAGCAGGTTTCTTTATCCCACCATGTCGTTTTACAGGGTAAGCATAGATTACATGAATAGCATCTGGGTAAACATTCAGTCTAGGAGGATCATCTCCTCCCTTCACAATAAGGCTCATCAAGATGTAAACATATGGCAAATAAACGTCCGATTACAATTCAATTCATGGCCCATTTACATGTAATGCGATTATCGGTCAATATTCATTCAAACGAACAAATTTGAGCAATAATCGTTCAGGGTAAAAGCAAAAAAAACTACCGCTGGCTTCTCATTGTGTGTAAACGCTCCCCGCTTCACATGGGAGGTAAACCAGAGTGAGGAGCCAGCGACGACTAATCTAAACGATCAGCATGAGCGCCGACAGCCTCAGCGCTGGCGTCCGTGCTTGTCCAGTATTTTAACCCCTTGAGTGGCACGCCCGGAAATTTTCCGGGACGAGCTCCACTGCTCATAGTGACATAGCCCGGAAGATTTCCGGGCTATGTATCACTATGGGAGCTGCAGAGCACAATGCCACAAGCTGTGACAGTGTGCTCTGCCTGCACAGACCCACACAGAACAAAGCAAGGGCTTTGAAAAACCAGCAGAAGATATTGCCGATATGCCGGCAATCTCTTGCTTCTAAGTCCTGCTTTGTTTACAGGTTGCCATAGAGACCATCGGCTTGTCAGAAGCAAGCCGATGGTCTCTGTGGCAGGGAGAGCTGGTGCTTGGCTGTCAGAGGACAGCTAGGTACTAGCTCTTACAGCAGAGATCAGAGAAAACCTCCAATCTCTGCTGTGTTAACCCTTTACATGCGGCAGTCTATGTGACTGCAGCATGTAAAGGGCTGTCACTGCAGCATGTAAAGGGCTGTCACCATCGGACCCCCTGAATGTGATCAGGGGGTCCTGATGGGTCCCTGTGGAAGTCCCCTAAAAGGGACAAAAAAATAAATAAATAAAAATTTAAAATTAAAGAAAAAAAAAGTTAAAATAATTATTTAAAAAAATAATAAAAACACTTGTCTCCCTTTACTTTGTAAAAAATAAAAAATACAATCACACGTGGTATCCATGCGTCGTAATGACCCAGAGAAGGAAGTTAATACATTTAACCCCTTAATGACATGGCCCCTTTTTTTCTTTTTTTCCTCCCCCGTTTAAAAAAAAATTACAACTTGTCCCACAAAAAACAAGCCCTTATATAGCCATGTCAATGGAAAAATGAAAAAGTTATGGCTCTTGAGACGCAACTGCAAAATTAGTTGAAATTCAATGATTAGACCATTTTAAAAAACCTGCCCTGGTGGGCACGACAGGGTGGTAGGAAACCCGCCACTCAAGGGGTTAAACGACCATTGGGCCATAAAGCATTCTCAGTGATATGCAAGTGTTTGAACCCATAGATTGAGTATGCCGACCTTTCCATCCCATTTAAAAGGCGGACATACACATTAGAGACAGTAGTTGTGAAATTTGACAATTTCAATCCAAAACACCCATTCTTTGGGCACAATTTAACGATCATTTCTGACCACTGATGATAGTCCATCACCGTCTTCAAACAAGTTAGCCACGTTTTATATAGCCGCCCAATAGCTCCCTTTTATTTATGCAAGATATTTCTCTGAAAAGATTGTCCCAGAAGGATCTTTCATCCATCGCTAATGACACGTACTGTAACAGTCCATAGGGACTAAAAGTTGTACGGCTGCGCCTGAGGAACAATCATTCATTCATCAGTTGTTCGACCATCATCCTACTTCTATTTAATGTTTTTGGCCACCTTCCATCGGCCAAAAATTGGCAAGTTTGCCAACATTAAAGGGGTTGTCCCGTGATAGCAAGTGGTGTTAAATGCGCAGAAGACCTCTGCAGCGCGAGCACGCCGAAGCCGGACAGAAGAGGGCAGACAGCGCAAGCGCGTCTAATCCCGGCAGAAGGCGGCTTTGGTCGGCGCCATGGAGACGGGGACGCCAGCACCGGAGGGGTAAGTGTATAACTTCTGTATGGCCAATATTTAATGCACGATGTATATTACAAAGCGCATTAATATGGCCATACAGAAGTGCTTAACACCACTTGCTATCACGGGACAACCCCTTTAATCTAGTGGGTACGGTCGTCTTTAGTAACAGCGCATTTACACAATTCTGCAAATCATCAATGACTGATCTGTCGTTTAAAAAGTCATTCAATCATTGGGAAGGAGATTCTTTTCCTTGGCTATTAGCGGCAAAGATACCAAACGACTGCTCTCATGAGCATTGCCCCAAGCTGCATATATAAACATGGCCACCAAAAAGACGATAAGGCCGCCTTCATGCAGGCAGTAAACTCTGTAGGACTGCTGCAGGAATTCCACATAGTTTACAGTACAGGTGCAAGTGTTTCCTGCAGTGAATCCGCAGCATGCCTATTATGATGCAGAGTTCAATCTTTGAAATACAAGTAAAAAAGGGGCCCAATCTGCACCACAGTGGATTCTCTACAGGAATTCCATTGTGGAATGTCTGTAGCAATTTTTTTATGTGTGAAGGCAACCTAAAGCCTCACGCACACTTTTTTTTTTTACGCCGATTAGCGCAGCACTTTCAGCACCGCGCTAGTCGGGGTATAACACTCAATCGCTTTCCACGAGACTGCTCAGACAGCCGCTCGATCGCAGTGCTTTCCAGCGCCGTGACTTTCGAGCGGGGTCTGTTCTATTTTTCAGCGTTTAGCGCTCCTCGTCAATGATTAGTGCTAAAAGCTGACGTTGACCGCAAACAAAAGTAAAACGCAGCAAAGTGCTGCAATTTAAATCATGGTGCTTACCGCAGCGCCTGTGTGAGGGAGGCCTAATAGTTTTATTGTTAATTATACAAGATGATCAACTTCATTCAAAAACTAATTGTAATAACTACAGTGTAAACAGGGCTTTAGTAAAGTTCCATGTACAGATAATTACTACAAATATTGGATAAAGGCAAACATCACAATTCTTAAACATGTAGTCACTTTAAAGTACAAATTGAATCTGGCTGTGGCGTACTTCCAGGGGGTTTTCCAGGTGAAAGCCAAAGACGACCAATCCTTAGCTACTGCGAATAGCAGATTTGTGTTGTGAACATTGCATCCATCTGTAGGAGCTTCTCATCAGCTGGGATGTTTAAAGGGGTTGTCCCGCGGCAGCAAGTGGGTCTATACACTTCTGTATGGCCATATTAATGCACTTTGTGCATTAATTATGAGCCATACAGAAGTTATAAAAAGTTTTTTACTTACCTGCTCCGTTGCTGGCGTTCTCGTTCCCATGGAGCCGACTAATTTTCGCCCTCCGATGGCCAAATTAGCCGCGCTTGCGCAGTCCGGGTCTTCTGCTTTCTTCAATGGGGCTCCGTGTAGCTCCGCCCCGTCACGTGCCAATTCCAGCCAATTAGGAGGCTGGAATCGGCAATGGACCGCACAGAAGAGCTGCGGTCCACGGAGGAAGAGGATCCCGGCGGCCATCTTCACCGGTAAGTATAGAAGTCACCGGAGCGCGGGGATTCAGGTAAGCGCTTAGCGGTTTTTTTTTTACGTCCCTGCATCGGGGTTGTCTCGCGCCGAACGGGGGGGGGGGGGGGGGGGTGTTGAAAAAAAAAAACAAAACGTTTTGGCGCGGGACAACCCCTTTAATGGTGGATCCCTGCTGATCTATTCCAACACCCCTTTTATACTGAACGAGAATCTCACGATTCTTGTTTGCCAGAGAGAATGAACTGGTGATGACCCACACCCGTTTAGACTGCATGATTCTAGTTGGGAATCATGCACTTCTAGTTCACTAGTCATTCAGTGTTTCGCATTCCTATCACTATCGGTAAGTGCCCAAGCTGGCGCTGATTTTTATGCCGGCTGAAACTGAGCGGCGAATAAGAAACGCACGATTCTCGTTCAAAGTTTAGTTGAAATGCGAGCCAACAACCAATTATTCAGTTTCGCTTGTTTTTTCTGATTAATCGTTCCGTACAGACTCAGCATAAGGTGAGGTCTTCAATTATTTTCACACGGAAGACCCATTTAATAACTTCATAAAACACTTATGCAAGCTCAACTCTAAAAAATTATATTTGTTAATTTCATATCTTATGAACGGTTTGTACTTTTACATCACTCAAAAAGTGGGCCAGAATTCAAACAAAAAGCAGTAGAAAGCTTTAAAATACAATTAACCCTTTCCAGTCCAATGTCGGGCCTGCCCCGACATCATCATTTTCCTCCACAGCTCCGATGTCGGGGCAGGCCCGACACTGCAGTGCAGGAGTGGATCTGCACCCGATCGTCAGGCACATCGGGTGCAGATGCACTCCTTTACTGGTCGTCATCGAGGACCCCCGAGGAGAAGGCAGAAAGGGTTTTTAACCCTTTCTGCCCACTCCTTTACACATTACATAGCGCTCAATTAGCGCTATGCAATGCATAGATTCCGGCCGGCGATCATGTGACCGCCGGTGTTACCTGACCCCCGGCGGTCACATGAACGCCGAGCCGGGAGCCTGCACCGTGCAAGGACCTGCTTACCTGACCGGCGTCTTGTGCATTCTCCTTCTGTCTCCCGACCCGTCGATCATGTGACCGCCAGGTGTCACCTGACCCCAGCGGTCACATGATCGCCGAGCCGGGAGGCAGAAGGAGAATGCACAAGACGCCGGTCAGGTAAGCAGGTCCCTCCCTGCACCCTCCTGAACTCTGTCAGATCAGGAGGGTGCAGGGAAAATGTATTTTTTCTCACCCATTCTCCCAGCTCCAATTTATTTGCAGCTGGGGAGAATGGGTGAGAAAAAATAAATGGATTGGAAAGGGTTAAACGTCATTGCAGGTGACTAGTGATGCTGAAAATGGCAAGCTGCCCGAATCCTATTGTTTGTCACGTCAGTAATGTTTGCAGTTACTGAAGTGTAAGTGGAATCAATCACAACTACACATCCTTGTTAGGTGCTTTTACAGGGAACGATTATTGTACAAAGCAAAATGCTGGATCGTTCAAATCTGAATGAATCATTCAGTGCAAACAGCCAAAGATTGAATGTCGAACGATAATTTGTTTGCCCACCGCTCATATTATGCAAGCATAAAGATCATTGTTGGCTTGAGCTGTGACATTGGTCGGGCGAAGGATTTCTCGCTCCGTATAACAGCACTTTACAATCAGGCTAGTTTGAGCCATCTTTAGCATTATTAGGGATGCTACTATTTACCTTGAAGATGGTGTTCTCCTCTTCATGCTGAGGACTGTGCCGGGTTGCATGCTTCCATGGAATCTGAAACCTCTTTGCTTCCCTGTCTAACCATGTCAGACCAGGATACATTGCACTGTCCACCTGAGACACCAGCCACGGCTTCAGACGGACACGACGGGGGTGCAAAGCCATTTTTTCTGCAATAAAGAAAAAGGAGATGTTTGGTGTGAAGCGAGCCTTCTGTTTACTGTCTGGATTCCTGCAGTGATGCCACCAGAACAATCAAGGTCAACTAAGAATAGATTATTAGGAGATAATGGACGGCTCTTCCTGATTAATTCTGGCTCTATAATTTACTGCTGCCTTTCATCTGTGTCATTGAATAAATATTTAGCAACTACGTCACGCATTCTAGGACATTCCATGACTTTGCCCTCTCACCTAACAGGTCTAAATAACAAGCTAGCAAAAAGCAGACATGTTCTTCTGTGTCACCGGTTACGACCATTCATTTCCCAGACATGAAGTCTCTTAGACTACACGCACATTGACCATTTTAAAGTTGGGGCACAACTCACATCGGACCCCGCCCGCGTACATGTACTATGTTCATCCAAGAGTCAGACAGGGCATGCTGCCATTTTTTTACTCAAACTTTCCATCCAAGTAAAGAGAAGCCCAAGTGCATATACCCATTCACATGAATAGGTGCTACTTTGGTCCGATTTTCTTAATGACTTATATGGCCAGAGGGGCTGGCCCTAATTGGCGAATAGGAGTCACAGAACCCCCGATGCCACAATAGATTAGGATCACAGAGGTGGAATCACACCTAGCAGACATTTATATGCCATAAATGATGGGAATATTCCAGTAAAGGGGTTGCACAAGACTAGAAAAAAAATAGAAATATGGTTACTTCTAGAGCCAGTCTTGCATATGGAACTTGTCTGGTATTAAAGGGGTTGTCCCGAGGCAGCAAGTGGGTCTATACACTTCTGTATGGCCATAATAATGCACTTTGTAATGTACATCGTGCATTAATTATGAGCCATACAGAAGTTATAAAAAGTTTTATACTTACCTGCTCCGTTGCTGGCGTCCTCGTCTCCATGGTGCCGACTAATTTTTGGCCTCCGATGGCCAAATTAGCCGCGCTTGCGCAGTCCGGGTCTTCAGCAGTCTTCTATGGAGCCGCTCGTGCCAGAGAGCGGCTCCGTGTAGCTCCGCCCCGTCACGTGCCGATTCCAGCCAATCAGGAGGCTGGAATCGGCAGTGGACCGCACAGAAGAGCTGCGGTCCACGAAGACAGAGGATCCCGGCGGCCATCTTCAGCAGGTGAGTATGAAGACGCCGGACCGCCGGGATTCAGGTAAGCGCTGTGCGGGTGGTTTTTTTAACCCCTGCATCGGGGTTGTCTCGCGCCGAACGGGGGGGGGGGGGGGGGTTTAAAAAAAAAAAAAAACCCGTTTCGGCGCGGGACATCTCCTTTAAAGCTCAGCTGGTTCAGGTTCGGTTGAAGATTTCCCCCTCCCCTCATACAACATTAAATTTTATTCACATTTGCCTTTTCCACACAATTTTAGAAAGAGCTTGTTAAGGATATTTCAAAAAGTTAGGTAGATAGCAAGAGATGGCCTAAACTAACCAAAACTCACCTGGAAAGCTCGTCACATGGGCCAGTCTATCCAGACTACTATCCCGCTGTGATTACATTGAATAGTCTACATGCAATTACTGCAGCGACCCATTGTCTACTGATTGGGGGCACTGGACCGGTGGTGGATTTTTTAAAACTTTTAGCCATCCCCAATCGCTGTCTGCAAAATTTTGAAATGTCTCACACAACCCTGTTAACACTAGAACCCTCGCGGGAGTCATGTAGGACTCCTGCAATAAAAAAAATAAAAACTTTAAAGCGGTTCTAGTGTTAAGGCCCATTTAGACAACGAGTATCGCTCAATAGATGTCACTCAAGCGACTTTTGCGCGATAATTGTTGTGTCATTTACAGCGCAAGAGGAGCGATCACCCTGCGCTGCCAGCGGAGGATGCAGAAGACAAGCGGGGTGCCAATCAGCCGTTTGCCAAGCCACCGCAGACAGATGCAAAAGCAGACAGCTGTATCCACAGTGCAGCAGTCCGGGTTGGTATTGCAGACCTCACTCCTACTGAATTCAATGGGTGCTGTACCTGCATTACTAAACAAGGCCACTGCACTATGTACAGAGCTGTGCAATTCCAGCTCAGTCCACAATGACAGTTGGCGCAATAACAGTTGACTGGCAGGGATCCCAAGCAGCGAAAACCGACTAAGCAATTGTGAAGTCCCGGAAAACCCAAAAATCGCCAATAAATAACAGAAAAAAATAGAGACTGTGTCTAAAATATTAAAGAGGTCTATAAATCGTCAACAGTTGTTGGCTGACAGCTATTTTCCCCTAATGCATCATGTCCACGGGCATAATTGAATAGTGGAATCTGCGTGGCTCTCCCACGCAAATGACCCGCCGTTCAATATACCCATAGTCTATCATTGGACATGTGCAGATATCTAAATACCTGCGGATGTCATTTTTCCCCGATCGCACATGAAAAAAACGCAGTATGCTCCACTTTCTGTGGTTTTCCCACATGGACATCTTCCCAGGCTTCCACTGAAGTCAATGAAAGCCGTCCAGATTCACGGCATGCCCGCAGCAGACACCACGGACGCACCGCGAGAAAGCAGGAGTTTAAAAGAAACTAAAAGGAGGCATGGGGCATGCATGCGGCACTTCGTTGGCGTCCCGAGCGCATCCGCTGTGCAGCAGAAACATCTGGCCGCGACGGAGGAGAGTTGCAGGATTCTGAACGGGGAAACTGCGCGGGCCCGTGGCCATGAGGCCTAACTCCCCAAAAATGAATGCTTGTTTTTTTGCAAAGAAAAAGGGGAAAAAAAAACACAAAAAAAAACAAACAAAAAAAACACACACACACCATCTAAACCTCATCTAATTCCATAAGGTGTTACTAAACACACTGCAAACTGCATTTTTCCCTGATTGTTGGGGCATATTTTGCAGAACACATTACACTTTTTTTTTGTTCCCAATGAAAAAACTGCCTGTCGGTTCCTCCCAATGACCAAGTCCCGACCGCCTGGGTAATGCATTGGAAAAAACTTTATGGCATCCACTGTTTACATATGCAAATGAGTACCAAAGAAAAAAAATTCTTTGAGACAAGTACTTTGACATGTTAATACACGCAGCTGCTTTACTCATGTGACGTGATGTTTGAGTAAGAGCCATCCGTTGCTACACCCTCTCCCAAGACGTGTTCTTCATGGTAATCACGCATTGCCCATAGACATGCTATGTGCACAGGTCAACAAGTGTGGAAGCAATACCACCAAATCGTACAAGTGTCATCTGGATACGCACCCCATGTAATACAACGATAAAACAAGACGACCCGTCTTCCCTCTACATCTAAAAATCGCAAGAGTTTGAGTAATCCAAAGGAAACTTAGAAAATTTGATACAAAGTCACATCGTACAATAATAGAAAAAAAAAGTTACAAGTATTTCAATTAAAGGGATTCATCAATTGCAGTCAGGCTGCCTTGTCCACGGGTGATTGTTCATTGTGCTACCCGCGGCGCTGCTATGGAAAGCGCACCCCTCTGTCCACAAGCGGAGAATCATAGCGGTGAGCCAATTTGTAAGATAGGCTCACCACAGAGACCTGTCAGCGCTCTCCGTGGTATATCGCTGGCGATATTCCGCAACGGTCATGGACAGGGGGCCTCCATGGCTCTATTCCCTATAAAAGGCATCCATAGCCGCTCTGGTTGCACAGACTGGATGTCTCGGAACGCCACGTTGGCAGTCTGCCCTTAGAGACCGACGTATGGATGCGCCTATGTATGTATATACCTTTGAAGATGTAGGCACTAGTGCAGCCCCAACACCATCAGCTAAGGTAAGGTTAACACGGGGCGAATTTGCAGCGAAATTTCCAGTAGCAGCAAAGTAAATGAGATTTTGAAAATCTCGTCCACAACCTGCAGAAATAACCCACACAAAACCCATGCAGGAATTGGACTGCGATGCAGAACTCAATTCCGCAGAATGCCAATTTTATGACCATGTCCTCTTCTTCTCAATGAGGGTGTGAATTCTGCACAGTAATTCACGATAAAACCCACAGCGAATGGTGCGAGGTTGGAGGCAGGCTTTCAGCGGCTGACCTGCTGTGGGCACTTCACTGCAAATCAGCCCCCGTGTGCCTAAGTCCACAGAACAGGACGGCTGGTTTCCAGAAAATTTCAATTTTGATTCATCTGACCACAAAATAGTTTTCCATTTTGCCCCACTCCATTTTAAATGAGCCTTGGCCCAGAGAAGACGCTGGCATTTCTGGATAGTGTAGATACATGGCCTCTTTTTTACATGACACAGCTTTACCAGACTACATAGCTAACTGTGTTCACAGACAATGACTTCTGGAAGTACTTGCATTACAGAATCACGCCTGTGTATAATGCAGTGCTGCCTGAGGGCCCGTAGATCTCCAGCAGCCTATACTGACCGTCAGCCTTCACCATTGTGCACATGAATTTCTCCATTATCTCTGAATCTGATGATATTATATACTGTAGATTGTGGGATATTCAAAGACTTCATAGTTTTACTCTGAGAAATATTGTTTAGAATTTGTTCCAGGGGCCTCCATGTTGGTTTACCGCGAGTATATTGAATTGCGCTTCCTGCGATTGGCATCTTCATAGATGATCCGCGGTAAAACACGGGGACTGAAAGGCATGCTTTTAATTTTCCTTCACACTCGTGGGTACGAATTACGTATTCCGCGATCAGAAGAAAAATCGCAACATGCTCTATTTTACACGTAGTCTGTGCGGACGACCTCCGTTGATGTCAATAGAGATGTGCGACCCGCAGCCCATACCCTTGTCATCACTAAGCAACGGTGCAGTAAATACAAAAAAACTGTATTGCGCATGATCTCCAGCGAGCCTCCGCAGTCATATAGAATACAGTTAAGTGCTATATGCAGGGTCACCGGCCGGGCTCACAGCCGGAATCAGCTGCAGGCCCCCTGATGCGGAGTCCGAACTGGGGGTGTGAGGACGGCCTTACACCTCTCTATGAACAAGGGTTCCTTCATGCAAGCGCTTTAGTGCCACAGATTACATGCGCAATTTTCACCATCCCTGTCCCAACGTTTGTGAGATGGGCTGCCGCCATCGATTTCTAGAAGTGTTATTTTTATAATAATAATAATATAAATAATAATAACAATAATATAAATAACAACAACAACAATAATAATAACAGTCTCCCCGCCCTTCTGGTATGTTCTACAGTGTAAATACCTTCACATTTACATGTCACGGCTTTTTTGGAGTTAGGGGTTAAATAAATTAAGAATATAGTATTTTTTTTTCCCAACTTATTTCGCCTGCTCGGTTTGTGAACACGAACGGATTTTTTCACAAGACGTTTGATCGCATGAATTAAAAATACGTGTCGCGTCCCATTTTGGGTTGTATTACGCACCGCAATAGACCACTGAAGTGGATGCGCACACAGATACCCGCAGGAGCCAATGAAATACGCAGGTGTAAGAAGTTTTTAGTTGCGTAAACACAAGCGTAATTACAAACCCGAAATCCGCTTGCGCCCGTGTGACTGCGCCCGACTAGATTATTACCAGAACTTGTAGCAAGCACTCCAGGCGATACAACCGCCGCATGGACGGCGAGGGAGACTCCCGTCACGTGACCCCATACAAGGACCGAGCTGACGGACGGAAATCCCCGCAATGATTAGAAGTTGCATCGAAACTCCAACATGGCAGCGGCTCAGTAACCCGGGAGCCACAAGCATGCAGCCAGGGAACGCGGAGACACCTGGCGTGAGCCGAGACTTACCTACAGCGGGCTCCACACAGCAGACGGTCGGGCTATTGGCGTGGGTAGAGGGCAGCGGCGAGGAGCCCCGGGACTGACCCTCGTCTGCCTCCTCCCCGCGGTAATGACTGCGCTCCCTCCTGCCTGCCGCAGGTATGGCTGACGTCACTGAGCTCCGGCCCACAAGACACACCTAGCGACGAGCAGCCTGCGCCGCCCCGGGCGCCCAGCGGGCGGCACCAATCACCTCCTGTGTGCTAATGGGCGCCAGTGTCTACCCGCCTGCGCCGCAGTCACCTGTGGCAGGATGTGAATTGGGACTAACTATGGGCGGTAAAGCCGAGGACGCCTGCTGGCATGGCTGCTGTCTCTCAGATTCCTGTCACAGGACACCACAGGCAGGAGGGGCACAGAGAGGGCACCGCAGTGCCGCAGCAAAAGGCACCCCGCGGCGGCAATCACCTTACAGACTGTAGCAACCATCGCCTCACAGCACAGCAGGCGCAGCAAAACTCACCCCGCAGCGGCAATCACCTCACAGACTGTAGCAACCATCGCCTCACAGCAAAACTCACCGCGCAGCGACAATCACCTCACAGATGCAGCGACCATCGCCTCACAGCACCGCAGACGCAGCAAAAGGCACCCCGCGGCGGCAATCACCTCACAGACTGTAGCAACCATCGCCTCACAGCACCGCAGACGCAGCAAAAGGCACCCCGTGGCGGCAATCACCTCACAGACTGTAGCAACCATCGCCTCACAGCACCGCAGGCGCAGCAAAAGGCACCCCGTGGCGGCAATCACCTCACAGACTGTAGCAACCATCGCCTCACAGCACCGCAGGCGCAGCAAAACTCACCCCGCAGCAGCTATCACCTCACAGATGCAGCGACCATCGCCTCACAGCACCGCAGGCGCAGCAAAAGGCACCCCGAGGCGACAATCACCTCATAGCACCGCAGCGAAAGTCTCTCTACAGCACCGCAGACGCAGCGACAGTCACCTCACAGGGCCACAGCAAAACTATCCTCACCGCCCAAGACACAGTGACAATCGCCTTGCAGCGCTGCAGATGCAGCAAAATTGTCCTCACAGCATAACTGTCCTCATGGAGCGGCTGAATCATCCATCGTTTATGCAGCATGAATGATGAACGATGAGCTGATCGATCAGTGTAAACAGCAGCCGTTCAGTTCTGAAGCGCCGCTATGTTATGTCAATGGAGAGGGGCGGGGGAGCCAGGAGAGAAATCTGCAGCCGCAGCCAGGAGAGAAATCTGCAGCTGCACCAATGTGAGCCAGTGATACTAGCTCTCCTGTGCAGCAGCATGGGAGCTAGTATGTGTGGGGACGAGTGTCGGGCATCGTTTGCCTGACACTCGTCCCTTCTAAATGGGCCTTAACTGCCTACAGGTAACTTCACATGGCACAACTGTTGGGCACATAAGCACGCGATTGCTATCCCACAGACTATAGGCCCATTTACACGCACTGATTATTGCTCAAAATGCGTGAAAGTGAAACTATCGCTCACTTGTCATGATGGTTGTTTAGGATGACTTTTCTGTCAGCTTATACTACCTCGTTAGCACTCGCTGGATTGCTGCCTGATTGAGAAGACCGCGAGCCGCTGGAAGGATTTTCTGTTGTTAACCACTGCACGAGCGCTGACGACCTTAGCGGTGATGTCAGAGCTTGAGCAGTCGCCGAAACGACTGTCGGTCCGTGTAAAAGGGCCTTATGGCTCCTTGCTTTCACATAGGAACAATAGTTCAGAGAATGGAGGCGCAGCGGCCGGAGGTCTCTTCTGGCCGCCCACTTCCATTCACTGCCGACAGCCAGTCGTTCATGAACAACTGCCAGTTTACACGGGCCGATAGTCACTCAATGATAAGGTGAGCTAAAAACCAGTGCCCTGTTAGGGGCTACTTCACAGAGGTGCATTTGTGGTGCTGTCAGCAGGCACACAGTCAGTTGATCGCTGTCAGCAGGCACACAGTCGGTTGATCGCTGTCAGCAGGCACACAGTCGGTTGATCGCTGTCAGCAGGCACACAGTCGGTTGATCGCTGTCAGCAGGCACACGGTCGGTTGATCGCTGTCAGCGGGCACACGGTCGGTTGATCGCTGTCAGCGGGCACACGGTCGGTTGATCGCTGTCAGCGGGCACACGGTCGGTTGATCGCTGTCAGCGGGCACACGGTCGGTTGATCGCTGTCAGCGGGCACACGGTCGGTTGATCGCTGTCAGCGGGCACACGGTCGGTTGATCGCTGTCAGCGGGCACACGGTCGGTTGATCGCTGTCAGCGGGCACACGGTCGGTTGATCGCTGTCTGCGGGCACACGGTCGGTTGATCGCTGTCAGCGGGCACACGGTCGGTTGATCGCTGTCAGCGGGCACACGGTCGGTTGATCGCTGTCAGCGGGCACACGGTCGGCTGATCGCTGTCAGCGGGCACACGGTCGGCTGATCGCTGTCAGCGGGCACACGGTCGGCTGATCGCTGTCAGCGGGCACACGGTCGGTTGATCGCTGTCAGCGGGCACACGGTCGGTTGATCGCTGTCAGCGGGCACACGGTCGGTTGATCGCTGTCAGCGGGCACACGGTCGGTTGATCGCTGTCAGCGGGCACACGGTCGGTTGATTGCTGTCAGCGGGCACACGGTCGGTTGATCGCTGTCAGCGGGCACACGGTCGGTTGATCGCTGTCAGCGGGCACACGGTCGGTTGATTGCTGTCCGCGGGCACACGGTCGGTTGATTGCTGTCCGCGGGCACACGGTCGGTTGATTGCTGTCAGCGGGCACACGGTCGGTTGATTGCTGTCAGCGGGCACACGGTCGGTTGATCGCTGTCCGCGGGCACACGGTCGGTTGATCGCTGTCCGCGGGCACACGGTCGGTTGATCGCTGTCAGCGGGCACACGGTCGGTTGATCGCTGTCAGCGGGCACACGGTCGGCTGATCGCTGTCTGCGGGCACACGGTCGGCTGATCGCTGTCAGCGGGCACACGGTCGGTTGATCGCTGTCAGCGGGCACACGGTCGGTTGATCGCTGTCAGCGGGCAAACGGTCGGTTGATCGCTGTCCGCGGGCACACGGTCGGTTGATCGCTGTCCGCGGGCACACGGTCGGTTGATCGCTGTCCGCGGGCACACGGTCGGTTGATCGCTGTCAGCGGGCACACGGTCGGTTGATCGCTGTCAGCGGGCACACGGTCGGTTGATCGCTGTCAGCGGGCACACGGTCGGTTGATCGCTGTCAGCGGGCACACGGTCGGCTGATCGCTGTCAGCGGGCACACGGTCGGCTGATCGCTGTCAGCGGGCACACGGTCGGCTGATCGCTGTCAGCGGGCACACGGTCGGCTGATCGCTGTCAGCGGGCACACGGTCGGCTGATCGCTGTCAGCGGGCACACGGTCGGTTGATCGCTGTCAGCGGGCACACGGTCGGTTGATCGCTGTCAGCGGGCACACGGTCGGTTGATCGCTGTCAGCGGGCACACGGTCGGTTGATCGCTGTCAGCGGGCACACGGTCGGTTGATCGCTGTCAGCGGGCACACGGTCGGTTGATCGCTGTCTGCGGGCACACGGTCGGTTGATCGCTGTCTGCGGGCACACGGTCGGTTGATCGCTGTCAGCGGGCACACGGTCGGTTGATCGCTGTCAGCGGGCACACGGTCGGTTGATCGCTGTCAGCGGGCACACGGTCGGTTGATCGCTGTCAGCGGGCACACGGTCGGTTGATCGCTGTCAGCGGGCACACGGTCGGTTGATCGCTGTCAGCGGGCACACGGTCGGTTGATCGCTGTCAGCGGGCACACGGTCGGTTGATTGCTGTCCGCGGGCACACGGTCGGTTGATTGCTGTCCGCGGGCACACGGTCGGTTGATTGCTGTCCGCGGGCACACGGTCGGTTGATTGCTGTCCGCGGGCACACGGTCGGTTGATTGCTGTCCGCGGGCACACGGTCGGTTGATTGCTGTCCGCGGGCACACGGTCGGTTGATTGCTGTCCGCGGGCACACGGTCGGTTGATTGCTGTCCGCGGGCACACGGTCGGTTGATTGCTGTCAGCGGGCACACGGTCGGTTGATTGCTGTCAGCGGGCACACGGTCGAATGCTGTCCGCGGGCACACAGTCGGTTGATCGCTGTCCGCGGGCACACAGTCGGTTGATCGCTGTCAGCGGGCACACAGTCGGTTGATCGCTGTCAGCGGGCACACAGTCGGTTGATCGCTGTCCGCGGGCACACAGTCGGTTGATCGCTGTCCGCGGGCACACAGTCGGTTGATCGCTGTCCGCGGGCACACAGTCGGTTGATCGCTGTCCGCGGGCACACAGTCTGTTGATCGCTGTCCGCGGGCACACAGTCGGTTGATCGCTGTCAGCGGGCACACAGTCGGTTGATCGCTGTCAGCGGGCACACAGTCGGTTGATCGCTGTCAGCGGGCACACAGTCGGTTGATCGCTGTCAGCGGGCACACAGTCGGTTCATCAGTCGGGGTCCCGAGCGATGGACCGCAGCCATTCAACTATTGATGAACTATCCTGAGGAAAGGTCATCAATAGTATTCTCCCTGAAAAAAACCCTTTAAGAACCAAGCAACTTTCATCATTGCGTTGCAGGCGCCATAACTTGTTCACATGGCCGTATGAGGGCTTTTTTTTGGGACAGGTTGTATGTTTTTTAATGGCACCACTCCTGGATACATATATTGTATTATATAACTTTTAACCCTTTCCAATCCACTGTCTGACGTCTAAAGACATTCTGACCGAAGGCTGTACAGCTTCCGATGTCGGAAGACGTCCAGCAGGGTATTCTTACTGTATATTACTGGCCACTCCGTTGTCGGGGGGCCTCTCCAGCATGTCCAATACTGCAGCACTGGCTCTAGCCAGCAGGTGGTGCCATTGTATAATGGCAGAAAGAGAAAATCTCCTAGGAAACCCTGAATCCAAAATTGGATTGCAAAAGGTTAATACTTTTTTTTTTTTTTTTTAAAGGGGGAAAGAAGGAAGACATTCCAGAAATTCCACCATTGTTTTAGGGTTTTGTTTTTACAACTTTCCACCATTCGGCAAATATAACATAAGTTTTTTATCTGATCGGCATGATTACTGCGATACCAAGTTTATTGAGATTTTTTTTAATTACTTTTGCACAATAAAAATACGCTTTTAAAAAGAAACAATTAAACCTGCATTGCCGCATTCTAAGAGCCAGGACATTTTCATTTTTACAACCACAGAGCTCAGTGAGGTCTTGTTTTCTGTAGGAAGAAGTGTAGTTTTTATTGCTATGATCTTGAGGTACATGTGACTTCTGGATTGCCTTTATTACGTTTTTGTTATGAGACGAACAAAAGAAAAATAGCAATTCTGGCATTTCTTTTTAAATTTATTTCACGTCGTTTACCATGTGCGATAGCAAAATGTTTTCCTTGTCTGGGTCCTAACGAACGCAGTAAAACCTATTAGGTATTGCTTTTTTAAATGAAATTTAGGTATTTTATCCATTTAAGAAGTGGACTTGATGCGATTGTTCAATCACTAGGATAGTGCATTGCATTAGTTATGTAGTGAATTTGTATAAGTTTACACTCTGCCAGAGGCGGGGCCTAAAAGGCTGAGTTCTATGGCAGACAGAGGACTTTGTCAGGCTTCCAGCTGCCATGGGAACCCATTGCTACCATGTGATCACATTACAGGATGCTGATAGGTGACCGAAAGAGCCACCTCCCCCTATCATCCAATTATGTGCTGCAGTTGCTATTGATTGTGGCATGTAAGGGGTTAATCTGCCAGGATCTGAGGTTTCTCCTCTCCTGGCAGTTAAAGCAGGAGCCTGGCTATCAGAAGTCAGTCAAACTTTTGCCTTACGTATGTACAGGTTTAAAGCCCACTAGTGACTTCAGTTCTGGTTCCTCTCAGCACTAGTTGTAGTTCCTTTAAATCTCCAAACAAATGTGTTACCTGTAATGGTGGGAAGTGCCTGGAGAACTCGGTCTGGTGCGTATAGCTGTGCTGTAGGCTGCATGTCAAGAACAGGATCTGATCTTGTTTGGGCAAAGCCAGGAAACTTTTCCAAAGAGTTTTGTTGACCAAAATGTTCTCTGAAATGCCCACCCCGGGATCCTGTCCCAATCATGGCACTAAATATACATTCCTCATATGAATGCCACCATACAGAGTAAAGGCCCATTTAGACACGATTATCGCTCAAAAGATGTCTTGTTGTGTGCCTTTACAGCACAAGGTGATCGCTTAAACATTGAGCAATCACCTTGTGCTCCCAGCGGGGGATGCAGAAGACAAGCTGGGTCGCTTGTCTTCTGCATCCAGCTGTTCTCTGCTCAGAGCTCCCAGCTGTTATACAGCCGAGTGCTCTGAGCGGGGTATGCAGAACACAGCTGGAGTGCTGTGTTCTTCATATTCCGCCTGTGTTCAGGGAGTGGGATACAGCTGAAGCAATAGTATCAGCGGTATCCTGCTGTGAATTCCTGATAAGGCTGCTCGTCATCTTTCAGCATGCTGAAAGACGATCAGCAACTGCTTAACGAAAACTGCACGATGTCAGTGCAGTTAAGGCCCTTTTAGACACAACGATTTTCACTCAAAGCCATCTTTTGAGTGATGATCGTTGTGTCTTACTGCACTGACCGTGCAGTTTTCTTTACACTGTCGCTGATCTTTCAGCCATGCTGAAAGATCAGCGATCAGTTGTCAGGAATTCACAGCGGGGTACATCTGATACTATCGTTTCAGCTGTATCCCGCTCCCTGAAAACAGGCCGGGTATGAAGAACAGAGCTGTCCAGCTGTGTTCTTCATCCCCCGCTCGGAACGCTTGGCTGTATAACAGCCAGGCGCTCCGAGCAGAGAACAGCTGGATGCAGAAGATAAGCGGCCCCGCTTGTCTTCTGCATCCCCCGCTGGGAGCGCAAGGTGATCGCATAACGTTTGAGCAATCACCTTGCGCTGTAAAAAAGCACACAACGATTATTGTTTTAAAGATTTTTTGAGCGATAATCGTTGTCTCTAAACCAGGCTTTACACGCAATGATTATCGCTCAAGCCGAATTTTGAGCGATAATTGTTGTGTCTAAATGGGTCTTAAGTGAAGAGGGCACACTACATTATCCTGTACCAAGCGGAATTAGAATAATCCCACGTATCATCGTCACTGCCTCATTGAAAACGTTGGGTTATACAGTGTTAGGACTAGATGACACTATTGATGTCATAACGTCATACTATACATGTGACTCCGCCATATAAATAGTAATACTGCTTTATGAAGTTATGTGCAGTGAGACATGAGTTGCTCACATTGTTTGACTTTGCACTATTTCTTATGTTACATGATGGTTTTTGTGTGTGTAATACTGATACATGTACCAACTTGTTTTCATGCCAAAGATGTTTTTGCTTACTCCAACTATAATCTAGGTATGGTATGTGTGCTTGAGGTCATACATAAATAGTTTATTAGGTCGGAACACCTCACATATGCTGCTCTGACTACGACGTGACTGACATGGCTTCCTTAGCAACTGCTTAAGTGTTTTACATTAATTAAATGAAACGACTCGGTGACATATCATGAGCAAGTGTCTGAGATGACGTCGGCATAAATACCGCTGTGATTGAATCATTCTAGGTGTGTTCTCGAAACGGCAAGAAAACATTTAAGGTAGACATCAAGGCAACTTCTATGGATGTAATAAAGAGCGCCCCCTGTATGAGCCAGAATGAATGGCTGGTAAGAGCAATGTCTGCTCTTGTGTATTATGTGGTCCACCATTCAGCCTGTATTTCCACTACAATATAGAGAGATCATACTGTCCTAAATGACTGCTTCCATGAAAAACTTTTTCTCACGTCAACATTTTCCAAATTCAGATGGGATATAACATGCCATTTCCACTTTTATTCTATTTGCTGTGGTAATACTTTGTTGCTCTCATGAGATAATGCTTTCATGAGGTGGAAGAAAAGTTCACTTCTGTCTTGAAACCATATGCGCACTTCTAATTTTCCTCCCAGTTACTGGAAGTAAGGCATTGAAATTGAAATGTCAGTCACAGGTCTAGAACTCATCCACTGTTGTTTGGGATGTCATTACCTTTCACTGTATTACATGATCGAGTGATCAGAAACATTGAAGGCTCATCAAATAAAGCAAAAGTGTACCATACAAGGTTACAATTTAGAAAGGAGAGTAGAAACCCTACATTAGCTTAGTATGGCCATTTTCTAATGTAAATACACAATTTAAAACAGGACTACTGACAAGATACATTGTTATATCACTACTTGTCCCTAATGAGATATGAATGGATTGTTACTCCATAAGCTAATATACAAAACGTAAAAAAAGGAGGACAACGCTATCTAAAAAATATATCAAAGTTCTTGACTAGATAAAATGACACAAATATATAAAAAAACTAACAAACAGAAGGATCATAGAATAGACAAACATCCCCCTATAGCAGTGATGGTGAACCTATGGCACGTGTGCCAGAGGTGGCACAGAGAGCCCTCTCTGCTGGCACACGCCACTGTTAGTGAATACACCAAGCTAGTGAATACCGGCAGGAGTCGCAGTTCCCCTGCCGGTATTCACTCAGCTGCGCTACTGTGACGTCAGTGTGTAGTCAAGATCCTCCTTCCCCTCCCCTGACGTCTCCTCTTAGGTTCCACGAGAGCAGGGAAGAAGGCGTCCGGCAGCAGACACTGACGTCACAGTGTGCACCTGGGATCAGCGCCAGCAGCAGCGCCGAGCAGAGGAGGAGGGGGTAAGTATATGGGTCTCAAGGGGGGTGCTATTACTACAGGGGCCACTGTAGGGTGTCACTATTACTACTGGGGGCCACTGTGGGATGTCACTATTATTACTGGGGGCTGCTGCAGGGGGTCACTATTACTGCCGAAGCCGCTGTGAGGGATCACTATTATCGCTGGGGCTGCTGTGGGGGGTCACTATTACCACTGGGGCTGCACTGGGGGGGGGGTCACTATCACACCTGGGGCCGCACTGGGGGTCACTATTACTGCTGGAGCCGCACTGGGGGTCACTGTTACCTCTGGGGGGTCACTATTACCGCTGTGGCCGCTCTAGGGGATCGCTATTACCGCTGGAGCCGCTCTAGGGGATCGCTATTACCGCTGGAGCCGCTCTAGGGGATCGCTATTACCGCTGGGGCCGCTCTGCGGGGGTCACTATTACCGCTGGGGCCGCTCTGCGGGGGTCACTATTACCGCTGGGGCCGCTCTGGGGGGGTCACTATTACTGCTGGGATATGTTTACACGAGGCAGAAATGCTGCAGAAGATCCTCTGTGGAAATTTCCGTGGCAAATTCCACAAGCATTTCCGCATCCAAAAGCAGTCAAAATCTGCACTCTGTGTATTTTGAAACAGCCCTGTCATTTTAAGAATGACAGGGGTAAAATCATAGGCTGTGATAAGCCCCGCCCCCTGATGTGTTGGCACTTTGCGGTAAATAAGTAGGTTTGGGGTCGCAGTTTGGGCACTCTGTCTCTAAAAGGTTCGCCATCACTGTCCTATAGGGTATCCCATGGAATAATCATATCCAATGGACATCATCAAGTGGACAAAGTTCTGTATTATAAGTATACTGCACCTCCACAGATTAAGTAAGTGGACAGTCACATACCCATTTAATTAAATGTAAGTAGCCCCAATGCATGTTTCATGTGTCTTCCTCAGGCGAGATTATCTGCTGCTAAAAATCCCCTTTAAATAGAGACTTTTATTTCCCATGTCATGCAGACATAACCTCCAAGATGATGTCATTAGTAAGATGGCGCATGTTTCCAAAGCATCGTACGAGACAGCCGTGATATCAGCACAACACTCGTGACTTCTGGGCATGCAGAACAAAAAAAATATATATAGTGGTCTTGTATAGCAGCATCAGGTAGTTGAGTTTAAGGCCATGTTTATGTAACATAGTATGTTAGGCTGAAGAAACAGATATGTTCATCCAGTTCAGTCTGTTAACCGTCCCCCAACCCCCAATGTTGATCCAGAGGAAAGAGATAGAAGCCAATTTTTCCTTATTTAAGGGGAAAAAAATTCTCCCCGACTCCAGATTTGGCAATCGGCATAATTCCTGGATGCGAACCTGCTGCGGATTTTCACATGATTATATGTATATATATAATAATAATATATATATAAAGGGGTTGTCCAGTTGTCTCAGCCGTTTACTGGGCCAGTGTATTTGGTCATGGAGCTGATTTCTGCAGGAAACAGACAGCTCCCATTCACTGGGAACGTTGCTTGTAATACCAAATCTAGCCACTGCAGTAGGAACGGAGCTATCTACGTCTTGTAGAAATCAGCTCAGTGTATGACTGTACAGGCCTACCAAACAGCTGATTGGTGGCGGCCCCGCGCATCAGGCCTACTATTGATGGCCTGTTCTACGGATAGACTATCAATAGATTTCAATTGAACAACCCTTATAATATTGTGTAGGGACATTCAGACAAAATATTATGATTTCTTTATGCTGTAATTAATTTCAATGTTTATGCACTGTTATTTATGTTGTATTCTTGGATCGACTTTATATGATAAAAAGATACATAATTAGTGTTTAATAAATATTCTCTAACTGCCCTGTGCGCATGCTTTTGGTCCGCGCTACTTCCAGATGACGTAAGCGCTCTCAGTAGTCGTTCTGCACTTGCGTGGGATCTTTGCGGTCTGCACATGCCTGGAAATTCAGTGAGTTCCGTACTGATATGGCTGTTTCATGAGCTATTCCGGACGCATGCACCATCTTACTAACCGCACTATCTTGGAACTTATATCCGCATTATGTGAGGAGTAAGGTTGCTGTTTAAAGGGGACTTATAACAGCAGACATTTCTTCCTGAGGAAGACGCATGGAAGAAATACCATTGTGACTACTTACATTTCATTATATGGGTATGTGACTGTCTACTTCCGTTATCTATGGAGGTGAGTATACTCAGAATACGTGACTTTGTTTGCTTGATGATGTCCCTTAGATATGACTATGTCATGGGATACCCTATAGGGCGATGTTTGACTATTCTGGGATCCTTCTGTTTATTTTTGTGTATATTTGTTTGATTTTATCTGGTCAAAAAAAACTGTGATCTACTTTTTCGATAGTGTTGTACTCCTTTTTAGGTTTTGTATATCATTTTTAATGCATAAAAATGGGATTTTCAATTACCGTACTTTAATTGCATTTCTTTCTCATTATTTTTACAGATATCGGCCATGGTAACTGCCCGCATAGACGTCATGCTGCCCACATGTCATGTCTCACCTATTCTTTTTGCATGCTTCCTTTTCACAGTGTAGCGTGTGGGGCAGAATCATGACGGAGCATGTACGGGTACGTAACATTTTGGATTTTACCCCACTTAAAAATAAATGAACAGAAAAAAAAATCAAAACCACTTTAAGTTACAGGGTCCTGCCTAAAATAAAAACCGGTTCCTGGCGTTCACCACACGTTCATGGTGGACTCACTTCCTGTGCAGCTAAATGCTATGTATTGATGTAATTGAAGGCTGGGGTCGGCCTGAACATAATCTTCTGCGCTGAGATTACTAAATTGAAGCCCAGAATATTAGCTGCTTCTATGACCATTACTTTACTTCATATATCTACTATTCTCAGAAGCTCCTTAAATATGTGCATACACATTTGGAAGGCTTAGTAGCAGCAAGTTTTTAGGAAACTTGTACATTCAGAAGACGTTAGCATTATTGGCTGCTTCTTTTGAAATACAAGAATGTACATAAACTTCATAAAATCACTTCTACTAATTTTGGAAATACAAAGTGGTTTGGTTGCCTTTGTTATTACTACAGATTTCCTTGGTGCTGTTTTGGGAAATAATGTACTTATGCCTATTTGGTCATTTATGGGGTTAAAGCTATCGTAGGTCCAACATTGATTGTGAATGTGGTCTTTGTTTGGACTCGCATTATGCAAAAAGTAGAGGAATGTAAGCAGTCAGCAGCCCCCGTCTACGGTACACAGTCGCACTGTTTGGTGCTTCATGCTTGAAAGCAGAGGTTGTACTTAGAAGGCCGATCTGTAGGTGTCTCACAACGGTATTGTGCTATGTAGGCCTGAATAATACACTTCTCTTATGAGAAGGCACTGATTCACTTAGTAGTGCCAGTCTGTTGGCATCTGCCCAGAATGCTTGGCATAATTGATAGTTCGCCGCCTCTCATGTGACATCCTGACTCTGAGCACACAAATTTCTGGTAACACGCCCATGGATTTCTTCAGACTTGTAATCTATATCTGCACAAGTTTAACTGATTTAACATGATTTTAGCTATTTCATATCTTTGAGGTGTTTGTGTGTTAAGTCTATTTAGGTAACAAGCACTATGCAAATACATAGGTCTCCAAGAGGTGTAAACTGCCTTTGTTCCAAAGTAGCCTAGAGGCCAACAAGGTCTCTTAACATATGTAAAGCTGCTGACAATATCATTAAGATCTTTGTGGTTACTGAGGCATGTGAACTGCATGGCTGATTGTCGAACCTATTGTTTTGCAGATTAATCAAATGCCTTTTTTGATATGGAAAGCTGGAGCAGTAACAATAAATGTTGTACTGTGTACATGAAACTGTTAGAGGCCATATATGTACAAAAATGACCACCATCTTTTATTATAGAAAGTCTAACAAGATTTCTTTAAGGAAATTGCTTCTTGTATTACATTTTCAGGTGTTTTCCAAAACATAGGTAGGTTTTTACCCTTCGGGTATGTTACTACTGTTGGTGTTCCCAGTTTACAAGTTTTAACATATGCAAGTCAAGCAATACATGTACATTGCCACAAGGTATTCATTTGAGCAATTCTTGTCACTTTCACTCAATATGTGTTGAATATAGAAAGGAAACTATGTAGAGAAGTCCACTTTTGGCATTATCCACTGTTTTTCAATACCGAACTGCAATATCTGAGTTCATAATTGGATCGCTCTTATTTACAAAGGTAGCATTTCCAATATCAAACATATATTGTTAATTTCTACTCATTGCATTCCTACATTTACAAAATACGTGTAATTATTTAATGTTGAAAGGGCCACTCCAGCGAAAACACATTTTCCACATTGCCCAGTCATGACAGCACAATTGGCGGTTGTCCTCACATCTCTGAATGGACATGAAGACTGAACGTTTAAAAGCCCTCCTCTCCGTCCACATCTAGTGGTGTTCTTATCCCTACAGTGGACACAGACAGGAGAGTTCATTTTGTGTGGATTAGGTGGGCTGGGCTTAATTGTGGGCTGCTGTTCTCCCTCCTGTTCGGACTACACAGCTAAAACCCTCTGTGTGGTTCCTCACCCTTCCCCCGCTAATGGCTGAATAGGGAGCCATTAAGGTGATCGAAAGTACACCAATTTAGGTGCAAGATTGTCCGGTGCTGCATTCGTAGTAGTGTTTATCTCTGCATATGAACCCCTGATGTGGCGTGCGCTGCGGTGCAAGGAGTCATGCTATACGGAAGAGGTGGGACTATGACATAAGCACAGTTCTTCGGGAAATGTGTTTATCCCCACTATAATGCCATATTTAAGTTCCCTACAGACAGGGGACTAGGCAGTGGATTCCATTTAGCCTGTAGCTGCTGAGCAGTAAAGTCTTGGCTTGTCTCATCCGTGCCATGGACAGGCATGACGGCAATGTGAAAACCCAGCAAAACCATGAGTGGTCCTCCTGGATAACCTCAATTAAGCATTCTAGTTTATATAGCACTAAACTCTGAAACCTAGGCCTGATGTTCAGAAGGAGGCTAAGAAATGTGCTATATGTGTAGAAAAACTGGAAGAAGGTTTAAGAAACAGCTATGCATGTACAGATGAAATAGTCGAAGAGGAACAGACTACTTTCTTAAATCTCATCAGATGCACGGTTAGAGATGAGGTTCAAACCTCTATAGCTAATCTTCCATCTGCCCCTCAACCTAGTCCTTCTAAGCCTGCTAAAAGCACTTGTATTTTGGACTTATCTAGTTTAGATTCTGAAGCTTCTACTCTGGATCTGTTGGATGGGGAACTAGCGGAGAAAGAAGGGCCTTTATAGATAGGAGCCCTATTTATCAAATTTATAAGAGATTACATTTTAGACGTGATCCTTCCTTCCTAAGGTGATTTCCACATTCCATACAGAACAGTAAAGAATTTTACCTTCCTTCTATCAGAACCCACCAAGCGGTAAAGAGGAGTTTTTTCATAAATTAGATGTGAGGTGGGCAGTTGTGTTCTATTTAGAGGCTTCTGAGCCCTTTAGGAGGGATAATAATAACCTATTGCCTTAAATTCCAGGGTCCAAATAGAGGGAAGGAGGCCTCAAAACACTCCATTGCCAGATTAATTAAAATGGCAATCCTGTAGGCATATAGGGTTCAAAATATATCCTCTCCAGAGGTTCTTAGAGCTCATTCTGCAAGAGCGCTCTCGTCTTTCTGGGCTGAGCATGTGGAAGCTTCATCGGAACAGATATGAAAGGCAGCAGCCTGGTCTAACGTTCGCACCTTTTTATAAAATACATTACGATTGGACTTCTACTCTAATAAAGAACTGGATTTTGGACGTAAAGTCCTCCAGGCTGCAGTTTTACCCCTATAGATTGTAATCTGGTATCGCTCCAGTTGTGCTGTCATGACTGGATGACGTGGGGTATGGAAATTATGTCCTACCATTAATTTGGTTTCCATGAGTCCATCATGTCAGCATCTCTACTTACCCACTCTAAAGTTTTTGTTTTAATAATACATGTGATGCAACATTGTTTGACTGGTTTTCATTAGAGATGAGCGAGCATACTCAATAAGGCAAACTACTCGATTGAGTAGTGCTTTATTCGAGTACCTGCCCGCTCGTCTCTAAATAAGCTACAAACCATAAGTATACAGTCAGGAGGATGAGCTGTGATCATATCTATTATAACTGTGTGACAGGAGCTGTATGATTATCACCATTATCTGTGATAGTAGTGTCTGTGTCCCCCTCTAAGAAATCTCCATGGTAGGTTGAATGTAACAGCATCACACAGACTGTGAAACTGACTAGAAACTGAACACATAATATAAGTGAATCTGAGCTGGTCAGAATTGAGACCACATGACCATCTGAGGAGAAAGAGGCCAGGAGTTTCAGACAGAAAGGAATAAATAACTAAGGTAACACTAGCTCACTAAGGGTGGGGTCACACGAGTCACAAAACCCCGGTGGAAATCTCATGGTTTTGCCCCTGTGAAAAACCGTGAGATTTCCACTGGAAAAATGCAGCTTGAAAACCCGCGGCACTTAGCCGCGGGTTTTGAAGTGGCTTGGACACATGCTTTTCCGTTGCGGCCGGCTCTCCCATAGAGAGCAGCGTGGCTGCAACGGTAAAAAAAATAGACATGTTTCTGCCGGCTTTGCCCTGACGGATTGGCCGTCCCGTGTGGACAAGCCTTTTTACAAATTTCAACCACATGGTGGGCTAATCCTGGGATTAGCAGCGGCAGGCGGTTTGCCGCAGCGAAATTCTGCACGCAATGTTCGTGGCAATTCCGCCCTGTGTGAACCCAGCCTTATATATACTGGGAGTATAGCTACATAATAAATGAAAAAAATTACTGGAGTGGCTCTTTAATTCAGTTTGTCATTATATTTTTGAAATAAGGTAACAAAATGAGCCACCAGTTGCTGCGCTGATTCCACTCCAATTGTGTTTATTACATGTAAGAAGATCAAGAAATAAAGTCCAGAACAGATGAGTTTTAGGGAAAACCCCCTTGTTCAATGTACAGGACGTAGACAACCTCATAGACGTCCTACATTTAATGGTAAATTTGAGTCTGTCCTACAAGACTGTGCTTATATTATTGTTCATTTATAATGCACTTATATGTATTCTCTATCAGCTCTTTCTAAAGTGAATAAGTAAGCAGTTTGACTGAACAATACAAGGCAAAGAAATACAAAGAGAAAGAGATTAGCAATGCAGACAAAACTGGAGCAGAGTATAAAGGTAAATGGTGTACGCTTTTAATTATGTCTACTAAAGTGAATTAATGAATGGAACTAAGATTTGATAAAGGTTTGTTTTGTTCTTCAAATGCATTGTCTGCACTGGAAGCATATAGATACAGAGATTGGCTAACTGCTTTAATGGAGAGCTGATATTAAAGGAGATGTCCCGAGGCAGCAAGTGGGGTTATACACTTCTGTATGGCCATAATAATGCACTTTGTAATGTACATTGTGCATTAATTATGAGCCATACAGAAGTTATAAAAAGTTTTATACTTACCTGCTCCGTTGCTGGCGTCCTCGTCTCCATGGAGCCGACTAATTTTTGGCCTCCGATGGCCAAATTAGCCGCGCTTGCGCAGTCCGGGTCTTCAGCTTTCTTCTATGGAGCCGCTCGTGCCAGAGAGGGGCTCCGTGTAGCTCCGCCCCGTCACGTGCCGATTCCAGCCAATCAGGAGGCTGGAATCGGCAGTGGACCGCACAGAAGAGCTGCGGTCCACGAAGGTAGAAGATCCCGGCGGCCATCTTCAGCGGTAAGTATTGAAGTCACCGGACCGCCGGGATTCAGGTAAGCGCTGTGCGGGTGGTTTTTTTAACCCCTGCATCGGGGTTGTCTCGCGCCGAACGGGGGGGGGGGTTAAAAAAAAAAAAACCCGTTTCGGCGCGGGACATCTCCTTTAAGGAGCCCAATTCATAGACCTATAGAAGCACGTGACACAGCAAATTTTTCCGATGTAGCTAATTTCCAAGTATTGTCCCTTCTTATCCTGAACACACTATCAAAGTCATCCTTGATTGCAATCTTAAGACAATAGTGAATTCACAGAAAATTGACCATGAAATTGTGCTAGTCACCATAAAAAAGCACTGAGAAGTGCCAACTGCTGCCAAGGAAGTGCCCACTCAAATGAACTGGGATCGGTGCCTCTCTTTCAATGGTCCTGAACTGCTTTTACTTCACTATGTGGAGACACACAAGGCTGGTAGATGAAGGCTGATAGTCACCCGAGTGACTACTCAAAAGGGATGACTGTCATCCCATGTAAACACGGGATCCGGCAGGGCAAATGAGCAAGAATCACTCACTTGTTGGAGTCGCTTGGTCTTTAGCTCACCTAATAACCAATTGACTATTACCCCATGTAAACAGGCAGTTGTTCATAGATGTACGACTGCCTGTTTAAGGCCCATTTACACCTAACAATATCGCTCAAAATTCATTCAAGCGAACGAATTTGAGCGATAATCGTTCAGTGTGAATAAATCGCTCACTTGTCATTTGCGATTGTTTAAGCTGACTTTTTACTCAGCTTAAAAAACCTCATTAGTACGCTGGCTTGTCGTTTTGTGTAAATGCTCGCTCAGCATGTTCCGCTGGCTTGTCGTTCTGTGTAAATACTCGCTCAGCGAGAAGCCAGCGAGCAGCTGCCAAGTCTTTTTGTTTGAATGCTATATACGAGCGCTAACGTCCTTAGCGATGACATCCGTGGTCCTGCAGTTGTCCAAACGACTGTCAGCCCCTTGTAAAAGGGCCTTAACTTTGAGTGGAGGTGGTCAGCTAGAAGAGATCTCTGGTGCGCTCTGCCTCCATTCTCTTAGCAATTATAATAGACTAGCTGATATACCCGGCTTCGCCCGAGTTAATTTGGTACTGGTATTTATCTGGTGTTCACACGGAAAATCTTATGAAGTCGTGGTTTCTTTAGAGATACTGAGGAAAAACATATGTTCACCATTTTGCATAGTTCTCTGCGTTACCCAGGAAACACCACGTGGAGGTAACCATGCGACGTTTCCTTCATATAAAATGACATCAGGAAGTGAGAGAATTAGATTACGTACATAAAATTTGGACACTAATTCTTTTGCGCTTAGAATTGAATAATCGAGTTGGGACCTATTAACTTTTCATATTTATGACACAATCAATGCTCGTGCCAAATTTCCCGTTTCTATGACACCGGAATGTGAGAGATTTAGATTATGTACATAAAATTTGGACGCTAATTCTTTTGCGCATAGAATTGAATAATCGAGTTGGGACCCATTAGCTTTTCCTATTTATGACATAATCAATGCTCGTGCCAAATGTCCCGTTTCTATGACACCGCAAAGTGAAAAAATTAGATTCCGTACGTAAAATTTGGACGCTAATTCTTTTGCGCATAGAATTGAATAATGGAGCTGGGACCTATTAACTTTTCCTATTTATGACATAATCAATGCTCGTGCCAAATTTCCTGTTTCTATGACACCGGAAAGTGAGAAAATTACATTCCGCACGTAAAATTTCGACGCCAATTCTTTTGCGCTAGAATTGAATAATTGAGTTGGGACCTATTCGCTTTTCCTATTTATGACATAATCAATGCTCGTGCCAAATTTCCCGTTTCTATGACACCGGAAAGTGAGAAAATTACATTCCGCACGTAAAATTTCGACACCAATTCTTTTGCGCTAGAATTGAATAATCGAGTTGGGACCCATTAGCTTTTCCTATTTATGACATAATCAATGCTCGTGCCAAATTTCCCGTTTCTATGACACCGCAAAGTGAGAAAATTACATTCCGCACGTAAAATTTCGACACCAATTCTTTTGCGCTAGAATTGAATAATCGAGTTGGGACCTATTCGCTTTTCCTATTTATGACATAATCAATGCTCGTGCCAAATTTCCTGTTTCTATGACACCGGAAAGTGAAGAAATCACATTCCGCACGTAAAATTTGGACGCTAATTCTTTTGCGCATAGAATTGAATAATCGAGTAGGGACCCATTCACTTTTCCTATTTATGACATAATCAATGCTCCTGCCAAATTTCACGTTTCTATGACATTGGGAAGTGAGAGATTTAGATTATGTACGTAAAATTTTGACGCCAATTCTTTTGCGCATAGAATTGAATAATCGAGTTGGGACCCATTAGCTTTTCCTATTTATGACATAATCAATGCTCGTGCCAAATGTAAAAGATATAGTTTGGTTCATGACATTGGTTCACTCTGAAAATCCCTTTAAGGCCTTCAGATGAGAACACACTGGCCTGGTCATGAACTGTGTGCTGATTTAGCATGTCACGTACACATGGTGATTAGTACAAGGATGTTTTTGCATTATGAAATTATCTTCTATCGTGGAATCAGGATGCGTGGAGCATGAGAGTGCGGAGGGGTTATCCTATTATTGTGTAATTTTGCAACATCTGTGAATTCCAATGTCTCTATGTCAAATGTGATATTTAGAGCCTGAGAAAGTCATTTACCTGCCAATAATGTATACTCCCATATGTTTTACCTATATCTCATTTGAATATGCCTCCCCTCTCTATATGTTAACCACACCTTCTTTTAATACTCAATAAAAGTTGGGTGCCTGGCTCACCAGGCATTCTTACTGACTTTGACTACATTCGGATATCGTGTCTGAGTTCTGGTTAAGGTCGCTGTCACTAGTGACTCTTATATTCAATTTTACCTGATTTAGGCGTACTTCTTTATCACTGCTTTATCAGTTGGAGGCCCCAGCGAGATTGCTAAAAACTATACACTTCTTACTGAACGTGGAGCACCGGCCTACTTCTCTTGGATGAAGCAGTACCCCGGGGCAAGAGATTTCTCTTGACTTCTCCTAGGGGAGAGGGGTCGGCTGCGGTGTCAGTGCCAGGTGTACAGCTTCAGCATTTATGAACTTGCTCCCTATCAGGTAAAATTATCTTTCTGTTTGTTTGTCTTTTTTGTCTTTCTATAAGCAGCGCAGCAATAGCTCTGCTACATATCATTTCCTGCCTTGTATTCATGCTTTAACTCTTCCTATCCCTACTGCTTCCTCGCCTTCCTGTGTCGTTATTCAGCTCTGCTACATCGTGTATTGTTTTATATTAATATTGTGCAGTATTACAGTATGATTATTGATATGCAACATCCCTGTGAGACAGCTCTTATTCCCCAGAAGACTGCTTTATTCTTTTCTGCACAATTACAGAAGATGAGCTTGAATGTAAAAATAATATTAACGCTTCAGAGAGAGATTCTGGTATTGACGCATAGATTTTCACTTGAGGTTGTGTTTTTACGCTCTGTACGCTTCCTTTACCCATGGTTTCAATACGACTCTACAGTTTTTGGCTACCGATAGAGTGTAGGTATATGTAACTGGGCTCTGGGATAGCCGCTTACTGACAGTTGCGAGACACAAGGTTTTGCACATAGCTAGATATCTGAAGACGGGACTGGCTCTCCCTGTTGGATTGCTATGGGTGTGATAGGCGGAAGGCCAAATTACCAAAAGCTGGCAGTCCTGACCTTAATGCTTGGCGCCAATTTTCAGCGATTGCAGAATAATTTCATCCACTTTCCTAAAAGTGGGACCTATGAATATGTCCTAGTGTGTGTGTCAGTATGGAATACCAGAGGTGATTGAGAGTGACAGAGGTATACACTTGACTTCTGGAGTATGTCAAGAGGTGAAAAAGGCCTTGGGAATAGAGCAGGCATTCCATACTCCATGCCACTCACAGAGTAGTGGTAAGGTGGAGCGGTTAAATGGATGTATGTAGTGATGTTTATGAGGGGGGAGAGAATGCTATGTGACATGCCGCTAAGAGTTTTGTTGTTAACACTAGTGAAATATTACTATGTTACACTACAGAAAGTTAAAGTAAAACTAGATGTTTTAATAATGTGCAATGAAGTAAGTTATGCAATAAGAGAATGTAAGTCTGTCTGATGGATCTGTTACCTTTAGGTATAGGAGTATGAAATATGATGGAATATGACTGGATTTAGTTTTCTGCTGTGAATGGTTTGTTATTTGTGTGTCTGTACTGCGATTGTAGGTACATAGCTGATAGTCTGTTGGCTCTGTGCCAAGTACGTAGCAAATATTTCATCATGCAATCTCCTCTTTAACTGTCTTTATTATGTTTGGTAATGTTTTAATTTGATAATATATGGTGGTTATTCACTGTATAACCTTTTATGTTCATAACTGTATGTTTGTATTCTCCTACTACTCTAAAAGGAATTTTACTTGTGTACTGATTGATGTTTGGATGTTACTTTCGCCTGTATAAGTGTGAGTACAGTTTTGCAATGTGAGCTTTGGGTGAATGCTTTGTGGTTCATGTTTATATAAATCAGTAACGTAATGTTTTTTTCACTGGTCATGTAATTTTAAAGTTTTCATGAGGACGGTTTGTTACAGACTGATGTGTCTACACTGTAACCTTAATTGAATAGAAAACTGAAGCTCCTTTAATTGCTTGGCATACGTGCAAGCATTATATCATGACTATGTTCTTGTGTTTTCAGTGGGTGTACAGTATTGCTAAAAATACTGCATGATCACTTACGTGAGTATATGTTTAAGGGTTACAAGTGCAAGTTCCTCTCCAAAATCTGCTGGTCTGTATTTGGTTGCCTGGATTAAACTGGCTACTGTAATGTGTGGAACACTAGCCAGGGGTAATGGCAGAGTGCCAAAGGATCGCAACCCGCGGCCAGGTGTCATTTTGGTAAACAGATTTTACATAGCAAATACTGAAGACAAAGTTCGCTACTTTTGACAGTTGCTATGGGACCCATGACCGATCAGAGAATATCCACGATGTGATGGGATCAGGGAAAAACTGATCAGGGAAAGTTTATGATGGGATCTGGTATGGGTGGTATATCAGGCAAAAATACATGAGAGCAGGTATGGAGATGAAGGGAATTTGCACCTGGACAGGAATGTTAAGTAGAAATTCATGACTATATGATGTGTACTTAAGTGAGTGAGTATGCAGTGGTTTAACCTTTTGGAATACTCAGAAAATTAACCTCTGCTCCTCCATAGTATGCAAATGCAGACATTGTGGAAGGGGTGAAGGGGGGCATTCTATTTAACGGAAAAACTAGTAATATAAAAGATACATATATAATGTATATATGCAATTTAAGATACGTGAAAATCCTACTGAGCTGAATCACAAGGGCTGCGATACATTCACATCCCGTCCACAGCCAAAGAAGGGCGTTACGGCTGTGGAGCGATGGGTTGCATGAAGGGCAATTGCCCACCATGTAGAAGCCAGACATAGGAGCGATGTTTGGCTATAGTACTCCCTCCCTAGCCGGCTGATCGATAATATGTAAACAGGACATACGTTCTAGTTTAATTGAATCTAATAAGAAGTGGGAGTTAATAGATTTTGCTTGCTATAACATACAAAACCTTTAAAAAAAAAAATCATTTAGTGGAGGTTCTGCTGATGATACTTATATCCAGCTGTTGGCTTCTAAGAACTGTCCTGTAAATCTAATGAGTACGAATGTGTGAAGTCCTATCAATGCAAGTATAATGAGGTATTGAGGTGTGCTCTGATCATCCATATTTTTGCATTTGAGGTTTAACGATCTAAAACAACTGGCTGGACTCAAAGGGGTGGAGCTGGATGATGTGGAGAGAGGGAGTGTGCAGTGGGTCCCTCCCCCGAAAAGGAGGGTGTGAGGGAAGAACTCTGAAAAGGCTAGACTGACAAAGTATGAAAGTTGCTAATTATAAATGTATGGATGATAATGATAAATCTTAAGATTGTGTTTTAAACTTGATTATCTTAATTTGTGATGTTTGAATAATTTTAAGGAATTATTACTGTTTGTTCAAAAGACTGATTCATGAGTTGTATGTATAAAGTATATAGAAGTTGTTCAGGCTGTCATAGAAATAGATATTTATTAAAAATATTTGTTTGCTGCAGTAGAAAGCTAATAGGGTCACTCTGGGCAGAGATTGATAAAGCTGACATATAGAAACTGGTTTCATCCATTTTTATGGACGGATGAAGAAGAGTACCACAAGACCCAGGACTGCGATTTTGTTTTTTTGTTTTAATTTATCATGGACTGAACTATTTGCGATCAAGGTTATTTTGGACTGAATGAATTCATGAACTGAGTTATATCTGGCAGGAGATTGGAACTTTGCAAGTGTGATTTTAATTTTTATCTTCTCTAAGTGCCAGCTGTACCTCTCCATAGCTGTGACTATTCAACTGAGCCTGAAGAACTGACAAGTGTTTAAAACAGTGCCTAACTGCCAGTTGGCGACTAGTCAAAGGAGGGCTAAGCATTATAGCTCCTCCCTGGAGACCTGAGATGACCAATGGTGTGCAAAGGGCATGTGGAAGAGTGGAATCTACAAGGAACAAGGGGCTCTATAGTCACCTGTGAATACCTTACATCCATGGGTATGATGAATGGAGGAGATTGACTGACACCAGACTAACCAGGGAAAGTAGTAAGGACACAATAATTGCTCTGCTTCCCTGCATTAGAGACCCTGTATATTTGGGATGTAATGAAAAACAGCGGAAGGAAGACCTCAAGATAAAGAGACATTTGTATTCCATATATGACTGTTTTGTTGTTTTATTTTTATATATTTATTTTTCATTTTTGCTTTTGTTTTTGTTTTTTTTTCTCGAGCCCAGATTTGACAGGATTGGTTTTGTGTTGCTAGCAAATGAAATTCTAGGGTGTAATAAATTTGATATTAGATTATCTGATTGTTTATGCAATGTATCATTGTTATGAAAAACATGCAGCATTTGAGAGAAACATTTAGAAGTTACCAATCATTTAATAACAGAATTATAAAATGTCAAAAAGGTATGTTCAAACTTTTAGTTGGAAGGTGATTTTATGTATTATAATCACATTCTTGCTCCCATTATGTAATCCTGTTTTAGTTATAAAAGGGTTGGGTTCAGACACCCTGTTACCTGTGCCATCTCACAAGGACCTACACATCAGTTCGAAGAGGCAATGGTGAGTCTGGTAAACAGCGCTGGGTAACATCAGGATGTCAGCACACTATTGCTAGGTTTGTGCAAGGATTGTGCCATTTGCACCTGCCAGAACGTTGGAAAAACTGTTAAGGTTGCACTTAAATTTTTCTCTAAAATATTTCTCTTATACCTGTTTCAGTGACCAATAGATGCTGTTTTGACATTTTATGTAGAAAATATTGCGGCAGATTCATAAACATGTTTTCAGTTCTATTCCAGATCTATTATCATTACAAAATACTCATAACCTGCAACCAGGAGATGGAAGGCCTTTACCAACTTTAATTACTTCTGTAAAGGAACAAAAGAAAATATTTTACTTCCCTTCCTGTATTATTGGCAAGATTTCAATTGTGTCTAGTGAGCATGCATTAGATAAAGAATGCGCTAACAAAATCATTATGTATCATGAGATCATATCTAGAGTGACAAAATCTGTTAGAAGGTTGGGTATGCTGTCATGCCCCTTTGGTCGCTAAAGCGTTCTATTAGGAATTTATTAATGTTGAAGCTTATTCTTGGTGTTTATTTCCTAATACTGTGTTATTAGTTTATATTGCAGATGCGGTCATACATGGAATACTGATTAAGCTTCCAGGTGTTTATGCAGTATGTGGTAGTAAAGCTTACAGGTGGATCCCACTTGGAGCTGGAGGTACATGTACCCTAGCAAAATTGGAGCAGGCCACCTGGGTTTGGACTAGTGATGACTTTCCCTATCAGCATGTTCCATCACATATGTTACGTTCCAGAACACAAAGTACATTTTGCACACACACACTGGGCCTGGAAGGCTGGAGCAGCTCTGGGAGGACCCATAGGTATGATGTTTAACTCATTAAGAAATACTCACATGATAGAGGCTTTGGGAGACGCTTTTGATAACATCACTGATACACTATTTGACATACTCGGTGTTCAAAATGAATACACTAAACAACTGATTCTGGTCACTAACCAACACACAGTGGTCCTAGACTATCTCACCGCCTCACAAGGAGGGTTATGCCAGGTGGTGGGTCCATCTTGTTGTCACTACATAGATCCAGCAGGAACATTACGGATCACTCATGATTTGGAACAAGCGAGAAGGATAAAAGAGTCGTACCGTAAGGCTATCTCTGACGATGAGACCAAATGGCCCGAATGGTTATCTTACTTAAACCCTGTGAACTGGTTTAAGGGGTTGGGTGGCATGATTTCTGGAGTAGTGGGCCTATTCTTACAAGGAGTGTTGTGTGTTATAGTACTCGTAATTGTCATCAAGCTTGTAATGGTAATCATCAAAAAAATTCTGGGAACTAATTGTAAATGTTTTTCAGGAAAATCCGCTAAGAAATCCCCCGGTGTGCTAAAAACTGAAACTCATCTCATGACAGTGTTGACAACTGATAAGACACCTTGTACCTTGTGTGGAAAACCTACTCTGCAAAAATTTGATAATTGCATGTACTGCGGATATGACAGCGTGATCTAAAGGATCCTAACCTTCAAAGAACAATGACCTTTCAAAGGACTCATGCATTATATGGACTTTTAATCATACCATGAACATTTCCTTATATGGACTTCCATTGGACTCATTTATTCTCATTTACTCTTACCTAATCAACGCTTTTGGATGTTGTGCAATGGGATGTGATAACCCCTTCTACTGTGTGCCTTGAGGAGACTAGCAGGGAAAGAAGAGGCCTGACCCAGTGGGGGTGGGGTAGAGGAGTGGGAGGAAGATCTCCACACATCCTCGGGGCGGGTCTCTCTAGGAAGGGCTAGTGAGTGTAGCAAAGATAGCAGGTCTGCTTTGTTTTACATCTTCTAGCCTAGGGTGCATCCTACCATTCCACTATAAAGATATTTTAGGAGGGAAATTGTAAAAGATATAGTTTGGTTCATGACATTGGTTCACTCTGAAAATCCCTTTAAGGCCTTCAGATGAGAACACACTGGCCTGGTCATGAACTGTGTGCTGATTTAGCATGTCACGTACACATGGTGATTAGTACAAGGATGTTTTTGCATTATGAAATTATCTTCTATCGTGGAATCAGGATGCGTGGAGCATGAGAGTGCGGAGGGGTTATCCTATTATTGTGTAATTTTGCAACATCTGTGAATTCCAATGTCTCTATGTCAAATGTGATATTTAGAGCCTGAGAAAGTCATTTACCTGCCAATAATGTATACTCCCATATGTTTTACCTATATCTCATTTGAATATGCCTCCCCTCTCTATATGTTAACCACACCTTCTTTTAATACTCAATAAAAGTTGGGTGCCTGGCTCACCAGGCATTCTTACTGACTTTGACTACATTCGGATATCGTGTCTGAGTTCTGGTTAAGGTCGCTGTCACTAGTGACTCTTATATTCAATTTTACCTGATTTAGGCGTACTTCTTTATCACTGCTTTATCACAAATTTCCTGTTTCTATGACATTGGGAAGTGAGTGATTTAGATTATGTACGTTAAATTTCGACGCCAATTCTTTTGCGCTATAATTGAATAATCGAGTTGGGACCCAATTTCTTTTCCTATTTTGGAGATAATCTATGCTCGCGCCAAATTTCATGTTTCTACGACATCGAGAAGTTGGAGAACTTTTGGCGAGTCAGTCAGTCAGTGAGTGAGTCAGTGAGGGCTTTCAGCTTTATATATATATATATATAGATAAGTGCAGTCAGTATAACAAGCTGGGGGCCGGAGCAGAGACAGGAATGTAATCAGGAATAACCAAAGTCAGGAACCAGAGAATGAGAACAAACTAGAAACCACTTAGAGCGAGATCAAAAGACCACAATACTCAGGCACTCTCCATTGAAGTAGGATAACTAATATAGTGAGTGTCCATATATGATTGGCAGGGGAGCAGTATGTTTGGTGCACAATGGCCATTTAAAAAAAATGGCCTAGTGTTCACCCTCCGGGACGCTGTCAGAGCTCGAGCAGATGCCAGAGCTGGGTGTCTGTCGCAAGTAGGAGAGGTATGCAAGACATGTCCTCTAGGAGGGGTAAGCCAGTAGCTGCAAACTGTGACCGTTCCATTTACCTCTGCTGCTTTCAAGGACAACTTACTTGAAAAGAACTCAAACAGGCCACAAGGTTCACACCTAAGCATTCTCTGGTCACAACAGCCGTTTTCCCAGGGTGGCCTGAGCCCATAGTACAGTCTGCCTAGGTAGAAGTCCATAACCACCCACAAATATCTAAGAACACTTCAGGTAGAGCTTTCTCCATGCCTAACCATCCCAACAAGACTCAGTCAAGATGCCACACACAAGATCCCAGAGTCTAATGATTTAGTTAGATTCACCTGCTGGCCACTCTGACTTTCACAGACCAGTCAATCTCATGCAGCCATTACAATCACAACTGGCGCTGTAGAATTTTTAACCAAGGGTGTCAGAACTCGCCATGACATGGGTAAAGAAGGGTACAGGCCTTTTAAGTCCGCCGAGTAGGTGGTCTCCACAATTATAAAACTGTACCCCTCCTGACACACATCATAGTCCTTTCACTCAGCCAGTCAGAAAACTACTGTACACTGATGAGGGGCAAATACCCTGAAACAGCTGTCTGTACATGGTTACTTTTTCTTCTGGAAAAGACTCTGGCATTGACATATATTCCGAGTCTTGTTACAAGACCTGTTAAAGGGTCAGTCAATGACTTGCAGGAAACCTGCCTTGGTGGTGCTCTAGATGAGCTGTACCATCTCTCATCTGCATGCAAATTTGCCATAAAGAGCACAAAGCAACCCCAATTATAGTCTCTGATCGTACTGCCATATTTCCATAGTGCCTGCAAATAAAATGTTATAGCAAACACATAAAACAGTGCAATACATATAAAGTTTTTCTGCACATACAGTCCTAAAACAAGTGCAGTGCAATTAGGTAATAACACTCAGTTCTAAAGGCCCATTTAGACACAACGATTATCACTCAAAAGATGTCGCTCAAGCAACTTTTGAGCGATAATCGTTGTGTTATTTACAGCGCAAGATGATTGCTCAAGATGAGCGATCGCCTTGCTCTGCCTGCGGAGGATGCAGAAGATAAGCAGGTTGTTCCTGCTTGTCTTCTTCATCCAGCTGTACTCCGCTCTGAGCACCCGGCTGTTATACAGTCGAGCGCTCGGAGCAGAGAATGCAGAAGACAAGCGTGTGTCCCTGCTTGCCTTTTGCATCCAGCTGTTCCCCGCTCCGAGCGCCCGGCTGTTATACAGCCGAGCGCTAAGAGCGGAGGATGCAGAAGACAAGCGAGGTATCCCCACTTGCCTTCTGCATCCCGCTGTTTTCTGCACTGAGCGCTCGGCTGTATAACAGCCGGGCGCTCCGTGCAGAGGATGCAGAAGACAAGCAGGCTGGCTCCACTTGTCTTCTGCATCGAGATGTTTTCTGCATGGAGCGCCCGGCTGCTATACAGCCGAGCGCTCCGTGCCGGGTATGGAAGATAGAGCTGGACCGCTCTGTTTTTCATACCCCACCTGTCATCAGGGAGCGGGATACAGCTGAAGCAATAGTATCAGCTGTATCCCGCTGTGAATCCCTGATAAGGCTCATGCTCGTCTTTCAGCACGCTGAAAGACGACGATGAGCGACGGAATGACGAAAACTGCACAATGTCAGTGCAGTTACACACAACGATTATCGCTCAAAAGCCATCTTTTGAGCGATAATCGTTGTGTCTAAATGGGCCTTAACACATTAGTTTTAAGGGGGTGTGGTACATGGTTGCTCGTGGTTCATCTCAACAACCGCCATACAATCTATCCACTGATCTAACTGCTAGATCAGTTGGAATCCCGACTTGGGACACTCACCGATTGTCTGAATAGGCATCTGCCTTTCCCCCTAACTGCAAGATTATGGCTATGGGGTATGAATGAAATGGATCCTGTAAACACAGGCACGGAGGACTGAACACCGGAGCAGGACCCAGTGAGGGGAGAGGTGAGTATATACTTAGTTGTTATGTTCGAGCATGGAGAGCTGGTTGTATAGAAATTCTACAACTCGGAATCCCCCTTTTTTAAATTAAAAGCTCTTTAATAATTTTAGGCTGCCTGTCCATGGGAGCAGGAGCCAGCAGACAGATCTCCGCGGTGAGCCTATCTGACAGATAGGCTGACCGCGGAGAATCGCTATGATTCTCTGCTCGTGGACAGGAGGGCTGCGCTTTCCATAGCAACGCTATGAAAATCGTGCACTGCGTTACCCGCGGCCGTATTATTGCCGTGGGGAACATAATGCAAAAGCTTCCGTGGACAGGCAGCCTAACCAACTCTATCCCCACATTTATTTTTAGGATTTCTTGCCATTGTAAGTCTTCAATAGGACCTATGTCTCCTTCCCATTTGTTTTTTTTTATCCTAACTGGATGTCGAGAATTGGATGACCCTGCAGGTAACTGTATATCAATGATATTTTCCCTGTAGATGTGGAAGATGTTCCTACAATATCAGCCAATGCAAAGTTAGTTATTTGGATTTCCGAGGAAACCATCTCAGTGTGATAGGCATATCTTTAATTGTAATTACCTGTAAAACTGTGTATGTGGTAGGTTGTACTCAGTTGTGTAGCTGAGCAAAGGTTTTCAGCTCTGTACCCAGGGTTAGCTGTGATAGTCATGTGATGCCTGCTTTCTCCCATGAGTCAAAGTCCTGCAAGCTTGTTTAGCTCCATCAGTCTGCTATTATTTCAAATAGGTGTTGTGAGATGGTGACCGGCAAGGTGCTGGAGGGCAGGTATATTTCGCCTAGGATGCTCTCCTATGCTGCTTTGGGGAGCGCTTGGGCAGATACGTGCCACCGAGCAGCCTGGGCTCGGTGGAGGAAGCCGGCAGTATAGTGTTAGTAGCATTAAGCTACTAACACGTTGTAGCAAGTAGGTGGCTCCAAGCCGCATAATCCGGGCCAGCTTTTCCTGGAGTGACCAAAGTGAAGGGTGGGATGGTCACTCCCACGTACCAGGTGGGGCTGGTACCAGGCCTTATAAAGCCTGGGCCTACAGGGCCTAGAGAGAGGGCTGAGACCTCTGCAGGTCTGAGAGTCCTGGCTGGCTGTGTGCAGGAGCCATTTTGATTACCAGTGTGTAGACAGGGACGCTCCATGTGTAGTAAGTGCTCAGACGAGCAGGATTTCCTTTATGTTTGCCTGATGTTAAGGCCAGTATTTTGCTTTGTTTGCTTGGAAATAAACCCAGGCAAAGCCTGGACTAAAGACTTTATCGCAAGTGTCACTGTCTCTGACTGCTTATGCCCAGGTTGCTACCGATCCTAAACGCTAATCCCCACATATGGTGGAGGATGTGGGCAGCGGTCTTAAAGAGACATACACCAATTAATGGACATTTTGCTGCAGCAGCGGGAGAACCGTTGCTAAGGGCAACCGCCCAAGAGAGATTGACTGGCGAGTGCTGTAACCCCCATGTCCTGGGTGAAAGCTGCAACAGCACAGTCATCAGATACTGCCAAGATGGAGGAACTGATAAAGCAGCTGGTACAAATGAACGTGCAGCAACAGCAAGCGTTGGCCCAGCAGCAACAAGTGGCGGCGACCCAGCAAAAGATCCATGAGGAGGCCATGAGAGCTCAGGCCGAGACTAATGCTCTCCTGGCGCAAAGTGTGCAGAGGTCGTCTGGTTCGCTCCCCACCACCCGTACCGCGGTACAGGCGGCCTTACAAAAGATGACGGCCACCGATGACATCAAGGCCTATCTCGCGGTCTTTGAGAGAGTGGCCGAGAGGGAGAAATTACCAGCGCCTCAGTGGGCGGAGGTAGTAGCGCCTTTCCTGACAGGAGAACCCCAAAAGGCCTATTTTGACCTCGGTGAGCAGGATGCCCAGGACTATAATAAGCTCAAAGGTGAGATCCTGGCACGCTTGGGCGTGGACACCCATGTGCGGGCCCGACGCGTACACGCCTGGACTTTCACGGACGACCTACCAGCTCGCTCCCAGATGTACGACCTGTTCCACCTGGTGAGAAAGTGGCTGCAGCCGGAGGAGTCGTCCCCGGCAGAGATCGTACAGAAAGTGGTTCTGGATAAGTTTATACGCTCGTTGCCCCCCGCAATCCAGCGCTGGGTGGGACAAGGAGGTCCCCAGGACGTGGACCAACTCGTGAGCCTCGTCGAGAGGTATAAAGCCACGGAGGACTTACTACAAGTCGTGCTTCCTCGACGTTCCAACCCCGGGAACAGCAAGTCGGCCGGAGCACCTGGTAAGACTGTTCCATATGTAAGGGGTGTCAAAAGTGTCCCCAAGGGAGGTGGCTCAGAGGGGGATCGTTTGGGGCAGAGGAGGAGCCCCAAATGGACATTCGGGTCCCGGGTAGAACCCCAAGGAGACCGGGCCTCCATACGATGTTGGCGCTGTCATGAGCCCGGGCATCTTGCTGCCAACTGTCCCCTCACTGTGGAACCCATGGACGGTGACTCTGCCCGGCGGAGGTCGATGTTCGCACAGCCAGTATGTTCTGCAGAGACTGTGTCAGAGACTGATCGACCATTATGTCACCTAAAGGTGAATGACTTTGTGGTGACAGCTCTACTGGACTCGGGGAGCTTGGTTACGCTGGTGCACTCCAGCCTGGTCGATCCCACAACCTTCACCGGCCGTCACATGGGGGTTGTGTGTGTGCATGGGGACACCAAGGAGTATCCTATTGCCCTTGTAAGACTTGAGACTCCGTGTGGACTTGCCACCCATGAGGTGAGCGTCGTAAAATCCTTAATGCTCACCATGATCCTTGGGAGAGACTTTCCCCTATTTTGGGACTTGTGGCGACACCGAGGGTCGTCTGCAAATAAGGTTCATGATAATGCAAATGTGTATGATGTGTGTCCAGAACCGTTTGACCCTGAGGGTACGGTTCCAGCAGTAGGGGTGACCCAAGAGAATGGGGATAACTTTCCCTTAACAGTACTAGCGGGTGAGACGGAGGTACAGGACGAAGTGGTTGCTATGCCTGACTTAGAGGTCTCACGTGCCAATTTCGGAACTGAGCAGCTCCGAGACCCCACCTTAGTAAAGGCCAGGGAAAATGTTAAAGTACTAAATGGGGAGCCTCAATTCCCAGGGGCTGATACTGTGTTTCCACACCTGGCAGTCAATCAAGAGTTGTTGTATCAGGTTGACAAGGTCCGTGGGGAGGTTGTGGAACAGCTGGTGGTACCTCAGTCTTATCGTAGGATGGTCTTAGACCTGGCGCACACGCATGTGCTGGGAGGTCATCTCGGGAGCGAAAAGACTAGGGAACGCATCCTTCAGCGTTTTTTCTGGCCGGGGGTACATGGTGATGTAAAACGTTACTGTGAGTCGTGCCCGGAGTGTCAAATAACAGCTCCTATGCCCCATTACCGGAGCCCCTTAGTGCCCTTGCCCATCATAGAGGTGCCGTTTGAGCGGATCGCTATGGACCTAGTTGGGCCCTTGGTAAAGTCTGCCCGGGGTCACCAACATATATTAGTGGTTGTAGACTATGCCACCCGTTACCCCGAAGCCGTTCCTTTACGCAATACGTCATCCAAGGGTATTGCAAAGGAACTACTTCACATGTTCTCCCGCACGGGCATACCAAAAGAGATCCTGACAGACCAAGGAACCCCCTTTATGTCAAAGGTCATGAAGGAATTGTGTAAGCTGCTGAATATTAAGCACTTACGGACGTCTGTGTACCACCCACAGACGGATGGTCTGGTTGAGAGATTTAATAAGACCCTAAAAAGCATGCTAAAAAAGGTAGTCAATAAGGATGGGAAGGACTGGGACTGTCTGCTGCCATATTTAATATTCTCAATCCGTGAAGTCCCACAATCCTCCACTGGGTTCTCTCCCTTTGAATTAGTTTATGGTAGACATCCCCGAGGGCTCCTTGATGTAGCTAAGGAGACCTGGGAGCACGAGTCCACCCCCTACAGGAGTGTTATTGAACACATCTCCCTCATACAAGATCGAATTGCGGTGGTCATGCCCATTGTTAGAGAACATTTACAGCAGGCTCAAGAAGCTCAAAGCCGGGTATATAACCGGTCCGCCAAGGTGAGAACCTTCAACCCTGGGGGGGGTACTAGTGTTGGTGCCCACCCTAGAAAGTAAATTCCTAGCAAAATGGCAAGGGCCCTATGAAATAATTAAGAAAGTTGGAGAGGTAAATTATAAGGTATACCAGCCAGGTAGGCGGAAACCAGAACAATTGTACCATGTAAACCTAATTAAGCCATGGAAGGACAAAGAAGCCCTGACTGCAGTGAGCACCCCCCATGGTGGGGTCCCAGAGGTGTGTGTATCAGGGTCCCTGTCCAAATCTCAACAACAAGAGTCGAGGGAATTTATACAACGTAACTCAGATGTGTTCTCTGATATACCAGGGCGTACTGGTGTCATAAAACACGACATTATAACTGAACCAGGGGTAAAGGTTCAGTTGAAACCGTACAGGGTTCCAGAAGCCCGCAGATGAGCCATCTCAGAGGAGGTCAAGAAAATGCTAGACCTCGGAGTAATTGAGGAGTCGAAAAGCGAATGGTCCAGCCCTATCGTGCTGATACCAAAACCTGATGGCTCTCTGCGCTTCTGCAACGACTTCCGAAAGCTAAATGACGTGTCAAAATTTGACGCATACCCAATGCCGAGAGTGGACGAGTTAATTGAGAGACTGGGTCATGCCAGGTACTTTTCCACTCTCGACCTTACTAAAGGCTACTGGCAGGTTCCCCTTACAGAGAGCGCGAAAGAAAAGACTGTGTTTGCCACACCAGAAGGGTTGTTTCAGTACATCTGCCTACCCTTCGGTTTGCATGGAGCCCCAGCAACCTTCCAAAGATTGATGGATATCATACTCAAACCCCATCGTCAATATGCGTCAGCATATTTAGATGATATCATCATCTTTAGCGAAGACTGGGACAGCCATCTACCCAAGGTACAGGCAGTACTGAACTCCCTTAGAAAAGCAGGGCTCACAGCAAACCCAAAGAAGTGCGCCCTGGGTCTTGAAGAAGCACGATACCTGGGGTATATAATAGGTAGGGGTATTATAAAACCCCAGGTCAATAAAGTTGAAGCCGTTCAGAACTGGCCACAACCCACAACTAAAAAGCAGGTGAGAGCCTTTTTAGGCATTGTAGGGTACTATAGGCGGTTCGTGCAAAACTTTGCTAGCATAGCAGCGCCCCTAACAGACTTGACCAAGAACAGTAAGTCAGTCATGGTCAAGTGGAACCCTGACGCAGAAAAGGCGTTCCAAGAGTTAAAACGGGCCCTCTGTAGACGTCCAGTGTTAGTCACACCCAATTTTAAAAGAGAATTTATTGTCCAAACAGACGCGTCCGATGTGGGACTGGGAGCAGTTCTGTCCCAAGAAGTAGAGGGAGAGGAACATCCCGTGATATATCTGAGCAGGAAGCTCACGCCACCGGAAAAAAATTACAGTATCGTTGAGCGGGAGTGCCTAGCCATCAAGTGGGCCCTGGAATCCCTAAAATACTACCTGCTAGGTCAGCACTTCAGGCTGATCACAGACCACTCCCCCTTAACCTGGTTGTCACAGGCAAAAGAAAGAAATGCCAGAGTCACTAGGTGGTTCCTGACCCTTCAAAATTTTAGTTTTTCGGTAGAGCACAGGGCCGGAAAGCTACAGGGCAATGCCGATGCCTTATCAAGGACGCATTGCATGACGGCGAAAGGTGTCCGACCCCACAGGCTCGAACAGAGGGGGAGGGTATGTGAGACGGTGGCCGGCAAGGTGCTGGAGGGCAGGTATATTTCGCCTAGGATGCTCTCCTATGCTGCTTTGGGGAGCGCTTGGGCAGATACGTGCCACCGAGCAGCCTGGGCTCGGTGGAGGAAGCCGGCAGTATAGTGTTAGTAGCATTAAGCTACTAACACGTTGTAGCAAGTAGGTGGCTCCAAGCCGCATAATCCGGGCCGGCTTTTCCTGGAGTGACCAAAGTGAAGGGTGGGATGGTCACTCCCACGTACCAGGTGGGGCTGGTACCAGGCCTTATAAAGCCTGGGCCTACAGGGCCTAGAGAGAGAGCTGAGACCTCTGCAGGTCTGAGAGTCCTTGCTGGCTGTGTGCAGGAGCCATTTTGATTACCAGTGTGTAGACAGGGACGCTCCATGTGTAGTAAGTGCTCAGACGAGCAGGATTTCCTTTATGTTTGCCTGATGTTAAGGCCTGTATTTTGCTTTGTTTGCTTGGAAATAAACCCAGGCAAAGCCTGGACTAAAGACTTTATCGCAAGTGTCACTGTCTCTGACTGCTTATGCCCAGGTTGCTACCGATCCTAAACGCTAATCCCCACAGTGTATACTGTGTATTGTCTTTTATCCCCACTATATCCCTAATATTCCACCAGACCTTTTGCTTAAGGGCCAGCCCTTTTCATAGCCGTCTGATATACGCTACCATCTGATGCATTGGATTCCAATGCATCAGATCACACAGGCATATTCCCGTGGCGTAAAGGCTCCCAGATGGCACATATAGCGCTGTGCGCTTTTACACCGGGCAGGAATACGTCGGCTGCTGCATAGACTCCTATGGGAGCCAATGACAGCGGCTGGAGAAGGGAGTTGGGAGGCAGTTTAGTAGTGTGACTGCTAAACCCCTTCTCCCTTCCTCTCAGCTCCCCTTCGGCTGTTTGCAATGGGAGGGAGCGGGATGGGGACGGAGCTAAGCCCGCCCCTCCCATTGCTGGCTGTGGGCAAGGGAGGGGGCGGGAGTTTAGCTTCACCCCGTCCCACCCCCTCCCATTGCAAACAGCCAGAGGAGAGGAGAGAGGCAAAGAGTAGGCGAGGGGGAGGTAAGGCAGTGCGGCCTCGGCATATATGCATCGGGCTTGGGCCGTCTGAACATTAGATTTGTGCGCCTATTCACGCGTTTTTACGGCGCAGGCGGGCGCACTTAAAAATGTCTACGGACGTGTAAATAAGCCCTAAGGGAGAGGGTAGGAAGCAATCTGGCATTTTGTTTATGTTTACCCCCCTCTAAAGCTTCAAATAACTGAACATTGTTCATATCCCGAATTTCTTTTGACTCCCATACCTTGAAATGTTGCATCTGTGATGCAAGAAAATACGCCTTAGGATTAGGTAACTCTTTAGAGTTGAATAGAGTCTCTAGTTTTAGATGCGGCGTTTGGAAATAATGCTTTTATTTCTTTTTTAATTATTTTCTCCATTTTCCCCCTTAGCCCCAACTTGGAGAACCCCTTTAAATTGAACAGAATTGTATATGATAATTAGTAAATGCTGCTGCTGCTCCAGCTTGTAGATTGTCTCATGGAGCCACTGTTTTTATCGATACGCATGATAGGTGAGACAGTCTCCAGTCGGACTCCACATTTTGTGCATTCTCAAATGCTACATGTTGGTTAAAGTAAATGGTCTCAGGAAGCCAGTAGCAAACAGACACTTAAAAACAGATCAGTTAATTAGAAAATATGTGTCAATTCAACTTCACTTTTTCCTGGGCGGAAGGAAGTGAGAAATTGCAAGGAGTTGACCTGGCAACAGATGCAATGGATTTACAAATGAAGTGTGACCTTACAAAGCCCTGACCTGTTAGATTAGCTGTTAGACCGTAAATGCTTTTAAATTATTCCCCTGGTTTACTTTTTCAGCTTCCTCCTGGTTCAAACACATATCACATGTGTGATATATCTTCCATTATGCAACTCTTTTTCTTTACTTTCAGGACCAGTAAATTACACGTCGTAAAAGTATGATGACTTGGGAGTTCAGCATTTGGAACCCCCCCCCCATGAGAGAATGACGAGAGGTACTTTTTAATTTATTTTAACTATATATATTAGTAGTATCTTTTCTTTATCATTTTTTTTTCTTCTTCATTCTTACACCATAGTGGGGCTGCCCTGTTGGAGTAGTATTTGGCACCGCTAGGGCTTTGCTGCAGCAGCTCATTACAGTTGGCACAATGGCATTATGATTACAGTAGTAAATAGAGGCACTGCTAATTTCTCAATTTACACAATGCTTATTGAACTGCTGTGTAAAAACAAGGAAGACCTAAGTAACAGTGACAGCATTTAAAGCTGGCCATACATATTGTACATACAAATAGATGTATATTGCCAGAACCTATCAAATTTGGCAGGACCAACTGATCATATAATGCGCATTATAGGGGTGGGTGGGTTAGGCTCCTGACACACCGGACAGAAGGTGTCAGAAGAGTTAACAATACTTTGATTTCAACTTGCCTGACCTTTTTGTTCTCAGGAGATAAGCCGCTACCAGAGCTGTCTGGTAAATGCTTAGGGCCCTTTTACATGGAACGATTATAGTGTAAAGATGGCAAACAATTGAACGACAAACAATAATTTGTTCGCTTATCGTTCGTCTTTCATTTTATGCACGTTCACTCGTTTCATGTAAATGGCCATTGTTCAGTCGTTCACATTCACTACTACAGTGAATGTGACCGATCTAGAAAACAAAATTTCAGTGATTTATCTGCCTGCATAAAGTGTTTGCACAAGCGATCTCGGGCATTGTGCAAACGATTTCTTGCTCCCTGTAAAAGGAGTCTTAGTGCTCTATTCCCATTCAGTACACACACATGCTCAGCTCAGCTGAGCGTGCATGTGTATGTGGAAGGGCTTGGCAGGGGTTCGTTTAGCCGACAGCTATCTAATGTGCATGGCCAGCCTTAACCCCTTAACGACCAATGACGTACCTGGTACGTCATGGAGCGTCGGGGTATGTATGAAGAGAGGTTGCGTGGCAACCTCTCTTCATACAGTGCGGGCATCAGCTGTTTATAACAGCTGACACCCGCGGGCAATAGCCGCGAGCGGCTGATCGCGGCTATTAACCATTTAACCATTTCAATTCTGACAGCGGCATTTAAATCGTTCGGGGGTCCCGCGCGGCCCCCCCGCGGTGAGATCGGGGGAGCCATGCACGTATCATGGCAGCCGGGGGCCTAATGAAAGGCCCCAGGGCTGCCTTAGCAGACTGCCTATCAAGCCGTCCCCGTGGGGTGGCTTCATAGGCTGCCTGTCAAAAAGCAGTATGACGTAATGCTATAGCATTACGTCATACTGCAGGAGCGATCAAAGCATCGCATCTTAAAGTCCCCCAGGGGGACTTCAAAGTAAAGTAAAAAAAAGAATCAATAAAGTTTTTTTTTAATTGAAAAAAAAAAAAAGTTGTAAAAGTTTAAATCACCCCCCTTTTGCCATATCTATTATTAAAAAATCTAAATAATAAATTAAAAATATGTATTTGATATCGCCGCGTCCGTAAAAGTCCGATCTATCAAAGTAGCACATAATTTTTCCCGCACGGTGAACGTCGTCCGAAACAAAAAATGAAGAACGCCAGAAATGCACTTTTTTAGTTACCCTGTCTCCAAGAAAAAACGATCAAAAAGTCATATGTATTCCAAAATGGTACTATCAGAAACTACAGGACATCCCGCAAAAAATGAGACCTTGCTCAACTACGTCGACGGAAAAATAAAAAAGTTATCGCGCGCACAAAATGACGACAGAAAATAATTGAAAAATTTTTTATGTCTTTTAAAAAAAAAAAAAGAGGAGTATAGTAAAAAAAAACCTAAACAAGTTTGGCATCGTAGTAATCGTACCGACCCATAGAATAAAGTTATCATGTCGTTTTTGTTGCCATTTGTGCGCCGTAGAAGCAAGACGTACTAAAAGATGGCAAAATGTCGTTTTTTTTCCATTTTACTCCACTTAGAATTTTTTAAAAGTTTTTCAGTACATTATATGGTACTTTAAATAGCACCATTGAAAAATACAACTCATCCCGCAAAAAACAAGCCCTCATACAGTGACGTGGATGGATAAACAAAGGAGTTATGATTTTTTTAAAGGGGGGAGGAAAAAACGAAAATGGAAAAAGAAAAATGGCCTTAAAGGGGTTTTCCAGTGAAATACTATTGATGACCTATCATCAGGATAGGTCATCAATAGTTGATCAGCTGCTGTCCGTCGCTCAGGACCCCAACCGATCAGCTGAGCAGATGTATGCTGTCAGCACTGCAAATACACAGAGGTGAGAACGGAAGCCTTTATGCCGACTTCTGTGTAGTGGCCGGGCCTTGTAACTGCAGGCACAGCTTGTGTTCATTTCAATTGGAGCGTGCCTGCAGTTACAAGAGTCGGCCACTTCACAGAGGTTGGCGCGGAGGCTTCTGCTCCGACCTCTGTGTATTTGCGGCGCTGACAGCATTCGTTCGCTCAGCTGATCAGTCGCGGTCCCAAGTGTCGGACCCCAGACGATCAACTATTGATAACACTGGCCAACATGTATTTTGGTGCAGAGCGTTTGAAAGCTGAAATAGGCGCATGCGCAGAAGCCGGCGAGCCCGGGAAATTCAAAATCTCCCTGTACCCGGCTGTCACAGATAGCCGAGTGCAGGGAGATATGACTGGGGACCGCTGTATGTGGTTTCCAGTCATATGATCACCGTTATCCATCGGAAAACGGTGATCATATAAAGTTAAAAAGTAAAAAAAAAAAAAAAAAAAGTTAAAAGTAAAAAAAAGTTTAAAAAGTTAAAGTTTCATCTCCCCTTATGGATCGTATCCGTAAGGGGGGATGAAATTACGTACCCAAGGTCGCGGATTTGTTCCCTGGTGGGATGTTGATCCGCGGATCTTACCCCAGCTTCGGCGCATGCGCCCGTCAGCATGATGGCGGACGCATGCGCAAAAGTGAAATATTGCCCAAGAAATATAAAATCTCCCTGCTGCTGGCTACAAAAGGTAGCCAAGAGCCTGGAGATGTCACGGTGAGCCGCGGTATGCGGTTACTGGTCACGTGATCGCCGTTATCCAATGCATAATGGTGATCACGTAAAAGTTCTTTAAAAAGTGGCAGTTTCATTTCCCCTCACCGATGCGATCGGTGGGGGAAGATGAAACATCTTCTCAGAGGCTTCCGCATTTGAATCCAGATGCGATTATCCTCCATGGATCCTGCCAGCTTCTGGGTATGCGCCCGCCGGCAAAATGCCGGACACATTCGCAGGAGCCGGGGAGCCAAGGAAATTTTAAATCTCCTTGCTCCCAGCGACCAACGGTCGCTGAGTGCTTGGAGCAGTGACCGGCGGCCTCGCTGAGCGGCCCCCGGTCACGTGATAAAGTAGCGATCTAACATTAGGCTGGTCACGCGTGACTGGAGAGGAATTACAGGTTCTGCATGCGCTTGATCAGCGGTAATCCACGGATCAATCACATCATTGGATTACACAATTCCCCCCAATTAGCGGGTCGGAATTACTTAATCCACTCGCAGAAACAGAACACAGCATGCTATATTTTACCATGAATATCTGCGACCTAGAGCCCATTGTGCTCTATGACCGCGGATATACCCGCAGCCTATATGCAAACTCATTGTGTACGGGCTGCGGGTACCCGGGTCATCTCTAAGCGACGGCGCGGGAAATGCAAACAAAAAACCGCCTGTGTGAGTAGGCAGTTATGCGCAGTACATTACGCAACCGTATGCAGGGTCACAGCCGGGCTCACAGCTGGAATCCGCTGCGGACCTCCGCAAGCGGATTCTGCCTACGGCTACGTGAGCCCGGTGTTATTCAGACCGCTACCAGTAATCCGTAATTTACAAGAAGCCCCGGGAACGTTCGTCTTCCTGCAGTTCCAGGAGCAGCCTGTTGAGCGCCTTCTCTGTGAGACCGCCGCACCGCAGCAAGATTACAAAGCCTCACAGCGCCACTTTCTACACCCCATCCCCGCCGCTGAGGTTACAAAATACCCCCCAAAATACATGTGAGGAGGGGGGATACCCGGTTTTCTTGCCCCATGTGCCCAACCCAATCAGCCTCCGTAATTACCCCTGTCTTCGGACATAAAACACAGTTTATATTATTACCTTTATCTAATATTTAGGGAATGCCAAAAAATGGGGATGGCGGGGGGGGGATTATTTTTAGGAAGTCAAATTTTTTTCCGTATAAGTGGGCAATGGGGCCTTGAATTTATTCAGTTCTGCCCTGAAATCCAGCGGGCATTCCCTCCATTATGGGCCTAGCCATGTGTCCTGTAAGTAGATTAGGGCCACAATGGGTATGTTTCTGAACACGGGACAAACGGGGGTATCCATTTTGGGGTGAACGTACACCCCTAGATGAATTTGTTAAGGGGTCTAGTTTTTAAAATGGGGTCATTTGTGGGGGTTCTCTATCGTTTTGGACGCTCAATGGTTCTACAAGTGGGCAATGGGGACTGGAATTTATTCCGTTGTACCCTGAAATCCAACGGGTGCTCCTTCCATTATAGGCCTAGCTATGTTTCCTTTAAGTAGATTAGGGCCACAATGGGTATGTTTCTGAACACGGGACAAACGGGGGTATCCATTTTGGGGTGAACGTCTTCATTCCTATGTACACTTTCCAAAAAAAAACAGTTTTTAAATTGACACAATTGCCAAAAAATGAAAATCATAATTTTTTCCTTCTGCTTGGCTTAGATTCATTCAAAAACTGTGAAGTCAAAAAAGTCATCATACCCCTAGATAAATTCGTTAGGGGGTCTACTTTTCAAAATAGGGTCACTTGTGGGGGTTCTCCATCGTTTTGGTCACTCAATGGCTCTACAAGTGGGCAATGGGGACTAAATCTCCTTCAAGCAAAATTTCTGTTCCAAAAGCCACCGGTTGCTCCTTTCATTTTGGTTCCCATTGTGCATATAGACGTAATACTAGGGCCACAATGGGTATGTTTCTGAGCACAGGACAAACAGGGGTATCCATTTTGGGGTGCAAGTCTTCATTCATATATGTGCTGTACAAAAAAACTGCTTTTAAAATGACAGAATTACCAAAAAAATGAAAAACGTAATTTTTTTCCTTCGGCTTGGCTTAGATTCATTCAAAAACTGTGAAGTCAAAAAAGTCATCGTACCCCTAGATAAATTCGTTAAGGGGTTTACTTTTCAAAATGGGGTCACTTGTGGGCGTTCTCCATAGTTTTGGTAACTCAATGGCTCTACAAGTGGGCAATGGGGCCTAAATCTCCTTCAAGCAAAATTTCTGTTCCGAAAGCCACTGGTTGCTTCTTTCATTTTGGGCCCCATTGTGCATCCAAACGTAAGATTAGGGCCACAATGGGTATGTTTCTGAGCACGGGACAAACAGGGGTATCCATTCTGGGGTGCAAATCCTAATTTTCATGTGTACTATAGAAAATAGTCCTGTCTTTAAAATGACATATTTGCAAAAATATGAAATTTTTGTTTTTCTCTTCTAAATTGCATTGACTCCTGAAAAAAAACTGTGGGGTTAAAATACTCATGACACCCCTCAGTGAATATGTTAAAGGGTGTAGTTTTTAAAATGGGGTCACTTGTGGGGGTATCTATCATTTTGACTCCTATGAGCCTTTCCAATCTTGGATTGGTGTAGGAAAACAAAGTGTTCCTCAAAATGCTGAAAAGTAATGTTACATTTGTACGTCTCCTAAATGGTTAAAAAAAAAACGAAAGTTTTTCCAATGTGTGCCCAAAATAAAGTAAACGGATGGAAATATAAATCTTAGCAAAAATTTCTATATTATGTTTGCACATATTTGAGATATTGCAGTTGGAAATGTGAAAAAATGACGATTTTTTCAAAATTTTCCCAATTTTGGCGCTTTTAATAAATAAACACAAATTCTATCGGTCTTTTTTTTCCACCTAAATGAAGTACAATATGTGGCGAAAAAACAATGTCAGAATCGCTTGGATATGCAAAACCTTTCTGGTCTTTTTCCATGCTAAAGTGACACGTGTCAGATTTGCAAAATTTGGCCTGGTCATTAAGGCGCAAACAAGCTTGGTCACTAAGGGGTTAACTTTGGTAGGAGAGTCTCTTTGCAAATTCCAGCAGTAATCAGCCATCATGTTTATCCTATTGTCCCTGATAACGATCTTCCATGGTCCTAATGTCTTGGTGAAAGTCTGGGTAACTTTTGAATTGTGATAAACAGTTATTGTACCAGCAGTAGCAAGCCCAACTCTGCATTCATCTCTTGCTGGGAAAAACTGGAGTAGAGCATGTTGGATAAAACATATACAATCCTTTCAATTCTCTATGGCAGTAAACATGCATGCCCTCTTCCTCCTCATCAATGTCTTTTGTCTGCCTGTAAGACAGCTGGCTTGAGCAGGAGATTCTCTGCCTTGCCGTTTGCAGTAAAACAAAAATATTAACTCCTTAATCAAACACGGTAAATTTATGGTGCTTGGTTCTGGGCTTTAATCCCAGTGATAGCAAAAGTACAGACATAGTAAGGTGACCAGATTTTCCCAATGTCAAAGCGGGACAGAGGGGTGTGGTCAGGGTGTGTTGGCTTATCACGAAGTATGCTTTTACCTCCGTATGTACAGGGCCATTTCAAAAAAGACGGAACAAATTCTGCAGCATTTCTGCATCCAAAAACCAGTCAAAATCTGTGACCAGCAGCGCCGCATCTCACCAGGCCGCTGTAAACCGGAAGCCAAGGAGTGCTGCCAGCGGGAAATCTTCAGAGGAGAGGAGGGGGAGCGCTGCATAGTATGAAGCCAGCTGTGGATAAGCGGTTGATTTCCAGTCAAAATTCACACTAATGGTGTTGATTTTGACTGTTTTTTGGATGCAGAAATGCTGAGGAATTTGCAGCAGAAATTTCTGCTGTGGACATTCTGCAGCATTTTTCGCCACAAGTAAACATACCCTAAGTTACCTTGAGGTACGCTGCCATGTGTAGAGTTGCCCCAGTAGTAATAGTATCCCCCACAGTGGTCCCAGTAGTAATAGTGCCGCCACAGTGGCTCCAGTAGTAATACTGCCCCCCACAGTGGCCCCATTAGTAATAATGAACCCCACAATGGCCCTAGTAGTAATGGTGACCGCCACAGTGGCCTGCAGCAGTAGTAATAGTGACCTCTATATCAGCCCCAGTAGTAGTAGTGTCCCCCTACAGTAGCCGCAGTAGTAATAGTGTCCCCCACAGTGGCTCTATTAGTGATAGTGACCCCCACAGTGGCCTCAGTAGTAATAGTGACCCCCATAGTGGCCCTTAGTAGTAATATTTACCCCCACAGTGGCCTTAGTAGTAATAATAACCCGCACAGTGGCCTTAGTAGTAATAGTAACCCCCAAAGTGGTCCCAGTAGTAATAGTGACCCCCACAGTGGCATCAGTAGTAATACTGACACCCACAGTGGCCTTAGTAGTAATAGTGTCCCCCACAGTGGCCTCAGTACTAATAGTGTCCCATACAGTGGTCCCAGTAGTAATAGTGACCCCCACAGTGGCCTCAATAGTAATAGTGACCCCCACAGTGGCCTCAATAGTAATAGTGACCCCCCCAGTGGCCTCAATAGTAATAGTGACCCCCCCCCAGTGGCCTCAGTAGTAATAGTGACCACCCCACAGTGGCCCCAGTAGTAATATTGACCCCCACAGTGGCCTGCACCAATAGTAATAGTGACCTCTATATCAGCCCCAGTAGTAGTAGTGTCCTCCTACAGTAGCCCTAGTAGTAATTGTAACCCCCACAGTGGCCTCAGTAGTCATAGTGACCCCCATAGTGGACCTTAGTAGTAATATTTACCCCCACAGTGGCCTTAGTAGTAATAGTAACCCCTACAGTGGTCCCAGTAGTAATAGTGACCCCCACAGTGGCATCAGTAGTAATACTGACACCCACAGTGGCCTTAGTAGTAATAGTGTCCCCCAAAGTAGCCTCAGTACTAATAGTTTCCCCTACAGTGGCCCCAGTAGTAATAGTGACCCATACAGTGGCCCCAGTAGTAATAGACACCCCCACAGTGGCCCCAGTAGTAATAGACACCCCCACAGTGGCCCCAGTAGTAATAGTGACCCCCACAGTGGCCCCAATAGTAATAGTGACCCCCACAGTGGCCCCAATAGTAAGTGACCCCTACAGTGGCCGCAGTAGTAATAGTGACCCCCACAGTGGCCCCAGTAGTAATAGTGACCCCCACAGTGGCCCCAGTAGTAATAGTGACCATTCCACAGGGGCCCCAGTAGTAATAGTGACCACTACAGTGTCCCCAGTAGTAATAGTGTCCCCCACAGTGGCCTCAGTAGTAATATTGACCCCCACAGTGGCCTCAGTAGTAATAGTGACCCCCACAGTGGCCTCAGTAGTAATAGTGACCCCCACAGTGGCCTCAGTAGTAATAGTGACCCCCACAGTGGCTTCAGTAGTAATAGTGACCCCCACAGTGACCTAAGTAATAATAGAATTCCCTACAATGGCCCCAGTAGTTTAGTGACACCTACAGTGGCCCCAATAATAATAGTGACCCCCACAGTGGCCTCAGTTGTAATGGTGACCGCAACCGTGGCCCCAGTAGTAATAGTGTCTCCCACAGTGGCCTAAGTAGTAATAGTATCCCCCACAGTGTCCCCAGTAGTATTAGTGACCCCCACAGTGGCCTCAGTAATAATAGAATCCCCTACAGTGGCCCCAGTAGTTTAGTGACACCTACAGTGACCCCAATAGTAATAGTGACACCCACAGTGACCCTAATAGTAATAGTGACCCCTCACAGTGGCCTCAGTTGTAATGGTGACCACCACCGTGGCCCCAGTAGTAATAGTGTCTCCCACAGTGGCCTAAGTAGTAATAATATCCCGCACAGTGTCCCCAGTAGTATTAGTGACCCCCACAGTGGCCTCAGTAGTAATAGTATCCACCACAGTAGCCCCAGTAGCAATGGCAACCCCCCCACCCCCAGAGTGGCCCCAGTAGTAATAGTGTCCGCCACAGTGGCTTCAGTAGTAATTGTGACCGCCACAGTAGCCTACCCTAGTAATAATAGTGACCTCTACAGTGGCCCCAGGTAGTGATAGTGATCCCCACAGTAGCCTCAGTAGTAATAGTGACCCCCCCCCACAGTGGCCTTAGTAGTAATGCTGTCCCCCACAGTAGCCCCAGTAGTAATAGTGTCTCCCACAGTGGCCTCAGTAGTAATGGTGTCCCCCAAAGTGCACCCAGTAGTAATAGTGACCCCTACAGTCGCCCCAGGGAGCTGCGGCACCCTGGCTGATAATCACTTTAATGGTGAAGAGACGTCCCAAAAGTGAGAGAAATGGCTGTCCCACTGGGATCCTAGCAGTAAAATGGGACACAGGGTTTCAAAGTGGGACTGCCCCGCCTAAATCAGGATGTCTCGTCACCTTAGACACAGCCAATGACGCGGAGGAGAAGTGGTTTTTAACCACTTCTCCCTTCTCCTTTCCAGGCTAGATAGTGTTCAATGTCACAGCAGAGCTGCAGGGTCCTAGCAGATACACGACTACTACGTTAGTGACTACTGTCACTACAGGGGGATGCCCCAGCTACAGTGGAAAAGTGTGAAATAAAAAGAAGACAATGTGAATATCTTATGTGATGTCATGGAGGACATAGATGTTAAAAAATAGTTTAAAAAAGTTACAGAATTAAATAAAAATATATTCCTAAAAAATGAAAATGACCCGACGCCAACCAAAGCCGTCACCATGTGCTTTCTGTAATCCAAAACTATACAATATATAAAATATCAAAACATCCGAAATAAAATGAGGAACCCATTTCTGCACTTTATTTTAGTTTAAAAATACTAATTTTAACTCCTCAGTGACCAAGCCTGTTTGCGCCCTAATGACGAAGCCCAATTTTGGAAATCTGACATGTCACTTTAACATAGAATAACTCTGAAATGTTTTTGCATATCCAAGTAATTCTGACAGTAGTTTTTTTCCCCACATATTGTACTCCGGTAAGGTGGTAAAAATAGACTGATAGAATTTTTGTTATTTATTGAAATCACCAAAATTAGGAAAATTTTGAAATTTATTTTTATTTTTTCAATTGCAATATCTCAAATATGGGCAAACATACGGTACATATTTTTTCATCTGTTTTCTTTATTTTGGAAGCTCGCAGTATCAGTTCACTTGTGCAGACTATGTTGTCTGCAGTCACCCCTCCCCTAATCTTGGGTTGAGTTGAGTGGCTGCACATTAGTCTGCACTGAACATTTAGCTCCCTCATATTGCAATCTAGCTGTCTGCATGCTACTTGGGGATATGGTTATTGACCTGTCCTGCAGTATCAGGTGATGCATAGTTGGCTTCTTTTTCTATGAGTTATGTCTCTGCACATTTTTTTCTCTCCTCTGTGATTTTATAATGCAGGGAACACCCATTGGATTTCGGGGCACAACTGAATAAATTCCAAGCCCCATTGCACATTTGTTTATATTTCCTGCGCTGTTGCTTAGAGATGACGTGGGTACCTGCAGCCCATACACAATGTAATTGCGTATAGGCTGCGAATATATCCGTGACCATAAAGCACAATTGGCTGTATGTCGCGGATATCCGTGGTAAAATACAACATGCTGCGTTCTGTTTTCTGCGAGTGGATTACATAATTCTAACCCGCCAATTTGAGTGGAATTGTGTAATCCAATGCATTTGGCAGATTCATGTATTACCGCGGATCAAATGCATGCAGAATCTGCAATTCCTATTTAGTCGTGCGAGACCAGCCTAAGGTAGATCGCTACCTTTTTATACCATTTGGTAATGGTGATGACGTGACTGGGGACCACTCCGCGAGGCCTCTGGTCACTGCTCCCGGCTCTCGGCTACCTTTGATAGCCAGGAACAAGGGTATTTTAAATTTCCAGGGGCCTTCCCTAGCTCCTGTGCATGCGCAGAGGCCAGGGAAGGTCCATGGAGGATTATCGTGTTAGGGTTCAAATGCAGAGGCCTCCAGGAAGAAGTTTAATTTACCCTCACCAATTGTCCAAGGACCTTTCCTGGGCTTCTGCGCATGTGCCCATTGGAAAAATGTCAGAAAATTTAACTTTTACATGAAACATTGAATAACGGCAATCATTTGACTGGGAACCGCATACCTCGGCCCCCTGTGACATCTCCTTGCTCTCGGCTATTTTTGCTTGCTGGGAGATTTTCAAATTCCCAGGCTCTTCAGTCTTCTGCGCATACGCCCGACATTTAGCCTTTGGCACGCATGTGCAGAAGCTGGCGGTAGGCCCTTGGAGGACCAGATCGCCATGGATAATGGCGAACATGTGACTGGGGGCAGTGGTGTGCAGCAATGACAGCTTTAGGCTCTCGACTAGCAGGGAGCTTCCATACACACAGACATCAGGGCTTTACTCTACAGGGTTGGCGTGTTTTTACAGCGCTGCAGATTAAAGCTTAGACACCCAGGACGGGAAAACATGTATGGGTGGTCACTAAGGGGTTAAAAGTAAACTACTATAAATTTAAAAAAAAATTCTGTAGATTTCCCACCCCCCCACCCAATAGAGTAGCAAAACTACAACATGGGTAGAATCTAGAGATGAGCGAGCACCAAAATGCTCGGGTGCTCGGTACTCGAGTCGAACTTTTCATAATTCATAATGCTCGAAAGCTCATTTCGAGTAACCAACCCCAATGAAGTCAAGTCAATGGGACACTCAAGCATTTTTGTATGGGACCGATGCTCCGCATAGGTGATGACTTGTGAAACACCAGAAAACATCAGAAAGTCATAGAAACACCACAGAAACGAATAGGGAAGGGCAGCGGCAGCATGCAGGGCTGCATCCGAGGCTCCCAGGTCCCACTATTAAGCCAAAATGGGGGCAAGAGCCTGGCAGTCACCCCCCTAACAATTTACTTGGGACAAACCCTCATTAGCAAGGCACACGCGCTGGCACATCTTAGCTAAGCACCACTCTACCTGCAACCAAGCACAATCACTGCCTGCGGGTGAAACCGCTGCCTGTTTTCCTGGGTTACATGCTGGCATTGCTTTCTAACCCTCTGCACGACCCTGCGTCCACAACGCACACAAAATTTTCCCTGCGCAGCGTTCAGCTGGCCTCATGCCACACGCTTGCTTCATAGCCACCCCACCCTCATGTCTCTTTATAAGTGCATACTGGATGAGGAGGAACTGGAGGCACACACTACAGAGGGTTGGCAGGGCTAGGCAGTGACCCTCTTTGAAAGTGTGGGCGATAGCCCACAATGCTGTTGAGAATTGATAATAAATTGACGTACGATCATCATTCCAATCCTGTGCCACCTCCGTCACAAAATTGTCAGGAGCCGCAAACGTTGGCATAAAGGGGATTCAGGTGCCAGCACTTCTACACATCTCCAAAATGCAGCTATACTCTGTGTGGGAAACACGTGAGCAGGCCCAGGGTCAGGCTCGGTCCCAGCCTCCACCTTGTGTGACCCAAGGTTCCGCGAGTTACATAGCAATGGGAAATCCATATGTCCCCACACAATACTTTCTGTGTAGTTGTCAGATAGCTCAACACGGCAATGGGAAGTCTTTCAGTTCCTTGGCCTTGCCTATGCTGTCGGTGTACAAAGATGGTATTACACAGGAAGAAATCAGAGTGCCCAATAATGGTTTTCACCCCGCCAAGGACTTCGGCCTCGGCCCACATTTCTGCCCTAGTCAGTCAGTGTATTTGTGTCAGACAGGTAAAACACTGCCATGGGAAGTCCTTGTGCACCCACAGCATAGGCCAGGCCAAGGAACTGAAAGATGGTATTACACATGAGGAAAACAGAGTGCCCAAACATGGCAGAGTTTCACCCCGCCAAGGGCCTCAGCCAATTTTCTACCCTAGTCAGTCAGTGTATTTGTGCCAGACAGGTAAAACACTGCCATGAGAAGTCTTTTGCACCCAAAGCATAGGCGAGGCCAAGGAACGTCTCTTTAAACCAGTAACGGTTGCTTTCATCGCTCCAAAGACTGGATGAACCACAAAGAAATTCCACTGGCCATACCTGGCGCAGTTGATTCCCCCCCAGGAACTTGGCTTCTGCCCTCACCCTCAGTAATCGTGGGCCTCAAGCGGACTCGGATGCTAGTGCAGCTGTGAACGTCTCATTAATGCAGTGACGCTCCTTTTGTTTGGCCCAAACCACTGTCTCAGATGACTGTGGTAACATGAGAGAAAATACATGTTGCCCAACTCTGATCCCCAGACCCCAAGCAGGACAAGGAGGTGGCATAATAAGGCCGAGAAAACATGACCGAGGTAGGACCCGCAATACGTGATCGGGCCCTGGGTCAGGCTCCGTCCCAGCCTCCACCTTGTGTGACCCAAGGTGCCGTGAGTTAAATAGCTATGGGAAATCCATGTGTCCCCACAAACTTCATTCTGTGTATGTGTCAGGCAGCTGAACACCACAATGGGAAACCTTTGTGCACCCACAGTATAGGCGGACCCCAGTAACATTTCTGTAGCAAGAGTTAGGCGAACCCCTCAAACCTTTCAGTACCCAATGTATAGGCCAACCCCAGTACCCGGTGGTACAATCGGCTACGTACTCCCTCACCATCTTTTTACAGTGCTCCCTCCGACTCAGCCTCAACTGGGGAGTGGTGACACAGTCTTGCTGGGGAGCCATAAAGCTGGCAAAGGCCTTGGAGAGTGTTCCCGTGCCTGTGCTGGACATGCTGCCTGATCCCCACGCCTTCCCTGCTACTTGGCCCCTGTAACTGCGTCTTCTGCCACTAACGCTGTCAGATGGGAACTTTAGTATCACTTTTTCCACCAGGGACCTGTGGTATTGCATCAATCTCATACCCCTTTCCTCTTTGGGAATGAGAGTGGAAAGGTTCTCCTTATACCGTAGGTCTAGAAAGGTGTACACCCAGTAATTCGTATTTCCCAGAATGCGTCTAACGCGAGGGTCACGGGAAAGGCAGCCTAACATGAAGTCAGACACATGTACCAGGGTCCCAGTATGCAACACATCGCTGTTCTCACTAGATGACTTTCAGGATCCTCCTCCTCCTCTTCAGCCCATAAACGCTGAACAGATAAGAGGCAAGCAGCATGGGTACCCTCTGCAGTGTGGCGAGCTGTCTCTTCCCCCTCCTCCTTCTACCCTCCCCCCCCTCCTCCTCCAAAACGTGCTGAGATATAGACATGAGGGTGGTCTAGCTATCAAGCGACATACTGTCATCCCCCGTCTCCGGTTTCAACTGCAAATCGTAGGCCTTTATGCTTAGCAGCGAGCTTCTCAGCAGGCAAAGCAGTGGGAGGGTAACTCTAATGATGGCCGCATCACCGCTCACCATCTGGGTAGACTCCTCAAAGTTTCTGAGGACCTGGTAGATATCTGCCATCCATGCCCACTCCTTAGTAAAGAATTGCGGAGGCTGACTACCACTCCGCCACCCATGTTGCTCTACGTTGCTTTTACAGCCTGGCCAACATGTGCAGCGTAGAATTCCAGCATGTGGGCACGTCGCACAGCAGTCGGTGCTCTGGCAACTGAAACCGATGTTGCAGGGTCCTCAGGGTGTCAGTGTCCTTGGTGGATTTGCGAAAATGTGCGCAGACGCGGCGCACCTTGCCGAGCAGGTCAGACAAGTAGGGGTAGTTTTTTAGAAACCGCAGAACCACCAGATTGAAGAAGTGGGCCAGGCATGGCACGTGTGTGAGGCTGCCGAGCTGCAGAGACGCCACCAGGTTATGGCCGTTGTCCCACACAACCATGCCCGGTTGGAGGCTCAGCGGCGAAAGCCAGAGGTAGGTCTGCTCTGTCAGACCCTGCAACAGAGCAGGGGCCGTCTGTCTCTTGTCACCTAAGCTGATTAGTTTCAGCACCGCTTGCTGACGCTTGCCCACTGCTGTGCTGCCGTGCCGCGTGCTACCGACTGCTGGCGACCTGCCATCCATACACTTCTTAATTGAGAGGTAGACGTGGTGGAGGAGGAGGAGGGGGAGGGTTTGGAGGAGGTGGCATAAAACGTCGCAGATACAAGCACCGAGGTAGGACCCGCTATTCTGGGTGTGGGTAGGACTTGAGTGGTCCCAAGCTCTGACTCGGTCCCAGACTCCACCAAGTTCACCCAATGTGCCATCAGGGAGATATAGTGGCCCTGCCCGCCAGTACTTGTCCACGTGTCCGTGGTTAAGTGGACCTTCCCAGTAACCGCGTTGGTGAGGGCATGATTTATGTTGCGAGAGACGTGCTGGTGTAGGACTGGGATGGCACACCAGGAAAAATAGTGGCAACTGGGGACCGAGTAGCGTGTGACCGCCGCCATCATGTTTTTGAAAGCCTCCGTTTCCACAAGCCTGTACGGCAGCATCTCCAGACTGATTAATTTGGCAATGTGCACGTTTAAAGCTTGTGCATGCAGGTGGGTGGCGGCGTATTTCCACTTCCGCTCCAACGCTTGTGTTAGCGACAGCTGAACGCTGCATTGAGAAACATTGCTGGATGGAGTGGAGGATGGTGGAGGTGAGGGTGTGGGTGCAGGCCGGGAGGCGCTAGTGCCTGCGTCCTGGGAGGGGGATTGGATCTGTGTGGCAGGTTGGGGCACAGGGGAAGAGGCAGTGGGGTGCCCCGGAGGCGGTGAATGTCCTTCGTCCCACCTTGTGGGGTCTTGGCCATCATATGCCTGCGCATGCTGGTGGTGGTGAGGCTGGTAGTGGTGGCTCCCCGGCTGATCTTGGTGCGACACAGGTTGCACACCACAGTTCGTCAGTGGTCCGCGCTCTCATTAAAAAACATCCATACCTTTGGACACCTAGCCCTCTGCACGGAGGCTTGCCACAAGGGGGTGCTTTGGAAAACAGTTGGGGGATTCTTCGCTCTGGCCCTGCCTCTACCCCTGGCCACTCCACTGCCTCTTCCAAGCTGTCCTGCTGCTGCACTTGCCTCCCCCTCTGAAGCCCTGTCCTCAGTAGGCTTAGCAAACCAGGTGGGGTCAGTCACCTCATTGTCCAGCAGCTCCTCTGAATCCTCTGTGCGCTCCTCCCTCGGACTTACTGCCCCTACTACTACCTCACTGACAGACAGCTGTGTCTCATCATCCTCTTCCACAAAAAGCTCTTGAGACAGTTGCCGGAAGTCCCCAGCCTCATCACCGGGACTCCGGGAACTTTCCAAAGGTTGGGCATCGGTCATGACAAACTCCTCAGATGAGAGAGGAACCATGTTTTCCCACTCAGGGCAGGGACCCGAGAACAGTTCCTGGGAGTCTCCCTGCTTAGAATATGTCATTTTCATGGAGTGAGGAGGCTGGGAGGAAGGAGGAGCAGCCAGAGGATTCAGAGTTGCAGTCCCTAGGCCGGGAGTAGTGGACTGCGTAGAAGACTGGGTGGTCAATACATTGCTGGACGCGTTTTCTGCCATCCATGACAGGACCTGCTCGCACTGCTCAGTTTGTAATAAAGGTCTACCACGTGGAACTGCAAATTGTGATATGAAGCTGGGGAGGCCAGAAACTTGCCTCTCTCCTAATCCCTCAGCAGCTGGCTGTGATTCTCCACGCCCAGGAACTCAGCATATGCCCACATCCTCACTTGGACGCCCACGTGCACCTCCTCGACCCTTACCCCTACTCCTCATCATGGCGGATTAAGGATAGAGCAGGGCTCAAATAAATTACCCCACTGTACAGCGCTGATAACTGTGGCTAATTCACCGCACACAGAGACTTGTAGATAGCGGAGGCTCTATGCTGTGACTTGAAAAAATTAACCCGCTGTCTTGCGCTGATACCTAGGGGTAATTTACCGCTCACAGAGACTTGTAGATAAGAGAGGCTGTATGGAGTGTGAGAAAACTGTAAAGCCAGTGGATAGTGCTGGTAACTGCGGCTATCTCAACCCCCCCAAGGAAAGGGTATTGTGAGACGCTCTGCACAGTGGCAGAACTGAAATAGTTTGGTGTTAAATTACCTCAGTGTAATGCACTGCAGACTGAGAACGCTATTACTGAAAGGCTCGGAACAGGCCTAGATGCGTAATACAAAAATTGCTGCACTACTACTCCCAGCCAGCCACAACTGTAAAGCACACAGTGAGATGTAGCCCTAAGAAGGAGTGTTGGGGTTCTTGTACGGAGGATCAGGACTGTAAACCTTTCCCTATAGAAGTTGCTGTGTCCCTAAACTCTGCGTTATGCACAGCACACACAGAACGGTATAACTGAACTGCTTTGCAGTAGTCTAGGAAATTTAAAGTGCAGTTTCACGGTGAGAGCTCATTGTATGGCACTGCAAGCTGAGAACGCTATAGTTGCAAGGCTGGGAACAGGCCTAGATGTGTAATACAAAAGTTGGTGCACTACTGCTCCCAGCCAACAAGAACTATAATGCACACGGTGAGATGTAGCCCTAAGAAGGACCGTTGGGGTCCTTGCACAGAGGATCAGGAGTTCTGTAAAACTTTCCCTATATAGGCAGCTCTGTCCCTAAACTCTGCGTAATACACTGCAGACTGAGAACGCTATAGCTGAAATGGCCTGCACAGCCCGAGATGCTTAAAAAAAAAAAAATTGGTGCACTACTGCTCCAAGCCAGCCACAACTATAATGCACACGATGAGGAGTAGCCCTAATAAGGACCGTTGGGGTTCTTGAAGACAGGATCCTACGCTAGCACTATCCCTGTATAAGCAGCAGCACTTTCCCGAACCTCTGCCAGCATGTGTCTGAGGCGAGCCGCGGGCGGGACCAGTTTAAGTACTCGGCGGTCACTTGATCAGCCCAGCCACTCACTGCTGTTGGCGGGCAGAGGGCTGGCACGTCACAGCAGGAAGTGGTAATGCCTTCCCCGCATGTTTATTGGCTAGAAAAAGGTGCTAAACATGCGGGGAAGGAAAGGCAATTGACTCGAGTACCGCGTGGTGTTCGTCTCGAGTAATGAGCATCTCGAGTACCCTAATACTCGAATGAGCATCAAGCTTGGACGAGTGTGCTCGCTCATCACTAGTAAAATCCCTAAAAAGTGTCTGGTCCTTTAAGACCAAAACACCCTGGTCCTTAAGGGCTTAAAGGGAGTCTGTTGGCTCGAACATGCTGTCCAAACTGCAGGCATCATGTTACAGAGCAGGAGGAGCTGAGCATATTGATAATTAGTTTTATGGGAAAAGATTCAGTATAACTTGTATTTTATTCATTTGTATCTTATTCTTAGGCCCGCCCACTGAACCTCTCAGCTATTACTGATTGACAGCTAAACATTCCCAGATTCTTTAACCTTTCCTCACAGGACTTGATTTGCAGACCACTCACCATGTTGGTAACTCTTCTCTGAACTTGATCCAGTTTGTCTATATCTTTTTTAAAGTGGGGTGCCCAGAACTGAACACAGTGTTCCACATGAGGTCTGACTAAGGAAGAGTAGAGGGGGATAATGACCTCACGTGATCTAGACTCTATGCTTCTCTTAATACATCCCAGAATTGTGTTTGCCTTTTTGGCTGCTGCATCACATTGTTGACTCGTGTTCACTCTGTGATTTATTAGTATACCCACGTCTTTTTCACATGTGCTGCTGCTTAGCTCAATTCCTTCCATTCTGTATGTGCTTTTTTCATTTTTCTTGCCCAGAGGTAGGACTTTGCATTTCTCCTTGTTAAATACCATTATGTTAGTCGCCGCCCACTGTTCAAGCTTTTCGAGATTTTTTTGAATACTCTCTCTCTTCCCTAGTGTTAGCTATCCCTCCTAGCTTTGTGTTGTCAGCAAATTTGATCAGTTTCCCATCAATTCCCTCTTCCAGATCATTTATAAAAATGTTGAACAACACTGAGCCTAGGACAGAGCAGAGCCTTGTGGTACCCCACTTGATAAATTCTTCCACTTGGATGTGCAGCCATTTATGACCACTCTTTGCGTACGATCAATCAGCCAGTTGTGAATCCACCTAACAGTTGCCTTTTCAATCCCGTATTTGATAATTTTTTCAATACCTATTGTGAGACGGTGACCGGCAAGGTGCTGGCAAGGTATGTGTCGCCTAGGATGCTCTCCTATGAGGCCTTGGGGAGCGCTTGGGCAGATACGTGCCACCGAGCAGCCTGGGCTCGGTGGAGGAAGCCGGCAGTATGGTGTCAGTAACATTAGGTTACTGACACGGTGTAGTAAGTAAGTGGCTCCAAGCCGCATAATCCGGGCCGGCTTTTCCTGGAGTGACCAAAGCGAAGGGTGGGATGGTCACTCCCACGTACCAGGTGGGGCTGGTACCAGGCCATATAAAGCCTGGGCCTACAGGGCCTAGGAGGAGCTGAGACCTCTGCAGGTCTGAGAGGCCTGGCTGGCTGTGTGCACGAGCCATTTGTGTTACCAGAGTGTAGACAGGGACGCTACCTGTTTAGCAAGTGCTCGGACGAGCAGGATTTACTTTATGTTTGCCTGATGTTAAGGCCTGTATTTTTGCGTTGTTTGCTTGGAAATAAACCCAGGCAAAGCCTGGACTAAAGACTTTATCGCAAGTGTCACTGTCTCTGACTGCTTATGCCCAGGTTGCTACCGATCCTAAACGCTAATCCCTCACACTATGCTATGAGATACTTTTTCAAATACTTTACTAAAGTTAAGATAAACTATATCCACCGCATTTCCCTGATCAACGCAGTCAGTGATTCTGTCATAGAAGGAAATTAGATTCGTCTCGCATGACTTGTTTGTTACAAACCCATGCTGGCTCTGATTAATTACTCCATTTTCATCCAAGTCCTTGCATACATGCTGTTTAATTTGTTTAAAGATCTTTCCTGGTATAGAAGTCAGGCTCACAAGCCTGTCGTTTCCTGGATCCACCTTCTTCCCTTTTTTGAAGCTAGGGACAACATTTGCCCTTTTCCAATCTTCTGGGACTTCTCCTGTTCTCCGGGAATTTTCAAAGATTATGGCGAGTGGTACAGCAATTACCTCTGCTGCTTCCTTTAGTATCCTAGGATGTAATTCATCTGGACCTTGAGACTTGAATTCATTTAAGTTAGCTAAGTGTTCCCTCACCATCTCTCTGCTTATAGATTTATTCCCCCAATAGCACAGGGAAGATCAGTTGATGTTCCATCTACTTTCTGAGAGAAAACAGATACAAAATAGGAATTTAAAAATTCGGCCTTCTCAACATCATTCTTAACCAATCCACAATTTTCATCTTGTAAGCATCCAATAGCATCTTTGACTTTTCTTTTGCTTTTGACATACCCCCCAAATCCTTTTTTTATTGCTTTTGGCCTCTGTTGCAAGCCTCAATTCATTATTATTATAAACTTTAGCTTTTCTGACACTTGCCCTACAGTTTCTGCAGACCGCATTATATTCTTCTTTAGATATCCCCCCCTCTTTACATTTGATAAACATATTTTTCTTTTGTTTTTAACGTGTGTCCAAGTTTTGTTTTCATCCATCCTGGTCTTTTTAAATGCTTCCTATTTTTCCTTCTTTTAGGGAATTATCGATTGTGCTTTGAGAATCTCATTTTGCAATATTTCCCAACCTTCTTGGACATTTCTGTCCTTAAGAACATCCAGCCATTGGATTCTTCCTATTTTCTTTCTGAGGTCATTAAAATCTGCTTTTCTGAAATCCAACCTTTTGGCCTGAGTTTTCTCAGGGCTTCCTCCTCTTTTTATCAAAAATTCAAGGATAGCATGATGACTGTCTCCTAAGGTCCCAGCCACTCTTACTTGCTCAACCATTCCCTCCCTGTAGGTAAGAATTAGGTCCAAGATAGAAGATCCCTTTTTTCTCTTCTACCTTTTGGAAGATAAAGTTATCAACAAGAGCGGATAAGAATTTGTTGGATCTATTACTTTTACCTGAGAGTGATTCCCAACAAATGTCTGGATAGTTAAAATCTCCCATAATCACTATGTCATGCTTTTTTGAGAGGTTGGCCATCTGATGTTGAAGGAGTTCACCAATATCTTCTGCTTGTCCAGGTGGCTTATGGTAAATGCCTACAATGGTGTCCTTTCTGTTGTTTTCTCCTTGTATTCTAACCCAAACAGTTTCTACAGAACTACCATGTTCTGAAGCTTGAATCTCGGTGGAGATGAATGTTTTCCTAACATACAACGCAACACCTCCTCCCCCTTTTTTAGGTCTATTTCTTATATATAAGTTAAATCCTTCAATCCTTGTATTCTAATCATGTGTATCATTCCACCAAGTTTCTGTGATGCCTATGATGTCATATTTCTCTTCCTGTGTTAGGAGCTCCAATTTTCCTTGATTGTTTCCCATGCTCTGTGCATTTGTGTAGGAACATTTTAGTTTGTGATCCCTGTCTCTTGCTCCTCTACTTTCCTTCTGAATGTTTTGTCTTTGTGCTTTCTTCCTACTACTAATAGCAAGGTTCTCAAATGTATTAATTAGCTGTTTTTTTACCTGACCTTTCACTTCCCTTCCCATATTGTTCTAGTTTAAAGTTCTTCTAATGAGTGAAGCAAGGCGCCCACCACATATATGCTTATCTGTTTTTGTAAGGTGCAACCCGTCTCTAGCAAGCAGTCCATCATATAGGTAATTCACTCCATGGTCTAGAAATCCAAATCTTTGCTGATGGCAACAACAACATAGCCAATTGTTCACCTCTAGAATCCTGTTCCATCATCTTATTCCATGGCCATCCACTGGGAGGATGAATGAGAAGACCACCTGTGCTCCTAGTTCCTTAACCTTCTTTCCATGGTCTTCAAAGTCTCTGCTGATAGTTGCAAGGTCCTTTTTTGCAGTGTCATTTGTCCCCACATGTATTAGTTGGAATGGGTGCTGTTCTGTAGGACTGAAGAGCCTTCACAGCCTATCAGACACATCTTTGATTTGTGCACCTGGAAGACAGCACACCTCTCATGAGATGTCAGGTCTGCAGACAGAGGCCTCTGTTCCTCTCCATGGAGAATCACCCACAACCACCACTCTCCTTTTCTTCTTCACAACAGCACTTCTTTTACTCCATTCAAGAGGACTCTGTGTGCTTACTACACAGTACTTTGTGGGTAGAGTCATTGCTTGCTGTACCTCTTTTTTCTCTGCTCTGTTCTTTGTGGGTAGAGTTATTTTTTGCTGTACCGCTTTCTCCTCTGCTTTGTTCTTTATGCGTAGAGTCATTTCTTGCTGTACCGCTTTCTCCTCTGCTCTGCTCTTTGTGAGTAGAGTCATTTCTTGTTGTACCCCTTTCTCCTTCTGCTCAGGAACCAGTACCAGGCCCCTCTGCATCAGAGCCTCGTACCAGTTCCCGAGCAGTATGGGTGCTGGCTGACTCCTGATCCTCCTGCTTCTTTGAGTCACATGCTTCCATTTCTTTGCTTCTGCAGGTACGCTGGACATTTCTTTTCCTTCAACATTTTATGACTTTCTTCTGCTCTGTAAGGAAATTCTCACCTTCCTTAATGAGCTTCAATGCAGCTATTCTTCACTGAGGACTTTGCACATTTCTGGCAGGTGAAGTATGACTTTTCCTCTGGTAGATCTGTAAACATATAGCATACAATGCAGCTCACCATATGGCTCCTCTCCTTTTCCATGTTGTCAATTGATGTCCACTTCCAAACTTCTAAAAGTCAAGAACTGTAGTGAAGTTACTACTGATAGTGAAGATATTACTAAGTGTACAACTTAGCATGCCATTAGGCGCGCGGTCTGGCGATGTCCTCCGAGCAGCTAGACCCAGCTAATCCTGACATTCTTCCCAGAATGCACAGGGAATATGCAAATGAACTTCCTGCAGCTTCAATCTCTGGTCCAATCTCGAGGAGCTTTAAACCTGCGCCATTTATTTACGATAGTCCAGGATTAAAGCCCAGGACCAAGCGCTGTATATTTACAGAGGTCCTTATCAGGTTAACTTAGTATTTCCTTATACAAAACTTGACTCCTATAGAAAGTGCACAGTACAATGGAAAAATCCTCAATATATAGTAATTAAATCTGTTCAGTAGAGATGCTTATACCTTGCTGCCTAGGCCCGTAGTTCCACTTCACTTTGCTGGTTACTCATGCTCCGTTTGAGCGCTAGGAGTTATCGGAGAGTGTAAGGGCTCCGTTACATTGGACGATAAATCGTTCAGATTCTTGCATCCAGCGGGAAGCTGAACAATTATCGTTCAGTGTAAATGCCCCAATTGAATGACCAACGACAATTCATTCGCTTTTTGTTTGTTCAGTTTCTGCATGTGTAAAACTAAATGACGAATCGGCCCCTGTAAACAGGCAGTCATTCAAGCAGAGAACTAGAGACTTTGTAATGCTTTTCTTGCCTCCATGGCCCCTTTCTCAAGCAACACTCATTGTTACTTGAAAAAGGGGCCCTGGAGCACAGAAACGCATTGTATAATCTGGAGGGCTCTTCCACACTGGCGATAGATTTTCCTGCGATGCGAGAGGGAGTGAAATCGCAACTTGGAGTGAATGAAAACATCGCATATGAGAATGAAACAATTGAAAATCATTGGTTTTAAAATCATGCGTTTTCACACTCTCACATCGCAGGGAAATCTATCGCCAGTGGGTAAGAGCTCTGAGTGTAATAAAGCTTGTATTCTACCCATCAAGTCCTCTGGTTGGACACGCCACAGATATATTTTTCATTCCTATGGAAGTTTCACATCCGGTGTTCTTTTTCCTGGGGTGGCTGGCATCTGTCATGGAGATTGTAGATCTCATATGTAACTGACAGATGATTCTGTTTTATGCTGTTGTGCCCTCTATGCACAACGTCACAAGATGCTTGTTTATTAACCAGCTCACATGCTGTTACTTATTAATCCCGTGAGTGCCATATGTTCCATTGTTTTTATCTTGCCAATGCAAGGTGGAAACTGTAGTCTGTGTGACAATTATGGGATTAGTCACCTGGCAGGATCACCACCTGTCCTACATCTAGGTGGGTGGCTGCACTTCACTGACCATATCCAGACCAGAGTAGGTGGTGAAATTCAGGAAGTCCATTTATTTTGTCAGTAAATAATAGTTACAAAGGTAACAATTCTTCACACACATGCATTAACAACCAAAATCCTAGACGTCTAGCTACCAACCCACATAGGATTCTCACCTATCTAACACAGTGGCCTAGCGCCACTACACGTTACAGCAATGTTTAACAGCATACCCAACAGGGGTGTCAGTCTAGGGGCGTCCTTCCCTGTCAGACTCATGACCGTACCACAGACTTCAGGCTTTCAACCTCATCCCAGCTTCTCTCCCAGAGCGTAGCTCCAGCAGCCGCCTTGTGGCTCAGTGTGTCTGGAGGTTTTATCTCCTACAGACACACCCATACAGCTGTCCCGCTGATTAGCACACAGAATGCCTGTTTTACAGCCCTCTGCAGGTCATTCTGTGCACTGCCTTGCCACAACTGCTACACACAAGGGCTGCTGCTGAAGCCAAGTCCACTGTTGCTGCGCCAAGGAGGAGCACATAGTGTGACAACAAAGGCTAATCATAACCGTTTAAGATGTAATACATAGTGTTGTAATGTTGCTCTGTGTGTAATGGCCTTGCAGCCTTCTTTCAAATGTTTTGTCTTAAAACTGCAATGCCCATTTAAATCAGGAATACTTATAACAAAGTTGCTACATAATTGCTCTCATGTGGATTCATTGAAATACAATCATGTTTTTTTTTTTGATATGTTATAGATACATCTGCAACGATCACATTGCTGAGGTCTTTGATCTCACCCATCATGATTTTTCAAACCACAGACAAAGTCAGTTGTTTCAAAAGTCTGAGTCGGGAAGTCCATGGACATTTCCATCAATATGGTGCTTAAAGTGTAACTGCGATTTCAAAAACTTCTAACGTCAAAAGTTTTGATCACTGAAGGTCGGGGTGCTGAGGCACCCACTGATCACTCGAGTGAAGATGTTGAATCGCCCCTCCGAGCAATGTCACTGCTTGCTCGCTGAAGACGAGTCCATAGACTTTCTATTAAGCCCATTTTCAGCTAGTGAGCAGTGACAACATTTGTATGAGTACTTCAGCGATTGGTGGGATTCTCAGCACCCGGACTCCCAGGATCAAAACTTTTTACATGTCCCTATGACATGTTAAAAAATCTTTAACCCCTTATCGACGGCCCCATCGGGAAACTACGTCCTCAGAAAGTGGGCTTTAATCCTAGAGGACGTAGTTTTATGCATCCTCTTTGGATTGATGTCCACCTGCCTGAGGACGTGACAGCTCCATGCTGTCGGTGCCCGCAGGTAGCCGACAGCATGGAGCTGTCATCCCAGGATGCGGGCAGTCCCCCCCAGCATTGCGATCGGCGCTATCCAATGGATAGCGCTGATCGCAAAAAAGTAAACAAAACTGTGTAAAAAAGTAGTAATTCAGCTGCTCTGATGGATCGGATCCATCAGGGAAGCTGAAAATACTCACACGGCTTGTCGGCGGTGTCCCCCGGAGATCTGGTCCTCCCAGACCCGCCGGCGGCCTTCTGTGCATGCGCGCCAGGCGATGACGTCATGCGCACGCGCAGAAGCCCGGGTGTCCCCGGCAAATTTAAAATCTCCTGGCTCAGGAGGTGTTACCGGGGACCGCTGTGAGCGGTCCCCGGGCCCGCGATCGCCGCTATCCATTGGATCGGATCCATGAGGGGAGGTGAAAATACTCACCCCCGGTCCTCTGCGATGTCCCGGGACCCGAAATCCCCGTCTGCGCATGTGCGCCCGATGATTGACATCGGGCGCGTGCACAGAGGGGCTCGAGCCCCGGGAAATTCAAAATTCCTCTGCTCCTCGCTGCCATGTGTAGCCAAGAGCAGAAGGATGTCACAAGGGACATGATCACTGTCATCCAATGGATGACAGTGATCATGTAAAGTAAAAAAAAAAAAGTGCAAAAAGTAAAAAAAAAGTTTAAAAAAGTTTTAAAAAGTTAAAAAAGCTTGCGTTTCATCTCCCCCCACGGATCATATCCGTGAGGGAGGATCAAATGACGTACCTAAGGCCCGCGGATTTATCCGCGGACCTTACCCCAGCTTCTGCGCACGCCGCCGTCGCCAATATGGCAGGTGCATGCGCAAAAGCCGTGGTAATTTAAAATCTCCCTGCTCCTGGCTACAAAACTTAGCCGAGAGCCTGGAGATTTCACGGCGGGCTGCAGTGAGCGGTTCCTGATCACGTGTTCGCCGTTATCCAATGAATAATGGCGATCACGTAAAAGTTAAAAAAAGGTGAAGGTTCATCTCCCCTCACCGATGCGAGAGGAGATGAAACTTTTTACTGGAGGCCTCCGTATTTGCACCCCGACACAATCTTCTTCCGTGAACTTTCCCGAATTCTGCGCATGCGACCGCCGGCAAAACACTGGACACATGGGCAGGAGTCGGGGAGCCCAGGAAACTTAAAATCTCTTTGCTCTCAGCAACCAACGGTCGCCGAGAGCCTGGGGCAGTGACGGGTGGCCTCATTGAGCGGTCCCCGCTCACGTGAAAAAAAGGTAGCGATCTACCTTAGGCCGGTCTCACATGACCGGATAGGAATTACGGATTCGGCATGCGTCTGATCCGCGGTATTACGCAGATCAATCGCATTGGATTACACAATTCCGCTCACATTAGTGGGTCGGAATTGCGTAAGCCACTCGCAGAAAAGAGAACGCAGCAGGTTCTATTTTACCGCGGATATCCGCAGCATAGAGCCTATTGTGCTCAATGGTCGTGGATATACCCGCTGCCCATACGCAACTACGTTGCATACGAGCTGCGGGTACCCGTGTCATCGCTAAGCGACGGTGCAGGAAATACAAACAAAAAAAAGGTGTACTGCGCATGACCGCCTGTGTGAGTAGGCAGTTATGTGCAGTACATTACGCGGCCGTACGCAGGGTCACAGCCGGGCTCACAGATGGGATCCGCTGTGGGCCTCCGCAAGCGGATTCCACCTACGGCTGCGTGAGCCCAGCGTTATTCAGACCGCTATCTGTAATACGTAATTTACAAGAAGCCCCGGAAACGCTCGCCTTCCTGCAGTTCCAGGAGCACCTTGTTGAGTGCCTTCTGTGTGAGACCGCTGCACCGCAGCAAGATTATGGAGACTCACGGAACCCCGCTTTTTACACCCCATACCCACCACTGAGGTCAAGAAATGACCCCCAAAAAGCATGAGAGGAGGGGGGATACACGGTTTTATTGCCCCATGTACCCATCCCAACCAGCCTCCATAATTACCCCTGTCTTCGGAAATACCACACAGTTCACATTATTACTTTTATCTAAGATTTGGGGAGTCAATTTTTATTCCATACAAATAAGCAATGGGGCCTGGGATTTATTCAGTTGTGCCCTGCAATCCAACGGGTGTTCCCTCCATTACAGGCCTTGCCATGTTTCCTGTAAGTAGATTAGGGCCACAATGGGTATGTTTTTGAACACGGGACAAACGGGGGGATCCATTTTGGGGTGAACGTCTTCATTCCTATGTACACTGTACAAAAAAACCAGTTTTTAAATTGACAAAATTGCCAAAAAAATGAAAATCGTAATTTTTTCCTTCTGCTTTGCTTAAATGTATTCAAATACTGTGGGGTCAAAATACGCAATACACCCTAGATGAATTCGTTAAGGGGTCTAATTTTTAAAATGGGGTCATTTGTGGGGATTCTTTATAGTTTTGGACGCTCAATGGCTCTATAAGTGGGCAATGGGGCCTGGAATTTATTCTGTTGTACCCTAAAATTCAACGGGTGCTCCTTCCATTATAGGCCTAGCCATGTGTCCTTTAAGTAGATTAGGGCCACAAGGGGTATGGTTCTGAATACGGGACAAAGAGGGGTATCAATTTTGGTGAAAGTCTTCATTCCTATGTGTGCTGTACAAAAAAAACCGTTTTTAAATTGATACAACTGCCAAAAAAATGAAAATTGTAATTTTTTTCCTACTGCTTTGCTTAGATTTATTCAAAAATTGTAGTGTAAAAATACACAGTACACCCCTAGATAAATTCGTTAGGGGGTCTAGTTTTCAAAATGGGATCATTTGTGGGGGTTCTCTGTCGTTTTGGCCGCTCAAGGGCTCTACAAGTGGGCAATGGGGCCTAAATCACCTTCATGCTAAATTTCTGTTCTGAAAGCCACCTACTACTCCTTTCATTTTGGGCCCGTTGTGCATCCAGACAAAAGATTAGGGCCACAATGGGTAAGTCTCTGAACATGGGAGAAACAGGGGTATCCATTTTGGGGTGCAAGTCTTCATTCATGTGTGTGCTGTACCAAAAAAACAGTTTTTAAAATGACAGAATTGCCAAAAAAACGAAAATCACAATTTTTTTCTTTTGCTTTGCTTCAATTCATTCAAAAACTGTGGGGTCAAAATGGGCAGTACACCCCTAGATAAATTCGTTAAGGGGTCTAGTTTTCAAAATGGGGTCACTTGTGGGGGTTCTCTTTGATTCTGGCAGCTCAAGGGCTCTACAAATGTGCTATGGGGCCTAAAACGCCTTCAAGCTAAATTTATGTTCTGAAAGACACCGACTGCTCCTTTCATTTTGGGTCCCTTTGTGCATCCAGACATAAGATTAGGGCCACAATGGGTATGTTTCTGAACATGGGAGAAATGGGGGTATCAATTTTGGGGTGTAAATCCTCATTTTCATGGGTTCTATAGGAAAAAAATATGTCTTTAAAATGGCATATTTGCAAAAATATGAAATTTTATTTTTTCTCCCCTAAATTGAACTAATTCCTGAAAAAACTGGTGGGGTCAAAATACTCATGACACCCCTCAGTGAATACATTAATGGGTGTAGTTTTTAAAATGGGGTCATTTGTGGGGGTATCTATTATTCTGACACTTATGAGCCTTTGCAAACCTTGCTTGGTGCAGGAAAACAAAGTGCTCCTCAAAATGCTGAAAAGTAATGTTAAATTTGTACGTCCTCTAAATGGTTAAAAAAAACACAAGTTTTTCAAGTGTGCATTCAGAATAAAGTAAACGGGTGGAAATATATATCTTATCAAAAATTTGTACGGTGTGTTTGGACATGTTTGAGATATTACGGTTGAAAATGTGAAAAAATGACAATTTTTTCAAAATTTTTCCAATATTGGTACTTTAAATAAATATACACAAATGATATCGGTCTCTTTTTACAACCTAAATGAAGTACAACATGTGGCGAAAAAACATTGTCAGAATCACTTGGATATGTAAAGCCTTTACTGAGTTATGCTACGTTGAACGACGCATGTCAGATTTCCAAAATTTGGCTCCGTCACTAAGGCGCAAACAGGCATCGTCACTAAGGGGTTAAAAGCACAGTAAGGGTATGCTCAAATTTTTTCATGGCAAATTTCACCTCTAAACACCAGATGAAAATCTGCTTCTTTCTGCCACCGTTTTTGGAGCAGATCTGCTTGTGGATTTTGCCCTGGGAAAAATCTGCACGCTTAATTTTTACACAGAATCTAAGTGTCATGCAGAAACTCACAGAAATGCAATTTTGCTCGTTGGACTTGCGGATCTTACCTATTGACAGGGCTACATCTACATGTGGATCTGTGCCGAAAACTGTGGCAGAGAGCTATGGATTTTGATACGGTTTTTAGTGGCAGAATTTACATGGCATATTCCGCTGTGAAATCCGTTGTCTGAACATACCCTTACACTTTAAGGGCTAATTCAGATGACCGTATATCGGCTGCGTATTCATTGTCCACGCAATAAATGAAACAGTCCTTTGTGGCATAGAATTTTGGTACAGTTTTACTATGTTTTCTGTAAATGCTAATATTTGTACCTATTGCTAAGAGATTCCACTCATTTAGATGAGGGGCTAACAACTCTTTCTTTTTTGTCAAGTTTAGATCACGGACAAAATCCTTGAGCTCTGATTGAATTGATTAAATGAGGCTGACCATGAGCAATTTCACAGTATTCTTCTTCATCATCAACAGCCGACTCAGACTGAAAATCTACATTGCTTTCTTTGACTTCATCAGGCGGATCAGGAAAAGGTAATGTGGCGTCATGAAGCTCAGGTTTTATTGTAGAATTTATATCTGAATACAGAATTTTATCTTCCTCGAAGATAGCCAAACTTTATCCCCCAATGTAAAGTTGGGAGGCGGCCTTCACTTGCGGTCAGCAAACCTCTTCATGGCCGCCACCGATCTTCCAAGATTTGTCTTGGTTTCTTCACCGAGGATGCAGTTGTGGAAAGATCAAAGGTGAAAGAGACGGACAACGGAATCCCAGGTAGCTGGCCATAGACAATGAAAAATGGAGATGCCTTAGTGGAGTCGCTGACATTCTGATTGTAGGAGAGTTCTGCCCATGGCAGAAGGCTGACCCAGTCATTCTGAATTTGATTCACACACTCCACCTGGCCATTGGTTTGTGGGTCATAGGACCAGGAGAAGTCCAATCATATGCTCAGCAATTTACAGAGGGATCTCCAGAACTTGGACGTTAATTGAACTCCTCAGTCTGATACAACATGTTTAGGGAATCTGTGAAGACTAAAAATGTGCTCAATGAACTATCCAGCCAGCTGCCCTGTGGAAGGCAGCCCAGGTAGAGGCACAAAATGGTCCACCACTACCCATATGATGGTGCAGTTGTCGGAGGGTGGTGGATCCATGATGAAATCCATGGCAATGTGTTGCCATGGGGTCTCTGGAATGGATAAGGGGCATAGCAGGCCCAGGGGTCTTGACCTTGTTGTCTTGTTCTGGGCACAGGACAACACAAATTCACAAATACCTTAACCAACAGATGGCCACCAGTACTGCCAGTGGATGAGTTCATTGGTCTTTTGTAATCTGGAATGTCCAGCTAACTTGGACACGTGGTCCCAGACCAAAACCCTCTTTATCTTGGCCTTGGGTATGTAGGTTTTCCCATGTGGCAAACTTCCTAACCGGACAGATGCCACAGTTATCAACCTAGCAGGATCGATGATGTACTGTGGAACCTCCTCTACATCCTTAACATCAAAGGCTCTAGTGCGTCTGCTTTGACGTTCCAAGGCGCTGGTCAGAAATAACAAAGGAAGTCAAAGTGTGCAAAAAAACAAGGACTATCGAGCCTGCTGAGCGGTCTGCAAGTAAGTCAGATTTTCATGGTCCGGATAAATTATGACAGTATGAGCAGCTCCCTCCAATAAATATTGCCCGAATTCTAGAGCCATTTTAATGGCCAACAACTCCCAATCACCGATGGAGTAATTCTGCTTTGCAGGAGAAAAGGATTTCGAGAAATCTTTCTTCCCTGATGCAGCTTTTTGTAGTAAGACCACCCCGGCCCCAGATCAGGATGCATCGACCTCAAGAAAAAATTGTCTCCCCTCCTCTGGTAAAGTGGGGTGCCCAGAACTGCACACAGTATTCCAGACGAGGTCTGACTAAGGAAGAGTAGAGGGGGATAATTACCTCACATTATCTAGACTTCTCTTAATACATCCCAGAATTGTGTTTGCATCGTATTGTTGACTCATGTTAGTCTATGATCTATTAGCACACCCAAGTCTTTATCACATGTGCGGCTGCTTAGCCCAACTCGTCCCATTCTGTATGTGATTTTTTCATTTTTCTTGCCCCGCTGTAGGACTTTGCATTTCTCCTTGTTAAATACCATTCTGTTAGTCGCCGCCCACTGTTCAAGTTTTTCTAGATCTTTTTGAATACACTCCCTCTCTTTCCTAGTGTTAGCTATCCCTCCTAGCTTTGTGTCATCCGCAAATTTGATAAGTTTCTCACCAATTCCCTTCTCAAGATCATTTATATAAATGTTGAACAACACATTCTTCCACTTAGATGTGCAGCCCTTTATAACTACTTTTTCAGTACAATCACTCAGCAAGTTGTGAATCCCCCTAACAGTTGCCTTCTCAATCGCATATTTGGTCATTTTTTTCAAGTATGGTATGAGATACTTTGTCAAATGCTTTACTAAAGTCAAGACATGATAGCATGATCACTGCCTCCTAAGGTCCCAGCCATCCTTACTTCCTCAACCATTTCCTCCCTGGTGGTAAGAATTAGCTCCAAGATTGCAGATTCCTTTGTTTTCTCTTCTACCTTTTGGAAGATAAAGTTGTCAGCAGGAGCAGATACGAATTTGTTGGATCCATTACTTTTACCTAAGAGAGATTCCCAACAAATGTCTGGGTAGTTACAGACTTCCATAATCACTATGTCATGCTTTTTTGAGAGCTTTGCCATCTGATGTAGAAAGAGTTCATTAATATCTTCTCCTTGGCCTATTATAAATGCCTACAATAGTGTCCTTTTTGTTGTTCTTTCCTTGTATCCTTACCCAGTTTCTACAGAACTACCATGCTCTGAAGCTTAAATCTCTGTGGATATGAATGTTTTTCTAACATACAACACAATACCTCCTCCTCTTTTTTTAGGTCTGTTTCTGATAAATAATTTGTATCCTTCAAGACTTTTATTCCAATCATGTGTATCATTCCACCAAGTTTCCATGATGCCTATGATATCATACTTCTCTTCCTGTGTTAGAAGCTCCAATTCTCCATGTTTGTTTCTCATGCTCTGTGCATTTGTGTAGAAAGATTTTAGTTTGTGATTGGTGTCTCTTGCTCCTCTACTTTCCTTCTGAATGTTTTGTCTTTGTTATTTCTTTCCACTTCTAATAGCAATGTTCTTTAATGTATTAATTAGCTGTATATTTTTATATATCGTTAACGAAATCCTGGAATACAGCTGGAGCATTGACTAACCCAAATGGCATCACACGATATTCATAGTACCTGTCATGGGTATTGAAGGCCGTCTTCCACTCATCGCCCTCTCCCATGAGATTGTAGGTGCCATGTAGATCGACTTTGGTAAAGACCTGAGTCCCTCACAACCGATCGAATAGTTTGGGGATGAGTGGTAATGGGTACTTGTTCTTGACCGTGATTGCATTAAGTCCTTGGTAGTCGATGCATGGTTTGACAGATCTGTCCTGTTTCTTCACAAAGAAGAAGCCTGCTCATGCAGGTGAGGTAGATTTGCATATAAACCCTCTCTATAGGTTGACTTTGATGTACTCGGCAGTGGCCTGTGTTTCCGGAAGAGACAGGGAAAAAACTCTGCCTTGTGGTGGTACGGTACCTGGCATCAGCTCGATTGGGCAATCATAAGGATGATGTGGGGGCAAACATTCAGCCTCTCTTTTATGAAAAACATCTGAAAAATCCTGGTAAACCTCTGAAATGCCTTGTGGACTAGAGGACAAGTGAGCGGTACATACTAGACAGACCAGACAGCAAGCACCTGGTATGACAATTACCTCCGCACATGAGCACCTCGTCCGTTCTGCAATTTAGGTAGAGGTTATGATCCCGGAGCCACGGTAACCCCAGAAGTAGCGGGCTGGTAGCCCACGGAAGAACCAAGAAAGATATTGTCACGGAATGGAGGGCACCAACTTCTGTGGTCCACTGAATATTTTCATTCACATATAGATTTCTTTCCCTCTAACTTAAGTGATGTCAGTGATGAACAAGGGGAACGCTTCCACCAAGACATCTCGGTTATTGAAGATCGTTACAAAGGGAAAAACAATCCGTATATGATGCATGAGATTTGCTGGTTCTTACAGAGGAAGAGGAATGTTTCTTACAGGAGGAAGTCAAGATCCAAGCATCATTTCCCACCAAAAACAGTTGAACAGTAATATTACTATGGCCAATCTGTAATCTTAAATAAAGGAGATTGTTCGTAACTTGAAAATGAGACGAGCTAGCTATTATTCAATTTTACCAGTATAATCATTCCATGCAAAAGGACCTTAACACAGATGTCCCTTTTGTAATTAGTGCTTCACATATAGAAACTCCTTCCCATAGCTGCAAGTAGCAGTTAGCTTACTTAAATGATCACTACACTTTGAGACAGTTAGTATAAAATGCCGGACTTGCGCCCAAGACACAGAGGGAGCAGGACGTGTCCTACAGAGCTCCTGCCAACACAGCCTCCCAGAACCATCGGGACCCTCTAGTGCCTCACAAAAGCAGCTGTGGGGGCCGAACATCTCCCCCGCTTGCTAGGCAGAAGCCCCCCACACCTTAAAGACAACCCGGGAAGCCCCCGGGAAACCCCACAACGCGACCCGCGGAACCGCCAAACCGGGACACAGGCAGGAGGAGAAGGAGGACGTGGAGCCCACAGCACACCGGGACCTTACCTTATCGGAGACCCCCCGTAAGACCTGCCGGACCGCCGACCTCCGCCCGAGACGCGCCGGGGATTCCCGAAGTGCTGCGGCCTAGGAGGCGCCTGAAACCGCGGCCTAGATTTCTGTCCGCGAAGGCCGCAATAACCCCCGGTCGGAGAGGACCCCGAGAGACTGCAGAAGGGGCCCAGAAGACCCGCTGGGAGCCACGAGCCCGCCGGGAGATAGCCGGGAAGCGAAGGCCAAACAGCGGCGGGAACCGCGATCCAGCTCCCCAGCCGCGACAGCCTCCACACAGCGCAGCACGAGGGGAGAGACCCCCGCTAGCCATCCAGACGACCCGAGGGGCCTCTGCGGAGCGTCGCTACCCCCCGCGGAGCCAGAAGCCGCGGCCTAGATTCCTGGCCGCAACACCCGCGGCAAGCCCCGCCCACCATAACAGCCGCCAGAGCAGCTCTTAGGAGACCAGCTTCTCCATCAGAAGCGCGCCGCTGCCCAGCGGCACCCGAATCACCGGCCCCAGAGGAGAGGAGGCTGTTGGCGGGCCGCGACCCAATAAAACCCCAAAACTGCGGCCTGAGGCCCTGGCAGCGGCGCTACTGAGACCCGCAGCGTGATCCTGTGAGTAAGGGGAAGGGCACAGAAATCCCCCCAGAGGACTGGGAAGCCCCCACCCACACTTCACCCCAGAAAGAGGCCACAGGGAAAGCAGCAGGGGGAAAGAAACAGACACTCCACACAAAAGCCCCCATAATCACACAAAGGAATAGTAAACAAACCCCACCCGGCCACAGCCTTGGGCAGGGCCCCAACAAAACAACAAAAATATAAACAAAGCCTGGGGGGGAGGGGAAGGGGGAGAGAAAGGAAGGAGGAACACAGAAGGATAACACAGCTAAAAACAAAGTACCCTAAGGAAGAGAGAGGGAAGAAAAGGGGAAGGAAACGAACTGGAGGAGAAAACACCCACAAAACATAAACCCCCAACCCCGCGGAATAGAGTGGAGGGGAGAAAGGGGGCAGAAGCAAACATAACAGCAACAACAATTACCAGAAAAACCCAATAAAACCCCACAAGCAAAAATGCAAGAATAATAACTAAACAAGAAGCCACATCCGCACTAAAAAAACAGCAACAAAGCAAAAGAGATCTTGGATACAGGGAAAAAGCAGCTCCTTGTACACATAGTCTGCATACTCACCAGAACTGAAAACTAAAATATGGACAAATATCTTAACGAACGTAACTCAAACACCTCAACACGAGCAATGCGCCAGATAGATACAGACAAAACAAATATAGGAGGAAAGCAGAAAAACAGACCGATCAAAAGTACAAAAGAAAAAGGGAGCAAGAACATACAACAACCCATACCCTCCCCCAAAAATACCCCACCCCGAGCTACAATAACATCGGACCAAAACCCTGAAACCCCACCTCCGCAAACCACTGAACCATCGACGGACAACAACGCAGAAATGACACAGGCCATAATGGTGGCGCAAGAGGTCTCAAAAATACTACTACCACTATTTGACAACAGACTAGAGACACTGCACAAATCCATAAACTCAGCTCTGTCGCAAATCACAGACAACACCCAAAGACTGACAGAGCTAGAAGCAAAGACCCAAAATACAGATCACTCCATAGCAACCTTAGAAGCCTCATTACAAAGAAGCCGACTAGAAACTGAAGCACTCCTGGAGAAAATAGACGACCTAGAGAACAGACACCGACGTAATAATCTACGCTTTGTGGGAATTCCGGAATCGATAACCAACGCCCAACTTTTAACATATCTAACCACAGACCTGCCACAAGCCCTCCAACTCAACATGCCAAATGACCCCTTAACAATTGAAAGGGCCCACAGAAAGGGCAACGAAAGAAAGTATTTTACAGGCTTACAGACGACAAGAAGAACTAATAATCCAAGGAACAAAAATCCTAATATTCCAGGACTTCTCAGCTGCAGTTTCTCAAAAACGCAAACTATTCACTCCAATCTATCAAGCCCTACATGAGCGAAACACCCGTTTCCAACTGCTATACCCCGCAAAACTTCGGATCCAAGAAGGCAACAGATCCCTGATATTTAACACTCTGGAAGATGCAAGAAGACACCTACGACTGGAAGAAGAAGACGGACAAGGATAAGACAGAAAGAAAGAGGGAACTAGATCCCTGATCCCCAACACAACCCTGATCCAAATAATGCGGATGTGGCAGCACTAATGCAAAAGAAAAGACTACATTCATGTTTTATGTTTATGTGTTCTTTTTCATGTTTTTCACTATGAGCCATTTGATTTCTAGGAAAAAAACCTAACAAGGAGATCCGGAGGGCCCCGCCGACACGGCACGACCACCATTCAGTTGCACCCACGGCTCGCTGGGACCGGGGGACGCGACAACAGCAAAAAGGCAAACATAACGGTAAATATAACCAAAACACACGCATCAACATGCCTATAGACTCAGAGACAACAGAATACCACACACCCAAAACACTACAAATTCTATCTTGGAACGTAGATGGACTTAACACACCTATTAAACGAAAAAAAGTACTAACACACTTGAAGCGACACAAGCCAGACATTGTGTTTCTGCAGGAAACACACTGGAAAAAAGAGGGGAAGGGTGAGCTGAGAGCACTGTGGATAGAAACATGTTACACAGCCTCACATACATCAGCATCCCGAGGAGTAGCCATCCTAATCAGGAAAAACATACCATACACGACGAAGCAAACCATAGCAGACCCACAAGGGAGATACCTGGTGCTGAGGGTCAGCATAGACTCACAAACATACTGCTTGGTGAATATATACGCCCCCAACACAGGCCAACCAAAATTCTATGCTACATTAACAGAACAACTACAACCTTATCTAAATGACCACATAATCCTGGGGGAGACTTTAATGGCATACAAGACAGAACAGGACCTTCCACTCAACCAACCCCAACCACACATGCGCTAATCACATTAGTAGACCAACTCCGCGTGTGCGACCCGTGGCGACTCTCAAACCCAAGTAGCAGAGAATATACATGTTACTCCAATGCCCATCACTCGTTCTCTCGAATAGACTTCTTCTTAATATCGAATAAAATATTTGATTGCCACCAGCAATCTATAATTCATCTGATATCCCTAAGCGATCACGCACCGATTGCAACAACACTACAAATGATCCCTTCTCGGAAGCTATCACGGTTATGGCATTTCCCCTCATATCTACGGGAATCGGAAGACTTCGGAGAGTACATAAAACTACACTGGAACAATTACACAGATGATAACAGAGAACACATAGACAACATAACACTTTTCTGGCAAGCCTCGAAGGCAGTGATGAGAGGCCACATCATAAGCTACGTATCCCACAAAAGGAAAAAATTTCAAACAGAATTTGAGGCCTTACATAACTCCCTTTTGGCAGCACAAAAAGAACACACAGACTCTCAAGATGATAACTCATATCAAATATTTCTAACAGCAAAACACCCGCTGAATGAATTCGTACACACACATGCACACTGGCAAACACGATTAACAAAAAACAAATTTTATAGGTGGGGCAATAAGACGGGGCGATTGTTAGCAAATCTAACTAAACAAAGACAGCCACACAAACCAATACTAACCCTAAGGCACACTAATGACAACACCTTTATGACAAAACAGGAAGAGATAACCCAAATATTATACGAATATTTTGAAAATCTATACCGGGCAGAGCCAGCCAACATACAAGACATTCACAATTTTTTAGAAACAATGAGTCTGCCGAGACTTACAGAGGAACAAAAAACAGTACTGAACGCCGACGGGGGGGGGGGGGGGGGGAGAACGCCGACGGGGGGGGGGGGGGGGAGAACGCCGGGACCGGACGGTTTCACAACAGAATATTACAAAATACTAACAACGGACATAGTACCAGTGCTGACCCAATTATACAATGCAATATACACAGAAGATACCCAAATGGAGGACTTTGGCACTTCCAGAACAATCTTACTCCCCAAACAAAATAAAGACCCGACAGACCCGCGATCATACAGACCGATCGCACTACTAAATTGCGACTATAAATTTTTATCCAAAATACTAGCCGACAGACATCAAACCATTTTACCGTCCATACTAGACACATCGCAAAAAGGCTTCACGCAAGGACGTAGTGCCCTAAAATACATCAGAGCTGCCATAGCGGCGACCGTGGCAGCGCAAATCCCTGAGAATCCCATAACAATGCTTCTCAGCTTAGACGCTGAGAAAGCATTTGACAAAATGGCCTGGCCATTCCTAAACATACTACTGAAAAAAAGAGGGTTTGGACAGACCTTTACAAACTATATTAACATAACACAAACAAACGCCACCACAATCCTCACAGTCAATGGCCTTAACACCTCCCACATCGACTTATTTAGAGGAGTACGACAGGGGTGTCCTTTATCGCCATTACTCTTTAACATATCAATCGATCCGCTACTTAGATTCCTAACGCACACAACGCTCTTTACAGGGGCGTGCTATGGAGAAACAAAGATAAAGGTAGAAGCATTTGCTGATGACCTCTTACTCATAGTTAACAACCCCAGGGAAACACTAACACCCCTACTACTGGAAATAGAGAAAATAGGCAAACTCTCAGGCTACACCCTGAATTTGGATAAAACAGAAGCACTGCTACTTAGAGGGCCAGCTAAACCCACATGGGCAAACCAATACCCATTCAAATGGGAAAAACATTCCATACAATACCTGGGAATTCAAATCACAATAAACCCTTCTGCACTCTACAATACAAACATTAAACCATATGTCAAAAAACTAGAAACGACCCTAAATGTATGGAAAAACTTCACGGTCTCCTTTTTGGGGAGAATTAACCTCTTAAAAATGGTAGAATTCCCACGATTACTATATATCCTGCACTCACTCCCCATATTCTTAAAATTGAAAGACATAAAGAAGATCAACTATCTATATAGAAACTTTATCTGGGGGGGAGGGGGACGACGACCATGCATTGCCCTTAAAACCCTACACAAGCACATAGACAACGGCGGCGCTAACCTACCAAATATACGGGACTACAACCTAGCGGCACAAGCGCGAATTATCCACGACTGGATTAACTCTAAGTCACACTTCACAAATGCACCACTCGAGCAAATAATGGCTAAGCCAACACAACTACAAAACATACTTCACCACCCATACTCAGAATTGCCAAGAAAAATCAAACACAACCCCTTGATACTAGCAGCATGGAAAGCATGGAACAAACTACGTAGAGACAGTCAAACGTCACCACACATATCCCCACACTTGCCATTATTAAACAACCCTAACTTCCAGGACGGAAAACCCCACAACATTTTTTTTGAATGGAAGGCACATTGGCTGGACTCAATAGATAAATTACTGCACAAAAGGGAAAGAAGAATTCTAACCCATGCAGAAATAAAACAAAAATACCCCGAGCTCCCTATTCCACTATTCTCATACCTGCAGGCCAGACACTATATCACAGGACGCATACCACAATTCCAAGAACATGACTGGACACAGACAGGAGACACTTGGATCTCCAAGAAAACGGGAACACGGGGAATGATATCTAAACTATACAGAGCAATAAGGAACATGAGGGAGGAAGAGGACATTGACCCAGGGGTCGAGAAATGGTCTCTAGACAACCCAGACCTCACATCCACACTAATTAAGGAATCCCTAGTGACAGCTCATAAATACCTGCCATCGGCCAGGTTTCTGGAAATGAGGCTACAGATAGTCCACAGATCATACCTCACCCCAATCAAGGGATTTTACATGGGAATCTATGATACCCCAAACTGCTTCAAATGCCAGGAACCAAACACTAACCCATACCACAGCTTGTGGACATGTCCTCTGATAATAAATTTCTGGTCCCAAATACGCGAATACACTATAACACACCTGACAAACTTCTGCCCACAAGAACCAGGCTGGGCAATATTTGGGTACCTAGACCCCAAGACATACCACTGTGCCAAAGGAGTAAGAAAGTTACTACACTTTATAGCAGCAGCAGGATTAAAAGCCATCTTACAAACCTGGGTGCAACCAACAGGTCCCCCATTCAAATTGTTCCTGGAAAAACTTGTTCTTATTTCAAATGGACTGGGCAGAAACATCATTATTCAAGGAGAAAATGGTACAAGCTTTCTTCGAAACATGGGGAAGTTTCATCCAATTAATGCCACAGAGAGTAAAAGAAAAACTAAAAAATTGCTTTCACCACACCTATTGGTTCCAGGAGCAAGCGGCAGTGGGGGATACACCAATATAGGGTAAATTACTGGTTGTGCCGTCGCCGTGCGGGGCCTCCACACTTTCTGAAGATCTCCAGCAGGAAGTTCAACAGACTAAATATGTAAATATCAAAATGGGTCAAGAGTTTGGTTTAATGCAAATGTTCCCCTCCCCGTCCCTTCCTGCCTGACACCCCCCCTCCTTCCTTTTTTTTTTTTCTCTTTCCTTCTCCCCCCTACCCCCGCCCCACTTCCCCTCCCCCCTCATTCCCCTCCCTAACCCTCCCAGTTATATAAAAATGTTATGCAAAAGTGAATCAGGATGACTTACATACTCATGACGCTAAAGCAGCAAATAACACTGCAATGTCAAGGTCTGTCCTGATTTAATCAATAAAAACAGTTAAAAAAATAAAATAAAATGCCGGTCTAAGTAAATTCCCTCATGTGCTCAGAGCAGTTAGTTAATTATTTGATCCTTTTCACTGGAAAAGACAGCACGTAGTTCATCTAGTGTGGATAGCCTCTTCCGTCATTGTAACTAGTGCCCCATAACACCTCCAAAAACTCTCTAGTTCAATATTTTTCTCTCAATGTGTGAATTCTGCACATTAATTTTTATTTTCATCTTTGTTTTTCTTATCCCGATGAATTTGGTGTGAAATTTTGCTATCTTGTACAGCTTTTACTATAATTAAAAAAAATGCAAATATTACAAATTACTCCTATAATACATTTGTGTAAAAAACGGCAAAAGGTATTTTATATTGAACAATCTTGGTCTATGACTTCGAGGTATCTTCCTTTCCCTAAATTTCTCTTTTGACCCCCTCTTCATCATTTATTTTCTTCTCCCTTTCTTTGGTTTTCTTCAAATCTATACATATCTATATGTATAAAGGTGAAAGCCCTCACTCACTCACTGACTCGCCACTAATTATCTAACTTCCCGATGTCGTACAAGCATGAAATTTGGCAGGAGCATTCTTTAGGTCCTAAATAGGAAAAGTGAAGGGGTGACAACTTAAAAATTCAATGTTAAGTGCAAAAGTTTCGGCGCCCCTATGTAACGTACGAAATCTAAGTCTCTAACTTCCAGATGTCGTACAAAAATAAAATTTGTCATACAAACATGAAAGCTGTGATGTGACTGGTTGTTATATATTATACTGCTGAGGTAACATGAAAGCTGCGCTGTGATTGGCTGTTATATATTATACTGCTGAGGTAAAATGAAAGCCGTGCTGTGATTGGTTGTTATATATTATACCACTCAAATAACATGAAAGCTGTGCTGAGATTGCTTGTTATATATTATATTGCTGAGGTAACATGAAAGCTGCGCTATGATTGGTTGTTATATATTATACTGCTGAGGTAACATGAAAGCTGCGCTGTGATTGGTTGTTATATATTATACTGCTAAGGTAACATGAAAGCTGCGCTGTGATTGGTTGTTATATAGTATACTGCTGAGGTAGCATGAAAGCTGCGCTGTGATTGGTTTTTATATATGATACTGCTGAGGTAAAATAAAAGCTGCGCTGTGATTGGTTGTTCTATATTACACTGCTGAGGTAACATGAAAGCTGCACTGTGATTAGTTGTTATATATTATACCGCTGAGGTAACATAAAAGCTGCGCTGTGATTGGTTGTTATATATTATACTGTTAAAGTCAAAGTAACCTTGATTTCATAAAATTTTCCGTGCAATTGACACATAAACACCTGTATCAAATTAACTTGGGCAAAGCCAAGTATATCAGCTAGTACTTTCATATATCTTTGGATGGAATAGGATGAGAAGGGATAGTGTGGCGCTCTTTGGGCTCTCTTTGGGGAGTCCCTACGGTCAGATGACCGTGGGAACTCATTGGACTAGATTCAATTGGTTGAGACACAGAATAATGTTGAAATCTTTATTCCCTTTTCTATGTACATGCATAGGAAAGGGAAACATTCGTTTGGATAGAAGAAGACGTCAAATCTATTAATGTTATGTTAAATATGTTGGTGGACAATGTCTCTGTAATTGCAAACAGTTCAATAAAATGTCCTATTTCTAAATTCTGAATGTAATTTTAATATGGAACAAAAAATATTTGATATCACGTACATACACATACCTACTAGTAGATATTACATTAAATGGTTTTGAACAGTGGGAAGGAACTAGAGTACACTTCATGCAGATGTTGCTCCCGTCATGTCTGCAGTAATACCAGAGTCTTCAGAAGCAGAGTCTTATATGTGACTATCACCTGGACAGTGGTGGCACTTTATATTCTTAGTTAATTTTATCATAACACTTTCCCTGAACGTTAAACCTTTGTAGAGGAGTTCCTGATTCCCACAGTGTGCTGCACATGCCTTTATCCAATGTGTCCTGTTAAAACTGTCCCAATCCTCTTAGCAGTAGAATCCCATTTAAGACCTTAGGCCATTTATAGAAACAGGTCACTATTTTGCCACCAGGCTTGAGATATGATATATAATCCTATCTTAATGATACTGATAGTCATATAATTTCTTTACATTGCAAGTTAGAATCCTTTTCTTCATTTTTTTTATTTCAATCAGTTTGAAGCATAATTCATGGTATATCTCAATATGATAATGCTTTATTATAGGAGATCTTCCATTAATAAAAGCAATAGTGTATTTAAAAAATGAATATACCCTGTTCCATTGTTGTTATACAGCATGACCGATGCAAATTTATTGTGGTTAAATAGATATGAAGTACCAACTATATTATTTGGCCTGTCAGGTGCAGGTGACCAACAGGACTTCTCAGCAATAATCGAGCCTGTACGTTTACACAGGAACAATTATCGCTAGTGAATGGAGGTAGAGCGGGTTAAGGGTTTGTTCCAGCCGCCCATCTCAATTCACAGTAAATTGGCAGTTGTCCATAAGTGAAACTACTTGTTTACATGGCCAATCCACCTTTTGGTTTTCTGCATGCAGAAACTGAACGACGAACAAATTGTTGTTCAGCATTCAGTCTCGGCAGCATTTACACTGATAATTGCTGGATGCAGGAATCTGAACGATTTATCGGCCTGTGGAAAAGGGCTTAGAGGTTGGCCATACACTGACAGCGGGCAGGGCAATCAGCTGATGTTAGGTGCACTGTTCAGACACAATTCCCTGCTTCTATGTCTGGCAGACGAGGGCGTCGTCCTGCTCTCCCCTTTCACTGAACTTATTTATTCTCTTCCAACACTCCTAGGGTTAATTGCTTCTGGGCCTTCTGCTCAGCTGTTGCACCTTTTCTAATCAGCTCTCTATATAGCTACCCTGGGCCTTTCAGTCACTGCTGTAGTGTTGTTGTGTGATTCGTGTCCATAACTTCATGTTTAGCCGCTGCTCCGGCCGTTTCCCTGCTACCTTGCTTTCTGCTCGTGTTCTGTGTCCTCTGTTCTTGTATCCAGCTCTCTGTTATCCTCGTGAGTCTGCTTCTCTGTTTATCCTTGCTAGCCTGTACCTCCTTTGTTCCTGTATGCCCCAGTATTGTTCTGTCATTTGTTTTATAGTTTTTCTGTCCCATCAGGTTCAGTCAGTGCCTAGAAGAAGACCGTGGGGTTGTCCATATCCGGACGATTGCTCCACTTATAGGCAGGGGTTTCCCTTTCCCAGTTTTCTGTTCAGGGCAAGATATCTACCCTACTTACCATCTGCATACAGGATTCGTACATCCGGTATCTTACCTCCCACGCAGGGGTCGGCTCTCAATCGTGCTGGACTAGATCATCACCTACCGAGTAGGTTGACACAGTGGTTCCACATCCACAGTCATTACAGTATACTACAGCCAAGGATCCCGCTGGCTCCAACCACAGAGGTCTTCCATGATGATGCATCAATGTGAGAGGCAAGAGCAAGTCCTGGCGTATCTTCACAATGTGAGTACTCATCTTTGTAATATTTCCCCCGCCATAGCGGTACTGCAGCCCTCCTCTGTTGTGGCAACTGCTGTACTATCCCCACTGGCAGCCTCTGTTTCTGGCTCCAGCCCTTGCCTGGCGGCACTGTCTCATTATGATGGAGATCCCAGACAATGTCTTGGTTTTGTTAACCAATGTACCTTGCACTTTGAGCTTTTGCAGATCTGACACAAAATACCAGAAGAAATAGCACCGCAAGCGGTTTTCTTCTGGTAAAGTGCTGGGCAGCTGAACATAAACCGCATGAACCCTATTATAGTTAATGGAGTCCATTTGGCGCTGTTTGGTTCCCTCATAAGACGAAGCCATTCGGCCAGGGTATTCTGCTCCCCAAACGGAACCACCAACGCAGATGTGAAGGCAGCGTTAATGAGATTGTTCCAGAATTCAGAGTCCTAGATTTTCTGGATTAACTGGTTCAGCAGGAATATGATCCTATAACAATTTTACTAAGTGCAGTACAAAGAATGCAGGTTGTATGTGTTTTATTAACTGGAAATTCTAATGTCACTATGAAGCCTAGTCTCAGATTTCACAATAAATGAGGCTCTATTTTCACATATTTAGACAAATAATTAAAAGCATGTACAAAAATGAATCAAATGTATTTTGCATTCAGAGAGATAATACATGATTTTCTGCTTTACCCTGCCATTATGTACGAAAGATGAATAGTAAGTGAGAGCCACATTATGCAGCATTATAAAGAGATTTTCCAAAACATTAAAAAAATTATAAAGGGTTTAAATGAAGAGTAATTAAATACTTGCCTATTTCAGCGGTTCCTCATCCCGTGCTGCAGCCCCAGTGCCTGCCGCAAGGAACCTTCATTGTATACGTGACCACTGAGCCTCTCACGGGCTTCAGCAGCCATGGAGGAATCACCGCCATAGCCTGTGAGTGGCTAAGCGGTCATATGCACACTGGAGCTGCCACACTGGACCGGCAGCTGCCAGAATAAGTGAGTGTTAAAGTTCTTTTCATTTTAACCCTTTAGAATTTTTCTTTAATGTCCCAGAAAACACCTTTAATGTCTGTATTACAGCTGTAACACCCATACCCCAGGCCTTGCTAGATGAAGGGCATAAGAGTGATGGATAAGGTTTCTTTGGGAGGCCTTCTTTCCACCAATTCCTATCTATTGTCAAGCATCCTGCCCACATACAACCACAGACCCACAACAATCCTTCCTTAGGTATATACATGCAGAAGAGAACCCCAATGTCGGAGCTCTCCTCTGCATATTGTAATATACAGTACATGTGCAGGAGAGAACACCAATGTTGATATGCAAGATGAATTCAATCAAGTATCAGGAAATGCAAGAGGAAAACATAATGTTTGTGTGAGGATGCTGAAGCTTGGTCTTCATTGGACCTTTCAGCAGGACATTAATCCCAAACATACCCCCAAGGTTCTGAATTGTATGGAGTCACTGAAGCTAACAAGAAAACCTTACACCGTAGCGTATCTCCAAAGTCTAACATCTTGGTCTCTCTGAGCCCCTGATTTTAAAAGTTCCCCAGATCACACCTCCTACCGTCCCCTCTGAGGTCATTCAGAGAAGGGAGGGGTGTATGCGTCATGCCTGTGAAAAACCATAATTCCCCATTTTGGCTATATCTTTACATGAGATCCTCCAATCAGAAATGTATGCCTGGCATATGTCTGGTTATGATTTTATCTACTCAGCAATACTAACCATGACCCGTAAATTATAACCAGGTCCGCAGATACGCCATATGGGGGTGTTCTGGGGCCCGTATCTCCATTAGTTTGGATGCGTTTTAATCAGCGGGATCTTCACACGAGGCAATCCTTATTAAGAGATTTTCCCATTAATCTAACTCTCAGAGTCAGGGTGTCTGTGGGAAATACCAGAGGTTTGGATCCTCTCCGACAGGGGGGTAATTAGGATCCTCCTGTCACTAGCATAACTTTATTGCCATCAGAACTTCCTAAGGCCAAATGTACAACAGAGGCCTAGCAGATGTGAGGGAACTTTCCCCATATCCTGAGTGGCAGCTGATGGACAGTTGGTTAATACTTTATTAATATCATTATACCATCAATGATGCAAGTATAAAAAGAACAACACTCAGCCATCACATGTGACACTAAAACCAATCATGAATTCTCACAAGGAGCATATTCAAATACATATGGAAGAACTACAATTCAATAATATAAACTAATATTGCTTCTCTTATTAAGCCCACATGAATTTCTACAATCTAATTTAAAGATCAATTTGGCTTCTAACATTAATAAAACCCTCTTGTGGTCTCCGCGTCTTATAGGTCGCTGGACCCGTTCTATGCCTTGAAATGTAAAACAATCCATATTATTCTGATGCACCTCATGAAAATGTTGCAATACCGCTGATGTATAAGTGTTATCTGTATTAGGTATATCAGACAAGTGGCGTTTAATGCATACTTTCAACAGTCTCATGGTGCAGCCCACATATTGAAATTGACGGAATAGTAAATCACATATATCACAAATGATTTGTTACAGTTAATGTAACTTCGTATTTTGTATTTCGATGTGGTGGACAAGACAATTTATTGCACTGTTTAGCAAGCTTCCAGGCTTTGCATACTGAGTGGCTGCAATGGTAAAAACCTTTTGCCAACAGCTAGTTTCAATTGCATGACCTATTACAATTGAATAAACTAGGAGATAACATTGTGGCTATTGTGGGCGATTTTTTTGGCCACATATTTGACATTGTTCTTCAACACCCCTTGTAATGTTCCATCATCTCGAAGCATACCCTTCTTCATGATGTTAACTATTTGTTTATACTGTCTACTATTTGTTGTTGAAAATACCAACATTCCTTCTTTTTCCTTCCTAACATTTTTAGTTTTTAATGGATCTTTACCTTCTCATGGAAGACATGGCGATGTTTATGTCTGGAGACCTAGGGGTGAGCACGTCAATCCTGCCTTTGCTGTGGAGCAGCACACTGTTCCCACTGCTGGTATGATGGTTTGGGGGGCCATCGCATACAACAGTCGATGACCCCTAGTAGTGTTACGAGGGATAATCACAGCTTAGTGATATGTTAGGACATCCTGCAGTTACATGTGCTGCCTCTCATTGTAGGGTTTCCAAGAGGCATATCCTAGCAAGATAATGTTCGTCCACACACAAGGGGGTCACAAGAATGTCTCTATAACATTGCCACACTACCGTGGCCTGCCCGGTCACCAGATTTATTGCCAATAGAACATGTATGGGACCGTCCAGGACACCAACTTCGAAAGCCTATGATTTTACATGATCTAGAGGCTCAGTTACAGAAAATGTGGCGCAAAATGCCGCAGGATACCATACAGAACCTGTATGGCTCTATGCATGCCTTATCACATTTTGTATCCAAGCTAGAGGTGGCCGAACAGGATGATAGAGCCTCCATGCCCCCCCAGATCACATCTTGCATTTAAGCTAGAGGCAGCCCAACAGGATAGTAGAACCTCCATGCCCGCCTGTATCACATCTTGTATCCAAGCTAGAGGCAGTACAACATGGTACTAGAGCCTCCATACCTGCCCATATCACATCTTGCATCCAAACTAGAGGTGGTACAACAAAGTAATAGAGCTTTTATGCCCGCCCGTATCATATCTGGTATCCAAGCTAGAGGCGGTACAACAGGGTACTAGAGCCTCCATTGAAGGGTTCAGATTTCCACGGCAAATTATTTTTTTGCTCTGATATTGTAATCACTTATATCAATATTGCAATCAATGTAAATCCAAAACGCCAGCTCACCACTGGGTGCACGGACAGGTGCAAGCACACCCCACAGCAATAGAAAACAGAATATCCGGCATGTCCGTGGATACCAGAATAAAAACAGTATTTTATTTAGATACCATGGATAAAAAACATCTTCCAAAAAGGTTTTTTGCGCTTACATGTTTCGAACAGAGTACTTAATCATAGCTTTGTAATAAAGAAACATAGCACTTAAAGGGGTTGTCCCGCGCCGAAACGGGTTTTTTTTTTTTTCAACCCCCCCCCCGTTCGGCGCGAGACAACCCCGATGCAGGGACGTACAGAAAGTTTACCGGAGCGCTTACCTTAATCCCCGCGCTCCGGTGACTTCTATACTTACCTGTGAAGATGGCCGCCGGAATCCTCTTCTTCCGTGGACCGCAGCTCTTCTGTGCGGTCCATTGCCGATTCCAGCCTCCTGATTGGCTGGAATCGGCACGTGACGGGGCGGAGCTACACGGAGCCGGCATCCTGCACGAAAGGCTCCATAGAAGAGAACAGAAGACCAGGACTGCGCAAGCGCGGCTAATTTGGCCATCGGAGGGCGAAAATTAGTCGGCACCATGGAGACGAGGACGCCAGCAACGGAGCAGGTAAGTAAAAAACTTTTTATAACTTCTGTATGGCTCATAATTAATGCACAATGTATATTACAAAGTGCATTAATATGGCCATACAGAAGTGTATAGACCCACTTGCTGCCGCGGGACAACCCCTTTAAGAGTGAAGAATATGGTGAAAATGCTTATAAGACTTTCATTTGCTGCTTTATTTGAATTAACTGTATGATACAATTTAAGAATGGTTTCAGGAATACTTATGTTGACAGGTGGAGTGAGGTCTTGTAACTAGACCTTTATAACAAATGTAAACTGAACAGCAAATTTTGTTGGCTTCATGAGTGATTTAAGGTTAGTTGTTTAGAGTCTCTCTCCTCCTGTATGGCCCTAGCAGGGCTTGGATAGTGCCCAGGAGTTTTGCACAGTGGCAGCACACGCGGGGGTCCCCCCACACCCACATAATCACATCAATAACAATGCTATTGGGGGGGTGGGTCCCCTCCCGGTGGGTCCCCTCCCATGGTTCTCTCTATATACCAAGATGCTAGTTTAAACGATTCATTAATAGCTTTCCTCACCAATCAGGGCAATATGCTAATAGAGTTTTCTCAGATTTCAAAAAACTTCTGTGCCCAGGTTTCCTTTGCTGATGAAGCCTCCACCCAGTCCATCTGCATGTGAGTTTCTCTGAAAAGAGTTTAAAGGGAGGTGGGTTTCTGTCAATCCAAATCTGCAGGATCGTTTTGACCCTGGCCATGGCTGCTATATATAGAAGTTTTCGACTTCCTGCTGTATATCTTTGTTCAACTTGACCTATGTGACCAAAGATTGCCCAGACGGGATTGAGCCAGCCGAGGTAAGATGCGTGGTGGTGAACCTGTGTATCCTGTTCTAGAATTTCCAAACCACAGGGCAGTCCCACAGACAATGGAGAAGACCCACCTCCAGCTCCCAACATTGGGCACATTTATCATCTGGGTATATTCCCATTATGAATCCTCTTTGAGGAGTGATATACGCCCTATGATAGAGTTGCAGAGTCATTTCAATGTAGCGGCTCGAGGGGTTGGAGCACCAACTGTACTTCAGGGCCTTCAAAAGGTGTGTGATGGTTAACTCGGGAATATCAGTGATCCATTTTACAATTGCTGTTTGGGGCATAACATAATCTATTCGAGTATGTAGATGTTGGTAGGCTTTGGTTGTATGACCTCACATATTAGAGGGATGTGTCATGCACAGGTTGTTTAGTTTTCACCATTCATGTGGGGGCATGTTGGCCAGGGTTCTGTCTATGAAACTTTTTGCTTGTAGATAGGGAAAAAAGGTTATAAGGACTTGGGGGTATTTGTTTTGCAGATCTGGAAGAGATAGCATCTCATGGGTGTTTTCATTTGGTAAGCAAGCATTTAATATTAATTATTCCTCCCCTCTGCCATTGATGGAATTCTCTGTGGGATGTGTTGTGTTGGAAGTTCCAGTTTTTCAGCAACGTTAGGTATATTGAGAAATTAGGGTGCAAGGAGGTTCTTTTCCGCAGTTTTTGCCATGCCTTTCACGTTGATCTTAGTAAGGGATGGTCTCTGCATTCTTCCAGGATTATCGGATATGGAAGATGCAAGAAATTGGGGAGACTGATCCATGGTATTAATTTTTGTACGATATGCATATCTACAAATATAGATGCTTGTTGTGTCCAGTCGGTTATTATTCTTGTTAGTGCTGCTATGTTGTATGTTCGCACATTGGGAAGGTTTATTCCACTGTTGGATTTCGGTTGTCTTAAAATGTTAAAGGGTATCCGTTTTCTACTTCCCTTCCAATTAATTAATGTATCAAAGTATTTATCCTTTTTTCATCTTTGGGAGTGAGATATATTCTGCATAATTTCTTCCATGTCTGCCTGTTGAAAGTGTTTGTCACCTGTTGCGGGGTTGGTTAAAGCTGGAATTGGTTTATATTTTTTTTTGTGAGTTAGCTACATAGGACAAAAGTCGGCCTGGTTTGTTGGCTTGTCGATAAAATTAATTTTGGTCTGATTTTTGTGATCCATAGCACTTGGCTTTGAACAAAAGATTCTAATACTTGCTTTGTTTGGTCGTAGGATGTCTTGTTATGCTGGGAGGGGGAATGAGCATACTGCTGTTGGGCGGATAGTAGGGAGAGTTGTAGTTTAGAGAATTGAAGTCGTATCTGTTTGCGTTTATGGGAAGCGTAGCTTATTATGTGTCCTTGTATTATTGACTTAGATGAGGCCCAAAATAAAGTGGTGTCATCTATGTGGTCAATATCATCATCAAGATAATTGATATGTAATATAAGTATGAAGGGAAGGACCAGATTTTTGTTTTCCTTTGTGGTACCCTACCGCAGAAGGATGAGAATCGGAGCATGGTCTGAGATTACAATAGGGAGTATAGAGGCATCCAAGAATTTTTTAAATAGTGGGATTCATTGGAGAAAAAAAGTCTGTTCTTGAGAAGCTATAATGCGCTGAAGAGTAGCATGTGTATTCTCTTGAGGAAGTTAAACCATACGCCAGGGTTCACAAAGCATTTCCATGAGATGTAGGAGATCCCTAGTGGCTTGTGTGTGTATTATTTTGTGAAGATCTATCTAGAATTGGGTAAATCATTGTATTAAAGTCTCCACCTATAATGAGGTTGGAGTTTTGCCTTTGGAGCAGCAAAGAAGCAAGCTTTACAAAAAAGTCTGTATTGGATTAGTTTGGAGCATATATGTTAAGGAGGGTATAATGTTCATTGTAAATACAAACTTTTAGTAGTAGGTATCTACCCTCCTCTACTGCCAGTTCTTCTTCAATGGAATATGGCCGGCCCCTATGGAAGAGAATGGCCACCCCTGGAGAGTTCGAGGTGTGATTTGCAGTGTAGCAGGAGTCCAACCAGGGGGCCCACAATATCGGGTTAAAGGCATTTTAAGTAAGTCAGAACCTTCTTTCGTTTGATTGGGGTGTTAAGGCCCGCCACATTCCATGACACCATAAAATGTCAGTGGGAGTTGAGTATTCTTGTCCTGTTGAGTCTCATACATTTGTCCTATGTAGATCGCGGCATGGGAAGGGTTCACAGAGGGAGCGCGCTCCCTCTGTGAAGTTGCCGGGCTCTTGCGATATAATCGCAGAGAGCCTGGCCTCTTGCCATGGCAACGGGACGCCAGGCACTGGCGTCCTGTGTTGCCAGTGCCTAAGATCGCTGTATAAGCGATAAGGCATGGCAGGGCTATGCCCTGCCATGCCTTATCACAGCGATCATCAGGGCAGTGTTGTAAGTCCCTCAGAGGGACACCAATTGTGTAAAAAAAGAAAAAAGATTAAAAAAATGTATTTAAAAAAATGTAAAAAAAGTAAAAAAAAAATTTTTTAATGCTTTTTCTCATATTCGCATAAAAAAAAGGTTAAAAAAATTAAAACCCCACATACTTGGTATTGTCGCGTCTGTAACGATGCATACAATAAGCTGCACATGCTTTTGACTGTGCATGGAAAAAAGCGTAAAAGAAAAAACGCTAAAAAACTGAGGCAAAATGCTAATTTTTAGCATTTTGCCTCCCTAAAAATGCAATAAAAGTGATCAAAAAAGCCGTATGTACCCCAAAATGGTACAAATTAAAACTACAGCTCATCTCTCAATAAATAAGCCCTCATAGAGCTCCGTACATCAAGAAATAAAAAAGTTACAGGACTTTGAATGCAGCGATTTAGAAAGAAAAAAAGATTTCCAAAAAAATGGGTTTTTTTGCAGAAAAGTGGAAAAACCAAAAAAAAAGTAAGAATTTTGGTATCGTTGTAACTGTACCAACCCGCAGAAAAAATGGATTGTGTCATTTATGCCGCATGAATAACACTGTAAAAAAAAAATCTATGGCAGAATTGATGCGTTTTCTATCCCTGCTTAAAAAAAAAAATAAAAGTTTTACAATATAGTCTATGTACCCAAAAGTGGCACCGATAAAAACTACAGTTCGCCACGCAAAATACGAGCCCTTATACGGCCACGTCGACGGAAAAATAAAAAAAGTTATGACTTTTGATAATCCGCCAAAAATCGTTGCGTCCTTAAGCCCAAAATAGCCTATGTCCTTAAGGCTTCCTTCCCACGAACGGATTTCCGCCGCGTAATTCGCGGCGAAAATCCGCTGCGTTGCCCGCAGCTATTAGGTTCTATTGAACCTAATAGCACAATGCTCACGATGCGTAATTCCAGCGCGGAATTACGCACCGCGATTTCTCCCGTCCTCACCCGCAGCATGCTCTATTTTCTGCGGGTGAGGGCGGGCTGTACGCACTGACGGCTTCCATTGCAGTCAATGGAAGCCGTCCGTTCACGCTATCTCCCGCTGTAACCAGCGGGAGATAGCGTGAAAAAACGCTTTCCCGCCCACCGCCGCGCGTCATCTGACGCCAAATGACGCGGCCGGCCGCGTCACTTGACACGGCCGGCCGCGTCACGTGACACGCTCGGTGACGCGGCGGTGGTGGGCGGTGACGGGCGGTGACGCGGCGGTGGTGGGCGGGGAAGCGATTTCACGCTATCTCCCGCAGGTAAGTATAGGGGCTCTGGGGGGCGCCGTGACGGGCTTCACTGCGTAATATTACGCGGCGGACCCCGTCACGCTCGTGGGAAGTAGGCCTAAGGGGTTAAGGGGTTAAAATAAAATGAACAGTAGCAAGTAGGCCGTGCAGGACCACATACTGTATTTTTCGCCTTATAAGACGCACCCCCGCTTTAGAGCGGGAAAATAGGGGAGAAAAAATCAGTACTCACCTCCCCCGGCGTTCTGCGGCGCTGCTGCAGGCTGTCGCTCCCTCCTGGTCCCTGGCAGAGCATTGTTTTCTGGACGCAGGGCTTGAAATCCCCACCTCCAGAAAGCTAAAACTGTGATTGGCTGAAGGCGCACGTGTGTTAGCCAATCACAGCCATTCAATGATGTCATTGAATGGCTGTGATTGGCTGACGGCGTGTGTTAGTGAATCACAGTATTAGCTTTCTGGAGGAGGGGATTTCAAGCCCTGCGTCCAGAAAGCAATGCTCTGCCGGGGACCAGGAGGGAGCAACAGCCTGCAGCAGCACCGCAGAACGCCGGGGGAGGTGAGTAATGATTATTTTTTTTGACAGGAGGAGAGAAATCTTCTAACTGATCGCACATTTGTTTACGCGATCGCGAATTTAACGCGCAATCGCGCCAAATAAATCACATCCGCACGTTAAATTCGCAATCACGCTAAAAATGGCGATCGGAACGAATTTTCGCCACATTCGCTTTATAAGACGCAGGAATTCCCCCCCCCCCCCCACTTTGGAGGCGGAAAAAGTGCGTCTTATAAAGCGAAAAATACGGTAAATTGTATGAAACATTAAGGCCTCATGTCCACGGGGAAAATCAGATCCGCTGCAGATTCTCCATGTAGAATCTGCAGCAGGTCCATCCTGCCCCGCGGACATGAGCGCCGAAAATAGCAATTTAAAAGAATTTACCTATCCGGCGCGGGCGACGAAGCTCTGCTCTTCCTCACGGCCGGATCTTCATTTTCGGCCGGCGGATGAATTCCTGACGCCGGCGGCACGTCGCCGGCACGTCGTCGACGTGCCGGGCACATCCGCCGAGCCGAAGCAAGGGAGATGCGGCCGTGAGGAAGAGAAGAGCTTCGCGGTCCGCTGCGGGTGAGTAAATGCTTTAAATTCCTATTTTAGGTCTCCCGCGGATCCGGACGGCTTCCATAGGCTTCAATAGAAGCCCGCGGGAGCCGTCCCCGCGGGAGACCCACATGAAAATGGAGCATGGTCCAGATTTTTTCATGCTCCATTTTTTTTTTAAATCACTTTTATTGACGATCCGCGGGTATTTATGTACCCGCGGGTGGTCAATGCATCCCTATGGGATGCGGATCCGCATGCAGGAAATCCGCTGCGGATCCTAAATCCTATTTTCCCCGTGGACATGAGCCCTTAACCATAACATTTTCTTGTGTAGTTTCAAAGCACAGTTTAGTTAATACATTTCTTCCTTTGATTTTATGATTAGTCAACTTTCACATGGTATTGTTCTGGGAAGGGGAAAAGGCCCTAGGACTTATGAGGTCAACAATTTAAGCTTCTACATTGCCTAATCTATGGATCTGGTTTACTAAGGTTATTATAATGAAATAGATAACTTTATGTCCAGGTTGTTAAACTAAAAGGAGGTAATATTTTAGTTACAACTTTTAACACAATCAAATTGAACTCTATATAGGTTTAATATAGATAGCTTAGTAGAGAGGAATTTAACAGAGAAGAGAAGGAAGAAGTAAGGAAGGAAGAAAAAGAGAGAGAGAAAGAGAAAAAAGGGGGTGGGGAGTTTCACGGATGCATACCAAATGAATAAATTGGGGGGAGTATGCGGGGTGCTCCGAGGTATCACTAGTGGCGTGAGATTTAGGTTACCAAGGCCTGAAAATCAGAGGTGTTTTGAAACTCTAGCCAAGGGCTTCACATTGGTTTAAATTTCTCCAGGAGGTCTGAATCCTCAGACAGCATATCCTTCATTGACATGATCTCATTCAGTTCCTGTATCCATTCACGGGTAGTGGGAGTTTGTGGAGTCTTCCAATTTCTGGGGATAACGGCACGTGCTGCGGTTAAGAAATGGCATAAGAGATCTTTCTTTATTGACGAGATAGATCCTGGGAGGATGGAGAGTAGGGCAATCTTAGGGGATGCTGTAATAGATGGTCTGCTAACTTTTTTGTAGGTAGAGAACACCATGTTCCAGAATGGTCTCAGTGAAGGACAGTCCCACCACACATGCAGCATGGTTCCAGTACCCAAGCCGCATCTCCAGCAGTTTGGTGAAGTTGATGTAAAGATACGATGTAGCAGTTCCGGGTGTAGATACCATCTTGTTAATAGCTGATAATTAGAGATGAGTGAGCACCAAAATGCTCGGGTGCTCGTTGCTTGCGATGCTCGAGGGTTCGTTTCGAGTAACGAACCCCATTGAAGTCAATGGGCGACTCGAGCATTTTTGTATATCGCCGATGCTCACTAAGGTTTTCATTTGTGAAAATCTGCAAAACCTGCGAAAGTGATGGAAACTACACAGATACGGATAGGGCAGGTGAGGGGCAACATGCTGGGCTGCATCTCAGGCTCCCAGGTACCACTATTAAGCCACAATAGCGGCAAGAGTGAGCCCCCCCCCTAACAATTTTTCAGCAATCACAGGCATGAAGCAGACTTCGATGCTAGTTCATCTGCGACGGGCTCAGTAAATCAGTTAGCTTTCCTTTCACCGCTCCAATGACTGGATTAGCAGGAAAAAGCTCCACAGCCCCAACCTGGCGTACTTGCACTTCCCCTGGGACATATGCCTCAGCCCACACCCTCAGCAAACGCGGGCATGAAGCGGACTTCGATGCTAGTTCATCTGCGACAGGCTCAGTAAATCAGTTACCTTTCCTTTCACCGCTCCAATGACTGGATTAGCCAGGAAAAAGCTCCACAGCCCCAACCTGGCGCAGTTGCAGTTCCCCCGGGACATAGGCCTCGGCCAACAGCTTCAGCAATCGTAGGCAGGAAGCGGACTTTCACTGCACCCAGGACATAGGCCTCTGCACAAACCCTCAGCAGCGGACTCCTATGCTAGCGTAGCTGTGAACATCTTATTAGCCCTGTATCGCTCCTCTTGTTTGTCCGAATGCAGTGCCCCGGATAGCTGCGGTAACGTGAGATAAAATACAGGTTGGCTTCGGCCCACACTCCATGCCCTAGTCAGTCTGGGTTTTTTTTTAGGGACAGATATGTAGAATACCGCGATGGGAAAACGTAGTGCACCCATACTATGCACAGACTCCTGTAATATTCCTGTAGCAAAGGTATAAGCTGACCCCACTAACAGTTATGTTCCAGAAGTCTGGGGAGACCACAGTAACATTTCTGTAGTTACAGTATAGACAGACCCCAGTAACATTTCTGTAGTTACAGTATAGACAGACCCCAGTAACATTTCAGTTGCAGCGGTATAGGCAGAGCCCAGTAACATTTCAGTAGTAACAATATAGGCAGAGCCCAGTAACATTTCAGTTGCAGCAGTATAGGCAGAGCCCTGTAACATTTCAGTAGCAGCAGTATAGGCAGAGCCCAGTATTACTAACATTTCAGTTGTAACAGTATAGACAGACTCCAGTAACATTTCCGTAGCAGCAGTATAGGCAGAGCCCAGTATTAGTAACATTTCAGTAGCAACAGTATAGACAGACCACGGTAACATTTCAGGAGCCGAAGTATAGGCTGACTGAAGTAACATATCTGTTGCAGAAGTTTAGGCAGACCCCTGTAGCATTACTGTGGCAGAAGTATAGGCAGGCAGACCCGAGATACATTTCTGTAGCAAGAGTGTAGGCCAACCCCTGACACATTGGTGTACCATGAGTGTAGGCGAAGGCCAGAAAAATTGCTTGGATTGCAGTGTAGGCGAGGGCCCAAAAAATTAGTGTACCAACAGTACAAATGTACCCCAGAAAAATTGCTCAACCGAGAGGGCAGGTGAAACCCATTAATCTTTTAGCTTGCTGTGGCTTAATTTGTAACAGAGCCTGGAGGCAGCCCTGTTAAAAAAAAATGGTTCATGTTGAAGTTTCAATGCTTTATTTATAAACGTGGAAATATTGTTTGACAAAAGTTATATGAGCCTTTTGGGCCGCAGAAAAATTGGCAGTTCATCGTGATGACATGATGTTTCAGGAAGAGGAGCAGGAGGAGGAGGACTAATATCATACACAGATTGACAAAGGTAAATGTCCCTTTTTTTACGGTGATAGAGAACAATGCTTGCATCCGCGGTTGCAGCGAAAAGAATGTTTAGGTAACGCTGCTCTCCGCTGGTGGAGAAGAGAAATCCAGGCTTTGTTCATCTTTATGAGTGTTAGCATGTCGGCACTGTCAGTTGACAGGCGGGTACGCTTATCTGTGATGATTCCCCCAGCTGCACTAATCAACCTCTCTGACAAGACGTTAGCGGCAGGGCAAGCAAGCACCTCCAGGGCATACAGTGTGAGTTCGTGCCACGTGTCCAGCTTTGACACCCAGTAGTTGTACGGAGCAGAGGCATCACGGAGGACGTTGGTACGATCGGCTACGTACTCCCTCACCATCTTTTTACAGTGTTCCCTCTGACTCAGCCTTGACTGGGGAGTGGTGACACAGTCTTGCTGGGGAGCCATAAAGTTGGCAAAGGCTTTGGAAAGTGTTACCCTGCCTGCGCTGAACATGCTGCCTGATATCGGCGCCTCCCCTGCTACTTGGCCCTCGAAACTGCGCTTTCTGCCACTAGCCCTGTCAGATGGGAAGTTTACCATTAGTTTGTCCACCAGGGCCCTGTGGTATTGCATCACTCTCGAACCCCTTTCCTCTTCGGGAATGAGAGTCGAAAGGTTCTCCTTATACCGTTGGTCGAGCAGTGTGTATACCCAGTAATCCGTAGTGGCCAGAATGCATCTAACACGAGGGTCATGAGAAAGGCATCCTAACATGAAGTCAGCCATGTGTGCCAGGGTACCTGCACGCAACACATCGCTGTCCTCACTAGGAAGATCACTTTCAGGATTCTCCTCCACAGGCCATACACGCTGAACAGATGACAGGCAAGCAGGATGGGTACCCTCTGCAGTCGGCCCAGCTGTCTCTTTCCCCTCCTCCTCCACCTCAGGCTCCTCCTCATCCTCCTCCAAAACGCGCTGAGATATAGACATGAGGGTGCTCTGACTATCCAGCGACATACTGTCTTCCCCCGTCTCCTGTTACGACCGCAAAGCGTCAGCCTTTCTGCTTTGCAGGGAACTTCTCAACAGTCATAGCAGAGGAATGGTGACGCTAATGATTGCAGCATCGCCGCTCACCATCTGGGTAGACTCATCGAAGTTTCCAAGAACCTGGCAGATATCTGCCATCCATGCCCACTCCTCTGTAAAGAATTGAGGAGGCTGACTCCCACTACGCCGCCCATGTTGGAGTTGGTATTCCACTATAGCTCTACCCTGCTCATACAGCCTGGCCAACATGTGCAACCTAGAGTTCCACCGTGTGGGCACGTCGCACGGCAGTCGGTGCACTGGCAGATTGAACCGATGTTGCAGGGTGGCAGCGTCCGTGTTGGACTTGCGGAAATGTGCGCTGACCTGGCGCACCTTGCCGAGCAGGTCTGACAAGTGTGGGTAGTTTTTCAGAAACCGCTGAACCACCAAATTTAAGACGTGGGCCAGGCATGGCACGTGCATGAGGCTGCCGAGCTGCAGAGCCGCCACCAGGTTACGGCCGTTGTCACACACGACCATGCCCAGTTGGCGGCTCAGCGGCGAAAGCCAGCGGTCGGTCTGCTCTGTCAGATCATGCAACAGTTCATGGACCATGTGCCTCTTCTCTCCTCAGCTGATTAGTTTCAGCACGGCCTGCTGACGCTTGCCCGCCGCTGTGCTGCGGCGCCGCGCGACACCGACTGCCGGCGACATGCTGCTGACACATCTTAATTGCGAGCTAGAGGTTGCATAGGAGGAGGAGGGGGGAAGGTTTAGTGGAGGTGTCATATACCGCCGCAGATACCAGCACTGAGCTGGGGCCCGCTATTCTGGGGGTGGGTAGGACGTGAGCGGTCCCAGGATCTGAGTTTGTCCCAGCCTCCACTAAATTCACCCAATGTGCCATCAGGGAGATATAGTGGCCCTGCCCGCCTGTGCTTGTCCACGTGTCCGTTGTTAAGTGGACCTTCCCAGTAACCGCGTTGGTGAGGGGGTGTACAATGTTGCGGGAGACGTGGTCATGCAGGGCTGGGACGGCACACCGTGAAAAATAGTGGCGACTGGGGACCGAGTAGCGCAGCCGCCATCATGTTTTTGAAAGCCTCCGTTTCCACAAGCCTGTACGGCAGCATCTCCAGGCTGATCAATTTGGCAATGTGCATGTTTAAAGCTTGAGCATGGCGGCGTATTTGTGCTTTCGCTGCAACGCTTGTGCTAGCGACAGCAGGACGCTGCGCTGAGAGACATTGCTGGATGGGGCCGAGGACAGCGGAGGTGAGGGTGTGGGTGCAGGCCGGGAGACGCTCGTGCTTGTGTCCTGAGAGGGGGGTTGGATCTTAGTGGCAGGTTGGGGCACAGGGGGAGAGGCAGTGGTGCAACCGAGAGGCGGTGAACAGCCTTCGTCCCACCTTGTGGGGTGCTTGGCCATCATATGCCTGCGCATGCTGGTGGTGGTGAGGCTGGTAGTGGTGGCTCCCCGGCTGATCTTGCCGCGACAAAGGTTGCACACCACTGTTCGTCGGTCGTCCGCGCTCTCAGTGAAAAACTGCCACACCTTTGAGCACCTTGGCCTCTCACGGTGGCTTGGTGCGAGGGGGTGCTTTGGGAATCCGTTGGGGGATTATTCGCTCTGGCCCTGCCTCTACCCCTGGCCTTCTCACTGCCTCTTCCAACCTGTCCTGCTGCTGCACTTACCTCGCCCTCTGAAGACCTGTCCTCAGTTGGCTTATCAAACCAGGTGGGGCCAGTCACCTCATGGTCTAGCGGCTCTTCCTCCAAATCCTCTGTGCGCTCCTCCCTCGGACTTACTGCCCTTACTACTGCCTCACTGATAGACAACTGTGTCTCATCATCATCGACCTCCTCACCCACTGAAAGCTCTTGAGAGAGTTGCCGGAAGTCCCCAGCCTCATCACCCGGACCCCGGGAACTTTCCAAAGGTTGGGCATCGGTCATGACAAACTCCTCCGGTGGGAGAGGAACCATTTTTTTCCAATCAGGGCAGGGGCACGAGAACAGTTCCTGGGAGTCTGCCTGCTCATCAGAATGTGTCCTTTTCATGAAGTGAGGAGGCTGGGAGGAAGGAGGAGCAGCAGTGAGAGGATTCAGAGTTGCAGCCGTGGACGGCGTAGAAGACAGGTTGCTGGAGACATTGCTGGATGCACTTTCTGCCATCCACGACAGGACCTGCTCACACTGCTCATTTTGTAATAAAGGTCTACGACGTGGACCCAAAAATTGTGATATGAAGCTGGGGAGGCCAGAAACTTTCCTCTCTCCTAATCCCTCAGCAGCCGGCTGCGATTCACCTGGACCAGAAACTTGGCCTATGCCCACACCCTCACTTGGAACTCCGCGTCCACGTCCTCTAGCCCTACCCCTACCCCTCAGCATGGTGGATTACGAATTGAGCAGACACAGAGCGGTGTAAAAAATTTTTGAATTATTGGTGTGCAGTTGGAGGGAGACAGCGCTTATGTTACGCAAACTGCAGCCAGAAAAATAATTATACAGAAGTCTGCAAGCACGCCTACCTGTGCAATATGCAATAGTGATGCACCTGAACTCCCACCAGCCACGCAGTTGGGGTTCTTGTAGACAGGATTCCACACTACCCACTGTCCCTGCCTGACCAATACTGCCCCTATACTATGTAGTACAGACTGCAGCCTGAGAGCGCTATAGCTGTAATGGAGCTGCACGCCCGATATACAAAAAAAAAATGTGCAAAACTGCTCCCAGCAGCCACAACAGTAATGCACACGGTCAGATGTGGCCCTAAGAAGGACCGTTGTGGTTCTTGAAGACGCTAACACCCTAACACTCTCCCTATTGGAGGAACAGCACCTTCCCTAATCTCTGCCAGCGTGTGTCTGAGACGAGCAGCGGGCGGGACTGCCTTATATACTTGGCGGTCACTTAATCTCACCAGCCACTCACTGCAGGGGGTTGGGATAGGGCTGGCACGTCACAGAAGGAAGTTGTAATGCCTTCCCTGCATGTCTATTGGCCAGAAAATGGCGCAAAACTTTCAGGGAAGGAAATGGAATTGACTCGAGTAATGCGTGGTGCTCGTCTCGAGTAACGAGCATGTTGAACACCCTAATACTCGAACGAGCATCCAGCTCGGACGAGTATGCTCGCTCATCTCTACTTATAATTCTTTTCCTGGGCTTTACAGGCCATGGGCAGCTTGTTGGACAGTAGAAATGCTTTGCTCCACTCTTCTGGTATTATGGTTGTAGCAAGCTCATTTTCCCATGTGATCATAAAGATGGGGTCCTGAGAGGATAGACCAGCGATCAACCAACTATAGGTTTGTGATATGCATCTGTTTGGAGGCAAGTTTTAGTGAATAGAGTTTTAAATGAAGTCAGTGGGGCTCTAAATGCAGAGTTGGATATGTTAGTGTTGAGAAAATGTGAAAGCTGCATGTATGAGAACCATGAGAGTGAAACTACTGGGTGAAAGTTTTTAAGTTCAGCGAAAGAGGGTATCCTATTTCTGTTCAAAATCTGTTGGATTCTTGTATTGTCTGACTCAGACCACCCCATGAATCCTTCAGTTGCAAAGCCTGGGGGAAAATCAGGATTATGGAAGAGGGGTGTTAGAGGGCCTTTCTTTCTGGATGTTTTTTGCTGTGATCTTATCACATGTGGTGAGGAGATTAGGGACGAAGAGGGAACATTTAACATTGTTGTGGGGTCTGGCTGAGGGCAAAATGCAAGGCAGCGATTTTAGAGAAGTTTCAACAATGTTCATTTCTAGTTTAATGCGTTGTTTAGACTTCCTGGTGAAGTGCCAGTCGAGCAATCTAAGAAGGATAGAGCCCATGTGGTATAGCTTAAGGTCAGGAAACCCTGCCCCTCCTGCGGATTTAGGTTTTGGGAAGGTTTGGTAGCTGATGCGACTGTACCTTCCTCCCCATATAAATTGTGTGAAGGCAGATTGTAGTTTAAAGAAATTCATGGGGGGGCTTCATAGGCAGGGTCTAGAATAAGTACAGAAAGCTAGGGACGAAGTCCATCTTTAGAACGTTTTTTGGCCAAACCAGGAGAGAGATTTTTTGTCATAGTTATTCAAGTCTTTTAATGTGCGATCCAGCAAGGGGTGATAGTTTAAAGCGTAAAGAGCAGAGAGGTCCTGGGGGATTAGTATGCCTAAGTATTTGAAATGGGAATTTCTCTATTTAAATTGGAACTGTTGGGATAGGTGCTGAATTTCAGAGGATAGCAAGGAGATATTTAGCACTTCTGATTTAGTAATATTTATTTTAAAGTTACTGAGTTTTCCATATTTTCGGATCTCCGCTAAAATTAATGGAAGGAAAATTTGTGGCTGGGTAACATATAGAAGCGGATTGTCAGCATATAATGAGGCCTTGTACTGCTGTGACCCAATGGTGAAACCGTGTACACTGGAATTCCGCAACAAGAGTGTAGCAAGATGTGCCATGACTAGTGCAAAGAGAAACGGAGATAGAGGGCAGCTTTTAAACTTTTAAACCAATATAAGGCCTAGGCTCCGTGACTTAAACACTGATGAAAGGGGAAAAGGAAGTTCATATTGCATGTCCAGAGGTATAAGTATCGGATCAAAATGTGAGATATGTATCTGATGCGGAAACGCACACATCTTTCAAATGGTGGTTTTTCGTGGTCGGTCATTCCCCTGGAGGCGGAAATATTGGCCTGCTGAGTGGGGATTAACAAAGATCAACTGTCAGTTGTTATCCTGCATTGTTAGTTTAGCATGAAACAATAGCTGCAACTTTATTGCCTTTTCGTGGAGATGGCAGCAGATTGGGTAAAGGCTGCATGCTTTTGGGAGACAGAGGCAGAGAAGTCCTGGAATATTAAGACCCTAAAGTCTCTGATCCTCAAGATAGGTTGGCGACAGTAATCTCTGAGAATTTTTTCTTTTGCTGTCCAGTTAAGGTATTTCGCAATTACTTGTCTGAGGTTTTGACTTGCATCAGATGATCTGGGGGGCCCTATTCTGTGAGCTCGCTCTATGCTAGTTTTACCAGGAGGGATGTCCAAGGAAAGGGCCTTGGGGAGTTCTTCCATCAACAGTGAGGTCATTTTGCACAATGTTTTCTGGGATGCCCACAAAGCACAGATTAGTCCTGCAGTCCCGGTTTTCCAGGTCTTCCAGTTTCTCTCTCAGTGTAAGTTCTTTTTATTGACATCTGATGACTATTTGCTCCAAATGAGATGCTTTTATTTCATAGATGTTTACTTTGTTCTCCAGAGCTGTCATTTTTTGAGCATTTGTAGTGATGAAAGACAGTGCAGAGCTGATTGAGGTATGCAGCATCTCCAGTTTCTTATCAAACATCAGCATCAAAAGTCTCAATACTTTTTGTGCCACTGAGGTGGCTAGTGGAGTCTCAAAGGTCGATGCATAAGTAAGGCTGTGGCTTGGAGATGATTAGGGAGATATAGAGTCATTGTCCTGAGTGGAGTTTTGAGAAAGATAATGATCCTGGACTAGCTGCAAGGGATCTTGTATTTGAAGTTAACTTGTCTCTTCTGCCTTTGGACCACATCACGGCTGAGTTGCTTTTGCTTCCTGAGGAAAGCTGGGATGGAGACTGTCGGGAAAGTCAAGGCATACTATATGCGTCAGACTTCCGTAGATATTTTTCTATAATCTGGTGTCATAGACCCACAGAGGAATTGCCTAGCGGCCCTCAGGCTTTTGAAGATTTGTCTCCTCTAGTTGAAAGGAATGTGCGCATCTTGTCACAGGGTTTACTTATTATAGCTGGCTTGGTGGACTGCAATATGTGCACAGGTCTACGCAGGATTCATTGTATCTGGAGAGTTTACGTTAGTTGGTAGTGGTAATACGGTTCATGCTACCTCAGCAATATCAGTAAGGTCAGAGGTTGTAGGTCTGTAGTTGTAGTCGCCCAAAGTTAGGGGCCCTCTTGTTCTGTGCTTGTCCACCCCATATGGATTCGTCCTTGTGCATTCGTGTGTATTTGTGGCGACCTCTTGGGGTCAATATCTAGTGTTAGTGTCACCAATCATGGTGATGTCTGCATGACTGTCTCCCTAACCTGCTATGGGTGATGTGATTGGTAGAGAGGTTGGTTGGGGGCAGAGTTAGTTGGGAGAGAGAAGGAGAGATGTAGTCGGTAGGGGAGGACATGTGAGTAGGAGGCTGAGACTCTGATGCTTCTGTCTGATGCTTCCGTCGAAGACTCGTCTCTTTTATCATTAAGATGCATCCCTTCAGGGGACTTGAAGTGAGACTCAGTTCTTGGAATAGCAGTCGGCAGAGAATGCTACACACTCCCCTGCTTAACTACAGCATAGAGGGACTGTACCGACTTCGCTACTGCAAGTCGGAGGACAAGTTCTGGCGTGAGTGTATGCCCCATGAATGTCGCTAGGACAGCGAGGCAAGGGCATGAAGAGTAAGAAAAGACTGCTCGTGTTTGTTTTCCCCATGTCTAGAGCACTCTCTCAAGAGCCTTCATTCAAATAACTAAGACTGCTGATTACTGTATCTTGCGAAAAGAGTGTTTGTCTAATGCAAGTGTGTCAGAAGATAGTGAAAGGAAAAGGTGCCAGTAATATTGTACCAAAGACTGTTGCCATACTGTATTTGGAAATCAAAGTTTAAAACATCCAGTAAAAATCGTGTGCCTCTGGTTTTAAAACTGCCCTTTGACTGTGGACTTTTTATTTGGTTTTCGATGACTCATTACTGGAAAGGGGCACTGGCGCCATGTGAACAGTCAAGTTATCATTTCTCTACTAGCACCGCTACAAACTTTTACCCTTGCATGCTGCTGGGCCAGCTGTGTTTTAGGATGTGACGAGAGGAGATGGTAGAGCCATTGTGATGCACCATTTTTGTTCCCCACTGTCTCCCTCCCCAAAGGTTTGACTCCTGGCCGCTGCATAGTCTTAGGCAGTGACATGGTATGAAGGTTCTGTCATATATAGGGCTTTACACCCTGGAGTCTCCAGAGATATCAGTGATAAAATGTGAGCATATTTGATGTTTCCCTTCTGGAGGAACCAAAGTTCCTCTTTTAAGAAATTTTGTGGCTTAGCACCGTCTGGCTTTCAGGTTTTGCTGCATATATCGTAGGATAAGTGCCTCTCTAAGGCTTCAGGCCTTGCTTTTTTGCTTGGGGTCACACTGTGTGGCTGGCGGGGGTCTCCCAAAGGGTTAAGACCACCGCACGGGGGAGTTGATTGTGCTCTGGCACTTTTTAAGGTGACAGAGTGGCACTGCGGGTTCAGGGATGCAGCACTTTGGGCCCAGGTCTCAGGATCTTTTTTCTCTTACTGTGTGGTAAACAGGGTGCTCCTTGGGCCTGTCCCTGGTGGTCTGTGTGGCTAAGGGTGCAATGTGGGGTCTTTCCTACCACAGGAAAAGTGTCCTATAGGTAATCAGCGGTATTCAGGGCCGTGGGTTTTAGGGCCGCAATTGTGTTTGGGGGGCTCCTCACCTCTTACCCTGGGCCAGGAGACCTGTGTCTGGGTTCAGTCGGCCTTCTTCCTGGCTCCGGCGGCTCCTGGGCACCTCCGTGAGCAGCCATGGTCGCCACAGCAAAAATTTAGCCCACGGCTTCACAGGTCTTACAGGCGTCCGCAGCAATGGATCGGGCTGGGAAGCCCCTCTATTTCTTCCTCCCTTTGTCGGGAGGGTAATGGGGTCAGTGAGAAAGGTGGTAGAAACCGCAGGAGCTAGGATGGAGTAAAATTATGCCCGAGTGTGATGGAGCTCTCCCACGGCACTTCCTCCCTTATCATTGGTGAAGCCATGCCCCTACTAATGGGTTTTTATTCTGATGCATATCGGTATATTTTACCAATGATCAAGCATAGCAATATTCAAGTCCCATGGTGGGACAAATATAAAAAGTTAAAAAAGAGTAAAAAATATTTTAAAAAGTCAAAAGCCCACCTTTCCTCCTTTACTGTGTAAAAACTTTTTTTTTTTTTTAAATCCTCACAAATTTGAAATAGTTTAGTACGTTATTTAACCCACATGGTGCACGCCATGAAAAAAATATATAAAAGCATTGTGAAAATAGCTAATTTTGTATATCTTGCATCACAAAAAATGGAATAGAAAGCGATCAAAAAGTCATATGGATCACAAAATGGTACCAATAAAAAGTACAATGTGTCCTGCAATAAGAAGCTCTCAAACAGTAGCGTTGATAACAAAAAAAATAGTAGAGGTCTGAATGCGGCAATACAAAAAAAAGCGAGCAATGGACTGCCGGTAACCCCTGCAGTGATTTTCAGGTAAGGGCTTTAAATATAAGCCCTTCCCTGAAAATCATCCCTGGCTTGTGTAAAAGATAAAAAATGTCTAGGCACTTGATCTCCCAGTGGTGTAGTGAAGTTCTTTCAGCAGGCGGGGATTTTATATCCCCGCCTGCTGAAAGGGCTGTATCTGATTTGCTGAGCCAATCAGATAGAGCCCTTTCAGCAGGTGGGAATTTTAAATCCCCCCCTGCTGAAAGAGATTCAGAGCAGTGCAGGGAGAAGACAGGGCTGGACGCGCCTGAGCCCCAGCAGCTGCAGAGAGGTGAGTATATATATTTTTTTATTTTAAACACATTCTTGGGATGATTTTCAGGGAAGGGCTTATATTTAAAGCCCTTCCACGAAAATGCTTGCAGGGCTTGCCGGCAGCCCCTTGCTTTCAATGGGGCTGCAGAAGCAATGGGAGAACATTGCGATCCTCTGCTACAGCTGTGACAGGGGATTCTTTACTCCCCGCGGGGAGTCCCCTTGTCACTGAACAGTGTGACAGGGACTCCCCACGGGGAATATTGATGCCCAGCACGGACCTATGCATGCACGCATGTCCTATGTTTTGCAGGTACGTAACACACAGACATGTGAACTCAGCATAGGGAACCAATGGTTCTAAATAGATGCGTGGTTTTGTGCGCGCGTATATATGCACATAAACACGCTCGTGTAAATGAGACCTGAACCGCAGAATTAATTTAAGATACGATTTGTACTGCATGGTAAACACCATAAAAAGATAAAGACCATGCCATTTACACCTTTGTTCCTGCCTCTAAAAAAATGGAATAAAAAATTATCAAATTTGTTATATGTTCCAAAAAGTAGGATAAAGGAGCTTATCCCACAAAAAACAAGCAATATAGAGCTCCATCGATGGAGGACTAATAATGTTACTGCTTTTGGAATGCAGTGGCTCAAAAACAAATCTTAAAAAGAAGTGTTTTTAGTGCACAAAAATACGTAAAAATAAATTTGGTATTTTTTTTATCACTGGAATTGTGCTGACCCAGAGAATAATGTTATCACTTTATTTATTCTGCATGCTGAATGCTATAAAAATGAAATAAAGAAAAAAAATGGCAGAATTTATTTTTTTAACTACTAATATGCTCCCCCTCAAAAAAAATAATAAAATGGTATTAGTGTACCTTGATGCGAACGGAAGCTAGGGGTCTGACAGGAGGAATGCCCCTCTCACAACCCCAGCTCCCGATAGGGTGAAGGCACAAACGTCCTAGAAGCACAGTGTGGATAGATTTGTCCCAGCGCTGCTGCAGCTGTAACTACAGTTATTAGGCTTACATTATAATCTGTATATGCTGGCCTGTTACCACTGTAACATGGCAGTATTTACATGTCATAATGTAATACTAATAACTGTAGTAACCCTGAGTGTAAGGCTGCAGCAGCGCTGGAAGTGAAATCTATCGAGACGCTGCAGTGTGTTTTGTCTTGTCCCTTACGGGCGGCATTTAAAGGGGTTGTCCCGCGCCGAAACGTTTTTTTTTTTTTTTCAACCCCCCCCCCCCGTTCGGCGCGAGACAACCCCGATGCAGGGGTTAAAAAAAGAACACCGCACAGCGCTTACCTGAATCCCCGCGCTCCGGTGACTTCTTACTTACCTGCTGAAGATGGCCGCCGGGATCTTCTCCCTCGGTGGACCGCAGGGCTTCTGTGCGGTCCATTGCCGATTCCAGCCTCCTGATTGGCTGGAATCGGCACGTGACGGGGCGGAGCTACACGGAGCCCAATTGAGAAAAGAAGAAGACCCGGACTGCGCAAGCGCGTCTAATTTGGCGATTAGACGCTGAAAATTAGACGGCTCCATGGAAACGAGGACGCTAGCAACGGAGCAGGTAAGTGAAAAACTTCTGATAACTTCTGTATGGCTCATAATTAATGCACAAAGTACATTACAAAGTGCATTAATATGGCCATACAGAAGTGTATAGACCCACTTGCTTTCGCGGGACAACCCTTTTAGGGCAAGTCTGATACTCTGCTGGCCGCTCACCTATCAGTCCCGACCGCCGCTTCCGTCCCCGCCGCTTTGGCATTATGCCTTGGTCCTGGGTGACGGATGTCATTTCAGTTGCGGTGGCCGCATCAGTGGCCCGTGACGGGCGCTCTTGGCTTAGGTTTGGCCTCCCTGCTGGTGACGGCGTGCAGCGCTTCCACCATGAGGGGGCTTCTGGGCCGCTGCCACTGGGAAATCCACTTGTTGCTGCCAGCGCTTCTACACTGACGGAGCCTTCCGCCTTCTGCCCCGCCACCACAGCCGATGCTGCCGGGCAAGGCACTTGTTCCTGGGAGGTTTGTGGCTGCAGCGCCGGCGCCTGCTGTATGGATTCTCTATTTTATTTGTGTAGTGGCCTTGCAGGACCTGGTGGCTCACCCCCTGTACAGCCAATCACGTTCAGAGGGCGTCACCCCCCTTTCAATCTTGACTCCACCAGGAATTCTGGGTGGCGTCAAGATACACTAATACCTAATAAAAGTTACCCAATACAATTTATGTGCCTGAAAATTATGCCATAAAAATACAACTTGTCCATCAAAAAAATAAGCCGTAATATAGCTATGTCGTTGGAAAAATAAAACAAAAGTTATGACTCTAGGTATGCGACAATGAAAAAAAATGAAAAATTGGTTGGCCTATTAGAGCATAAAATGGCCCGTCACTAAGAGGTTAACATCCCTCATAAGAAACAAAGTGGGTATAACTCTCGGGACAGTTTCTGTCACTCATGCTGATTAATGTTGTAGTGCTTGTGGAGTTGGAGAGCCCTTCATAGGGTTTGACTAACCATGTGAAAGGGGTCAGGCCAAGGCATGGACCTATAAAAGCCACAGTGGCTTGCCTTTTTAGTACATGTTCTTGCCCTCTACAAAAGCATGAGAAGAGAGATTAAAAGCATCAGACACATTAAAACTTTTTATACTGCAGTTGTAAAAGTCATATCTACTATTGACATAAACATTGCCTCATTGATTTAGGCCTATAATTCCAAAAAATATATATCACAAGTATAAATCACTTTTACACATGAAGTACAATTCAGCCACTTTCAGGTTGTGCTGTACCTTTAACAAAAGCATCACATGAGAACATCTAAGTTCTTATGAGAATCTTCTAATGGTCTTATATCTTCTTATCCCTACCTGACAACACATGTTGCATTTAGGCTAATGGAGTCCGCCCCCTCCATTGTCTCCTTGTGCAGATCAGACAGCATTATCTGGGAATAGACACATAACTACTGAAAGGCGTACAGCAGGCTAAAAAAAGTTTCTAATTTCCGTATTAAGTTTAAATTTCACCCTGGACTTCAGTTTTACAGTCATCTGTTATTACAGATGAAAGCCAATGAGAAGAGATGGATCAAGTAAGATACTTCCCGGTGGATGTATTGAACACGAATGGATTGTATGTGAATTGACAAAATCCAGCCTAACGCAAGGAAAAAAAGAAGTCGAAAGAAATTGGGTGTCTTCAGGACATTTTCATTATTCTCATATTTTCTTAACTTAACATTTTTGACATACTATTAGAAATCCTTTTAAGCTGCTCTTGTGAATCAAGTAAAAGAACAACTAGTTCTTTATTCTCTTCTTCACCATTCCGCAAGACAGAAACACTTGGAATGTGGTTTGTGGAGGCTGGGTAACAAAGCTGCATGGGTGGCACCATTTTAATATTGGATCATTTTTGGAGAAAACCAGAAGGTCATAGGGTCATTCTGTGAAGAAGGATAGAGAGACTAAGAAGAGCGAAGACCATAGAAGGAATTTCTAAAGATGGGGCAGCACCTCAGTGAGGAGTCTAACAGAGTGGAAATAGATGTGGCCGAGCTCCAGGAATGGTATAAGAAGTTTGTTGTAGAGTGTCCTAGTGGGACTCTTTTCATGCATGAGTTTAAGCGTTTCTTTGGAGTGCAAGACAACCAAGAAGCAGCAGACTATGTTGAACACATGTTCAGAGCTTTCGATAAAAATGGGGTAAGTTGTCATCTTAACTCTGAACGCTATAACACAATCAAGTGGATACTGTATCTTTGAACATGTGGAATAAAATCACGTTTAGAACTAGTTAAGTGATTAAATGTGTTCTCTGGGTACAAGGACACTGAGAGAACTACTGGAGACCCAGGTTCTAATCCCTTTTTGTCCTATGTAAGATTTTTAGAGGACTGCTAAAACCCAACACACATGCAATTAATATTTTCATTCCCACCATTGCTTTATTCAGACTACTAGAAATTATTTTACACATTTCTCTTGTTTTTGTTTCCTGTGTTCAAGCAGATAGGATATATATTTCAGGAAGGTATAGCTGTTCTTGTCAATCTTTTTTGTTAAGTGTTACAGGTTTTTTAAGTGACTGTGCTATTGCCATTAACTTCACATTTGTCATATTCTAACAGGACAGATTAATTTGATTTTTTTTTATTAGAAAGCATAATTTACAGGGTGAATTTAGTAAGGACATAAGAAATCCAACATCTTACTATAATGACCAAAATATATACAATCCCAGTCGTTTAACTCCCTTTGGATACAGCAGTCGATTGTGATTATAGCATGTAAGCAGTTTGGCAGAGGAAGGAGGGGGTCTCCTATCAGTCCATAGATGTGATCGTGGTGGGGGGCAATGGTTTTGAATGGGGGTTGAGGGCTACTGAGCAATTTTTCGGACGATAGTCGGAAAGGCACCATTATGCCCCTTTTTGCACGGGCTGAGTCGGGCAAATGACTTGGTGACCTCATCACCAGCTCGTCCACGCTTGGGCAGCCTGTTTAAACTGCGCAATTTGTGATTGAGAATCATGCCATTCTTGTGCACTAGTCATTCAGTGTTTCACATTCCTTTGTAAAACACTGAACAATAAGCGTTTAAATGGCATGATAAGTGCGCGAGCCGCCGCTGATTTTTATGCTTGTTGAAACTGAACGATGTTCATTTGTCATTCAATTGTTTGCCTGCTTTCAAATTGAACAATTTTGTGAACGATAATTGTTTCATCTACATGAGGCTTAAGTCACAATTATAGACAAACACAATGAAAATAAACTAATAACACGCAAAGAGTTGTACCATTCATACCTTTTATTGCGCACACTGAGTAACCATCTACAGTGCAGGGAGAAAAAAGAAGCCAACGTCTGTCTTAGCAACTTCTCCAAGAGCTAATTGTCAAAGAATGGTATTCATGGAAGGACACCACCAAGGAAGCTGCTGCTGTCTGAAAAAAGAAACAGTTGGATGTTCCATGATGTTATATTCCACTATATTTATAGGGGGGGGAAAAAGCACTGCACTCCTACAACAAAACCTCATCTGAACAGTTTGGGACTGCTTTGCTGCCTCAAGGCCAAGATGCCTTGAGGGAACAATGAATTCTAATGTATAAGAAAACAATTGGAGGTGAATGTAAAGGAAGCAGTCCATGATCTTGTGACCCAAAGCACACAAAAGAAAATCACCTAAAGAATGGTAGAAAAACAAGATTTATGTTTTGGAATGTCCAAATCCAAGTTCTGACCTTAACCCTATGGCAATGTCCTGACATGACCTGAAGACGACACATAAAGCATCCCAGAAATATTGATAAACCGAAACACATTTACTGGAAGTAATGGTCCAAAATACCTCCTCAGCACTGTGCACAGCCATATTATTTGCAGCTACAGAAAATGGTTGATGGCGCTAAAGAAGGCTCTACAGGGTCATTTACTTTATATCCCTGCACTTTAAATATTTACTTAATGTGCTTAATATAATCCACGAGCAGTACTACTCTTTGTATGTCATTATTTTAGTTAGATTTTGTTAATCTTTGCAGAAATCCAGGCAATTCCCAGGGGTTCATTTACTTTTTCTTGCAATGTAGCTTTCTAATACACTTTGAATTTACATTCTTCACCATTTTCAAGATCTCTGTTTGCTGTTACATTTCAATTTGAAATCTGTTTTGATCTTGTCTAACTGACACACGTGTATGTCTGTGATGTGTAGACATACATTTATGTGAACCTCACATTATCATTAGTAATTTTCAGGCAGTAAGCAGAGCTCTTCACATTGTAAGACGTTGTCGCAACAAAATTAAAGGGGACGTCCAGGATTAGAAAAAAAAGGTTCTGCTTTTTCCCTATCTACAGAGCATGACTGTCCATGGACTCTGATTTTACAGTTAAGCCCCATTCACTTGGGGATGAGCTGCAATACCAGGCATCACCCAAGAAGACGAGTGGCGCTGTTTCTAGGGGGGAAAAAAAGATGCTTTATGCTTTTATTAACTCTTCTGTAGGCCCCCTAAGTGGTCTATCTAGAATACATGGTCACCAATTAAAAGAATACAAAATAACATTAGCAGGGTACAGATTCTCATGCAATGTGCAGTGCAAGCCTGGTTCACAATAGGTAATTGTAAATTGATTATGAATGTGAAGATGCAAAGGTTGGCACAGATGAATAGTAAATATTTGGAATTTCATAAGACTTTTTTTCATATAATAGTTTTCAAAGACCGTTTTCTATGGTGGTAAAGGGATTATTAACAGCCTTCAGGACAGATGAGGGGGACTTTGCAAAATATATAGTAGGACTGAACTTTGCTAGAACTTGTTCACAACATGTTCAAACCACAGATACCAGGTGCTTGCACACCTATGTTGTCCTGGACAGCACCATAAATCATGACTCCGTCTACCGATGTTGTGGTTTTCTTTTCCTGTGGCTTATATTTCTTCTTGTGTGATGGCCAGATGCTTAATAATCTGTAGTCTGAGTGCATGCATAATCAGAAAAAGTCCCCTACCAGATCTCTCTGCCCTCTTCAAGACCGGACTAATACATACACAATAAAAGAGTACTTAAAATAATTACAATACAGTCACAGCAAAGTATTTTTCTACACTTCCCTTTAACCCCTTAGTGAAGGCCACATAGTGTTTTTACGTCCCTGCTAAGTGGGCTTTAATCCTCAAGGACGTAAAAACATGCTTGCTCTGAAGATTAAAGGCCCGTGGGCTGAGGATGTGACAGCTCCATGCTGTTGGTTCCCGGAGGTAGCTGTCAACCTGGAGCTGTCATGGGGGACCGCGGGAAGCTCCCCCGACTCATGCAATCGACACTATCCAATGGATAGTGTCGATCGCATGAAAGTAAATAAAAAGTGAAAAAAAGTTAGTTTCAGCTCCCCTCATGGATCGCATCTATGAAGAGGGCTAAAACTACTCACCCCTGTACTCCGCGATACCCCGCGTGATCTGGTCTGAAAAGAACCATCAGCTGTCTTCTGCGCGCCAAAGGAAAAATGTGACGCATGTGCAGAAGACAGGATCATCGTGGGAAATGTCAAATCTTTTGGCTCCCTGCTACTGAAGGTTGCTGGGATGCAGGAGATGTCACCGAGGACCGCGGTGACTGATCCCTGGGCCTGTGATTGCCGCTATCCAATGGATAACAGCGATCACGGAAAAGTTCAAAAAGTAAAATAAAGTTAAAGTTTCACTTCCCCTGGATCCATGAGGGGAGGTGAAAATATTCACCCCCATCCTCCGCAATGTCCCACAGCGATATGGTCCTTTCAGGACCTTACGTCGCCTTCTGCGTTGGGCGCATGCACAGACGGGCTCACACCCTGGGAGATTTAAAAATCCCTCTGCTCCCGGTCAGCATGTGCAGCCTGGAGCAGAGAGATATCACCAGAGACCATTGTATGCGGTTCCCGGTCACATGATGTAAAAAAAAAAGTTTAAAAAGTTTGTTTCATCTCCCCTCACGGATCATATCCAAAATGGCCGAAGCATGCACAAAATACGCAGATTGTCCGGGTAATTGAAAATCTCTATACTCATGGCTACCAAACGTAGCCGAGAGCCTGGAGATGTCACGGGCTTCCGTGGTCCCTGGTCAGATGATCACTGCTATCCAATGGATAACGGTGATCATGTAAGAGTTTAAAAAGCTGAAATTTCACCTCCCATCACGGATCTGATCCATTAAGGCAGGTGAAATTACTTACTTAAGGCCTCCGGTGATGTTTCCCGACGGGATCTTTATGCGCAGACCTTTCCCCAACTTCAGCTCTTGTGCCCATTAGCAAAATGGCGGACACAAGCATAGAAGCTGGGGAGGGCCCGGGAAATTAAAAATCCCCTTGCTCCTCACTAGCCGAGACTGTGGAGCAGTGACCGAGGGCCGCAGTAAGCGGTCTCCAGTCACATGATCATCGTTATTCAATGGATAATGGTGATCACGTAAAAGTTAAAAGCAGTTGAACTTCAATGCTCCTTTTGGTTTGGGCCCCGTTGTGAAACCAGACATAAGATTGGGGCCACAATGGGCATACATGGGGCAAACAGGGTGTTCCATTTTGGGGTGAAAGTCTTCATTCATATGTATGCTGTACCAAAAACGTTTTCTAAAATGACATAATTGCCAAAAATTGCAAAAATCGTAATTTTTTCCTTCTGCTTCGCTTAGATTAATTCAAAAACTGTGGCGTCAAAATATGCAGTACACCCCTAGTTGAATGCGTTAAGGGCCTAGTTTTCAAAATGGGGCCTTTTGTGGGGGTTCTCCATCATTTTGGCTGCTCACGGGCTCTACAAGTGTGCTATGGGGCCTAAAATGCATTGAAGTAAAGTGTCTGTCCTGAAAGCCACCAGCTGCTCCTTTCAGTTTGGGCCCCGCTGCACATAAAGATATAAGATTAGGGCCACAACGGGTATGTTTCTGAAAACAGGACAAACAGGGGTATCCCTTTTGGAGTGTAAATCCTCATTTTAATGTGCACTATAGAAAAAAATGTCTTTAAAAGGACATATTTGCAAAAATATGAAATTTTATTTTTTTCTCCTCTAAATTGCATTAAAAAACTGTGTGGTCAAAATATTCATGACACCCGTCAGTGAATACATTAAGCGGTGTAGTTTTTGAAATGGGGTCATTTGTGGGGGTATCTATCATTCTGTCAACTATGAGCCTTTTAATTCTTGGGTTGGTGTAGGAAAACTGTGTTCCTCAAAATGTTGATAAGTAATTATAATGGTGGACACCGACTAGCGTTTTTTTTTTCTTGCACTGCAAGAGCGAGTGAAAACACTTACCTCACAGCGCAAAAAAAACGCTGCGATATCACAAATGCTTTCAATGGGGCCGGCAGCAGCAGCGTCAGCCCCATTGAAAACATAGGGAGTATATCGCTGACTTCTGCCACAGCTGTGACAGGGTTTTTTTTCATCCCCGCAGGGATAAAGGAATTCTCTTCTTCAGCTGTGACAGAAGTCCAGGATGCTATCCCATTGCTTTTAATGGGGTCGGCGCTGCTGCTGCACTTGGATATGCAAAACCTTTATGGAGTTATTCTATGTTAGAGTGACACATGTCAGATTTTCAAAATTTGGCTCCATCACTAAGGCGCAAACAGGCTTCATCCCTAAGGCCTCATGTTCACGGGGAAATTTGGGCCCGCGCGGATTCTCCATGCAGAATCCCGCAGCGGGTCCCTCCTTTCCTGCAGACATGAGGCCAAAAAATAGATAATACTCACCTGACTAGACGCTGCAGGTTCCTGTCCGTCACGGCCGGATCTTTTTTTCCGCCCGGCAGATGTGCTTGGCAGGCCGGTAGCGTGCCGCATGCATGTGCCGTGCACACTTTTTTTTTTTAACTACTGCTTTCCCGCCGTCCCACAGCACAAATACAGCTGAGGGACCGGACGGCTTCCATAGGCTGTAATAGAACACCCGCAGAAAATGGATCATGCTGCAGGCGATTTCAGGGAAAATGACATCCGCAGGTATTTAGTTACCTGCGGGTCGGGTGTCCAATGATTCCCTATGGGCGCGGATCACGCATGCTTGACAACTGCACGGATTTGTTAAATTGCAAGCATGAAAATCATAGTTGGCTCGTTCGCTAATCATTCGGTTTAAATACTGATCATTCCTTCATTCCTATTCAACAGTACTGTAAATGCAAACGATTTGGCGAGCAAAGGTTTTATCTGCCTTAATAAACAGGTTGCGCGAGCAAATGAGCGAACTCTAACAGTATTTGCTTTTGTGAACGGTAAATCGCTTTGTCTGAAACCACTCATAGGGCTCCTGCACACTTGCGTTTTTCTTGCGCCTTTTGTTTTCTTCACGCGATTGTCAATCGGACTTTCTAATGTTAAAAATGCATCACACAAAAATTGCAAAACACCAACCTGCGATGCGTTTTTAACATCAGAAAGTCGCATTGATAATCGCGTTAAAAAAGCTCAGCGATATCGCAGCGTTAAAAAAACGCAAGTGGGTGTGAGCCCTTAGGTGGAGTCTGCAGAAATGGTGATCTGCTGATTGAATGTTTGTCCGACAGCTTTCTCATCTGTATGACTAGATTAACTCATGGCTGATCTGCTTATACGATACCCTTAGGCCTCGTTCACACGAGCGTGTATTTGTGCTCACAAAACCACGGGTCTATTAGAACTATTTTTTTCCCATGGTGTGCTCGGCTGTTATTGGCTGAGCCCTCTGATTTTAAATGTATATGTATATGTATTTTTTTTTCACAAGCTAGGAATGATTTTCAGGGAAGGGCTTATATTTAAAGCCCTTACCCGAAAATCACTACAGGGGTTGCCGGCAGCAGCGGTTGCCCCATTGAAAGCAATGGCACGCAGCTCTGTTTACGAGCTGTTTTGTGCACATCCGTGCAGCGCTGATTTGCACGAACATATGCGCGTGCAAAACAACGCTCGTGTGAACGAGGCCTTAGGGTGCCTTCAAACTAGCGCTAAAATCCCACGATGAGAGTGAAAATGCAGAATTATGAAACCAATGATTTTCAATGGTTTCATTCCCATTTGCGATGTTTTCACTCATGCAATGTTGCGAGATTTAAAAATTGCAGCATGTCCTATCTTTCTGCGTTTCACGATTTAAAAAAAACAAAAAACATTTTCCCCTAGCCCATGTTTTCCTATGGAGCCTCCTTTTTATCACATCACAAAGCGTGAAATTGCAATTTGCATGCAGTGCATCTGAGAAACTCCTCAACATTAGAAACTCCTATTGACCTTCACGCGATAAAATCAGTAGGGTAGCACAAGACCGGGTTCACAGGAGTGAGACAATTGCACTATTTTCATGTCATGTAAGAGTGAGTGAAAACGCAGAATTATGAAACCAATGATTTTCAATGGTTTCATTTTCGATATTTTCACGCACATGTTGTATGGAAAAAAAAACAAACACATTACACCCCTAGTTAAATGCGTTAAGGGGCCTAGTTTTCAAAATTGGGTCATTTGTAGGAGGTTCTCTAACGTTTTGGCTGCTCACAGGCTCTACAAGTGTGCAGCCACACTTGTATGGCTGCACACTTCTATCTTTTTGCAGTATCGCCCATTGTTTTCAATGGGGCCTGCTGCAGCAGTGCCAGCCTCGTTGAAAGCAATGGGAGAACTCTACATTCCTCTTTCACAGCTGTGGCTGGGGAATCCTTTCATCACCGGCAGCGGAATCCCTTCATCGCTGGTGGGGGTATCCCTTTATTGCTGGTGGGGGAAATCGCTTCATCCCTGTGGTGATGCAAGGCTGGTTTTACATGAAACCACCTCACATCCACAATGCTTTCACATGGTGGAAAGTGCGATATCGGGCTGTGAATCACGGCCCAATATCCCCCTCACCCATGTGAAACTAGCCTTAAGGGCATGACCTATTTTGGTCTGAAGAATTCTTTGGGGATTTTCATCTACTTTTCAAAAGCCATAGCATTATTTTTCCACTGACGTGCCCGTGTGAGGGCTTGTTTTTTGCATGGCAAACTGTCATTTTTATCGGTACCATTTTTAGGTACATATAATGTATTGTAAAACTTTTATTAATTTTATTGGAGGGCACGGAGAGAAAATGCATTAATTCTGCCATAGATTTTTTTTACATTACTCATGCTGCACAAATGACATGATATATTTTTTCTGTAGATCAGTACGATTACAAAGATACCAAAATTATTAATATTTTTAGATATTTCTACTTTTGTGCAATAAAAACCCCTTTTTGGTAAATTTCTGTGGGGGCTTGTTTTTTGTATGACAAGCTATAGTATTTATTGGTACCATTTTGTGTATGGCTTATTTTAAAATCACTTATTGTGTTTTTTTGTGGGGCAAAATGAACAAAATTAGCATTTTCTACCCGTTTTTAAGTTGTTTTTCTTTTTTTTACTGCTTTTGCTGTGCAGGGTCAATTGTGTGTCCAATTTATTGTACAAGTCATTACAGATCTGATGATACCAAATATGTGTGTTTTTTTATATATACAATTGGGAGAGTGTGCAAAAAAAAAAAGTTAGTTTTTTTTTTATAGTATATTTTTACATTTTTTTATGGCCCTGTGGGGGACTTAAACCATAGAAGGTCCGATCGCTATGATAAGGCAATGCAGTACTTTTGTACTGAAATACCTTATCGCTTACAAGAGCAATCACAGCCCATGGCAGGCCAAGACACCAGTGTATGGCATTAGAGATGAGCGAGCACCAAAATGCTCGGGTGCTCGTTACTCGGGATGAAATTATCGCGATGCTCGAGGGTTCGTTTCGAGTAACGAACCCCATTGAAGTCAATGGGCGACCCGAGCATTTTTGTATTTCGCCGATGCTCGCTAAGGTTTTCATGTGTGAAAATCTGGGCAATTCAAGAAAGTGATGGGAACGACACAGCAATGGATAGGGCAGGCGAGGGGCTACATGTTGGGCTGCATCTCAAGTTCACAGGTCCCACTATTAAGCCACAATACCGGCAAGAGTGGGCCCCCCCCCCTCCCAACAATTTTTACTTCTGAAAAGCCCTCATTAGCATGGCATACCTTAGCTAAGCACCACACTACCTACAACAAAGCACAATCACTGCCTGCATGACACTCTGCTGCCACTTCTCCTGGGTTACATGCTGCCCAACCCCCCCCCCCCCCTGCACGACGCAGTGTCCACAGCGCACACCAAACTGTCCCTGCGCAGCCTTCAGCTGCCCTCATGCCACGCCACCCTCATGTCTATTTATAAGTGCGTCTGCCAGAGGAAAAGCAGGCACACACTGCAGAGGGTTGGCACGGCTAGGCAGCGACCCTCTTTAAAAGGGGTGGGGCGATAGCCCACAATGCTGTACAGAAGCAATGAGAAATATAATGCTGTGCCACCGCCATCAGGAGCTGCACACGTGGGCATAGCAATGGGGAACCTATGTGCCACACACTATTCATTCTGTCAAGGTGTCTGCATGCCCCAGTCAGACCTGGCTTTTTAATTCATAGACACAGGCAGGTACAACTCCCTATTGTGAAGTCCCTGTGGACCCACAGCATGGGTGGGTGCCAGGAAGCCACCAGCGGTACATAAAAATATCCCATTGCATTGCCCAACACAGCTGAGGTAGTAATGTCGTGCTTAATGCAGGTGGGCTTCGGCCCACACTGCATGCCCCAGTCAGACTGGTAATATGTACCTTAACAGTAACCACGTTGGTGGTAATGTGGTGGTGACTGCGGACCTAGTAGCGCGGTTTTATTTTGTTGGTTTTCGGAATGTGGCCAGGATTAAGTGGGCTGTGGCGGGGGATGTTTTTGAGGCACTACGTGTCCTCTCCACGTGTCCGTGGTTATATGCACCTTAACAGTAACAGCGTGGGTGGGAAATGGCCTCGCCGCCATCATGTCTTTGGGAAGCCTCTGTTTCCACACCCCAGAGACATACCATTAGCAGCGGTATAGGCAGAGCCCATAATTAGTAACATTTCAGCCGTAGCATTAGGACAGGCCCCACTAACATATCACTAGCAGCATTATAGGGGGAGCACAGTATTAGTTCCATTTCAGTAATAGTAGTACTCAAGACAGGCCCCAGTAACAATTCCGAAGCAGCAGTATAGTGGGAGCGCAGTCTTCGTTCCATTTCAGTAGCTGCAGTATAGACAAGGCCCAAGTTACATTTATGTAGCTAAAGTGTAGGCCAACCCCACACACCTTTCTGTACCATGAGTGCAGGCGAAGAACATAGAAATTGCTATGATTACACTGTAGGTGAGGGCCCCAAAAAATTGGTGTACCAACAGTACTAATGTACCTCAGTAAAAATTGGCCATGCCCAGCCAAGATGGCAGGTGAAACCCATTAATCGCTTTGGTTAATGTGGCTTAAGTGGTAACTAGGCCTGGAGGCAGCCCAGTTTAACGAAAAATTGGTTCAAGTTAAAGTTCCAACGCTTTTAAGAGCATTGAAACGTATAAACATTTTTTAGAAAAATTATATGAGTGAGCCTTGTGGCCCTAAGAAAAATTGCACGTTCAGCGTGATTACGTGAGATTTCAGGAGGAGGAGCAGGAGGAGGATGAATATTATACACAGATTGATGAAGCAGAAATGTCCCCGTTTTGGATGGTGAGAGAGAACGATGCTTCCATCCGCGGGTGCAGCCTACGTATTGCTTATGTATCGCTGCTGTCCGCTGGTGGAAAAGAGAAGTCTGGGGAAATCCAGGCTTTGCTCATCTTGATGAGTGTAAGCCTGTCGGCACTGTCGGTTGACAGGTGGGTACGCTTATCCGTGATGATTCCCCCAGCCACACTAAACACACTCTCTGACAAGACGCTAGCCGCAGGACAAGCAAGCACCTCCAGGGCATACAGCGCGATTTCAGGCCACGTGTCCAGCTTCGACACCCAGTAGTTGTAGGTGGCAGAGGCGTCACGGAGGACGGTTGTGCGATCGGCTACGTACTCCCTCACCATCCTTTTACAGTGCTCCCGCCGACTCAGCCTTGACTGGGGAGCGGTGACACAGTCTTGCTGGGGAGCCATAAAGCTGGCAAAGGCCTTGGAGAATGTTCCCCTGCCTGCGCTGTACATGCTGCCTGATCTCTGCGCCTCCCCTGCTACCTGGCCCTCGGAACTGCGCCTTCTGCCACTAGCGCTGTCGGATGGGAAGTTTACCATCAGTTTGTCCACCAGCGCCCTGTGGTATAGCATCATTCTCAAACCCCTTTCCTCTTCGGGAATGAGAGTGCAAAGGCTCTCCTTATACCGTGGGTCGAGCAGTGTGTACATCCAGTAATCCGTAGTGGCCAGAATGCGTGTAACGCGAGGGTCACGAGAAAGGCATCCTAACATGAAGTCAGCCATGTGTGCCAGGGTACCTGTACGCAACACATGGCTGTCTTCACTAGGAAGATCACTTTCAGGATCCTCCTCCTCCTCCTCCTCCTCAGGCCATACACGCTGAAAGGATGACAGGCAAGCAGCATGGGTACCGTCAGCAGTGGGCCAAGCTGTCTCTTCCCCCTCCTCATGCTCCTCCTCCTCCTCCTCCTCAACGCGCTGAGATATAGACAGGAGGGTGCTCTGACTATCCAGCAACATACTGTCTTCCTCCGGCTCTGTTTCCAAGCGCAAAGCGTCTGCCTTTATGCTTTGCAGGGCACTTCTCAAGATGCATAGCAGAGGAATGGTGACGCTAATGATTGCAGCATCGCCGCTCACCACCTGGGTAGACTCCTCAAATTTTCCAAGGACCTGGCAGATGGCTGCCAACCAGGCCCACTCTTCTGTAAATAATTGAGGAGGCTGACTCCCACTGCGCCGCCCATGTTGGAGTTGGTATTCCACTATAGCTCTACGCTGCTCATAGAGTCTGGCCAACATGTGGAGCGTAGAGTTCCACTGTGTGGGCACGTCGCACAGCAGTCGGTGCACTGGCAGATTAAACCGATGTTGCAGGGTGGCAGCGTGCGTGTGTGATTTGCGGAAATGTGCGCAGATCCGGCGCACCTTTCCGAGCAGGTATGACAAGTGGGGGTAGCTTTTCAGAAAGCGCTGAACCACCAAATTAAACACATGGGCCAGGCATGGCACGTGCGTGAGGCTGCCGAGCTGCAGAGCCGCCACCAGCTTACGGCCGTTGTCACACACGACCATGCCCGGTTGGAGGCTCAGCGGCGCAAGCCAGCGGTCGGTCTGCTCTGTCAGACCCTGCAGCAGTTTGTGGGCCGTGTGCCTCTTATCTCCTAAGCTGAGTAGTTTCAGCACGGCCTGCTGACGCTTGCCCACCGCTGTGCTGCCGTGCCGCGCGACACCGACTGCTGGCGACGTGCTGCTGCTGACACATCTTGATTGCGAGACAGAGGTTGCGTTGGAGGAGGAGGAAGGTGCTTTAGTGGAGGAAGCATACACCGCCGCAGATACCACCACCGAGCTGTGGCCCGCAATTCTGGGGGTGGGTAGGACGTGAGCGGTCCCAGGCTCTGATTCTGTCCCAGCCTCCACTAAATTCACCCAATGTGCCGTCAGGGAGATATAGTGGCCCTGCCCGCCTGTGCTTGTCCACGTGTCTGTTGTTAAGTGGACCTTGGCAGTAACCGCGTTGGTGAGGGCGCGTACAATGTTGCGGGAGACGTGGTCGTGCAGGCCTGGGACGGCACATCGGGAAAAGTAGTGGCGACTGGGAACCGAGTAGCGCGGGGCAGCCGCCGCCATCATGCTTTTGAAAGCCTCCGTTTCCACAAGCCTATACGGCAGCATCTCTAGGCTGATCAATTTTGCAATGTGCACGTTTAACGCTTGAGCGTGCGGGTGCGTGGCGTCGTACTTGCGCTTGCGCTCAAACTGTGGCGCTAGCGACGTCTGGACGCTACGCTGAGAGACATTGCTGGATGGGGCCGAGGATAGCGGAGGTGAGGGTGTGGGTGCAGGCCAGGAGACGGTAGTGCCTGTGTCCTCAGAGGGGGGTTGGATCTCAGTGGCAGGTTGGGGCACAGGGGGGAGAGGCAGTGGTGCAAACCGGAGGCGGTGAACGGGCATCGTCCCACCTTATGGGGTGCTTGGCCATCATATGCCTGCGCATGCTGTTGGTGGTGCCTCCCCAGCTGATCTTGGCGCGACAAAGGTTGCACACCACTGTTCGTCGGTCGTCAGGCGTCTCTGTGAAAAACTGCCACACCGTAGAGCACCTTGACCTGTGCAGGGTGGCATGGCGCGAGGGAGCGCTTTGGGAAACAGTTGGTGGATTATTCGGTCTGGCCCTGCCTCTACCCCTGGCCACCGCACTGTCTCGGCCTGTGCCCACACCCTGACTTGGGCCTCCGCGTCCTCGCCCGCGTCCTATAGGCCTACCCCTACCCCTCAGCATGGTGTATTACCAGTGATTTGATTTCCCAGGCAGGAAAGAAAGTGGCGCAAGCCTGCTGTAAAACATAGCTGGTTGCGTCTGATTTTTTAACGTTCTCCACGCAGCACACACGTACCCAGAGCCCCGAGGACTGTCAGAGGCAGGCCAAATATACTTTTTTCCATTTTTTGTTAAAGGAAAGGCCCACTGCGTCTATTCACTGAATAATAAGTTTAATAACTGTGTTGTGCCCCTGCAAATGTGTCACAGAACTTTAGTGTTGCAGAGTTATTAACTACAGCTGAGCAAGGAATTTCCCAGGCAGGAAAGAAAGTAGCGCAAGCCTGCTGTTAAACGTAGCTGGCTGCGTATGAATTTTTTACTATCTCCACCCACCACACACGTACACAGAATGCTGAGGACTGACAGAGGCAGGGCACATAGAAATTTTCCCTTTTTTTAAAAAGAAAAGGCCCACTGACTATATTCAATCAATAATATATGTCTTCTGGCCCTGCCTACACAATTCTCTCCCTGTAGTATTACTGCCGGGCGCAATGCTCTGCACAGCCGATTTAAAAAAAAAAAAAAATGCAACACTGCTAACAGCAGCCTGCACAGTACTGCACACGGTTAAATGTGGCCCTAAAAAGGACCGTTGGGGTTCTTGAAGCCTACACTCACTCCTAACACTCTCCCTGCCTAACCACCACTTCTATCCCTGGACTATTAATGCGGGGCGCAATGCTCTGCAGACAGCCGATTTTGGGGAAAAAAAAAATGCAACACTGCTAACAGCACCCTCCACAGTACTGCACACGGATAGATGTGGCCCTGAGAAGGACCGTTGGGGTTCTTGAAGCCTACACTCACTACTAACACTCTCCCTACAGCTGCTCCGGCACCAGCACTTTCCCTCAGCTAACTGAGTCACAAGGCATCTGAGGCGAGCCGCGGGAGAGGCCGACTTTTATACTCGGGTGACATCTGATCGCCCCAGCCACTCACAGCAGGGGGGTGGTATAGGGCTTGAACGTCACAGGGGGAAGTTGTAATGCCTTCCCTGTCTTTCAATTGGCCAGAAAAGCGCGCTAACGTCTCAGAGAGGAAACTGAAAGTAACCGAAAACATCGCGTGGTACTCGTTACGAGTAACGAGCATCCCGAACACGCTAATATTCGCCCGAGCATCAAGCTTGGACGAGTACGTTCGCTCATCTCTATATGGCATCCAGTTCCTATGGCAACCCATCAGCCTTCTGCGATTAAATCTCAGACTAATGATGCTATCACAAAGGGAGTGCTCTTCCTCTGTGAAACCTTTACATGCCACAATGTACATTGATTGCGACATGTAGGGGGTTAACAGCATGGATCAGTGTTCTCATCAATGCATGCTGCTGCAACGAGAGGCCATCTCCCAGTCACAGCCAGCTCCCGCTGCAGAATGGCATGGACTCAGAATGTTTATGTCCTGTTGTGTTAAGTTCCCCTCAGCCAGGACATAAACTTATGTCTTATGGCATTAAGGGGTTAAAATCAGGTTCTCACATGCATTGGTGCCTACAATAGATATGACAAAGCTGGCCACATTAGATGGCGTTTGCAGTTTTCTACATAAATGTTATTCCCCCCCTCCCCCCCCCCCTTTTTTTTTTTTTTTTTTTTTTTTTATACACAAGGTGGTCTAGTATCTATCTATCTATCTATCTAAAAAGACGAAAGCCCTCACTGACTGACAGACTCACTGACTGACTGACTCGCCACTAATTCTCCAACTTCCCGATGTCTTAGAAACATGAAATTTGGCACAAGCGTAGATTATGTCCAAAATTGGAAAAGTTAATAGGTCCCATTTCGATTATTCAATTATCGCGCAAAAGAATTAGCGTCCAAGTTTTACATACGGAATCTAATTCTCTCACTTCCCGATGTCGTAGAAACTTGAAATTTGGCACGAGCATTGATTATGTCATAAATAGGAAAAGCTAATGGGTCCTAACTCGATTATTTAATTCTAAGTGCAAAAGAATGTGTCCAAATCTTACGTACATAATCTAATTCTCTCACTTCCCGATGTCATAGAAATTGGAAATTTTCTTCATGAGCATTGATTATGTCATAAAGAGGAAAAGTTAATGGGTCCCAACTCGATTATTCAATTCTAAGTGCAAAAGAATTAGCGTCCAAATTTTACGTACGTAATCTAATTCTCTCACTTCCCGATGTCATCGAAATTTGAAATTTGGCACGGGCATTGATTATGTCATAAATAGGACAAGTTAATGGGTCCCAACTTGATTATTCAATTCTAAGTGTAAAAGAACTAACGTCCAAATTTTATGTACGTCATCTAATTCTCTCACTTCCTGAGGTCATTTTATATAAAGAAAACGTCGCATGGTTTCCTCCACGCGGTGTTTCCTGGGTATTGCACAGAACCATGCAAAATGGTGAACATATTTTTTTCCTCGGTATCTCTAAAGTAACCACGACTTCATAAGATTTTCCGTGTGAACACCAGATAAACACCAGTACCAAATTAACTCGGGCGAAGCCAGGTATATTAGCTAGTGTAATTATAATACGGTTAGGCCTCTTTCACACAAGCAAAATCTGTATTCGCCCCATAAACTGCTGCTGAAATCCGAGCATAATAACACCTCTTTAATTAACACGTCAAGTCTTTTTTCTGCACTGGGATGTGAAAAATGATGTTATAAGGACTTCGATTTCAACATGGATTTCAGCTTGGAATTTGTGTCAAAATCTGCATTAAAAAAAATCTTCTTGGCCCATGTGTGGATGAGTTTTTTTGAAACGTGATTCTTCTTTTACTGTAAAAAAAACAAAAAAAACCGCAGATTTCCTGAGTAAATTCTACTGTGGAAAATCTTCAGCTTCTGCACTAAGTGTGGACGTACCCTTATACGGTCTACTGCGATTTAATGGTTAATGCCCAATATCTCTTCTTGGACTTAGATATATGGAGCTCCCCAATGAACGACAGTAGTTTCAGCATTTGATTCAATATTTTGTCCTGAAGTAATCAGAATTCCGTAGCTCATTACAAATGTCTTTTTAAAAAATATTTTTTACTTTTTTTTTACTTTATGTTTTTAGGCATTAGTTTGTAAATGTTATTACTCTGATGGCATACATTTGGTAATTTAGCCATAAGCACAAGTTGAGGCCTATTAGCAAGACTGAAAATATTTAAACCCTTAATAATGGGTCCAGTTTAGGCCATGATGACCAACCAATTTTTCTGGGTTTTTTTGTATTTGCAATCCTACAACCATAACGTTTTCATTTTTCCAAAGACCTAGCCGTATGAGGGCATCATTTTTAAGTATGTATAATGTATTATATAACGTTTATGATTTTTTGTGGGGTGATTGGGGAAAAAAGAAATTCCGCCACAGTTTTTTTATTTCACTTTTAAGGCGTTCAGCATGCAGAATAATTAATATCATAGTATTATTCTTTGGGTCAGCATGATTCCGGAGATAAAGTTTATGCCAGATTTTTTATGTTTTGCTATTTTTGTACACTAAAACACTTTATTTAAAAGATTAGCTTTTGTGTTGCCACATTCTAAGAGCCTTAATATCTTTATTTTTTCATCAACGAAATTCTATAAGAAATTCATGATCTCTACTCTTCATGTATCTCATTTTTGGCAACATAACACTTCTATCGCTTTTTATTCAATTTTTTCTAGAGGCAAGATTAATGAAATATGCAATTCTGGCACGGTTTTTAATTTTCTTTAGGGTGCATTCAGACGACCGTATATTGGCCGGGTATTCACGCCGGCCGACATACAGCGTCTCTCTCTGCCGGGGGAGGAGGCTGGAGTGGGGCTAAGTTCCGTGAATTAGCTCCGCCCCGTCCCACCTCTCCTCATTGCAAATAGTGCAGGGGGGTGGAGAGGAGGCAGAGAGGGGGCGGGAGCTCAGAGCACTGCTCCCGACGCTCTCAGCCTCCTCCCCCTGCAGAGAGAGACGCTGTATATCGGCAAGCGTGAATACCCGGCCGATATACGGTCGTCTGAATGCACCCTAAAACTGTGTTAAATTAATTCTGCTGGTCAACACACCAATGCCAAATCTTTATGGTTTTTAAAATATTTTGCTACTTTCCCCTACTTTAAAAAAAACAAACAAAAAAAAAAAAACATGAATTTTTTGTTTTGTTGCATTCAAAGACCCCTAATAATTTTTCTTTATCAACAGCACTGTCAGAGCTTTTATTTTTCTTTTTCTGTGGGATGCGCTGTACTTAATTCCAAATAGTAATTTTTTTCTCTTCCAATTTTTTGTGAAGGCGAAATATGAAAAATTAGCAATTCTTGAAATGTTTTTAATTTTTTATGGCGTGCACCATATATGTTAAATAATGTCCTATTTTTTACATGCGTCATTCCAAATGCATGCTTATTTATATATAATTAATAACTTTTTTTTTTTTACACTTTTTAACTTTTTATTTTTGTCCTACTAGGGGACATGAATGTCATCACATTTTATCATATTTATAATACATGCAATACTTCAGAATTGCATTGTATTAAATGGTCCTATAGGGCTATTGTAGATGGCAGACCTGGAGGCTATCTTCAAGCCACCAAATGCCATAGCGGGTGTGCAATGGGACACAGGGAGATCCCCCCCTTGTCAGCCTTTTACATGCTGTGGTCACACTGACCGTGACATGTATAAGATTCAGTTGCAGGGATTGGCAGTTTCTTTCGTCCCCGCCATTAGAGCATGAGTCTAGTGACAGCCTGGTACCCACTCCGACAGGCATGGGAGAACTGCGTTGGTATTCTCATGCAGCACCATAAAAAGGCATATGCATCAGAATGAAGCTCATAAGTGACTTCTCATATGCATTTTTATGGCAGTCACTAAGGGGTATTACCCCCAAAAGTTTTAAGGCCCATTTACACGACAGTTTGAGTGACCTCTTTGAGCAATCATTTTGCATAAACTATTAAGTAGCTACTCAGCTACTTATTAGCATGCAAATGAAGCCTTTAGCTGAATACAGTTAGTAGCTAAAGGGCTGTCATCTGCATTTAGCTCCTTTTGTTCTCCAACGGGAAACAATGCTATCAGCACTACCCGCGGAGAACTCAGCGTGCGGTCCTGATAAGACAGCACAACGATTTTTAGGCTGGCCTGAATTTAATGATCACCTAGAAGTGCACGGAAAGTGCACCACGGCCGCGTGTTTAGACAATAATTATCGCTCAACCGATCGCTTTTTAGCAATTTTCTGAGCGATCAATGCTCCGTGTAAATGGGCTTTTACACTAGGTAGCTCATTAACACCTCTGTGTAGTGGGCCCCAATGGGCTGATTAAGGGAGCCCCCTTCCTGTGACAATGTTTCTTAGATGCCACAGTCAATGTTTACCAAAGGTCTCCTAGTGTTGAACTCATGTTTACAACCTCTGTGCCTTTGTGATTTTCCTATTGCCTGTGTTCCCCACCCCCTGCACCTCCTGTACCACCCCCAACCCATTTGTGTTTAACCCAATGTATCTCATATAGTAATTGTTGTATTGTTTTGCATTTATCCATGCCTGAAAGCGCTGCAGAATAAGTTGGCGCTATACAAATAAAGATTATTATTATTATTAATAACTCCAACAAATATGTTCAAATTAAAAAAACTCATTAACAATTGTTTGTTCTGTATATGATTGGCCTGTGTGAAGGCCCTGTAAAAAGTGGTGCTCAACTTATATGGTCGATCAGTGCCTGTCATGGGCCTGAAATTGCCCATGTTAAAGGACCCCAACTTACTGATACTATAGAGCACGCTGGAAGTACCCCCCCCAATATTGATCCAGAGGAAGGCAAAAAAACAGTGAGGTAGAAGACAATTGACTACAATTCTTGGACAGATCAGTGGCAAAAAAAGACCTGGCGCTAAAGGACACGATGGCTGATACGGTCAGAGCTGATACTGGCATGGATATCACACAACTGAAAGAAGCAGTGCAAAACTGAAAAACATGGAGGGAACTCGCCTTTTTGGGTTGCCGAGGGTCGTGAACGACTAAACGACTAGCAGCAAGATTTTACAACTTTGTCAGCCAGTAGGCAAAAAAATGAGTGCCATTGGACAACTTTAAAATGGATATCCTGTTAAAGGGATTGTCCAATTTAAGGAAACCCCTGTCAGTGGATCCCCCATGCAATAAAATAACAAATCAGCGCTCCCCTGCTGGTTTCCGCCAGTGGCTCCATTTAGCCTGTGACATCACTTTACAGGCTGCAATCAGTCAGAGACCATCTACAAAAAAGCTGCAGCAGCCAATGACAGCTCTCAGCGATCATGGCTGAGCACAATTATTGGCTACTAACGAAGGATTTCCGGACTTCACAGCAGCTTGTAAACAAAGACAGTGCAGACCGGAGCGGAGGGCGGGTGACAAGTGGGGTACGGAGAGAGGTGAGTAACTACTGATTTGTGGTTACATGGTGACGTGTTTCTTTAAAGTGAGTTCCCAGGGAGATTAATACTGATGACCTATCCTTAGAATAGCTTATCAATAGTTGATTGGCTGAGATTCATCGCTCGGGACCCCAACCGATCAGCTGAGCGGGCGTATACTGTCAGTGCCGCAATTAAACAGAGGTTGTGTTACAGTACTAGTAGTGTGCACTGGAACGCACGGCGCAGGACTTACAATACTAGCCGTGTGCACAGGTACACACGGCATGGGTATGTTACAATACTGGTAGTGTGCACAGGTATGCACAGTGCGGGAATACCTGACTCTCACCCATGCCAATGTCCCTTCCAGGAGGTATCCCCAAAGGTGGAGGCCAGGCCGCCAACACTGATCCAGGCCGCCAACACTGACCCTACGCTGCCTAGTGGCAAGACAGGAAGGAACCGCCATACCTATGCAGAAAACAACTTACTGGTACCGACAGGCTAGGCTGAAAGGATGGACCAATATGACAGGAAAAAAACGGTAAATCCACAGCAGCTACTATCAGCAGTAGCAGAACACCCAGCACAAACTTGGAACAGGTCAAAGTACCAGAGCCAGAACTCAGCAGGTCTGAACAGCAGGACTGCTCAAGGATCACTGGAGAATAATCGGTCACTCCCAGGCAGCAAGAGCTGGATCTTATATGGAGGCGGGAGAAGCTGGTTGGCTGCCAGACAAGTCAATCACAAGCCACACCTCACAGACACTAGCAGGATAATTAACCTAGACTAGAAGGCACAGGAGCTATTAACCCTGGCAAGTCTGGACAGAACCCACAGACACTAGGTGTGCTGGCAAATATTTAACCAAGTGCTGACAGGCGTAACACTATTCCCCCTCAAAAAAGGGGGCCTCTGGACCCTTTGGACAAACAAAAAAAATGTGTATATATATATGACAACTTCTCCAATGGACGGGCCTGAAATAACACATAACTGTCACAATAAGGAGCAAAAACATACATACGACAACTTGAACAGAACTATTGCGCCTTGCACAATTGGCCTCAGACACAGTACTCTGTAATGAACAGGTGTACGAAGCCAAAATATATATATATATATCATAACATTTCCCAGAACCGGAATGAGGGCTAATAGCCCCTAACAGGGGTATTCGCAGGAATACACCTGGTTAGACAATGGGTTCCCCACCCAAAAATTTCATTAGAAACCCAAATGACAATCCAGTTATGAATCTAAAACCAGGGTAATCCAAGGATTATATCAGAAGGTAGGCCCTCACATACATACAAGGATATGGTTTCCACATGAAACTGCCCAACCTTTAAACGTACGTCCGGAGTAACATGTCTCAGACATAACGGGGATAAGTCTACACTAGTAACTGACATTGATTTAGGGAGAGCCTCTATCTTCAGACCAGCTTTTAGGGCAAACTGAGAATTTATCACATTAATGTCTGACCCGCTATCCAGACAAACACCAGCAGATATGACGTTATCCTCTAATATTACCTCTGCAGAGACCTCTTGCCTGGATTTAGCCAACCAAGCAACTTGTGGATCCTGCTTAATCACTGGTTGCTTGTTCCGGGGTCTCACTGGACAACTGCAAATAAAGTGCCCGTCGTGCCCACAATAAAAGCACAAACCTTTCTTTAGACGAATATCCCTACGAGCTTTTTTAATAGAGACTGTCCCTAGCTCCATAGGTTCATCTGCAACCACTTCAGGGGATGTATACGATGAGGAAGGAGATTCAAACATAGTCTCCTGCTTTCTCTCCCGCAGGCGGCGATCAATCCTTATTGCCAAGGCCATGGCATCCTCCAGCGTGCAAGGAGTAGCATACTGAACCATTGCATTCTTCACCCTGCATGATAGACCAACACAAAACTGGCTTCTCAAAGCTGGATCGTTCCACTCGGTTTAATTTGCCCAACAGCAAAATTCTACACAGTAATCCTCAACCGGGCGATTGCCTAGTAGTATTATGTGGATTGTACTTTCAGCGAGGGCCACACGATCTGGATCATCATAGAGCAAGTCTAGAGCTGAGAAAAAAAACTGTCAACTGAAGACAGAGGAGGTGAGACAGGAAAAAGGGAAAATGTTACCATGCAGGGCGGCGCGGGGTCCCGTGGTCGGCGTGCGTCGCTCCGGCGTCGGCGTCCTGGAGCTCTGGTGTTGGGGCTCTCCCGGCGGCTTGGGGCGGCCGGTGGGCGGTGGCGTGTCCGATCATAGGGTGCCGCCCACACGCCTCCATCCTTCTTATGCAGCAGTGGGAGGAGTTGCCGCTTGTCTGCAGTTCAGTCTGTTTCTGTTTGGTCATTTCCATCTGCCTCCCTGTCGGCACTCTGCCCCCTGTTAGGTAGTTCCATCTTGTGTAGTCGCCAGGTCCCTAGCCAGGGTAGGGACCGCCGTCCAGTTGTCCGCCTGGGGTTAGCCAGGGTCGTGGCAAGTAGGCAGGGACAGTGGGGTGCGGGAAGTTCAGGGCACCCCATCTTGTGTAGTCGCCAGGTCCCTAGCCAGGGAAGGGACCGCCGTCCAGTTGTCCGCCTGGGGTTAGCCAGGGTCGTGGCAAGTAGGCAGGGACAGTGGGGTGCGGGAAGTTCAGGGCACCCCATCTTGTGTAGTCGCCAGGTCCCTAGCCAGGGAAGGGACCGCCATCCAGTTGTCCGCCTGGGGTTAGCCAGGGTCGTGGCAAGTAGGCAGGGACAGTGGGGTGCGGGAAGTTCAGGGCACCCCACCTGGCGCTCAGGGGGTCAGAGTGCCGTAACAGAAAATGCCCAGGCCTGAGTGTCTCCCTGTAACTGGGAGATATCTATGCCCACACTCACAGGTACGCATGGCACGGGTATGTTACAATACTGGTAGTGTGCACAGGTACGCATGGCATGGGACTCCCTGACTCACCCATGCCAATTTCCCTTCCTGGAGGTAGCCCCAAAGGTGAACATTACCAGGCTGCCAACACTGACCCTACGCTGCCTAGTGGCAAGACAGGAAGGAACCGCCGTGCCTATGCAGAAAACAACTTACTGGTACCGACAGGCTAGGCTGAAAGGATAGACCAATATGACAGGAAAAACTGGTAAACCTGCAGCAGCTACTATCAGCAGTAGCAGAACACCCGGCACAAACTGGGAACAGGTCAAAGTACCAGAGCCAGAACACGGCAGGTCTGAACAGCAGGACTGCTCAGGGATCACTGGAGAATAATCGGTCACTCCCAGGCAGCAAGAGCTGGATCTTATATGGAGGCGGGAGAAGCTGGTTGGCTGCCAGACAAGTCAATCACAAGCCACACCTTTCAGACACTAGCAGGATAATTAACCTAGACTAGAAGGCACAGGAGCTATTAACTAACCCTGGCAAGTCTGGACAGAACCCACAGACACTAGGTGTGCTGTCAAATATTTAACCAAGTGCTGACAGATGTAACAGGTTGAAGTTGAAGCAACAAAGTCTCTGTGCCGACCCCGTGTAGTGGCCAGCACTTGCAACTGCAGGCACAGCAGTTACAAGCGTTGATGTCAATGAAAGCCGTGTCAGTTACAAGCGCCCACCACTAGACAGAGGTCGGAGCAGAGACTTTCGATGCTTCAGCTTCGACCTCTGTGTATTTGCGGCTCTGACAGCATGTGCCCGCTCAGTTGATCAATTCCTAAGGATAGGTCAGCAATAGTATTCTCCCTGGAAACCCCCTTTAACTCAGCAACCCCTTTAAGTTATTCTCAAATCTGATTAACAAGACTATATTTCAACCCATATCGCCCATGTTTTAGCAATTTTACCTGCTCCAGTTTAAAATGCAATACAGAATTCTTATTAATGTTTAGAAGAAAAACAAGAACCATACAAACAGGAAACAAACATTAAGAATTGCTCATAATACGCATCATGAGGTTTGGCAATAAAATGGAGACTCAATCGATTTTTCCAGACACACAAATACTTGTTAGCGTCCTAGAGCTGTTACTTGAAGGAACCAAAACTTCTTTTCAGTATTTTGCTAACAAAGTTTCTGCAGCAACTAATTGAGTGCTTTATGCTCATTTACTCTTCCATTCTACTGTATTTTATACTTATTATAAACATATTACTGCATATAGGATTGTACATTTCAGTCTCCCTCAATAAAGTTTATATTAAAAAATCCAATTCGTAATGGTGTACTACAGACTACTATTATGGACCCCGGCTTGCCTGTGTATTTCCTTACTAGTCTCGAGTTATCACGTTAATGGAATATTTACTCTGTATATGACTCCACTCTGTATACATCTCCACTCCTCCCACTCACATTCTTGTTAGAAGAACTTTGCCCCAATCCGCCTCTGGAATTTCATTCCACTGGACATTCGCCACTCTCATCAAACCTGCAAGTGAGTCTTGTAAAGTTGCATGAGAGACATGATAACTAGAGATGAGCGAGCACCAAAATGCTCGGGTGCTCGTTACTCGAGACGACATTTTCGCGATGCTCGAGGGTTCGTTTCGAGCAACGAACCCCATTGAAGTCAATGGGCGACTCGAGCATTTTTGTATATCGCCAATGCTCGCTAAGGTTTTCATTTGTGAAAATCTGGGCAATTCAAGAAAGTGATGGGAACGACACAGCAACGGATAGGGCAGGCGAGGGACTACATGTTGGGCTGCATCTCAAGTTCCCAGGTACCACTATTAAGCCACAATAGCGGCAAGAGTGGGCCCCCCCCCCTCCCAACAATTTTTACTTTTGTAAAACCCTCATTAGCAAGGCATACCTTAGCTAAGCACCACACTACCTCCAAAAAAGCACAATCACTGCCTGCATGACACTCCGCTGCCACTTCTCCTGGGTTACATGCTTCCCAACCCCCCCGCACGACCCAGTGTCCACAGCGCACACCAAAGTGTCCCTGCGCAGCCTTCAGCTGCCCTCATGCCACACGCTGGCCTCATAGCCACACCACCCTCATGTCTATTTATAAGTACGTCTGCCATGAGGAGGAACCGCAGGCACACACTGCAGAGGGTTGGCACGGCTAGGCAACGACCCTCTTTAAAAGGGGCGGGGTGATAGCCCATAATGCTGCACAGAAGCAAGGAGAAATCCAATCCTGTGCCTCCATCAGGAGCTGCACATGTGGGCATAGCAATGGGGAACCCATGTGCCACACACTATTCATTCTGTCAAGGTGTCTGCATACCCCAGTCAGACTGGGGTTTTTTATAAATAGTCACAGGCAGGTACAACTCCGCAATGGGAATTCCGTGTACACCCACAGCATGGGTGGCTCCCTGGAACCCACCGGCTGTACATAAATGTATCCCATTGCAGTGCCCAGCACAGCTGAGGTAACATCAGGTTTAATGCAGGTGGGCTTCGGCCCACACTGCATGCCCCAGTCAGACTGGGGTTCTTTAGAAGTGTACACATGGAGTTACAACTCAGTGTGGACCGACAGCATGGGTGGGTCCCAGGAAGCCACCGGCGGTACATAAATATATCCCATTGCATTGCCCATCACAGCTGAGGTAACGTCCGATTAAATGCAGGTGGTCTTCGGCCCACAATGCATGCCCCAGTCTGACCGGGGTTTTTAATACATAGACACTGGCAGGTACAAATCCCTAATGTGAAGTCCCTGTGGACCCACAGCATAGGTGGCTCCCTGGAACCCACCGGCGGTACATAAATAAATCCCATTGCATTGCCCATCACAGCTGAGGTAACGTCAGGTTTAATGCAGGTGGGCTTCGGCCCACACTGCATGCCCCAGTCAGACTGGGGTTCTTTAGAAGTGGACACATGCAGTTACAACTCCGTGTGGACCGACAGCATGAGTGGCTCCCTGGAACCCACCGGCGGTACATAAATATATCCCATTGCAGTGCCCAGCACAGCTGAGGTAACGTCATCTTTAATGCAGGTGGGCTAAAAATTACTAGGATTACAATGTAGGCGAGGGCCCAAAAAAATTGGTGTACCAACAGTACAAATGTACCTCAGAAAAATTGCCCATGCCCAACCAAGAGGGCAGGTGAAACCCATTAATCGCTTTGGTTAATGTGGCTTAATTTGTAACTAGGCCTGGAGGCAGCCCAGTTAAAATTAAAATTGGTTCAGGTGCAAGTTTCAACGCTTTATTGAATTGAGAATTGAAACGTATAAACATTGTTTACAAAAGTTATATGACTGAGCCTTGTGGGCCTAAGAAAAATTGCCCGTTCGGCGTGATTACGTAAGGTTTCAGGAGGAGGAGCAGGAGGAGGAGGATGAATATAATACATAGATTGATGAAGCTAAAAGGTCCCCGTTTTTTATGGTGATAGAGAACGATGCTTCCATCCGCGGGTGCAGCCTACATATAGTTTAGGTATCGCTGCTGTCCGCTGGTGAAGAAGAGAACTCTGGGGAAATCCAGGCTTTGTTCATCTTTATGATTGTAAGCCTGTCGGCACTGTCGGCACCCAGTAGTTGTAGGGGGCAGAGGCGTCACGGAGGATGGTCGTGCGATCGACTACGTACTCCCTCACCATCCTTTTACAGTGCTCCCGCCGACTCAGCCTTGACTGAGGAGCGGTGACACAGTCTTGCTGGGGAGCCATAAAGCTGTCAAAGGCCTTGGATAGTGTACCCCTGCCCTCGGAACTGCGCCTTCTGCCCCTAGCGCTGTCGGATGGGAATTTTACCATCAGTTTGTCCGCCAGGGTCCTGTGGTATAGCATCACTCTCGAACCCCTTTCCTCTTTGGGTATGAGAGTGGAAAGGTTCTCCTTATACCGTGGGTCGAGCAGTATGTACACCCAGTAATCCGTAGGGGCCAGAATGCGTGTAACGCGAGGGTCACGAGAAAAGCATCCTAACATGAAGTCAGCCATGTGTGCCAGGGTACCTGTACGCAACACATGGCTGTCCTCACTAGGAAGATCACTTTCAGGATCCTCCTCCTTCTCAGGCCATACACGCTGAAAGGATGACAGGCAAGCAGCATGGGTACCCTCAGCAGTGGGCCAAGCTGTCTCTTCCCCCTCCTCCTCCTCCTCCTCAACGCGCTGAGATATAGACATAAGGGTGCTCTGACTATCCAGCGACATACTGTTTTCACCCGCCTCCGTTTCTGAGAGCAAAGCGTCTGCCTTTATGCTTTGCAGGGAACATCTCAAGAGGCATAGCAGAGGAATGGTGACACTAATGATTGCAGCATCGCCGCTCACCATCTGGGTAGACTCATCGAAGTTTCCAAGGACCTGGCAGATGTCTGCCAACCAGGCCCACTCTTCTGTAAAGAATTGAGGAGGCTGACTCCCACTATGCCGCCCATGTTGGAATTGGTATTCCACTATAGCTCTACGCTGCTCATAGAGCCTGGCCAACATGTGGAGCGTAGAGTTCCACCGTGTGGGCATGTCGCACAGCAGTCGGTGCACTGGCAGATTAAACCGATGTTGCAGGGTGCGCAGGGTGGCAGCGTCCGTCTTGGACTTGCGGAAATGTGCGCTGAGCCGGCGCACCTTTCCGAGCAGGTCTGTCAAGCGTGGGTAGCTTTTCAGAAAGCGCTGAACCACCAAATTAAAGACGTGGGCCAGGCATGGCACGTGCGTGAGGCTGCTGAGCTGCAGAGCCGCCACCAAGTTACGGCTATTGTCACACACGACCATGCCCGGTTGGAGGCTCAGCGGCAAAAGCCAGCGGTCGGTCTGCTCTGTCAGACCCTGCAGCAGTTTGTGGGCCGTGTGCCTCTTCTGTCCTAAGCTGAGTAGTTTCAGCACGGCCTGCTGACACTTGGCCACCGCTGTGCTGCCACGCTGCGCGACACCGACTGCTGGCGACGTGCTGCTGCTGACACATCTTGATTGCAAGACAGAGGTTGCATAGGAGGAGGAGGGTAGTTTAGTGGAGGAAGCATACACCGCCGCAGATACCAGCACCGAGCTGGGGCACGCAATTCTGGGGGTGGGTAGGACGTGAGCGGTCCCAGGCTCTGACTCTGTCCCAGCCTCCACTAAATTCACCCAATGTGCCGTCAGGGAGATATAGTGGCCCTGCCCGCCTGTGCTCGTCCATGTGTCCGTTGTTAAGTGGACCTTGCCAGTAACCGCGTTGGTGAGGGCGCGTACAATGTTGCGGTAGACGTGATCGTGCAGGGCTGGGACGGCACATCGGGAAAAGTAGTGGCGACTGGGAACCGAGTATCGCGGGGCCGCCGCCGCCATCATGTTTTTGAAAGCCTCCGTTTCCACAAGCCTATACGGCAGCATCTCCAGGCTGATCAATTTGGCTATGTGCACGTTTAACGCTTGAGCGTGCGGGTGCGTGGCGGCGTACTTGCGCTTGCGCTCAAACACTTGCGCTAGCGACGGCTGGACGGTGCGCTGAGACATTGCTGGATGGGGCCGAGGACAGCGGAGGTGAGGGTGTAGGTGCAGGCCGGGAGACGGTAGTGCCTGTGTCCTGAGAAGGGGGTTGGATCTCAGTGGCAGGTTGGGGCACAGGGGGAGAGGCAGTGGTGCAAACCGGAGGCGGTGAACGTCCTTTGTCCCACCTTGTGGGGTGCTTGGCCATCATATATCTGCGCATACTGGTGGTGGTGGCTCCACGGCTGATCTTGGCGCGACAAACCTTGCACACCGCAGTTCGTCGGTTGTCTGCACTCTCAGTGAAAAACTGCCAGACCTTTGAGCACCTCGGCCTCTGCAGGGTGGCATGGCACGAGGGGGCACTTTGGGAAACAGTTGGTGGATTATTCGGTCTGGCCCTGCCTCTACCCCTGGCCACCGCACTGCCTCTTGCAACCTGCCCTGCTGCTGCACTTGCCTCCCCCTCTGAAGACCTGTCCTCAGTAGGCTTAGCAAACCAGGTGGGGTCAGTCAGCACATCGTCCAGCTGCTCTTCCTCTGAATCCTCTGTGCGCTCCTCCCTCGGACTTACTGCCCTTACTACTACATGAGTGATAGACAACTGTGTCTCATCGTCATCGTCCTCCTCACCCACTGAAAGCTCTTGAGACAGTTGCCAGAAGTCCCCAGCCTCATCCCCCGGACCCCGGGAACTTTCCAAAGGTTGGGCATCGGTCACGACAAACTCCTCTGGTGGGAGAGGAACCATTGCTGCCCATTCTGGGCAGGGGCCCGAGAACAGTTCCTGGGAGTCTGCCTGCTCCTCAGAATGTGTCATTGTAATGGAGTGAGGAGGCTGGGAGGAAGGAGGAGCAGCAGCCAGAGGATTCAGAGTTGCAGCAGTGGACGGCGTAGAACTCTGGGTGGTCGATAGATTGCTGGATGCACTTTCTGCCATCCACGACAGGACCTGCTCACACTGCTCATTTTCTAATAAAGGTATACCCATTAATTGTGAGATGATTCTGGGGACGCCAGAAACGTGCCTCTCTCCTAATCCCGCAGCAGTCGGCTGCGATACACCTGGATCAGGAGCTCGGCCTGTGCCCACACCCTGACTTGGGCCTCCGCGTCCTCGCCCGCGTCCACGTCCTCTAGGCCTACCCCTACCCCTCAGCATGGTGTATTACGAGTAGAGCAGAAACAGAACGCTGTAATTAAATGTTGCGCTTATTGGCCTGTGGTTGGAGGCTGACTTCGCTTACGGAACGCACAGCAGAGCCAGGAAACAATTTTGCGCACGCCTGTAGTGAGACATAGGTGCATATGACTGAGCTAGTGGAATTCACAGCTCAGAAGCAGTCAAGTGGCCAAAGGCCAGTAGTAGGCCTTAAGTATTTTGCTTCTATTTTTTTAAATGCTGAGCTGATACAGCAGACAGATACTGTAGGCAGCGTATATTATGTATACTGTTTCCCTCTGCCGGGATGACGGCAGTGATGTAACGGAGACAGCAGAGGCAGGAAACAATTTTGCGCAAGCCTGCTGTAATGCTTAGCTGCGTATTAATTAGGACTTCTACCCCCAGCAGACAGATACTGTAGGCAGCGTATAATATTATGTATACTGATTCCCTCTGCCGGGATGACGGCGGTGATGTAACGGAGCCAGCAGAGGCAGGAAACAATTTTGCGCAAGCCTGCTGTAACGCTTAGCTGCGTATTAATTAGGACTACTACCCCCAGCAGACAGATACTGTAGGCAGCGTATAATATTATGTATACTGTTTCCCTCTGCCGGAATGATGGCGGTGATGTAACAGAGACAGCAGAGCCAGGAAACAATTTTGCGCAAGCCTGCTGTAACGCTTAGCTGTGTATTAATTAGGACTACTACCCCCAGCAGACAGATACTGTAGGCAGCGTATAATATTATGTATACTGTTTCCCTCTGCCGGGATGACGGCGGTGTTGTAACGGAGACAGCAGAGCCAGGAAACAATTTTGCGCAAGCCTGCTGTAACGCATAGCTGCGTATTAATTAGGACTACTACCCCCTGCAGACACGCAGTAAACTGTACACGGTCACAGGCAGCCCAAATATAGTATTTTTCCCCAATTTTTTTGAAAAAGCCCACTGCCTATATAGCCTGTATATCTCTTTCCCTGCCTCATCAGTACTGGCCCTATACTCTGTGCAATGACTGCAGACTGAGGACGCAATGCTCTGCATGCCCGATATACAAACAAAAAATTGTGCAGCACTGCCAAAAGCAGCCTCAACAGTACTGCACACGGTCAGATGTGGCCCTAAGAAGGACCGTTGGGGTTCTTCAAGCCTAAGATAACTCCTAACGCTCTCCCTATAGCAGCAGCAGCACTGTCCCTGATCTCTGTCAGAATGCATCTGTGGCGAGCCGCGGGCGGGGCAGATTTTAATACTCGGGTGACACCTGATCTCCCCAGCCACTCACTGCATGGCGTGGTATAGGGCTGGAACATCACAGGAGGAAGTTGTAATGCCTTCCATGTCTTTCTATTGGCCAGAAAAGCGCACAAATGTCTCAGAGATGAAAGTGAAAGTAACTCGAACATCGCGTGGTGCTCGTCTCGAGTAACGAGCATCTCGAACACCCTAATACTCGAACTAGTATCAAGCTCGGACGAGTACGTTCGCTCATCTCTAATGATAACTGCCAAGTTATACCACTTTCCTTCTACAATATGTACTAAAACTATTCTGCACCCCATCAATCTTATAGCAACAATTACTTGGGGAAATCTTTTTACGCACAGCAAACTGTAATTCTTACAGGCAGAGTTCTCAATCCTATTGTGTTTAAGGGTCCTTTTACACGGGATGACTGTGATGCCTAAGCATCCCAACGATTATTGCAGAGGCGGACAGAGATTGTTTCCAGCCTCCTGCCTTCATACATAGTATACAGACTGCCTGTTTTATTTTTGCCGATTATCGTTTAATTTAAATGCCTCCACAAACTGGACAAACAATAAGCGAACAAATTAATTTTTATCATTCAATCGCTGACAGCGTTTAGTTCTGCTACATTTCGAGCTATTTCTACGCTTTGTTGATTTAGTTGTAATGGTACCTGCATGGTACTTCATGTAATATGATTGTACTATATCCAACCCCTTTTCATAATAATTCAACTACCCTTTAAATTTTGGTTAGATCAGCTTGTTTAGTTACCTTGTTTGAAAAATATATAGTTAAAAACAAATGAAGCGTCAAATAAACAAACATTTTCTTATGTATAAGAGAATGTGTTAAAGTAACCAGCTACTAGAAACAAAGAGACTTCTTATCAGCATGCAGATATCAACGTAGTCCAGCCAAAACCAATTAAAAATGTATTCAACATTTTGTAGCATCCCCTTTAAGCAGAGGGCATTGAGTTTACTAGTGCTTGGAGCTCCTCAGGGGTGGTTGAATGTCAGATGTGCAGAATCTTTACCTTTAATCAGTCCCTGGTGCAGCATGAATTTATTCACAGTTAATCCTTCTCGATAAGGACTCAATCGGTGACAAATCAGAGCTGCTACCAGGCCAAGGAAGTGTAGGGATCATATTTTGAGCCAACCAGACTGTAGTCGACTTTGCTGTATGACGGAACACTTGTTGGAAACTGAATTCTCCATGATTAGTTTGAAGCTGAAGACTAGAAAGCAAAAGATGTCAAGCCAAAACTTTTTGGCACATTGATACTGCAGTGTCACACAAGGCACACATTGATGAGCTGGAAGGGTAGAATGGTCACCGGTCACAGTGGCACTTACCAGGCTCCCTCCCAGAGGGACACTCGTAGCCTCGGCCAGAGCAGCACTGGGCCTTTTTCGGACACCACTAGGATGGGGATGCCCAATAAATTGGAGAACAGGGATAGCAGATGTCACAGGTTACGCCACCGTTGTGTTACCCACCGGTATGACCTTCTGTGGTAAATAAATGAAGCCGCAGACAGAAGTAACGTACCTCAGGTCCCTGGGAACGGTCAGGGCCTGGCAAAAACTTTACTGGAACAACTTCTTGTCGACAAGGCACAAATGACAATGATTTGCAGTGCATGTATTAGACAGACTTGAGAGTTCCTCCACCTGGTGATCCCAGACTTCAGGACGGCCGGATGTGACAAATAAAGAAGTGTACCTCTATGCGGTGATCGTCTAGATCCGGATGGCCGCGTAGGAAAAGATGAATAAAGAGTACCTATACACCAGGCCTTGGAAGTGGCACCTGATTCTTGCTCATGGTCTCTCTCTTCAATTGGGGCTCACTCCTCTCTCATCTTTGGAACATACACTCTCATGGAACCTCTCTCCTTCCTCCATTCTTCACCACACGAGTGTTGAAGGTACCCCCATGTGGCTGGCACTCTGAAGACTCAGGAACCCAGAAGAAATGGAGTCTGACTCCCTTTCCCGCTCTCACACACTCCTATTTATATTCTCACTCATACCACTTGACAAGAGAAATTGATACATTGCAAGCATCTCCCAGTCTCATGCAAACACTTATCCCATCATTTGCTGCAGCTGTGAAATACAGATAACAGAATGACTAGAGACTTTTGAACAGCACACCTACAAAAGACATGACATGTATGACATTTATGGAGAGGGCCAGGATAAATGTACTGGTCCACTACAATAGTATTCACTATGAAGTGGAGACTGTCAACGCCTTTAGCCAACATGCATCCTCACACCATTACAGAAGCTGGAATTTTCACTGTGCGATTTAGGCAACCTGGATGGAATGCTTCTTCAGAAGTTCGGATCAATTGTTTGCACTCCCCGTCAGCGCAGACATTAAACCTTAACTTGTCACTCCATATTTTCGAATTCCACTGATGAGGCACCCAGTTTTGGTGCTCCTTGCCCACACCAAACTTTCTTTTTGTGTTGTAGAAGCTAAAACCTAGTCTAAATACAGCTCTATTACATGTTATGTTACTTAAATTCTGTGCAATGCCAGAATTTTTTTAACGGCCGTCCCATTTTCTTTCCAACAACAGTTGTTTTTGTATACTATGAAATTATACCTTGAATTATCAAGTGAGGTTTATCCAATGTTTTGGAAGTCACATATTGAGATTTCCCTTTTTTATGCAATTTTATAATTGCCTCATCATTTAGTCATGTACTGGTTTGCTAAACAGCATTTTTATAAATTATATGGATAAGTATTGTGGCTGCTCCTATACACGTCTATGGGAAAGCACGTGCATGGCACTGTGAAAAGAGTCGGATTTGCAGTACTGACGCAATCTACAGAGCAGGACACCAGAAAACCGGTGAGTATAAAGAATACATACCCCGACTCCCTGTCAAGTCTCCTAACAGAACTATAACTTAGTTTATGGTGCTGTGGGGATGTGACAGGTTCCCTTTAAATATGATGTACTGTATACTTTGTCTGGCTTAAGCAGAAAGCCAAAGTGTGAAGTTCAAATTAATTCACTTTATTGAGGAGGTTGACCCCCACCATTTACAATTGTTTCGCAACCACTCTGACTTTCCAGGTTGCTGTAGAGCAGGACATGTGACTGCTGCAGCCAATCACTGCCTATAGAAGGTTACTGCTGTCTCCAGTGATTGGCTGCAGCAGTCACAGGTCCTGGTCAAAGGCAAACAGGAAGAACAAAGTGGTGGTGCAGCAATTTTAAGGAGCGGGACAAAACTTTTAACTAGAGATGAGCGAACGTACTCGTCCGAGCTTGATACTCGTTCGAGTATTAGCGTGTTCGAGATGCTCGTTACTTGTGACGAGTACCACGCGATGTTCGGGTTACTTTCACTTTCATCTCTGAGACGTTAGCGCGCTTTTCTGGCCAATAGAAAGACAGGGAAGGCATTACAACTTCCCCCTGTGACGTTCAAGCCCTATACCACCCCCCTGCAGTGAGTGGCTGGCGAGATCAGGTGCCACCCGAGTATAAAAATCGGCCCCTCCCGCGGCTCGCCACAGATGCGTTCTGACATAGAGGAGGGAAAGTGCTGTCTTGGTGGAGCTGCTATAGGGAGAGTGTTAGGAGTATTTTAGGCTTCAAGAACCCCAACGGTCCTTCTTAGGGCCACATCTAACCGTGTGCAGTACTGTGGAGGCCGCTTTTTGCAGTGTTGCACTTTTTTTTTTTTTGGTATATCGGCCGTGCAGAGCATTGCGCCCTGCAGTAATACTCCAGGGCCAGAAGTGGTGGTTAGGCAGGGACAGAAGACATATTGATTGAATATAGGCAGTGGGCCTTTGCAAAAACAGTTGGGGAAAAAAATCTATTTGGGCTGCCTGTGACTGTCCTCAGTGTTCTGGGTCTCTGCTGGGTGTAGTAGTCCTCCAAATTCATACGCAGCCAGCTAAGTGTTACAGCAGGCTTGCGCAAAATTATTTCCTGGCTCTGCCTGGGCTGTTAAATCACCGCTGTATTGCAGTCCACAGTGCAACACTCTGCAGTTCTTTGACATGCTCCAGGGCCAGTAGCGGTGAGGCAGGGACAGAAGACATATTGATTGAATATAGGCAGCGGGCCTTTTCAAAAACATTTGGGGAAAAAAATTTATTTGGGCTGCCTGTGACTGTCCTCAGTGTTCTGGGTCTCTGCTGGGTGTAGTAGTCCTCCAAATTCATACGCAGCCAGCTAAGTGTTACAGCAGGCTTGCGCAAAATTATTTCCTGGCGTTCCGTAAGCGAAGTCAGCCTCCAACCACAGGCCAATAAGCGGCACATTTAATTACAGCGTTCTGTTTCTGCATTACTGGTAATACAGCATGCTGAGGGGTAGGGGTAGGCCTAGAGGACGTGGACGCGGGCGAGGACGCGGAGGCCCAAGTCAGGGTGTGGGCACAGGCCGAGCTCCTGATCCAGGTGTATCGCAGCCGACTGCTGCGGGATTAGGAGAGAGGCACGTTTCTGGCGTCCCCACATTCATCGCACAATTAATGGGTCCACGCGGTAGACCTTTATTAGAAAATGAGCAGTGTGAGCAGGTCCTGTCGTGGATGGCAGAAAGTGCATCCAGCAATCTATCGTCCACCCACAGTTCTGCGCCGTCCACTGCTGTCTATCAGTGAGGTAGTAGTAGGGGCAGTAAGTCCGAGGGAGGAGCGCACAGAGGATTCGGAGGAAGAGCAGCAGGACAATGAGGTGACTGACCCCACCTGGTTTGCTACGCCTACTGAGGACAGGTCTTCAGAGGGGGAGGCAAGGGCAGCAGCAGGGCAGGTTGCAAGAGGCAGTGCGGTGTCCAGGGGTAGAGGCAGGGCCAGACTGAATAATCCACCAACTGTTTCCCAAAGCGCCCCCTCGCGCCATGCCACCCTGCAAAGGCCGAGGTGCTCAAAGGTCTGGCAGTTTTTCACTGAGAGTGCAGACGACCGACGAACAGTGGTGTGCAACCTTTGTCGCGCCAAGATCAGCCGGGGAGCCACCACCACCAGCCTCACCACCACCAGCATGCGCAGATATATGATGGCCAAGCACCCCACAAGGTGGGACGAAGGCCATTCACCGCCTCCGGTTTGCACCGCTGCCTCTCCCCCTGTGCCCCAACCTGCCACTGAGATCCAACCCCCCTCTCAGGGCACAGGCACTACCGTCTCCTGGCCTGCACCCACACCCTCACCTCCGCAGTCCTCGGCCCCATCCACCAATGTCTGTCAGCGCACCGTCCAGCCATCGCTAGTGCAAGTGTTTGAGCGCAAGCGCAAGTACGCCGCCACGCACCCGCACGCTCAAGCGTTAAACGTGCACATAGCCAAATTCATCAGCCTGGAGATGCTGCCGTATAGGGTTGTGGAAATGGAGTCTTTCAAAAGTATGATGGCGGCGGCGGCCCCGCGCTACTCAGTTCCCAGTCGGCACTACTTTTCCCAATGTGCTGTCCCAGCCCTGCACGATCACGTCTCCCGCAACATTGTACGCGCCCTCACCAACGCGGTTACTGCCAAGGTCCACTTAACAACGGACACGTGGACAAGCACAGGCGGGCAGGGCCACTATATCTCCCTGACGGCACATTGGGTGAATTTAGTGGAGGCTGGGACAGAGTCAGAGCCTGGGACCGCTCACATCCTACCCACCCCCAGAATTGCGGGCCCCAGCTCGGTGGTGGTATCTGCGGCGGTGTATGCTTCCTCCACTAAACCACCCTCCTCCTCCTGCTCCTCCTCCTCCAACGCAACCTCTGTCTCGCAATCAAGATGTGTCAGCAGCAGCAGCACGTCGCCAGCAGTCGGTGTCGCGCGGCGTGGCAGCACAGCGGTGGGCAAGCGTCAGCAGGCCGTGCTGAAACTACTCAGCTTAGGAGAGAAGAGGCACACGGCCCACAAACTGCTGCAGGGTCTGACAGAGCAGACCGACCGCTGGCTTGCGCCGCTGAGCCTCCAACCGGGCATGGTCGTGTGTGACAACGGCCGTAACCTGGTGGCGGCTCTGCAGCTCGGCAGCCTCACGCACGTGCCATGCCTGGCCCACATCTTTAATTTGGTGGTTCAGCGCTTTCTGAAAAGCTACCCACGCTTGACAGACCTGCTCGGAAAGGTGCGCCGGCTCTGCGCACATTTCCGCAAGTCCCACATGGACGCTGCCACCCTGCGCACCCTGCAACATCGGTTTCATCTGCCAGTGCACCGACTGCTGTGCGACGTGCCCACACGGTGGAACTCTACGCTCCACATGTTGGCCAGGCTCTATGAGCAGCATAGAGCTACAGTGGAATACCAACTCCAACATGGGCGGCGTAGTGGGAGTCAGCCTCCTCAATTCTTTACAGAAGAGTGGGCCTGGTTGGCAGCCATCTGCCAGGTCCTTGGAAACTTTGAGGAGTCTACCCAGATGGTGAGCGGCGATACTGCAATCATTAGCGTCACCATTCCTCTGCTATGCCTCTTGAGAAGTTCCCTGCAATGCATAAAGGCAGACGCTTTGTGCTCGGAAACAGAGCCGGGGGAAGACAGTATGTCGCTGGATAGTCAGAGCACCCTCCTGTCTATATCTCAGCGCGTTGAGGAGGAGGAGCATGAGGAGGATGAGGAGGAGGGGGAAGAGACAGCTTAGCCCACTGCTGAGGGTACACATGCTGCTTGCCTGTCATCCTTTCAGCGTGTATGGCCTGAGGAGGAGGAGGAGGATCCTAAAAGTGATCTTCCTAGTGAGTACAGCCATGTGTTGCGTACAGGTACCCTGGCACACATGGCTGACTTCATGTTAGGATGCCTTTCTCGTGACCCTCGCGTTACACGCATTCTGGCCACTACAGATTACTGGGTGTACACACTGCTTGACCCACGGTATAAGGAGAACCTTTCCACTCTCATACCCGAAGAGGAAAGGGGTTCGAGAGTGATGCTATACCACAGGACCCTGGCGGACAAACTGATGGTAAAATTCCCATCCGACAGCGCTAGTGGCCGAAGGCGCAGTTCCGAGGGCCAGGTAGCAGGGGAGGCGCGGAGATCAGGCAGCATGTACAGCACAGGCAGGGGAACACTCTCTAAGGCCCTTGACAGCTTTATGGCTCCCCAGCAAGACTGTGTCACCGCTCCCCAGTCAAGGCTGAGTCGGCGGGAGCACTGTAAAAGGATGGTGAGGGAGTACGTAGCCGATCGCACGACCGTCCTCCGTGACGCCTCTGCCCCCTACAACTACTGGGTGTCGAAGCTGGACACGTGGCCTGAACTCGCACTGTATGCCCTGGAGGTGCTTGCTTGTCCTGCGGCTAGCGTCTTGTCAGAGAGGGTGTTTAGTGCGGCTGAGGGAATCATCACAGATAAGCGTACCCGCCTGTCAACCGACAGTGCCGACAGGCTTACACTCATCAAGATGAACAAAGCCTGGATTTCCCCAGACTTCTCTTCTCCACCAGCGGACAGCAGCGATACCTAAGCAATGCGTAGGCTGCACCCGCGGATGGAAGCATCGTTCTCTATCCCCATCAAAAACAGGGACCTTTTTGCTTCATCAATCTGTGTATAATATTCCTCCCCCTCCTCCTCCTGAAACCTCACATAATCACGCCGAACGGGCAATTTTTCTTAGGCCCACAAGGCTCAGTCATATAATTTTTGTAAACAATTTTTATACGTTTCAATGCTCATTAAAGCGTTGAAACTTTCACCTCAACCAATTTTTATTTTAACTGGGCTGCCTCCAGGCCTAGTTACCAATTAAGCCACATTAACCAAAGCGATTAATGTATTTCACCTGCCCTCTTGGTTGGGCATGGGCAATTTTTCTCAGGTACATTAGTACTGTTGGTACACCAATTTTTGGGGGCCCTCGCCTACAGTGTAATCAAATGAATTTTTAGCCCACCTGCATTACAGCTGACAGTACATCAGCTGTGTTGGGCACTGCAATGGGATATATTTATGTACTGCCGGTGGGTTCCAGGGAGCCACCCATGCCGTGGGTCCACAGGGAGTTGTAACTGCATGTGTCCACTTCTAAAGAACCCCAGTCTGACTGGGGCATGCAGTGTGGGCCGAAGCCCACCTGCATTAAGCACGACATTACCTCAGCTGTGATGGGCAATGCAATGGGATACATTTATGTACCGCCGGTGGGTTCCAGGGAGCCACCCATGCCGTGGGTCCACAGGGAGTTGTAACTGCATGTGTCCACTTCTAAAGAACCCCAGTCTGACTGGGGCATGCAGTGTGGGCCGAAGCCCACCTGCATTAAGCACGACATTACCTCAGCTGTGATGGGCAATGCAATGGGATACATTTATGTACCGCCGGTGGGTTCCAGGGAGCCACCCATGCTGTGGGTGCACACGGAATTCCCATTGCGGAGTTGTACCTGCCTGTGACTATTTATAAAAAACCGCGGTCTGACTGGGGCCTGCAGACACCTTGACAGAATGAATAGTGTGTGGCACACAGGTTCCCCATTGCTATGCCCACGTGTGCAGCTCCAAATGGAGGTGGCACAGGATTGGATTTCTCATTGCTTCTGTACAGCCTTGTGGACTATCGCCCCGCCCCTTTTAAAGAGGGTCGCTGCCTAGCCGTGCCAACCCTCTGCAGTGTGTGCCTGCGGTTCCTCTGGCAGACGCACTTATAAATAGACATGAGGGTGGCGTGGCATGAGGGCAGCTGAAGGCTGGGCAGGGACAGTTTGATGTGCGCTGTGGACACTGGGTCATGCGGGGGGGTTGGTCAGCATGTAACCCAGGAGAAGGGGCAGCGGAGTGTCATGCAGGCAGTGATTGTGCTTTGTTGGAGGTAGTGTGGTGCTTAGCTAAGGTATGCATTGCTAATGAGGGCTTTTCAGAAGTAAAAATTGTTGGGAGGGGGGGGGCCCACTCTTGCCGCTATTGCGGCTTAATAGTGGGACCTGTGAACTTGAGATGCAGCCCAACCTGTAGCCCCTCGCCTGCCCTATCCGTTGCTGTGTCGTTCCCATCACTTTCTTGAATTGCCCCGATTTTCACACATGAAAACCTTAGCGAGCATCGGTGATATACAAAAATGCTCGGGTCGCCCATTGACTTCAATGGGGTTCGTTACTCGAAACGAACCCTCGAGCATCGCGATAATTTCGTCCCGAGTAACAAGCACCCGAGCATTTTGGTGCTCGCTCATCTCTACTTTTAACCAATTCACAAACAATTGTTAGATTATGATAATAGTTCTGGGGGGGTAGATGGACTATTACCACTATGTAACGAATGTTCATATTGATGAGCTTGTGTCACTTTTTTGTAAATCATATTGTTTGAATTCCGAAACTTGCATTATGTAGAGAAATAATTCTAGTTTAAGACAATATAAAGTTTGCATAACTGATGAACATGATAAAAAATGTAAGACAATTTTACAAAAACACATGCATTCAAAACCAACGGTAGTATAACTATTATGAAAAGAAGTAATCTAACATTAGTAGTAACATAATATACAGTCATACTTGCGCTCAGTGGGATGTATATACAGAGACTATAGGTATGAAGCTGTAGCAACACTCGAGAGATTGCCTTTATAAAACACACAGTTCTTCCTATTGTAATAACCACACATATGTCACAACACTGTGTATACATATATATGATTGTTTCATGTAAATCCTCTGATGTTTTTGTCACTTACAGGATAACACCATAGACTTCCTGGAATATGTTGCTGCTCTTAATCTAGTTTTACGGGGGAAACTAGAGCACAAGCTGAAATGGACTTTCAAGGTGTATGACAGAGATGGCAATGGCTGTATTGACAAGACAGAACTTTTAGAAATAGTGGAGGTAAAGTGTTGTGCACATTATGATAAACTATTACATATTATATGTACAGTTTTGTGAAAAAAAGGAAATTGTCAGATTACATATTCTGTTTTATCTGATATATAACGTAGGCCGATTTCACATCTGCGTTGGATTCTCTGGTCGGAGGTTCCACCGCAGCTCCGGATCAAACTACATGCATGCAGCGCTTTCTCTTCCATCCAAAAGCTGGGCAACCAGCCTTACTGTATTTCAAAAAAACATTACTTTTTTGGTGAATTTATCATAATCCAGAAAAATAAAACATTTTGTATGTGGAAAAGTTTGGAACTACTTTCAGTCAATATTCAGTAAGACTCTCTTTGACATAAACAGTCTGCAAACATTTTTTGCAGCTAGTTAGCCCTCTTTGTATTTCTGCTTTAGAAAGTGTCCCCACTCTTCTTCGCAGAACATTTTTAATTCTGGTGTATACTTCGCTTGGAGATCTTCCATTGGAGTTTGAAATATTCTCAGATATTCAGGTCTGGGGACTGTGAGGCCCTGTCAAAATCCTTAATCTATTATTTATTAGCTTTTAAAGCCTAAATGATATAAATGTATGTCATGGATTGACTTGCCTTAAGCCTCCGTGGTAAATATTTAAGTCAAGGCGATCGTGTGTGCACAGGAACTCTGCCGACTGATCATTACAAGAGTTTATTGTTAATCAACAGCTGAGCTCCTGCTGTAATGGCCAGATAACTCCAATCTCAGCAGTTTAACCCCTTAGATGCTATGGTCAGTAGTGACCGTGGCATCTGGGTGGTCACACGAGAAAGTTTCCTTCTGTCCCCATTGGACCCTGTGAATTCAATCATGTGGAGCTAATGAGTAGCCATGGCAGCCAGAGACTTAATAAAAGTTAATAATTTAGTTATGTGGTTACAAAATGGCTTATTTCAAAAACACTATTCATCCCACAAAAAAACAAGCCTTATCTCAATGGAAAACTAAGAAAGTTATAGCTAAAGTGAGGTAACACAATAGCGAAAATGTGCATGGGAGCCATAATGCCAAAATATTTTACATGTGGTCTTTTTTTCCTTCCATATTTTTCTTCCTCTTACTGGATATTAAATTTGTTCATTTTTATTTCAGTCTATATACAACTTGAAGAAAGTTTGTCGCCAGGGTCAAGAAGATCGAATTCCATTGTTGTCGCCAGAAGAAGTGGTGGATAGGATATTCCAGCTGGTGGATGAAAATGGAGACGGTACGCTGCTGATACAACTCTAGGTTCATGGATACAGGATAAAAAAATTACCTTTCTATTAGCTCACTTGCCCAATAGCTGGATAAGCACCTGAGTAATGCACCCCTATACCAACTGACTCGGCGAATAATGTTATCATGTTATTTATACCACATGCTGTATAAAAAAAAACATTGGCAGCATTTCTAGGGTCCCCCCCCCAAAAGTAAAAAAATCTTATATGATACATTATATGTACCCAAAAATCATGCTATTATAAATTATGACTTGTCCCAACTTTCACAGCACACATTCTATATTATTTGATGTACCTGTAACTAGAGAATACAGAAAAACATCATCTTCTTATGTCACATATGAGATAATTAGATTTTAATTTGGACAGTTAGATTTCCAGATTTCCATTTGGTGGCTACCATAAAGTAGTAAGCATTTTGTTTTTTTCAGATGGATCCCACCTTTACTAATATTTCTGCATTTGACTGCAATTTGACTTGTATTGCTAAAAAAAGAGAACAAAAACACATTAATGCAATTTCCTTTTGTGTGACCCAGTAAGATAAACGCTTTAAAAGTACAGGCGACCATACACATTAGATAGAAGTAAGTTGATGGTTGAGAAACATGTTGAACGATCTTTTCACAGAGCTTTAGCTATACACAATGTAGTCCATATTGGCCGCTTCAGTCATTCAAATTGGCCATACTTGTTCAATGACACTGAGCGACGGATAAACAGTCTTTCTGGGAATGTTCTTTCAAAGAAAGATTGTTCACTGGCAAAGATCTTTTGTCCGACTACCACACAAAGATTTCAAACTCACCCAACTTCTTTCCAGACTATGGCAGTCTTTCATTGGTTGGCTAAATGGATCGTTAATAGAGATGAGCGAGTGTACTCATTAAGGCAAATTACTTGAGTGAGTATCGCCATTTTCGAGTACATGCCTGCTTGTCCGAAAAGATTCGGGGGCCGGTGGGGGTGAGCGGTGAGTCGCGGGAGGGAGTGAGCAGGGGGGAGCAGGGGAAGGAGAGAGAGATCTTACCCTTCGCTCATCCCCCCCCCCCCCCCCGCTCCCCGCCGGCCTCCGAATCTTTTCGGGCAAGCAGGCATGTGCTCAAAAATGCCTATTAAAGGGGTTTTATCCTTACTATAAAAACGTTTCTAGCATCTGGGCCCGGCATAAAATAAAAAAATACAGATAATACTTACCTCTCCTTGGACCCTCAAAATGGAGCTGAGTGGCTCACACTGTCCGGGCTTCCTGGGATCAGTGCTCATATCCTGGGCGCCATGATGCCAGGAGTTTGGTGATGTTGCTGCGGCTTCTGTTTGGCCACAGCATCAAGTGCTTCTGTCTGGCTGTCTTCCGGAAAGCCGATGGTGGGGCAGTGTAAGCTGCTCAGCTCCGCTTTGGGAGTTCAAGGAGAGGTATTATCTATTTTTTTATATTATAGCGTTCTCAGCTTTTGACATTTTTTTTATAGTAATTGTAAAACCCCTTTAATGAGCAGTCTATTTAGGCCCTAATGACCAGCCAATTTTACAGTTTTTCATTGTCACATTCCAAGAGCGCTAACTTTTTCATTTGCTGATCTTTTGCGGAAAATAATTGTGAATGCATGTGGTTTGCCGTGCAGATGTACGAGTATGCACAGCGTATCGTCCACACAGAATAAAGATCACCCATTGTTTTTACGGGACAAGTCATATTTTTTGTAGAATTTATCACATAAGTTCTATTGATATTTTTTGGGGGAGACAAACCCCAGGCTGTATTTTTTTTCAGCATTCCCCTTGTGGTATAAATAACATAATAACATTATTCTCTGGGTCAGCACAGTTGGAAAAATACTAAATTTGTATATTTTGTTTTAGGTTTTACTAGTTTTGCAGACTAGAAACACATTTAAAGACTACCTGAACTTTCAGAAAAGTTTTCGACATGTTATAGAGACATGTGAAAGTATTGATTAGTAGGGGTCCCGTTGCTGAGACTCATGCTCATTGCTAGAATGAGGAGGCTGCAGCACTCACCCGAACACTGTGCCCCCTTGGCTTTGTTCGCTCGTTTTCGTCTTCTTCTGGCAGCTGAGATCATCCTCAGAGGTCTATAGGAAGCGTTTTTTTCTTTTAATGGCATAATGTTTGGATAGATGTGAAATTTCTATGACTCTGGACAGAATTTTTTTTATATAATGAACACTTTATAATTATGATTAGGAACCTCAATTTCTGTGAACCAATCAGTTATTGAAGCATTTCTTACATTTGCTGTATACACTCATTGTAAAAATAATTCAAGCACCTAGAAGAAGCTGTCGGAATCTAATGAAACTTTCTCTGTGTGATTGTAATGTTGATATAAGTGAGTGATTACAATATCATAGCAAAAGGACTATTTATTGTGGAAAACTGAACACTTGAAGGCTTGAAGGGAGGCTCTAGTACTCTGTTGTACCCCCTGTAGTCTAGATGCAAGATGTGAAACGGGTGGGAATGAAGGCATACAAGTTTCCATATGGTATCCTGCAGCATATCGCTCCACATAGCCTGTAACTGAGTCTTTTAGATTGTACAGACTTGTAGGGTTTTGAATTGGTATTCCAGATGGTCCCATACATCTTCTAATGGCAATAAATCTGGCAACCGGGCTCAACGGAAGTATGACAATGTTGCGGGGACATTCCTATGACCCCTTTGTGTGTGCAGCCGAGCATTATCCTGCTGGAAAATGCCTCTTAGAGGCCGCCATGAAAGTAACACATGTGGCTGCAGAATGTCCTGAACATATCACTGAGCTGTCATTGTCCCTTGTACCACTACTAGGGGTGACCGACTATCGTATGCGATGGACCCCTAGACCATTACACCTGCAGGGGGCGCAGTGGGCCACTCCACAGCAAAGGCAGGAATGAGGCACTCACCCCGAGGTCACCAGACATGAACATGCATCATTGAAGACAACCCCGTTCCACACTGCAGCAGTCCAGTTTTGTGGTTCACGACTCCACTGCAAAAAGAGGAGACGGTGGGTGGGTGTCAAAGATCGTACACATATTGGGTGCTGTGAGACAAAATGTCCTTCAGTCAAGCACCTGGAACTGGTTCTCACAGACACAGGGGCCTGTGACAATGGTGTCACCTATATCTGGATGGCAGACAATGAAACAGTTGGAGCTGCTCATGCTTGTTGGATGATCAGATGATCCTCTCCATTGGTGGTCTGACGAGGGCGTCCTGAGCCCGGTCACCTTGTGTGCCCTCACACAACCACTGGCCCCAACACCTCCTAACAGTCTGGTCAGAATGGCCCAGGTTATAGGCAAGAGACTTTCTATAGGCCAATGGGGGGAATCACTTTTAGGGCCTCAGGTGACAAGACCGTTCATCTAATCACACCACAACTCTAATCATTTGTATATCTGCCTAAGATGGAACTGCATGCTGAGTTTTGCAGCAAAATAACAACTTCTTCTGGGGACCAAATTGTTTTTACAAAGTCTTTATTATGGCTATCTTTTGGTGTGGATATACATATGTAAATTTTTACGACTTTCTTTGCAGGCCAGCTGTCTTTAGATGAATTTATAGATGGCGCTCGGAAAGACAAATGGGTGATGAAGATGCTTCAAATGGACGTGAGTCCAGGCAGCTGGATTAATGAGCAGAGAAGAAAGAGTGCTTTGTTTTAATGTTAACTGGTTGACTACATTCTTGTTGTGTTTCTGACGACCTGAAGAGCTCCACGGAGTTTGGGACTTCTCAGAAAGAGTCGAGCATCAGGTTTTGAAGGCATATGATCACTGTGCTTGATACCAGTAGCAAGCATTACCGATCAGAGATTATTATAAATTTTGATGTATTTTCTGATTCATAATTGCTGCTATCATGTTCCTGAGATCTGCGCAATATTTCACAATGTTACCAGGCATATTGTGATTGCTTATCTCTATGTACAACATAAATGTTGTGTTGGTGGTTGTGTTGCTGTTGCTAAAATGCTATTATTCTGCAGTCTCAAATTATACTAATTGATTTTGCAATATGGATTTAATTTGGAAGTAAAATTCAATTATTTGCTTCCTAATGCTCAATAGAAATTATAAACTGAGGTTTTAAAATCTATGCAGATTTTGGGATTTATGTAACAATCTATTTATCTGCCCGGGGGTCTTTAAGAAATTGTATGACACTGACTGGAAAAGGGTAAGATGAAGGAAAGGAAATGTGGATAAAAATATGCTTCACAGCATAGATCCCAGTTGCTCCCCAGCAACAGTGAGCAAACTATCTTAGCTAACTTCCACTGTAAGGTCTCATCTACAGGGCAACGGTATGCAAGTGTCTGCCGCATGGTCTTCCATGCATTGTGTTATGCTGGAGATAGTCTCCCCTAGACACAAAACTTCAAGGGGAAATACTTCTATAATGCAACATCCACGGAGCATGCCAGAATTTTTTTGCCTGCATAATCCAGCAAAAAATAAACCTTCACATATCTATATGAAATCAGAGGTATAGTAGGCACATAGGTTACATAGACTCTATGTAACTTGTATGGAGCTATAGTAGGCCGGTGAGTGGCCTATTATAGCTCCATGCTGGTTACATAGAGTCATAATGTGGCTATGTGCGCGAGGCCTTACTTAGAAAACAACTATTTATAGTCTTTTCCTGAGGAGCAACTGAGAGCTTTTTATACAGAGGGTGGACAAAAATATGGAAACACCGTATAAAATGCATGCCTTAAAATTGTCTTATTGAAATATGATTTCCAGCAGCCCAAGCAACAAAGTTCCATTGGTCAGGGGTTTGAGCCACTCAGCTGCTGTTACCAGCTCGCTCCCAAAGCCATCCAGAGCAGAGCAAGAGGTGAAGTAAAAACAAATTTGGTGGGTAAGCTCTCAGCCAAGCAGGGGCCAAAAGGGCAGCTCAGTGCTAATGATTAAAATATCATACATTTCGTACAGTGTTTCCATATTTTAGTCCACCCCCTATATGTGAAATCTCTGCGAAAGTGGACCTACATTTAAACCTTACAGAATGTAGTATATAAACCTTGTATATATAATATTGTTTTATGCTTTGCAGTTGCTTTGTACTTAGGCGACTGTTTAAAGTGTTCCTGATAACAAGACACAGGTGGTAGCACACTTATGGGTTCAACCAACAATGTATATAATGGCTGCCTTGATGAATTTTAACTTTCCTGCTACTGTTGTCGGCACAGGAAGACATTAAACTGTCTTTTAACCAAAACCGGTTTAATCTGCACTTGTATACAGCACTTTAAAACCTTGTACAGATTTAACTCAAGCGTTAATCCCTTCCTTGTCAAGGGGTCTTTCAGCAATGCAGAACCCTCTGGCAGGGGATTTCCGAAGACATGTACAGCGACTGGCAGATGAAATGTTAATGATGTGTGCTGGTTCCTACACGCTTCTTCACTTGAAATCAGTAATGTCATTGCATGTGAGCAATATTATTTTGCGAATGTGCTAAACTTCTTGCAATTTATTTAATAAAACTAACGGCAAATGTGGGAAAAATGTGTCCACTTCTGTTAAAGAAAGTCTGCTGTCCACAGGGAAACAAGGGGTTATGCATCTCGGAGTTTTATGGAACCACAAGATAGCGCCCATAGACTTCTATGGGATCTATACTGTACCTCCACAGGCTTCAGTTTCATATGGAGAGGTACATAGTTTTTTTTTATCTTTAGATTCTGTATTTTATGACTAGAAAAAAAAAATACTGCAATTTTCCATCGCGATGGGGCTATTCTCACTTTCTGGGGAAGAATATCTCTATATTACAGGCCTGTACGAGGGCATCAAACAGCTGCATACTGAGTCAGAGACTGTGTGCCTTCATACAGCAATGCCATATGTATGAGGCCTTATGGTAAAAAGTACATAGTATGAAGGGAACTCAAAAACTAAGGTTCTTTGCCATTTATTTAATAAAATCAAGTTCAATCGTGCTGCTTACTCAATAGCTGGAAGCAGATATCGAGTTCCAACCTGTACAGATCAGCCATGTGAACTCAGTGATACAGGAAGCAATACGATGTGCAATATGGAACCATATTGCGCATCATATCATGTTATTATCATTTGTTGTACAGTACTGTGCAAAAGTTATAGGTGTAGAAAAATATGCTGCAAAGTAAGAATGCTCTCAAAAATAGAAGTGGTTATTTTTTATCAATAAACAAAATACAAAGTTAATGAACAAAAAGGAAATCTAAAGCAAACCAATTTTTGCTGGGACCTCCCTTTGCCTTCAAAGCAGCATTAATTCTTCTAGGTACACTTGTACAAAGTCAGGGATTTTGTAGGATTAAAGTCAGGTGTATGATTAATCAGTTATATGACCCTAATTCCAAAAAAGTTGGGACCCTGTGTAAATGTAAGTAAATAAAAAAAAAAGAATGCAATGATTTGGAAATCTCATAAAACCATATTTTATTCACATTAGAACACAGAACACAGATATCTGGAGGGATAGGGAGACATTTTTCTATTTTACTTTAAAAAATGTACTCATTTAGAAATTGATGGTAGCAGCAAATCTCACAAAAGTTGGGGCAGGGCCGTTTCTACCATTGTGTAGCATCCTTTTCTTCTCCTTACAATACTCTGTAAATGTCTGGGAAGTGAGAAGTTGCTGTTGTGATGGATGTAGTACGTGGTTTAGTATTGTCTTGCTGAAATATCCAAGGCCTTCCCTGAAAGGGATGTTGTGTGGATGGAGCGTATGTTGTTCACAAACCCCTATATACTGCTCAGCATTGATAGCGTCTCTCATAATGTGGCACAAATGCAGCCCCATACCATCAGAGATGGTGGCTTTTGAACTGTGCGCTGATAACAAGCTGGATGACCCCTCTCCTCTAGAGTTTGTACGACATGGCGTCCATGGTTAACAAAAAGAATTTCAAATTTTGATTCATCTGACCACAAAACAGTTTTCCATTTTGCCTCAGTTCATTTTAAATGAGCTTTGGCCCAGAGAAGACGCCGGTGTTCCTGGATTGTGTTGGTATATGGCTTCTTCTTTGTATGATACAGCTTTACCTTGCATTTGTAGATTACACAGTTAACTGTGTTCACAGACAATGATTTCTGGAAGGGTTTCTGAGCTCATGCACTGATTTGCATTACAGAACCATACCTGTTATTAATGCAGTAATGCCTGAGGGCCCGCAGATCTCTTGCATCTGATATTGACCGACCAACAGCCTTGTCCCTTGTGTGCATGAATTTCTCCAGATCCTCCAGATGACATTATGTACTGTAGATGATGAGATATTCAAAGTCTTCACAATTTTATATTGAAGAACATTTTTCAGAAATTTTATATTGAAGAACATTTTTCAGAAATTATTCCACAATTTTTAAATATAGATTGTGAACCTCTGACATCTTTACTTCTAAGACACTTTGCTTCTCTAACTTGCTCTTTTTATACACAGTCATGTGACTGCCTTAAGTTACCCTTAGGGCTCTTTCCCACGAGCGCATATCTGCATTTTCATGGCCGGCTGATATGCGCTGTGATCTGTTGCATTGGATTCCAAGGCATGAGATCACATGGGCGCATTTCTGAGACTATGTTTCGGGCCCGACGTAAAAACGCCCGGCGCTATATTGGCTTGGCCGGGCGTTTTTACGTCGGGCCCGAAACATATTCCTGTAACTATGTTTTGGGCCAGAATATGTCGGCCGCTGCATGGGCTCCTATGGGATTGCATTTTGTTAATTGACAAAAATAAACTAACACTTCTGTTATTGAAAGTATTCTTACTTTGCTGCATTTTTTTCACACCTGACTTAACTTTTTGCACAGTGCTGTATATCACACCATATTCCTCCCTAGAAGCACTGAAATAGGACATCTATGGAGAGAAAAAAAACTAATATTAAAGGACCGGTGCTCCAATAGAAGAAATCAGCAGGCAAAGTAGCGGTGGTAAGTAGATAAGGACTCACCTTTGTGCCTACGGTCAGGCTGAGTCTGACCATAGGCTGGTGTGGACAGCCCTATTTGGATAGGTGATAAGTAGGTCCAGATTTCCTATATCCACCAGGGTGGAGAGCAAGCAGCCCGAACACCAGAAGGTATGCAACGATCCATGGTATATAACATAGACAATAAGAAAAAGGCTTCATGCAGTGTCTCTTGGACGCCTATGTGCCAATCCACATTAAAACATTGCAGCATCTTTAGCTGCTGTATTGTACCATATTCTTTCCACTAATGTAGACAATAAGAATAAAAGGCCCTATGCTCACAGGCAATTTAGTGCAGTTCACAAAATAAGTGAAAAGGTGCAGAAGGAGGACTTACTGATTGCGGGGGTCTCCTTTTCGTCACACATGACCAGTTCTAAACAACCTTTTCTCTTTCTGTTTTTCTGCAATGCCGTACACACTTGAGTCTTTAATGACCAGCTGCACTGTGGGTTAAATTCCCCATTTACATTGGTATATGGAATTGTTTCTTCGTACGCCTACCCGGTAGTAACGTCATCTCTATGGCCCGCACGTACAATCGCCTTATCATTTACTCTACTATATAGGAAAGCTGCATTTATGTTGTTGTTATGCTTGAAAAAGAGGCCTTGTGAACCTCAAAACGCGTTGTCATATCTTTGTACTCTCCACTTGTACTTGAATAAATCTGTGTTTGAATTCCATGGACAAAAAGGAGACTTTTCTTCCAACTCTTGACACCATATAGGGGGGGGGGGGGGGCTCAAGGAGAGGACCCCCACCCCCCTGCAATCAGTAAGTCCTCCTTCTGCACCTTTTCCACTTATTTTGTGAAGTGCACTAAATTTCCTGTGAGCATAAAGTCTTTTTTTCTTATTGTCTACATTAGTGGAGAGAATATGGTACAATACAGCAGCTAAGGCTGCTGCAGTGTTTTAATGTGGATTGGTCCAGGAGACATTGCATGAAGCCTTGTGAAGACTCAGGCTTTAGGCTGCCTGCACACAGCCAGATTTGCATTGTGGAATCCTGAGTGGGAGTCTGCCAATACTGTCCATAGCATGCAATGGAAAAACGCTTTTTCCTGCACATGAGTGTAAATCAATTGTGATGTTCCGCTCACAGAGAAAAAACTGCAGCATGCTCCATTTTTGCAAGGATTTTGCGCAGATGGCTTCCATTGGAGTCAATGAAAGCTGTCCGTTCGTGACCCTTCCGCAATTAACATTGCGGAAAAGGTTGCGGATTGCGTGTCATCGCTAGGCGATGAGGCGGGAAAAGCAGGAGTTTAAAATTTTTAAAAAAAATCTGTACTGTGCATGTCCGACAGCGAGCCATGCGGACCATCCACAGTACAGATGAAGAGAAAGAAAAGCAGGTATGTGTCGACGCCACTGCTGCCAAGGTCGGACTCTGCTGCGCCTGTGTGCAGGCGGCCTTACCCTTACAGCCTGCTGAGCAGTTATTTAGCAGATTGGCCACAGAATCTTCCATATGCAAAACAGTCATTTTGATAAGAATATTGAAAAATTTATGTGTGAATTCTGCCTAATCGTATGTTTTTGGTACAGAGAGATATACATGCTAAAGATTTCAGATACTTGAAACACAGTTAAAATAATGAACTTATGGGTAAGGAGTAGTGTGTAAGACAATAACTGGGAAGAGCAGGTTGCACTGGGGCTGGGGATTCTGCTGTGGTCATAGACAGGAATGATATGGATGCTCCCTATAAAAGAATTTCTCCATAGAATAGTTGTGTTTAATCTAAAGGTCCTTTTACATGGCTCAATTTGAGTTTCATGAGCGTTGATTGACGATATCAACATTCGTTCAAATGGCCTTCACATCGACTGATGTAAACTGTACAGGGCACAAATGATCATTAATATGATTATTTGTCTCCCATACATTTTTATTATTGTTGACAGCACATCCCCCATTGACACGGGGAGATGTGCTGCTGATGACTATGATTTTTTTTTTGCTGAATTAATCATGTGATCAGCTGACAACTGAGAGTTTGCTTCTTTGTCATCTGTTCGCTGCCCTGTTTACATGTGGCAATGCTTAGAAACAAGCTTTCTTATGAACATTCATTCGGCTGATTATCTATGTGATTAAAGGGGTTTTAACCGTGTCCCAATCTCCTTCTACAGGAACATTTCTGTTTATGCCAGAAAAGAGGAGACATGGCTTTTGGGTATATGCAACCGATTTTTAAAAGTGTTCCACCATCTTTTGTTTCATTAGTGTTGGATTGGAGCGATGGGGTCCATTCGGCCAGGGGATACTTGTTATGGAGCAGGAAAACAGAACGCCTGAGCACAGATGTAAAGCATCCCTACTGAAGCATTCACATATTACTTCCTGTGTGTAATTAATATCTTGTATGGCTTTAGAAGTTCTTGTTATGCTGCTAAGTACTTGTATATTGATAATTCCTGTAACACAATAGCAGGGTTGTGGCTTTTCATTTGAGGACTCTTCCATCTTATAAAATTGCTTTTGTAATGATAATTTGCCCTAACATGAATACTCCTCAGTTCACCCCATCAGGTACGGCGCCTCGGCCCTGCAGCCACGCGCCTCGGCCCTGCAGCCACACAACTGGGACTATCTGTATGAATAACTGCTTAAGGATCCTGCAGCAAACACTCTATCCCACCTGAAGGGGTCGAACCGGAAATCCAAGGTTTCCCAAGTGCTGCCTCCTCAGACAACCTGAAGTCAAATTGATGTGTGACACGGCGCAGATCCGCATCTATCTACATATAAGAGGGGCACATTTTACAACATTTTTATATACCAGTTAAAAAATGTCACAAATTTGTGTGATTTCACACCCCCCTACCTCCTTCTTTCATTGGCCCTGTTACTTTCATCAGGACGCAGAGATTTATGTACTATTTACGCCAGAAACTGGCATAAAATTATATTGGAAATGTATGCCAAGATGGACCTGGTGTACATTTGTGAGAGATTTGAGGGCAGTTGGTCCAAGATTTCTTGTCTTTTCATAAGTTTGTCCAAGGAAAAACTTGTTAAATCTCAATTTGTCCTATATATCTGTTGCAAACACGGGCTTGTGGACCCACTTGACCAACTCACTGGTTTGCCATAGAGGTTATCCTGACGGCCTCACCGATAAGTTGATGGCTGACCCACTGGAGTTTCAGTGAAGGAGACAAGGAGCGCATAACTACCAGGCAGCTAATAACAGGTACCCGGCAGCAGGTACAGGATGATGGCCCTGAGCTGAGCAGGTACAGGAGGATGACGCTGAGCTGGTAAAGGAGACAGGCAGATGCAGCAGGGCTGGAACAGGTAGCAGTCACTTGCAGCAGGGCTGGCGCACAAAGCAGGTAGTCGCAGCAATGCTGGTGCATGAAGCAGGTAGTTGCAGCAGTGCTGGCGCATGAAGCAAGTAGTTGCAGCGCTGGTGCACAAAACACGTAGTTGCAGCAGCGCTGGCGCATGAAGCAGGTAGTTGCAGCAGTGCTGGTGCACGAAGCAGGTAGTTGCAGCAGTGCTGGTGCACGAAGCAGGTAGTTGCAGCAGCGCTGGTGCACGAAACAGGTAGTTGCAGCAGCACTGGTGCATGTAGCAGGTAGTTGCAGCAGCGCTGGTGCACGAAGCAGGTAGTTGCAGCAGCGCTGGTGGACGAAACAGGTAGTTGCAGCAGCACTGGTACAGGTAGTTGCAGCAGCACTAGTGCATGTAGCAGGTAGTTGCAGCAGCACTGGCACACAAAGCAGGTTGTTGCAGCAGTGCTGGCACACGAAGCAGGAAGTTGCAACAGCGCTGGCACACGAAGCAGGTAGTTGCAGCAGCGCTGGCACACGAAGCAGGTAGTTGCAGCAGCGCTGGCACACGAAGCAGGTAGTTGCAGCAGCGCTGGCACACGAGGCAGGAAGTTGCAGCAGCGCTGACACACAAAGCAGGTAGTTGCAGCAGTGATGGCACAGGTAGCAGGTAGTTGCAGCAGCGCTGGTACAGGTAGTTGCAGCAATGCCAGTACAGGTAGATGCAGCAGTGCCGGTACAGCAGGTAGTTGCAGCAGCGCTGGTACAGGAAGCAGGTAGTTGCAGCAGCGCCGCCAGAGGTAGCAGGTAGTTGCAGCAGCGCTGCTACATGTAGCAGGTAGTTGCAGTAGCGCTGGTACAGCTAGCAGGCAGTTGCAGCAGCACTGGTACTGGTAGCAGGCAGTTGCAGCAGCGCTGGTACTGGTAGCAGGCAGTTGCAGCAGCGCTTGTACTGGTAGCAGGCAGTTGCAGCAGCGCTGGTACAGCTAGCAGGCAGTTGCAGCAGCGCTGGTACAGCTAGCAGGCAGTTGCAGCAGCGCTGGTACTGGTAGCAGGCAGTTGCAGCAGCGCTGGTACTGGTAGCAGGCAGTTGCAGCAGCGCTGGTACTGGTAGCAGGCAGTTGCAGTAGACCTGGACATGAAACAGGTTAGACTGTACTCACACCAAGGTCCCAGCAGTGAATGATGGTCTCCAGCTCAGTTAAATAGAGGAATAATGACTCATAGTCTGCATGTGAGCTGAAGTACACTGGAAAAGCTTAATACTGGAGAAACCCAGGATCCAAACCTACACAGAAACATTAGAGTGATGCCTAACAATATCACTATGCCCAACCTAGATTTCATTCCATGACAGGAACTCTGGCTCTGGGACACTATAGGTGTTTATGTGAATTGATTATCACAGATGTACAGTACATCAGTTACTTAGTGAACTTTGTCGTGGCTGGGCCTCTTTGTTTTTGCTTATTTCTTCCTTTAAAATGTGTGTCGATCTGTGTATAATTGACGTAATCACAGGCCCTTCAGCGCTTGCACTACAGGACCTGTGATGATGTCACAGTCATGTGATCAGTTAAACATTTTTGAAATTACAACTTTTTTACTACAGTATTAGGTCAAGAAGTGGCGACGTCCGAAGTCATCTTTCCGACAATGATTTCATATAGACTATATGTTTGAGAGGAGAACACATGTCTCTTTTCTTAAGTATGGTATAAAGTATCGATGGCGAAATGTCAAATGTCTTACTGGACCAGAGAAGCAATTGGCCGAAATGTGGATTGGATGAATAAAATTGGACGAAATGTCCTAGTGGACGAGGAAAGCAATGGACAAAATCTATATATTGGAAACCAAAAAAGGCAACAGCACACAAAATAAATTTAATATCAGAGGTATACATACCTATAATCAATACTCTAACCACATTAAATAATGCAAGGTTCTTGGTATATAATTTAATCAAAATACATTGGCCCATCTACCAACGTCCAGGTGACCAAGCTCTCATATGGGTCCTAACTAGAGATGAGCGAGCATACTCGTCCGAGCTTGATACTCGTTCGAGTATTAGGGTGTTCGAGATGCTCGTTACTCGTGACGAGTACCACGCGATGTTCGAGTTACTTTCACTTTCTTCCCTGAGAAATTTGCGCGCTTTTCTGGCCAATAGAAAGACAGGGAAGGCATTACAACTTCCCCCTGCGACGTTCAAGCCCTATACCACACCCCTGCAGTGAGTGGCTGGTGAGATTAGGTGTCACCCGAGTATTAAAATCTGCCCCTCCCGCGGCTCGCCACAGATGCATTCTGACATAGTTCAGGGAAAGTGCTGTTGATGCCGGAGCTGCTATAGGGAGAGCGTTAGGAGTGATTTTAGGCTTCAAGAACCCCAACGGTCCTTCTTAGGCCATAGAAATCGCAGATCGCACCTATGTGCGATCTGCGATTCCTGTTCTCTTCTCTATATGCGCTCAATGGGGCCGGCGGCAGCAGCGCCGACCCCATTGAGAACATATAGAAGACAAATCATTCTTCTCTGCCACAGCTGTAACAGCTGTGGCAGAGAAGAACGATGTTTGCCCATTGAATTCAATGGAGCCGGCAATACAGCCGGTTCCACTGAAAGCAATGGGCTGCCGGCGATCGCGGGATGAATTGTCGGGAAGGGCTTAAATATATAAGCCCTTCCCTGCAATTCATCCAGAAATGTGTTACAATAAAAATATATACCGTATATACCGGCGTATAAGGCGACGGGGCGTATAAGACGACCCCCCATCTGTCACCTTATACGCCGGGAATACAGCGGAGCAAAGATTAAAAATCATTACTCACTTCCCCCGGCGTTCTGCGGTGCTGCTGCAGGCTGTCGCTCCCTCCTGGTCCCCGGCAGAGCATTGCTTTCTGGATGCAGGGCTTGAAATCCCCGCCTCCAGAAAACACACGTGCCTTCAGCCAATCACAGCCATTCAATGACATCATTGTCATTGGCTGTGATTGGCTGAAGGCACGTGTGTTTTCTTGCCGCTATTGTGGCTTAATAGTGGGACCTGGGAACTTGAGATGCAGCCCAACATGTAGCCCCTCGCCTGCCCTATCTGTTTCTGTGTCGTTCCCATCACTTTCTTGAATTGCCCAGATTTTCACAAATGAAAACCTTAGCGAGCATCGGCGATATACAAAAATGCTCGGGTCCCCCATTGACTTCAATGGGGTTCGTTACTCGGAACGAACCCTCGAGCATCGCGAAAAGTTCGTCCCGAGTAACGAGCACCCGAGCATTTTGGTGCTCGCTCATCTCTAGTCCTAACGCTAATATCAGGTGGTTTCATCTCAACTTGGGAAAGTTGGGTACCTACCTCTCAGAATGCTCCTCTCTTTGGACTAAGCCTCCAAATAAAACCATGGAAGGCAGGATACTATTTATATGGTCCAGTAGGAGGGACAGAAGGTAAATGGGCGGTAGTTGTGCACGGCCAAGTGAAGGCAGCCAAAACTTCACAATACTTTTACAAAAAAGAATAAAATAGGTCAGCACTACCCTATGGAAATATATCCCAATAGAAATCTATAGGTGCATGTTAAACCATGACTGCAACATACAGTAGAAGCAGAAACCAAAAATGGCAACAACACGCAAAATATATTTACTATCAGAGGTATACATACCTATACATAACTATAATACCTATAATAGTATCCTACCTTCCCTGGTTTTATTTGTAGGCTTAGTCCTAAGAGAGGAGCATTCTGAGAGGTAGGAACTCAGCTTTCCCAGGTTGAGATTATACCGCCTGGTTTTAGCGTTAGGACCCATCTGAGAGCTTGGTCACCTGGACGTTGGTAGATGGGCCAATGTAATTTGATCAAATTATATACCAACAACCTTGCATTATTTAATGTGGTTAGAGTATTGATTATAGGTATGTATACCTCTGAAAGTAAATTTATTTTCCGTGCTGTTGCCATTTTTGGTTTCTGCTTCTATTGTATGTTGCAGCCATGGTTTAATGTGTACCTATATATTTCTATTGGGATATATTTCTATAGGGTAGTGCTGACTGTAAGCATCAGAATTTGTCAGGCTTAGCAAATTTTCCCTAGAGGGATTCCAAAAGAATGTAGCAAACATAAAGCTGATGTATTCACGTATATATAAACTTACAAAAGCCAGAATCATATGATGTGGGCGCCATTGGGTACACTAGATGTCTAAAAAGAAGGCATCTTCTGTACAGTGAAATCGGTAACCTGGACTACTGACTTGACATCTGCTGTGTCTCCAATGGTGCCCACATTAAACATCTGTAAAGTGCATTAAAAACTTCTTTTCATATCATTCTGGATGCAGTTTGTCAACTCATGTAATTATAAATCAGCTAAGACACCATTATGGATGTGCATTTTTTTGAGATGACAATGTTGTGTTGCTGGCAAACTCCATGAGCAATGATTTGAGTTTTGAAGACCACCATTCTCTACACTGTGGTATGACACAACCTCCATTTCCCCTCATCTGAACTACCAATTTTCACTAAGATCTCCACACACATGAATATTTATATTGTAGCCTTGTCTTGTGTGGTCTGTAATGTCATCTTTAATGTCCTTTGGATCTGAAGGAAAGCTATGAATATGAATTCCACAGTCCGACCAGTGGTACTTCACCCATAGAAGGATGACCTTTTTTAGTATTTCACAATTAGAGGTTACTTGTAAACCAACTACTAGGGCAACCATTTCCTCATATTTTCTCACAGCACAACATTTGGAATACTTATGCATGCAGTATTTTTCAGTTCTTTTCAAATCTGCGTTTGGAAATTTACTCTAAGAGCATAATGGAGTTCAATAAACATTCTGTCTGGTACAATCTGTGTGTTATTGATATTCCAGAAAAACCTGCTGACCTTTAGAGGATTGAATACTTTTGTAAGCAGCTGCATATGTGGTTCTTCAATTTAACGATCTCTGCAGTGTATGGTGCACGTAGAGGTAAGGCTCCTTTTAAACGGAATGACCTGTTGGGCGTAGTTCCCCATCCCGCCTGCCTCCAATCACAGTAAACAGGCAATCATTCATAGATGAACTACTACCTGTTCACACGGGCTGATCGTCATGATGTTTTAATGCATGTAAAAATTGAACGAGAGATAAGAGAATACATTCTCGCTCATTGTTCAGTCGGGGTACGTATTTACACTGAATGACAATCGTTAAATTCTTGGATGTGGGAATCTTAACACTTTATAGACCTATGTAAAAGGACACTAAAAAGTTTTGATTTGACCAGTTTTAACAACTGCCTAGATTTCTAAGGTTGTTTCCACACGGGACGATCTGTCGGGCAGCGATAATCATTCCTGTGCTTTAACACAAGAATGAGCATCACTACTGAATGAAGGTAAAGTGGACCAGTGATCATTACAGCCTCAATTCACAATTAACAAGCAGTCATTCATAAGTTAATGACTGCCTGTTCATACGGGCTGATCTATCGTTCAGTCGGGCATTTGTTTACACTGAATGATAATCATTCAGATTCTTCTGGATACCATCTTGTCAACATCAATAATTCATCATGCCATTGTCTGTTCAGCAAGATGTGTTTGAATTTAGCAGGCACAAAATGGCATATTCCTAATGTTATTTGTGAAATCAGTCCATTTAGTGACCAGATAATAACAATAGTAACATACATAGTAACATAGTATGCTAGGCTGAAAAAAGACAAATGCCCATCCAGTTCAGCCTATTACTCCCCACCCCAATGTTGATCCAGATGAAGGCAAAAAAAAAAACCAATGAGGCAGAAACCAATTTACCCCACCTTGGGGGAAAAAAATCCTTCCTGACTCCATAATGGCAGTCAGAATAATCTTTGGATCAACACACTTCAGAGAAGGTTCCATCCTAACTCCAAGTCCAGCAGTTGGAAGATTCCCCTATCAACAACCCGTTCTGACTATTTAATGTCTATATTCTGTAATGTTGTAGTGCTCCAAAATGACATCTAGTCCCCTCTTAAACCCCTCTATCAATGTTGCTATCACCACCTCCTCAGGCAGAGAGTTCCACAGTCTCACTGCTCTTACAGTAAAGAACCCCCTTCTGTGTTGGTGATGAAACCTGATTTCTTCTGGATGTAGCAGAAGCCCTCTTGTTACCATCACAGTCCTGAGTAGCACTCCAAAATGACATCTAATCCCCTAAGGTTTCTTTCACATGAGCGCATATCGGCCGTCCATTTTCACGGCTGGCCGATATACGCTACGTTGGAGGAGAAAAAAATGGTAAACGGGTGCACAAATCAAATGGGCGCTTACCTCCGCCCCCGTCTCGACGCTTGTCCATAGCATGAAGGGAGGAGGCGAAGCGGACCGGCGCTTGGCTACGCACCCGTCCCGCCCCCTCCCATTGCACAGAACGAGTCGGGAGGAAGAGAGGTGAGCCTGCACAGCGGGGGAGGAGAGCAGAGGGAGGGAGTTTAGCAGCCACGCTGCTAAATTTCTTCCCACCTACGGCCGTTGCTATGGGCTCCCATAGGAGCCCATGCAGCAGCAAATGTATTCCAGGACTATGTTTTGGGCTCGACGCAAAAACGCCCGGTGCTATGTTGGCTTGGTCGGGCATTTTTAGGTCTCAGAAATACCCCCATGTGATCTGATGCATTGGAATCCAATGCATCAGATCACAGCGCATATTGGCCGGCCGATATGCACTTATGTGAAAGAAGCCTGAACATGATATCCCAAGTGATTTAGAGTCATTGCAGGTTTAACTTTCAGCAGACTACAGACTTCTGATTTTAGTAGTTCATAGTCAGTGACTTCTTTCTAGACCATAGAATAATGAAGAAACAGAAGCTTGAAATGAACAGAGAGGCAAATGAACAGCCATGTATGTAAATGGCAACTAGCTCCGAATTAGAAAAAGGAATATTAGCATATTAGTGTATTGCTAAATAATATTGCATTGCCTCAAGTTAAATAATTTAGACAACTTATGTTACTTTTCTTTGTCAACTGCCAGATGGTAATCTGCTTTGTTCATCTTCCAAATTGAGCTTCATCTCTATATGAGATGTAATCCAATGGCAATGGATTTCTCTTGATCGGATTTAACTGCCCAAATTAGCATCCTAAAGAGGAAGGTAGAAGCATAAAAGGGCAAAGTCACCAACAAAGGTCAGGTGGCGCTGTACACAACTTGGATATACTCCACATGAGGAGTCAGTTATAAATGCAGTGACTGGCATGAGCAACTCTGATAAGTTAGACCAAATTATACCCCAGAGGTAAAGAACTCGATAGCCTAATATTTTTGGGCTTAAAGGGGTTGTCCCGCGAAAGCAAGTGGGTCTATACACTTCTGTATGGCCATATTAATGCACTTTGTAATGTACATTGTGCATTAATTATGAGCCATACAGAAGTTATCAAAAGTTATTCACTTACCTGTTCCGTTGCTAGCGTCCTCGTCTCCATGGTTGCCGTCTAATTTTCGCCGTCTAATGGCCAAATTAGACGCGCTTGCGCAGTCCGGGTCTTCTGCTTTTCTCAATGGGGCTCCGTGTAGCTCCGTGTAGCTCCGCCCCGTCACGTGCCGATTCCAGCCAATCAGGAGGCTGGAATCGGCAATGGACCGCACAGAAGCCCTGCGGTCCACCGAGGGAGAAGATGCCGACGGCCATCTTCAGCAGGTAAGTAAGAAGTCACCGGAGCGCGGGGATTCAGGTAAGCGCTGTCCGGTGTTCTTTTTTAACCCCTGCATCGGGGTTGTCTCGCGCCGAACGGGGGGGGGGGGGGGGGGGGTGTTGAAAAAAAAAAACCCGTTTCGGTGCGGGACAACCCCTTTAAGGACGCAACGATTTTTGGTGGATTTTCATCTCCATTTTTCAAAAGCCATAACTTTCTTACTTTTCTGTCGACGCGGTTGTATAAGAGCTTGTTTTTTTGCGCGGCGAACTGTAGTTTGGATGGTGCCATTTTTGGGTACAGAGACTATAAAGTAAAACTTTTATTATTTTTTTATGATAATAGAGAGAGAAAACGCATCATTTCTGCCATAGATTTTTGTTGTTTTTTTTTTTACAGTGGTAATTATGCAGCATAAATGACACAATACATTTTTTTCTGCAGGCTGGTACGATTACAACAATATATGTTTTCAGGTTTTTCCACTTTTCTGCAATAAAAACTCTTTTTTTGGAAATCTTTTTTTTTCTAAATCGTTGTATTCAAAGTCCTGTAACTATTTTATTTTTCTATGTACGGAGCTCTTTTTGCGAGACGAGCTGTAGTTTTTATTGGTACCATTGTGGGGTACATACGGCTTTTTTGATCACTTGTGTTTTTGGGAGGCAAAATGCTAAAAATTAGCATTTTGCCTCAGTTTTTTACAGTTTTTTTTACGCTTTTTGTCGCGCAGAATAAAAAGCATGTGCAACATATTGCTTTTAACTTGATTTTAATTTTTTTTAACCTTTTTTATGCTAATATGAGAAAAAGCACCTAAAAAGGAGTTTTTTTACATTTTTATTTTTTGTACATTATTTTGATCTTTTTTTTACACCATTTATGTCCCTGTGGGGAACTTACACCATAGCACCGATAATCGCTGTGATAAGACATTGTAGGACTTCTCTCCTGCAATGCCTTATCGCTTATTACAGCGATCACAGGCACTGGCAATACAGGACGCCGGTATCTGGCGTCCTGTTGCCATGCCAACTAGCCGGGCTTTCTGTGATTATATCATGAGACCCCGACAACATCACAGAGGGAGCGCGCTCTGTCTGTGAGCCCGTCGCATGCCGCGATCTACATAGATCGCAGTAGGGAAGGCGTTAACAGCAGGGGTACATCTCCAATGCACCCCCGCTGTTGCAGTGGAAGGCTGGCCATCACTGACAACCGGCTCCCTCTGTTGGACAGCGCAAGATCGCTTACGATCTTGCGCTATTCCCAGGACGTAATTTTACGCCCTGTTGCAGGAAGTACCCTGCTGCCAGGATATAAACTTACGCCCTGGAGTGGGAAGGGGTTAAACAGAGGTGGATACAGCTTTCATCCTTAGGCCTTATCCACACAAATGTATTTACGCAGGTATTGAGCCAAGTAAAAAAAACGCCCAAAAATCATGATGCTTTGCATTGGATTCCACTGTATTCATTCAGATGAACGATTTTTAAAAAATCACGCCAAAAAAAATAGCGCACACGCAATAGTGAAAAGATAGGTTTTACCCCATCTTTTGCTGAAATATGCAGGAAGCTCCTAAAGACTTCAATGGAAACTAGGAAAAAAAGGGAGAGGGATGGAGTTATTCTGCACACGATGTTGGGAAAAGAAGACAGCTTGCCCTAATTAGGTATTATTGGTCATTCCGAGCATTTTACAGCGATCGCTGGTTTTCATCGCTTCTGCATATCTTGTTGTTGATATGCAGCGGCGACCCGTGTAAATGGCATGTAATACGCCAATTGCAATCAGGACTTGATTGCAGAAAATCCTCATTCAAGCAATTATACGGTGTGTACAGGCGAATGTAAAAACGCATACGGTCATGTGAAGGAGGCCTTAGGGTAACGGCATTTGAACAAATATGGCGTGCCATTGTAAAGTATGTGACATACAATTAAAGGGGTTTTCCAGGGAGAATACTGTTGATGACCTATCTTTTGGATAGGTCATCAATAGTTGATTGGCTGGAGTCCGTCATTTGTAACTGCAGGCACAGCTCGCGTTGATTTCAATAAGAGCCGTGCTTGCAGTTACAAGCGTCGGCCACTACACAGAGGTCAGAGCAGTGACCTCCGCTGCTTCCGCTCTGACCTCTGTGTATTTGCAGCACTGACAGCATGTGCTTGCGCAGCTAATTGGTTGGGGTCCTGAGTAATGCACCACAGACGATCAACTGTTGATGACCTATCCTTGGGATAGGTCATCAATAGTATTCTCCCTGGAAAACCCCTTTAATTAATATTTTGCTTTACTTTAGCACAAATCCTTCAATAATTCTAACACAGTAAAACACAGTCTGTATTTCTGCTGTCCAGCTGCTGCAGGGAAAATGTAAAGTTGTGCAACTCTTCCACCAGTCAGACCCTCAGATGAAAGAGGTTATCTATGGTAAGAAAACCCCATTAATGACTGAATGAAATGTTTAGCAAAGTCTCCTACTGTAAAGTGAAGGCAGATACATGGCAGACCTCTCTGCTTTTTGATAGTTCACAACAGTAAAGAACAGGATAGCTAGTTTTTTCAACATAAGTAGACTATAGCGTGCTTTATGCAAGGACAATAGAGACAATAATGCAGCAAAGGATACTTGGAGATTTCAGCTCTGAAGACTGTAGAATTGTGAATGTAGCTCTGGTCTATAATACAGGCAGTAACTCTGAATCAGTACAAGTAATGTCATGTAATTATAAAGTTACTCAACTCTTTATGTAGATTCATTATATAAAATTGTGTTCAAAGGTAGACGTACAGTTCACTTTAACTGATAGGTCACATAGCGAGTAATTTTGATGCAGTGATGATCAGCTTATAAGGTTGGTTAACTAGGATTACAAGTTACATTGATGTATACAAACATTTGGGCACTGATCAGTCATTGATTGATCAAATAAGCAGTAATTGATAGAAATGTTGGTTCAGGTAGCCGGCTCAAGGTTGACTCAGCCTTCCATCCTTCGGAGGTCGGTAAAATGAGTACCCAGCTTGTTGGGGGGGGGGGGGGGGGGTGATAAATAAATAAATTACCTGAAAGTGGTGCAGAAAAAAGTTGGCACTATACAAATAGTAAGTCCCTTCCCCCAAATACTAAAATACGCTGCAAGGCCGGTTTCACATCTGTGCTTTTTCTTCCATCCAAAAGCCAGGCAGTAGGTGGAAAGTGCGTGGACCCCATGATAGTGAATAGAGTTCATCAGCGTGGTTTTCTGCATGAAACCATTCGTCCTTGGGGATTCCCCTTTCCTGCTTCCCGAACGAAGCAAGAAAGGGGAATCCTCAATGCAGATGTGAAACCACCCGTAGACCTTTGATCTTATTCATCAGAAAGTGCAAAAATAAATGCAATTGAAATACGTGAGATAACGGTAGCTTTATTGTTTTTATATAACAGATGTCACTTTGCTCAGGGCAGACAATTAAACCTGACCGCCTGCATCATAAAAGTGAAGACAGACATGTTCAGTTAGAAGACTGCAAATGTGCTGGCAGCTAAACAAATCTTTCTATATCCGCCTTATATTAGTAATAGGAAACTAAAACTAATGGCATAAACTAATAAAAAAGCAACTAATTTAATAGTATGTACAGACTTTATTATTCTTTGTGTCCTGAGGAGCCACAATCTATCTTTGTGAGGCCGGTGTGAATGTACTACTGCTGCATATAGAAGACTCGTGAGATCAGAAAAACATGAAAAAGGTTCTTCTGATCTCTTAGGGTAGATCCGATCTGGTACTTGGCTGCAAACATATGGCTCCGGCACAAAGCAGGTTTACCATGCTGTGACATGATCCTACTTAAAGGGAACTGGTCATGTTGAGTCTACAGTCCAGTCTGTAGGCACCATATGGTGGAGCAAAATGAGCTGAGAAGATAGTTATATATGTTAATGGTAAATTATTCAGTAGCATTAGTAATTTATTCTGGGCTTAGGAGCTCAGTGGGCAGTCCTATCTGTACATGACAGCCTTCCCTGCATACACAGATAGCTTCCAGTCACGGAGTAGCACCGGCCACTGGACTCCTGAATAAATTACTAATTAAACTGAATCATTTCCCATTAAAATATATTCAATCTGCTGATTTGGATTTGATCTAAAACATGATGCCTGCAGCTGGAGTGCATTTTTAAAGTGACTGGTTACCTTTAAGACTCATGTTAAGGCCTCCTGTATACTAGTATATATTTGGATTTCATGGGCGGTCCATGTAATTCCACGGACAGCACAAAGCTCTATTATAGCTTATAGAGCTATACACATGGGCTTTTTTTCACACAGACTGATGCTCTGTATGAAAAAAAACTCATGTCATGTCCTTTTCCTGTCTTTTTCATGGACAAGAAATAGGACATGCCAATTCAAGACAACATGCAAAAGTATATCGGGCAGCACACAGACCGCTGTCCATGTGCTGTACTATGTGAGTTGCGCTTAAGTCTTTTGGGTGCAACTCGCAGTTATGGCTAGTGTGCACTTAGCCTTAGATTCTTAGCTTACTCTGCTTGTTCCTATTAGAGACTAACAGGGAGCCACTGCACAAAATATATAAGTCCCTATCCCCAAATGTATTTTCTTGCGTAATGATCTGGTCCAAATGTATTTTCAGACTCAAATGTCAAGCATGGTTCCATTCCCGGACTCTTAAGCTAGGTAATTTCACAGACAGCACATGGCCCCATTATAGCTTGTGAGGCTATGCATATGGACATTTTTTTCCATATGGACCAATAGTGCACATGAAAAAACTCATGACATGTCTGTGTGCTGTTTGATGCGAGCTGTGCCCTAGTCTTTCAGGAGCAACTTGCAGCTATGGCCGTCTGCACAATCCTTCCAGTAAGGAATAGCAACACAAAGCACATTAGTAAACTACAACTGTACATAGCTACAAGACACAAGATAGAACTAATGGAGATTAATGAACATAATACATCTAACTAGACTAGAAGTAGTGAGTTCACTTAATGACATCTTTCCCAGCCTTATATTACATGACACTGATATATATCTTATATCTGTGCATGTATTTTACATATCATCAATACCTACAAGGTATATAACATACTTTATGTCAGTGCTACTCAACTGGCAAACTGCAGTGCATATCCAGACCTCCGCCACCAGCTGTCCGGACCAGGAGCGCAGCACAGCTTCTGACCACATCTGAACACAGGAATCAAGGGCAGACTGGGTCAGGGGACACTTGCCCCCCAGGCCAGTCCTCCAGAGACATCTAGAGCTGTGTAATCCTGTCTCCCTTTTCAGTTAAAATACTGCATCAATGGCACTGACACTCATAGCCGGGCAATGCCGCATGCAGACTTCAGCTGAGCACCTCTTCTTGACGGTGGTCCAGCACTTCCTTCTGTCATAGTAGTAACTAAGCGACTTGAAGTGGCGGACTAGAGACTGGAAGAGGCGCTCTGCTCAAGTCTATATGTGGCGCTGCCCTGCTGTAAATGGGTTCTTTTGACTTGCTTTACACAGTCTTGGGGGCTGGTGGAGGGGAACACTAATTTAATGGTGGCCAGAGAAGATGGGCAATTAATGGTGGCCAGAGAGGGGACCCAGTCTGCAATTACCAGCAACGACCACTACACAGGGGTCAAAGATATCTGCTTCCACACAGTGTGGAACAGCTGATCAGTCAGGGCGGTGGACCCCAGAAAATCAACTATTGGTGACCTATTCTGAGGATAGGTCATCAATAAAAAAAATTCCTGGAAAACCCCTTTAAGTAATAATGGTGGCCACAGCAATTTTGGTTCTGGGACAGTATTTATGCTATTTGCATGTTTCTGGTATTGTACTTATGACCTTGGTAGTGGTACTTTATGTAATGAGCTTGGTTCTGATGTTGCAGATATGTTACAAGCTTGATGCTGGTTCTGTATTCATGTTATGATCTTTGTCTTGGTGTTATGTTTATGTACTGAATATGGTACTGGTGCTGTATTTATCTTATGAGCTAGGTCCTGGTGCTGTATTTTTGTTATCAGTTTGGCTCTGCTGCTGTATTTATGTCATGAGCTTGGTTCTGGTGTTGTGATTATGTAACAGTGGGCAGGGATATACAGGTTAAGGCCTCATTAACCAAGCAGGTTTCTGCTCTGGATTTAGATGCAGGATCCACAACATTTTAGTTTTCTATTGATTGTTATAAGAATTTGTGCTGTAGTTCATACAGCACAGATTTTTTTTCATACACGGATTCTGAAGGCCATGTTGTACAAAAAAAGAACTGAGATGCCAATTCCTTGCGTTGGGTGGCAACACTCAGATTTGCCCTATTGACTGGGGTTAAATCTGCATGCAGATGCACATGAAAATGTGGCAGAACTTCAAAGCTCAGTCGTGGAGTTTTACCGTTAAGTAAACTGTCAGAAACAATGTGGAAAATACCAACATGGATCTGACAGTTGAAAACTGTGGAAAAACGCCCTAAGACTGGGCCGCTAGTCATGGGCCAGTGCTGCATGCTTGACCCCCAAGGTAAGATTTGTCAGCCTGTCCCTGATAGGAATGATAGGGAATACGGCTGTGCAGCCACTCATGAATCACCTTATTAATTGTTAAAGCAGTTGTCCACAGTTAGAAAAACATGGCTGCCTTCTTCCAAACACAGTACTACCATTGTCTGTGGGTTGTGTCTGGTACTAGAGCTCAGCTTCCATTCACTTTAATGGAGTTGAGCTGCAATACCACACACAAGCCTATCAATAACGGTGGGGCTGTGTTTGAAAGAGAGCAGCCATGTTTTTGTAACCCTGGACAACCCCTTTGATAACTCTGTTGCCCAGCAGAGACTCAGAATAAGTAAAGTAGCAGCTGCCCAGCAGAGGTGGGCACAATCTGTCTGTGATGTTATGCTAGTCACAGTAATTGGCTACTGCCTCAGAGCGCGGGAGTCCTGTCCCACTGAGTCTGACTGGTTAAGGTGAGGGAGGGGCAGGGACAACAAGTGATGGCACAGAGGAAGGAGGGCAAGTGATGACAAAGGGGAATGGCGGGTAGCAAAGAGGGTGACAATTAGTGGTGGCACAAGAAGGGAGTCACAGGGGGCTTTGGGCACTTAATAATTATTACATTATGAATTAAATTCACTTATTAACTATTTTAATAAAATGATTAATAAAAACTATTACAAAATTACATTATTTATCCAGCTCCGCAAATGCCTTAAAAAATACATAATGCCAGAATTGCTTTTTTTGGTAATAATCAAAAATTAGTTTCTAAGAGTTAACCAATATGTTATACGCATCCGAAAATGGTCCAATTGAAAAATACAACTTGTCCCGCAAAAAACGTCTTTATTCTCCCACTTTGACTTAGAAAAAGAGTAATGGATCCTGGAATGTGATGATAAAAATGATGCTTGATCCCAAAGGCCCAAACCGGGCTGGTCGTTAGAGGATTGGCCCACTTGATAGAAAACCTTTCAGAAAAGTGTTAAGTTGTGTTTTATGATATCATATCCCTGCTGTGGAAGTAAAGGTTCAGTCTGTCCTTGTATCTGCTGTGTGGACATTGCAGACCCCCTTGTATCGGATGTAAGGTGGTAGAGATCACATGATTTATCTATGTGACCTCTTCCTCAGGTGTCATGGTCTGCCTGCGCAAGCAGTGAACAAGAGTATGGATGCAGGAGATTCTGCACAACGCGGAAGCATTCAGCCAATGTTCAGCTGCTGCGCAGTCCATGACAGCCGCCATCTTACATTGCATGGACTAGTGTTTGCACAGCACATACAAGGGAGGCCGGAGACCTTTTTTTTTGCACAGGGAGGGTATCATAAAGAGTTAAGCCCCGTTTACACAACATGATTATTGTGCAAATCAAGTGGTTTGCACGATAATTGCGCTGTGTGAATGCATGTAGTGAAAGAACAATCAGTGATATATTGCTGATCGGATCTTTCATGCAGACCTAAAAATCATTGTTGGTCGGCCGCTGCATCCTTCCGTAGAAACAGGTCATCTATGAACGGCTACCTTGTTACTGTGAATTAAGGGGCATTCCCTGAGGGGCGATCACTCCTGTGCAAAAGCACAGGGGCAATCATTGCTGGAACGACTGACGGGTGCTGAACTGCTGACAGTCATCCCTTGTAGGAGGGGCTTTATAGACTACTTTCAACATCACAACCTAACAGTTTATTGTCTTTTCTGATTTTGGTTTAGTGACCTTTTCTTCCTCTCATTCGAAAGCCCCTGTGCCTCATTTTAACCCGTTGCTACCTGGGGCTGCTGGACATTTACTCAAAGGTAGAAACTTGTAAGTGGACCTTTACAAAAAGTAGTTGAGTATCCCTACTTTATGTTGTGCTGTTCACTGTAGTTTCATCAAGAAATCCAGTACGCCCTTCTGCCATAACTGCCCTGAGTAAGACACTTTATAAACCACCAGCCGGTGTTCTTAATCTACTGAATGTCAGAAATACCTGGCAACCACGTTCATGGTTATAATTTGATGTGCTAACTGGATAATGTGAATTAACCGGAATTGAATCATAATATGGATATCGACCATGCACTATAAAGTATTGCACAATTGGCCCCGTAGTTCTATATGTGTTGTACCAAACTGCTGATGACGGTGATCGACACTCCCCGGATAAAGGAATTCTAAACCCTTTAGGTAATTCTAGAACCTGATGTGTACTCATTGTATGGTGCCAGGCCAGATGATGGCACTTGTGTCCTTATATTGGTCATTTTATAGAATTAGTCCTCGGCATGTCATAGGCAAAGTCCACAAAAAGAGGATAAGAAGTAATGAAAACATGGACATTATTTCTTCTGGGTCAGGGAAGTGAGTGTCCAGTTGTGATTTCTGTGTGAGCTCGTTCTGTCATGTCCATTCTTTTACCATCATTCTGAATCATATAAACAATGTGTTTCAGGTCTAAACTGCGGGTCAGCACCTCCAGGAGCAGCTCATCCTTCTGTACACCTTCCATGAATTCTTCCAGCGATAGCTCACCTAGGAACAATATAGACATAATAGTATTACAGGAGGTTTCTGATTTGTGCGTAGACTTGACAGCAAACATTCTCTTGCAGTGCCTCCGCAGGGGAAATATGGTATTACACCACTGCCCCTGAAATCAACAGATTGCCCATATGATGCTCCAATGTTCTAGGTCATCCAGGGTGAAGGCAGTTCTTCTCTGACTTAAGGTACCTTTACACGTAGCGAGAAATCATTTTCTCTGGTAAACGGGTAAATGATGTCACAGTTTGCTTGTTTGCTCGTGCGGTCAGTTAAAAAAACGTTTATTTTTTTTTAACCGGATGGGTCAGTTCATTGGTGGAGCATACAGGTATGTTTTACATGGGGACAGTGGAGAACACTGTAGCTATACACCTCTGACAGCAGATTATCTCTAAGGGGACAAAAGAATCGGATGCTGAAATTCAACATGCACGATCTTTTCACCCCCTGGCATCATCTGTCAGGTGAAAGTCAAGAGGCCCTTGTACACACATGAGAGTTGTTCAGTTCAGCCAAAATTGGCAAGTTTGGAGACTCTGACTGTCGTTTAATGTGTGCGAGGGGCGAAAGTACAAAATAGATTCAATTTACTGCAGAAGATAAGCCCCAACAGCTAAACTCTCTGCTCGTTAATGTCTGGATAGGATGAACATATATACAATTTTTAACTAGTTAATTTAGTTTATTTTTGTCTAATTATGTATCCATTGTAAACTTTTATGAATTAGCTTTTAGTGTTCTATATGTTCACTGCTGCCATATATTATAATGTGCTGCAGGACGTGTGTGCTGCTATTACTTCTTTTATTTAGAGTTGTAATCTGTATTAGTGCGACCTCTAGGGGACGCTGTTGTATCTGCAAGGAGGGACACTAAAGCAGCTTAGCTAGTTATATTAGGCAGCAATCACATTAACAAATAAGTCAAAGTAACTTAAGAAACACAATCCAATAACAGAAAAAAGCATGAACATTACTCACCATCACCATTAATGTCAATTTTGTCAAAAACCATATCTGTGAATTCCTCTGCAGTCATATTATCATTACATCTGTTAATAGCCCTGATAGCCTGAAAAACAACAGTGGATTGGGTTTATGTTTGAATGAATTCCCAAGTTTAAATTTTAGGAAAGTTTGAATATAATGTATAGAATTTACTGGCTTGATCTATAAGAATTCACCTCACCTTTATTATATTGAGAAGTTCTCCTCTGTCGATGCAGCCGTTCCCATCCACATCATAGAGTTTAAAGTACCACCGCAACTTTTGCTCCACTTTACCTTTCAGGACTAAACTCAAAGCAGCCACGTACTCCATAAAATCCATATAGCCATCCTGAAAAAATGTGAAAACGTAAGTTTGTTAGCGTACTCTATCTATCTATCTATCTATCTATCTATCTATCTATCTATCTATCTATCCATCTGTTTCATATCTATCTATCTATCTATCTATCTATCTATCTATCTATCTATCTATGTCATATCTATCTATTCATCTAACTGTCTCCTATCTATCTATTTATCTATGTCATAGCTATCTATCTATCCATCTATCTGTCTCATATCTATCTATCTATCTATCTATCTATCTATCTATCTATCTATCCATCTGTTTCATATCTATCTATCTATCTATCTATCTATCTATCTGTGTCATATCTATCTATTCATCTAACTGTCTCATATCTATCTATTTATCTATGTCATAGCTATCTATCTATCTATCTATCTATCTATCTATCTATCTATCTATCCATCTATCTGTCTCATATCTATCTATCTATCTATCTATCTATCTATCTATCTATCTATCTATCTATCTATCTATGTCAGAATCTATCTATTTATTTATCTGTCATAGCTATCTATCTATCTATCTATCCGTCTATCTGTCTCCTATCTATCTATCTCAAATCCAACTATCTATCTATCTATCTATCTATCTATCTATCTCCTATCTATCTGTCTCATAGCTATCAATTTATCTATCTATGTCATATCTATCTATCTATCTATCTATCTCATATCAAGCGCCCCTTTAATTCGAACCCCTCATTCCCGCCCCCAAGACTTCTCTAGAGCAGCACCAGCCCTCTGGAATGCACTACCCCAAACTATCCGGGCAATCCCAGACACACAAAACCTCAGGCATGCTCTAAAAACACACTTCTTCAGGGAGGCATACCATATCCTCTAAACCCTTTTTTTACTCCGCCTGATAACATGCTCCCTGTCCTATAGACTGCAATCTCTGCTAGCTGCAATCAACAGCCCCCTGCAGTCATACCGATTCAAGCACCCCCTGTAGTCGTACCATTGTCTATGTGTGTAGTATCCCTCACTTTCCATCTTGCCATACTGTGCACATCTCCAGACCCTTTAGCTTTTGTATCACCCCATTACTTGTAATAGGTATGCCTGTTGGAGCAGGACCCTCACCCCTATTATCTCCATCAATTGATTACTTCATGTAACCGTGGTCTTGTTTTACTTCCCCTGTTTTGTAAGTGCTGTGGAATATGTTGGCGCTATATAAATAAAGAATATTATTATTATATCTATTTCATTATCTATCTCATATTATTTGTCTATTCTATCTAATTATATATCTCTCTCATATCTATCTATATATCCATCTCATATTATCTATTTATCTATCTATTTTAACTAGCTCATAGTATCTATCCATGTAATATCTATCTATATATCTAATATCTATCTCATATAATCTATCTAATATCTAACTCATATCTATCTGTCTATCTATCTATGTGTCTAGCACGTTCTTTTAGACTTACTTTTTAAGTGGAACCTATAACGTCCCCACTGCACCATAACTGAGTTTATGTGTAGTTTAAACTAAGTTACAATGCTGTTAGAGAATATGACAGGGAGCCATGCAAGGCATATTTTACACTCAGCTGCTCCTGGTATCCAGCAGTGTCCTCCTCTGAAGTCTTTTCAGAGTCCCCTGGGTGTGCTTCTCCCATAGACTTGTATAGGAGAGCATGTGCATGGGACTCTGAAATAAGTCAGAATTTTCCAACAAATAAGTAAATGAGTGGCAGCAACCGTGGATGGGATTTCTTTAAAAGATTTATTCTTCCATAAGAATCAAGTAAACAACATTTCAACCTATAACAGGTCTTTTTAGGTTTCAACGTTTCAACTGTTATAGGTTGAAACGTTGTTCCCTTGATTCTTATGGAAGAATACATTTTCGCCTTTTTAAATAAATTGCATCCACTGTTGCTGCCACTCATTTATTTATTTGTTGGAAAAGTCCTTTGAGGTTTGTTGGTCCAGAACCTAATCTTGAGTGGCGGGCAGATCTACTAACATTAGAATTCCCTCGCCTTTTTTGGCTTTTGCTATTTTTTGCTGCTGTCCATCTTGAATATATAATATAAGTCAGATTTTTGTCAACCGCTAGGACTTCAGGGGTGGACACTGCTGGATGCTGGGGCGGGCGAATATAAAAAATACCTCTCCCAACTCCCTGTCACATCACCTGTAGCATCATAACTTAGTTCATGATTCTTTAGGGAGGTGATGGGTTCCCTATAAATGTGTTTATTTTTGATTCTTTAAAATATTCTATCAGGCTGTATGAATGCTCTGAAATAGATTTAGTGCCCTAATACAAATCATATACTTCTAAGACTCTTCAATAACAATGCAACAAATGTGTAGAAAGGCACTGCATGTAGCAGGATTTCAAATGTGTTTGCTGTTGCATAGGAAATGTAGCATTACATGGGGGCTATCCAAATGTATGACAAACCTTCTTTTCTCCCTCTTGCACTGCTGGAGGCCTAAGTTGGCTCTCATACCATTCGAGTCCCATAGACTAAAGGGGAACCTGCTAAAATGCCAAGAACTGGTCTAGAGATAAAGGCATTATGAAGGAACTGTATTTAGATCTACTAGCAGGCATTTTCATGAATAGTAGTTCATCTACTCGCATAATCTCAAAGGGCATTGAGGTGTGGGCTTGTGGGTGTGCTACAGCTGTGGGGTAATGAAATGTTAGTGGAAAAGAGCCCTGTAAAAGAATAACTCATCTATAGGCACTGTGTAATTTACCCAGTTTGATATCTAAAAAGCTTATCTCTCTGAAAATATCCCACAGGATAAGTGATAAATGTTTAATTACTGGGAATATAAGAACTGGGACCCCAGGGAACATGAGAACAGTGCACCTCCAAATACCCCAGGAGAATGGAGTGGCAGTGTGCATACATGACCACCGCTCCATTCACTTCTATGAGACTCAGCCGAGCTACAGAATGCACTTGGTAATCTCTTTGAGTACTATCAAACTCAATGGAGCAGTTGGGGTGACTCAGGAGTGTGCTGTCCTCGTGAATCCCTAAGGGACCCAGTGGTTGAACCCACAAGGATTAAATGTTTATTACCTATCCTGTACCTATCAATGTTTTTCTGAGATAGTCCCTTTAAACATGCGTCATTATGGAAGTTCTATTTAAGTGGCTCTCTGCTGCATACTGTTATAAGACCACAAGGTGGCACCCTTTTGTGAGCAGTGAGGATATTTTTTTAATAACTGGCTACAAACTGCAACATTCAGTAGAATTGTCACCCAGAAAGACATATTAACGCATGACTAAATATAGGGGGCCATCTCTTGATGATTCACCAGTCTGCACAAATGCACTTTTTGTAAAAAACAATCCATTTCCTAGAAGAAGGTGTCGTTTTGCTGCAAAACCCGGCATGCAGTTACGTCTCAGGCAGATATACAAATTATTAGATTTGTGGGGTGATTAAATGAACGGTCTTGTCACCTGAGACCCTAAGAGTGATTCCCCCCTTGGCCTATAAAAGGCTCTCAGAGGCTCCTTGCATGTAGTGACCTCTTCTTCCGCTTGTGTAGAGCTTGTTGACCACTAGATGCCTCTACGACACAGAGAAGAGATTTCACCCGTTACCAGAGTCAGAGAGGGGCGCATTATTGGGATGTGAGAAGCTTTGTCGTATCGATGAATTGTCCCCCACTGGGCCGTTCTGACCAGACTGGTAAGCGGTGTTGGGACCAGTGGATGTGTGAGGGCACACAAGGTGACCAGGCTCAGGACACCCTTAACAGACCACCAGTAGAGAGGATTGTCTTATCACTGACAAGTACGAGCAGCTCCAACTGTTTCGTTGTCAACCATCCAAAGACAACTGGATTGTTACACCCCTGTGTCATTTGGAACCATTTCCAGGTGCTTGGCTGAAGGACATTTGGTCTCACAGTGTCCATTACATGTATTGCCTTTGGCACCCACCATCACCTCCGTTTGCAGTGGTGTCATGAATAGCAAAAACGGACTGCTACGGAGTGAAACTGGGTTGTCATCAGCGACAAATCCAGGGTTAGTTTGGGCACCGACAATGGCTGTTTTCATGTCTGGAGACCTAGGGCTGAGCGCTGTGTGATGGTCTGGGGGGCAATCGCATACGACAGTCGGTAGTGGTACGAGGGACAATGACAGCTCAGCGATATGTTCAGGACATCCTGCAGCCACATGTGTTCCTCTCATGGCAGCTTCCAAGGGACATTTTCCATCCTTTTGCTCCTTTTGCTCTGATATTGTAATCACTTACTTATATCAATGTTACAATCACACAGAGAAACTTTCATTCCATTCCAATAACGTCTTCTAGGAGAGGGATTGTTTTTGCACAAAGAGTACATAAAACAGATACTTTTTTTGTATTTGCTGAAATAGTTATATATAAAAAATCGCATTGCATCCAAAAATGATTGGTGCGTCCTTCAGAGGTTTTCTTCTGTTGGATTTATACAAAATTAAAAAAATGTCTCAGTCTCCGCTGGATGCTGTACTCGGTAATCATTCTTCCAGAAAACTCCCCTTCCTCAGTAAGGCAATGGCATAATATGGAGCTGTAGGGACTCTAGAGGTCATTGTATAGGCTCTGTACACATTAATCTGCACAAACCTGACTAGTATTATAATGAGTAAAATAGGTTTTTAGATCACCTGCATAACATGTTCCCGTATAGTGCTACAAATAGTCTTTCCTTGTAGCCTACTGGAAGTACTGAGAACAGTACAGCTCTTTGTGTAGCATCACAAGATGCTTACAAGCTAAAGTAAAACAGGACCATAATATTTTAGTAGATGTAACCTGCAGATTTTGTTGGGATACACTGACAAGCTAATGACTTGGCCCGCAGAAAATCCATCGATGTTTGCTATGGGGGGAACATAAAAGCACTCGATTAAACTTTTACTTGCCATTTCATTTTTACCTGTAGAGATAGATGGCATCAGAGATGCCTGATAGTTGCTTATCTCCATTCTCTGCTGATTTCGGCTGGGTACGGAGTGCTTGGTCATTGGGAAGTTGGGGCTGAAAAACCTTTTTCTGATAGCCATCTAATGTTTATATTCAGACTGAACAGAATCTGCAGTCTGACCTCCCAGCATCATGTTACATAGCAGGATTTGCTAAGTAGATTGATAAATTCCTGTCCATTCTAGGTTTGAGTCCAGGGGGCGGTTTTACCCACTGATTGACAGATTTCTCTTTTTTTACATTTATACAGGTAAGGCTATCAATCACTAAGTAGGACCACCACCTGGGCTCCTAAGTTTCATATGAGCAGGGATTTAAATGAATAAAATGCAAGTCATAATGAATTTTTCCCCATAAAACTATCAATTTGCTCAGCTCCACTTTCTAAATAACAGGTTGCCCGCAGCCCAGACATCATGTTCAATGATGGTTCCCTTTAACAGTTTACAGAATAAGTCATTGTAATTTAAAAACAAGGCTCTTCGTAGTTTCCTTGAAATGTTTACAAAACTTTTGAAAACTTTTTGATTTTACTCTTTGCCTAATTTAAAAATATTTTAACTTTGTCAAAGAAAACTTTGTAAATAGGAGAGAACTTATTTTATTTATTTTCTGATGCTTATCATCACTTACATCAGTCACTGTCTCCAACGAGGCTCACATCTTAATTCCCCTGTCCCCAATGCACACACACTAGAGCCAATTTCATAGAAAGCCAGATTACAAAACTATATCTATATCTGGACTGTATAATCAGATTTTTTATTTTTAATGCCCCCCAGGGTGTGCACTCTCATTACACAGTTTTACACCTCTGACCCTTGTATAAATAGAACTAATTGCATCATTATAGCATTTCTGTATTTTCTATTATTCTAATCAATTTATGGCATGAAATAAGCAACAATATAGTGTATCAGTAGAAAGTATAGCAGGTTACCTTGTTAAAGTCAAATGTGTCGAACATCTGCTCAATGTATTGGTTGGATGCCGGACTAAGGTTCTTGAGTCCAAAGAATTGCTTGAATTCATGTTGGGTCAACTGACCAGACGGGCACTCCGTCATGAACTTTTTATACCATCGATGGATTTCTGTGGAACTTAGTTCTTCGACTGCTTTTCCATCCATATTCCCCATTTTTGAGCACTTAAAGTCTTGTTGTTATTTATCTAGGTATAAAATGTGATTCCCAAAAATAGAACAAAAAGTCTTCAGCGAAAGTTACATTTATCGCTTTTATCAATAAAATGCCTTAATCCTGTAAAGAGACTTCTAAAATTAAGGTCACGCAGCTGCAAGGAGTATAGTCTGTGTTCTTCAAAAGCCTAAATGAAAAGACGCTCATATCTTGAAAAAAACTTCACTTAAACAACCATGCAATTCTACTGCTGACCAATCACAGAGCTTCTCAGAGAGGGAACCCTCGTGTCTAAGCAGGTGGAATTCCAGGGAAAACCAAGTACACACCCCACTCAAAAATCTATCTGTAGTGATTAACTAGGAACAAGATTACAGAAGGAGGTGGTTTAGGATGCTCCTAAAAGGATTGGTAATCTTCTAATCGCAGATCTGGCTCTGACATTGTTAATGACCTATGAGTGCTCTAACAATAGCATCAAAAATAAAATAAGCGTTGCTTCATTTTTTGCATGTAATCATTATAAGATTTGTAATTTTAATCGCTAGTAATGAGTGTCTAAGCTCTTTTGTAAATAGGTACTTACAAGATGCTTAGTAATTTGTATACTATTTTCATAAAATACACTTGCAACATTGAAAACGTAAAGGAGTTGCTGATGGGAAATGGAACATTTGCTGCTGGATTCCCTACAGATTATAGCTGATTGCTGGGGGTCCCAGCAGCAGGATGCCCTGTTATTAGGGGGAACCATCTAACAAAAGGGATTAACTGAAGGCAACAAGCCCTGTAATGTGTTGAAGCATTTGAGCAAAGAAAAAATATATTAGATAATTACATCGTAATGAAATAAGATGCATAAATTCAATACAAATTCTACTTTGCGTTACCGTAAATGAAAGCACAAGGCAATTTCAGACTTTGTTTTTGCAGAATTCAAGAACTGATTTTAGATGAATTCTGTCGATTGTCAAATGTTTAATATAATATCTAAGTTATGCATGTTACTTTAATTGTGGTTTAGTTAATGACCTTTTCTAGTGTGCAATGTATAGTGAAAGAATGATATGCTTTTGCCATTCACACACCTGCGTTGCCTTGTAGTTTACCAATTCTTCCTACAGTCTTTAGGATCATACAAGCAGCACAGACATTAGGTATATTGTAGGTTAAAAATCGGTGGTTTACATACTCTCATATGTGAAACTATAGATAAAGAAAGCAGATTACATATGAGGCCTCTTCTCATCTTAGATATGCAACTTTCGCTTGGGATGAGTAGCAATGAGAAACATGGCAATTTGAAAAGCAAGGCACAGAAGTGTGACCCTCTTCTCTGCATCTGGGGACAGAGCACATGTGATGGTGTCAAGGGGGTTGTAATTATTTTTCCTGGGTGATTAAGTGAATTTTCTACCCTCCAATTTTTTTTCTTGCATTTTTAGGAGCCGCAAAAAAAAAAAAACTACAGTACTGTCTCATAAGGTACTGAGAGAAAGCAGGTGATCATGTCAGGCTATGGAAGTTCATCAAAGGCATATTTCATTCAATTACTTTATTATGCTTGACCTATCCTTAGACTGCTGTCATATCCATAATAATCCCATTTTGGGGGCTCAGAGGTAGAATTAGGCAGAGCGGGCAGTTTCTTAGGGTGCCCTGAGTGTGGGCACAATTTTTATTTTATTTTATTTTTTTTGTACCAATTATTGTTTTCTTATATGAATAAAATCAATACAAAGTTAAATGACTTATTTCCCATTAGACAAATATAATGCCAAACTTCAGGGAATGACACTAGAGACATTTTGAAGCCACCATACTGAGCAGGAATAGTGCTTATGGCCACAACCCATGCCTTTACACTTAGATCACCATAGGACCTTATGTTAACTGATGACTGGTTCAGAAGAACTGTGGAAGTCCTAGTGTTGCAGATATTGCATTGATCTTTAAATGTGGCTGTATTAGTTTTTTTTTTTTTAATTGTGTGCTGAATTTAAAGGGGCTGTCCAGCACTTATCTGACTTTTCAATTAATTCAATGCTACCTGTCCCTGTACTACCAACCTGGGCCACTGCAATACAGAGAGCACTATCTGCTTTCAGCACTGTCCATACTGACAGGAATCAGCTGATTGGTAGGGATTCCGAGCAGATAACGCCCGCTGATCGACTTTGATAGATTTTATTCACATGTAAAGTACCTGCAGTCAATGTGCAATTGCTTAGAAAGCCAGCACTGTAATAGCTGGATAGAAACCAGTTTACATGAAAGAAGATTAATCTCCTTAGCAGTGTGATCCAAGGGTCAGCAAGCTCTTCTCCAGATTGGATAGGTATTTTAATCCTGTTGAACCTTGATTCCCTTGACTGATCATTTATACCTTAAGTGGACTTTTCATCTATATGTAAGTTCTGATTCAAAAAGGATTCTTTCTTTCGTCTTCGCTGTCTTAACTGGGCATATTCTCTAAAAATGAACAGAAAGCATGTACAGGCGTGTGAAAACCTAAAGACAGCCCATGTAAAGTTTAGTTTTAGTTTTTAACATGTGGACTTATAAAAATAAGATCTTCATTCAAACAATATGCAAAAATGAAGGTGACGTAATTGGACAAAAGTTCAGTAAGAAATGGACTGGGCAATGATTCAGCAAAATAATTCACAGATAAGCCCACAGATCAATTTAACAGAAAGACATTGATAAAATAGGACAAGTCCAAAGATGGGCTACAAAACTTACCAGGAAAGACTAAAAGAACTTAATTTGTATAACCTAAAAGAAAGAAAGGAAAGGGGGAACATGATCAAAACCTTTAAATATGTTAAACGTGATGACGATGAAAAAAGTTTGAAAAAAATGCTCTTGCGCCGTCTCAACAAACAACTGGAGTTGACAATGTAATATTGTCTAAAAGATTTAATGAAGTACAACGCGTTTCGTCGCGCAAAAGCGACTTTATCAAGTACATAAAACATAACATAACAATGCATACTTATATAGGGACTTACATGTATGTAATGGTGTTGCTTAGGTGAATAACCGGTTGTGAGCAGCTCACATGACCTCCACGTCATGTGTGCCACGTCAGCTCAATAGTTGCCGGTGGAAAACGAAACTGAAACTACTTCCGGGTACGTGGCGATCACGTGACCCGAGTAGCCTTATGTATACATAAAGTTTTTTAGCTTTATGTATATGCCGCTATCTAACAATATGTATAGATGTAATGCGGGCGGTTGTTAAGATGTATTATGGGCTCCGGTATGAATTACCGGCATAGAGGTGCAGAACGTCATGACGCGGGGTACGTCATGACGCCGGGGACGTGAGAACTCCTAGTAGCGCTAGTGTCTGTTGGTGTATAACTATGGCAACCGGCGTTAGAGCGTCATGACGCGGAGTTACGTCATGACGCCGGTGACGTGAGGACGCATGGTAGCGCTGGTGTTTGTAGATGTATTACTGTGTGTTATTATGGCGACCGGCGCCGTGGGATGGCGTGGTGACGTAGGTCCGTCAGTATCGTCCAAAAATCCCAGCGTAGGTTGCATAGTGCCGCGTTGCCATGGAGACTAGTGCGACCTACAGATGTCCTACAGGTACGTAGTGAAGGGAACGAGGGATTTCATTGTATACTAATATGTATAGCTACGTGTGAAAGGTATATACAGGCAAAATTTAGTGCATTGATCTGAAATAAAATATAGCAGATATACACCATAGTTATACACCAACAGACACTAGCGCTACTAGGAGTTCTCACGTCCCCGGCGTCATGACGTACCCCGCGTCATGACGTTCTGCACCTCTATGCCGGTAATTCATACCGGAGCCCATAATACATCTTAACAACCGCCCGCATTACATCTATACATATTGTTAGATAGCGGCATATACGTAAAGCTAAAAAACTTTATGTATACATAAGGCTACTCGGGTCACGTGATCGCCACGTACCCGGAAGTAGTTTCAGTTTCGTTTTCCACCGGCAACTATTGAGCTGACGTGGCACACATGACGTGGAGGTCATGTGAGCTGCTCACAACCGGTTATTCACCTAAGCAACACCATTACATACATGTAAGTCCCTATATAAGTATGCATTGTTATGTTATGTTTTATGTACTTGATAAAGTCGCTTTTGCGCGACGAAACGCGTTGTACTTCATTAAATCTTTTAGACAATATTACATTGTCAACTCCAGTTGTTTGTTGAGACGGCGCAAGAGCATTTTTTTCAAACTTTTTTCATCGTCATCACGTTTTCGTGGGTCCAATTCACTATTGGACACAGAAGCTCTGCAGCAGACTCCAACAACTCAGGAACCGGGTCAACACCAGAGGAGTAAGACCCTTGAGAGGTCTGACGAGCAAACTTGGACTAGGAGGTGTTGGTGGGACCCCTCTCCACAGGGGTTTCCACCATACACCGGGTAAGTCCCATTTTATTTTATTTTATTTTATTTCCTTTAAACTTTATTTTTATTCACTTATTCTGATCACCCAGTGACACCCCCTAGTTAACCAGTTGAAGCGCCTCCCTGACTATCTGTTTAAATATGTTAAAGGCAGGGATGGATTGGCAATTCATCCCATTGGGAAAAATCCTATTGATCCAGTGGGGCTGCTTGAAGGGGGCCTGGGCTGCTTTAAGTGTACTTAATAAAATAAAAACAGGGCCTCTATTGTGACTGGTTAAAGGGGGGCCTCAATGCAGTCCTGTGCAAAAAGGGGTCAATAATTTCTGACTAGGGGCAAAAGGGTACCATTAATTATTTACTGAGGGCAAAAGGGGGCCATTATTACTGACCCGGAGTAAAAGGGGCTATAACTACTCACCAGGTGTAAAAGGGGCCCTCATTACTGACTGGGGCAAAAGGGTTTATTTATACTCACTGGAGGTAAAAAGGGGCCAGTATTACTGGCTGGAGCAAAAGGGGGCCGCTATTACTGATTGATGGCATAAGAATTATACTTTGAGACGTCTCTAAGGGTGATCTTATGCTGGTAACACTACAACACATTCTTATATAAAGCATATAACCAGACTGCCCATTAAACCCACTGGAAAAATTCCCAGTGGGCCGGTGAAGGGGTGGAATTTTTTGGTGAAATGTTCCAAAAAAAAGTTATACTTACTTGTGCTGCTTCTCTAGCTCTGGACTTTGCAGTCTGCACTCGCACAATTCACCTGCTGAGTTCTCGTTAGAGTGATCATGTGACAAGAACATAAGCACACATGATCACTGCAGCAATCACTTGATCGCATTACCTGGAAGTTAGCACAGACTGTAGAAGGTAGGAGAGCAGGAGGAGCTTTTTTTATTATTTTTTTTTACAATATATAAAGGGCACCGCTACTGAGTAGAAGGGGCGGATGGACTGCAACCTATAAGGGGCACTACTATTGAGTGGGGGGCTGGGGCCTATATGCGGCAATATCATTGACTGGCCTGTGAGGGGCATTGTTGTTAAGTGGGGGCTTATATAGGCTATTATTATTGAGCGGAGACCTATATGGCACAACATCACTGAGCGGTTGCCTGTGAGGGGAAATGTTACTGAGTGGGAACTTATATGCTGTACTATTACTGAGAAGAGGCCTATATGGGGCATCATTACTGTGTGAGGGCCTATGTTGGGTATTATTACTGAGTGAGGGCATAAGGTAAGCATTATTATTGATTGGGGCACTTTTACTGTATGTGGGACATGAAAAGTGGCACTTACTATGCGGGGCCTACAAGGGGCACAGAAAGGGGGATACTAGTACTGTGAGGGTCAGCTCAAGTGGAATTACTACTATCTGGGTTACTAAGGATGGAGAGATTATATACAAGTTTGGAAAATGAAGCTAGGTCCTTGGAAAACTGATGTGTGTCAAATTCTGCAGAGAAAAGTTGCGACCTGGAGAAGTTATCATGATGGTTGAGGCCAGATTAAAAAAGGGAAAGTGAACAACTTTAGTCAGTGATTACTGCATTTAATGGTACTGTAATCATTTATACGGTCTGCAAAGTGCCGGTGTAGAGCTAGTATACACTTCTATATTGTCACAGCATGGTGGTAATATTAGTTTTTATACAGGGTTTTTCTTGCTAGCAAAACCATGGTGGTGTTATTTGATCATGGTCTGGGAGTATTATTTGGCCCTCATATAATATTATTAGTAGTAATATTGATCCTTGTAATAGTCTTTATTTAGTGTCAGTATGTTGGCATTAATCACTATCTGGGGGTAATATGTGATCAAGGTCTGGTGGTATTATTTGCCGTTTAAATGGTGTTGTTATTGGTTATGTTGGTCTTGGTATAGTGCATTTTATTTGGTAGTATGGAGGTAATTATACTGTTCATGATGATTACATGAAGGATCAGCCTAATAGGCATACAGCTGTGGCATGTCTGGGGGCCTTTCCTATGCCTCTGTCTGCCATGGTTACTGATTGACATTTGTGGGGGGCTGATCGGGACAGAGGGAGCCCCCTCCCTCTCTCTAATCAACCATAGTCGCCATTGATTGTGGCATTTAGGGAGTTAGTTAACAGGGATCAGAGTCTTTCTGATCCTGGGCACTACAGCGAGAGCTCATCTGTCAGTCAACGCAGAAAGCCAACTCATTGAAGCTAAAGACAAGCCAGTCTATAATGTTCATTTACGTCATGTAGGCTTAACAGATTAGAAATAGGTAGCAGCTTAATGTATACTTCCAATTCTAACATGTTCTGTGCTTCATAGTAAATTTGCTGCGTTAAGCTATGCATGCCACATAGGTTTCTCGCCTCCTATCACATTCGTGGCTGCGGCTGGCAGTTTGCTGAGCACTGCCTACTTGCAGTCGCTCCACTTAATGCTGATTTGGGCCCACCTGCAACATGGGGCCACTTTGATTTCCCAATCTGTCCCTGTATGTTATATATACCCTGTGTCTATTGTGATATGTCTATTTATATGAGTACTACATATGTCAGATGGTGTATTTGGCATATGTGTGGGCATCAGAATACAGGAGGAATTGCCATTGTTTATGTTACACAATGTTTTCTACTTAATAGCATGACACAGTGTTTCAATTTCATCACTTTTAGGTGCTCTTTATTTGAGTATTTCCTACTAGGTACTATGCAGCTCAGTGCCTCCAATCTGACACCTTATCTTTGTGATTGGATATCTGATATAAGGGCAGGTAATTCAACAATTAAGGCCCTTTCACATATAACAATTATCGCTCAAAATTTGTTAAATTGATGGCTTTTGAGCAATAATCGTTGTGTGTAAATGCTACCATTGTGCACTTTTCAGTTGAAAGATGATTTTTAGTTCAGCATAAAAACCATCCTTCAGACCGCATACTGGGAGCAGAAGATAACATTTTATTCTCTATACAGCCCGCAGGCTCTTATCTCCATGGGAGCTAGAGATCACATTGCCTTCTCTTAGCAGCCTGTGGCTGCAAAATAGAGCTAATCACAGAGCTCAGTCCTCCTGCTGAGTTCTGCAACAGCTCCCAGAGCCTAATTTGCACGCAAATGAAGCTGATTAAGTACTAATGGGCATTAGTGCTTTATGCAAAATGATCGCTCAAAACTGTCTTTCTCCTTATCTTTGAACAAATTTTGAGCGATCATCTTTGCGTGTAAATGTGGCTTTAGTATGTCCCTAATGAAGATGCCATAGAGAAGTGATACACGTGAGGGTTGTATTTTCGCACATCTATCCTTATCTCTGTGGATGGCTAACTTGCTAATATCACTTTTTATATTAATACTTGTAATTTTGCAACATTGTATCTTTGTGGTTTGGCATTGTTACTCCTTGATTTGATTTAGGAATATTTTCTGAAGGATGATTATGTAATCCCCGGGCAGTGTGCAATTTATTCATCCTTTCCTATATTTCTTTGCACCTGTGCAGTGTGCAATATATTGAGTTCTTCTATATTTATGCACTTTATATCAGAATGGGGTATACCATTATATTTCTCATATGACTTCTGCCATCCAGACTCATCTTATTTTTTGTTTTGGCTGTAATGTCTACACAGATATATTATTGTCTAGGTAAAACATATTTTGTCTTGTCATGATTTATAGTGTTTTTAATTCTTTGTGACTTAAGCCCCTTAGTGACGGCACCGCTGCCTTTTTATGTCCTGGCTTTGTGGGCTTTAATCCTCAGGGACGTAAAAATATGCATCCCCTGAGGATTAAAAGCCCTGTAGGTTGTGGATGTGACAGCTCCATGCTGTTGGCTCCCAGAGGTAGCCAACAACATGGAGCTGTCATGAGGGGCTGCGGGGAGCCTTCCCCCCACCCCCGGTAATGAGATTGGCACTATCCAATGGATAGCACCAATCGCAATAAAGTAAATAAAAAGTTTTAAAAAATTAGAGTTTCAGCTTCCCTCACGGATCGCATCCATGAGGGGGGCTGAAAGTATTCACCCCCATCCCCTGCGATGTCCCGTGATAATCTGGTCAGGAATGGACCCTCCGGCATCTTCTGCACATGTGCGCCTAAGTTAAGTGGTGACGTGTGCAAAGACAACCAGATTGGCGCAGGACATATGAAATCTCCTGCTTCCTGGCTACTGAAAGTAGCCAGGAAACAGGAGATGTAACCGGGGGCCGTGGTGACCGGTCCCCGGTCTCGGAATCGCTGCTATCCAATGGATAGTGGCAATCATGGAAAAGTTGTAAAAAGTTAAATAAAGTTAAAGTTTTACCTCCCCTCATGGATCGGAATGTACATTTGTACAATATGTTTGCACATATTTGAGATATTACAGTTGAAAATGTGAAAAAATTAAATTATTTCCCAAATTTTCCCAGTTTCTGCACTTTAAAAAAATACCCACAAATTATATCTATTATGTCTATTTTTACCACCAAAATAAAGTAAAATATGTGGTGAAAAAACTGTGTCAGAATCACTGGGATATGCAAAAGCTTTTCGGAGTCATTCTATGTTAAAGTGACACATGTCAGATTTCCAAAATTCGGCTCCGTCACTAAGGCGCAAACAGGCTTCGTCATTTAGGGGTTAAGAAAGCTTATTTATGTTTGTCTATTATGAGAGGGTGCATTTCCATTTTTGTGCAACTTTTCTTCTGTTATTGTTTGAGCACAAGGAGTTGCATCTCATTTTAGTTTATTGAGTGGTACCTGCGCGTGTTGTTTAGGTGCTATTGTCAGGGTAAAATATTCTAAGTACAGCACCAATCAGGCCCACCCCACTTGCCCCGCTGCCGGCGATAAGAAGAAAACACCACACGGAGGTCTGGTATAGTTTCTCACACGGGACATGGCTCTCGCTGTCGCCGTGCTTTATTACAGATTACATGAGATCTTATACCCTTTGTCCCATCACCAGCAAGGGGTGATGGGCTCATAACCATATATGGGAAGTCCGGATTTCCGGCCTGAGACAGTGAAAACAGTCGTTATCTTGCTACGGCGCCTCTGGCTTATGTACAGAAAATCACGTATTCAATTAACTCCAGTGCAAAGAATCACCCACTCAATTCTAAGAAAACGGCCAAGCATGCATTCTCCATATATGGGAAGTCCGGTTTTCCGGCCTGAGACAGTGAAAGTTATGTACATCTTGATATGGCGCTTCTGGGAAAACAGCCAAGTACGCGTCCTTCGTCCGATTCTTCTTTGCTGTGTTTAAAATACATTTTGTTCAAGCCTGGCAAGGCCTTTGGCATATCTGATGTTAAGGCGACAGATTAAGTTTTTTCTTATTTGGAATTGAATAGAACTTGCATATAGGTATAAAGCATATAAAAAACATATGGCAATATATATATATACCCTCACAAACCCCCCTAAAAAACTTAATATGGAGATCAGGTACCAGGCCTTGCACTCTTCCTCGGTCGTCTCTCCCTTGCGTCAGGGTTTCTCCACTTGCCCGTAAGTCCCTACTCCTAAAGGGGAGGGATCCCTACCTCACCTCAGAAGGAGGCCATGGATTCCCTGGGCTTATTTCCGGGCATCCATACCCTCTATCTGTACGAGTTAACACCCCACAGGGTGTGCCCTCGCCGGAACCTAAGGTCTTCTGCACTTTCCCTAGGCAAATGGGAATTCCACTGACAGTCCATCTTATGAGACCGGGGCGGTGCAGTACTAGTACATTTCTCCATTCTTCTGGTAACGTACGTGGTTGGCATTATCGGAACTGGCTCTTCATCTTTTTCTTCAAACAAGGGAAATTTTGGTCACATTATCCAGTCCCTTACTCATACTCTTTTTGATCAAAGGGATAATACACATACAGGAAATTACATACCCCACCTTTTTCTGCTAAAATTATATCCAGGGCCACCCTATTTTGGAACGCCATGGATGCAGTGGGCCCTAACTGGTCAGCTTACCCTTTTAAAGCATCCCTGGTGTAGTTTACAAACCTCTGCTGATTGTAATAAATATAATTCATCCAATCTACATTATTATTAACAGTGACAATAGCAAATAAGGACTCAAAACCTGCTTTAACCTGATCTCTAGAATTAAATTAATCTGGCACCCCCCTTGGCACTCCTATTGCATCTATGTGTACATGTGGATCAAAGTTACCACCTGGAGCGTCAACTTCTCTCTTAGCATGATGCGGTGTTAGATTCTCACCCTCAGTGTAGTCCCCATATTGCACATTTGATTGTATTAATTTGTTCTGAAACAGCGGGCTAGTGTACAGTAGTCAAAGGTGTGTGTGGCTACTTGTGTGTGTTAGAGGAATTGTACCACATTATAGCATTTAAAGGATATGCAGGATCATTAGTTTTTTCAGTGCGAAGTGTGGATCCAAGTGAGCTTTCCTTCGAGCTTGACTGCAGTTGGGGTGGTAAGCAACATCTGGTAAGGACCTTTAAACCGGGTTTCTCTCTTAAACTCTTTCACATAGACCCTGTCACCTGGTTTCAGATAGTGACACTCATCTGTAGGACCTGGGAGAAAAGCAGAGACTACAGAATGCATTATTGACAATTCCTTGGAGGGACCTGTGACAAAATCAACAAGAAAATCATTCCCCAAACTCTGATACTGAGGCATGTATCCTCCTAAGAAAAAGAAAAACTAATGAAAGACACTCAATTCAAAATTTGCCCATTTCCTCCATTGCCTTTTGTATCTACTTTCCCACTACTCCGCAGATGGTAGGGTGTGTGAAAAGCCTGGAAAATACCCAAAACAGACATGATGTGTTGCATTATTTCACCTGTGAAGTGTGTACCTTTGTTTGACTCAATCACTTCCGGTACCCCATATCTGCAGATTACCTCATTCATGAGCTCCTGTGCGGTTACCTGCTTATTTACCTTGGTAACAGGGTAGGCCTCCAACCTGAAAAGACATCAACAACAACAAGCACATATTCATGCTTCCCAACAAGTGGGAGCTGAGTGTAGCCAATTTGCAATCCCTGAAATGGGTAGAGTGGTCTAGGCAAGTGTGATGTGGCAAATTTACTTCTGCCCTGTTGCTTACGGCAAAGATCATGCAAAACTGGACAAATGATGCAGCAGCTACAGAAAACCAAGGAGCCACCCGTCCTCGTTCAAGCATCGACATCATTGCTGCTTTAAGAGGTGCGTCTTTCCGTGCATCAGCTGGGCCATCATGGGGCACAGGGATCGTGGTAGGCAAGTGCTGTTGACTGTTCGCCATACACCGTCCCTTTTTAGTCCATTTTTCCTTTTCTTCCTTGCTGGCTTGTAACTGTAAAGTCCTTAGTATATCAAAGTCCAAGTTTTTATCAAAGTCCAAGTTTTTATCAAAGTCCAAAGTTATTGTTAAATTCTTCTTTTCTTCTTTCTTCCACAGCTTGAGGGCCGCTGCCTTTGCTGTGTGGCCTGTGATGGCATTGCCTCTTGCTTCTCCGGTGTAGGAATTGGTGTGAGCTTTCCACCTTGTCAGGTAGAGGTAGGGCCTCCATGAGACCGCACCGCTGCACCATTCTTAATTGGCTGTCCTGCTGAGGTAAAAAACTGTCTGGCCTTCCATGTTGGGCCGTAATATCCAGTGTGGAGTTGTCAATCACCCTGGGTACCATCTATAAAAAAACAACTCAAAATATACATTGTTAACAAGGGCTTTCAGTAACTTTTTAAAACTTAAATTTTCTTGTTGCATCAATGCTAGACAATCAGGCTGGTATTCTATTTCAAAAAGATCAGAACCTTGTTGCAAAAAATTAAAAATTTAAAAATGGCTTGCAAAAAATTTAAAAATGGCTGACTTGCAATACCTGGATCACCTATGCCTTCTCCTCCCCCCCTTTAAACCAGGGTACTCAATTGGAACAAATAGTAGCCGGGTTTAAAGTAGTACAACATTGTAAAAAGATTTGATGGATGCAGATAAGGCCTGTAAGATGTTAGCACCTATAACAGAAACATGAGTTACATCGGGGCAGAATAATCTACAAACACCTATTAATATTTGAAATGTGATATTCCTTTAAGTGAATTCATTATTAGTCTGTTCCTGCCTGCAATGTCTTATCAAATCTCAGACAGGAGAAAAAAAACAAAACAAAAACTTTTACTAGCTGCTCAAGCTCCTCACCCCCTCCCTTGTCGAGAAGAGGGATGAAACATTACGTACTATTACATCATCTAGCTCCACCCCTTCGATATTGGCTCCGTGCGTCTTTCTTCAGAACTTCATTTCAGCTTAACAGTCTACACGTCCACATCACAACCAAGCAAAGTCCCATGCATGGGGGGACCTTTTTTATTCCCAGTCATTACCTGCATCACACACTCCACACAGCCCGAACACGGGTCACTAACTCTCATCCATCCATGCACTCAAGTCTGCTCCGTCACCGCCTCATTGAAGGCGTACCAGTCCATACAGATGCACAGACAAAAAAAAAAAAAAAAGTTTGACAAACATACATACATCAGCTGAAAAACACCGAGGTGAGTGCTATGATCTTATAAAGTACATGATTCTATTGAGATGAGATTGTGAATGAGCGCTATCTTTGACAAATTATGTGAAAAAAGTTTGCTGAGTGACTGAGACATTCTATCTTTCTTATCTACTTAAAGGAGATGTCCCGAGGCAGCAAGTGGGTCTGTACACTTCTGCATGGCCATAATAATGCACTTTGTAATGTACATTGTGCATTAATTATGAGCCATACAGAAGTTATAAAAAGTTTTATACTTACCTGCTCCGTTGCTGGCGTCCTCGTCTCCATGGTGCCGACTAATTTTCGCCCTCCGATGGCCAAATTAGCCGCGCTTGCGCAGTCCGGGTCTTCTGCAGTCTTCTATGGGGCTCCGTGTAGCTCCGTGTAGCTCCGCCCCGTCACGTGCCGATTCCAGCCAATCAGGAGGCTGGAATCGGCAATGGACCGCACAGAAGAGCTGCGGTCCACGGAGGAAGAGGCCATCTTCAGCGGTGAGTAGAGAAGTCACCGGAGCGCGGGGATTCAGGTAAGCGCTCCGGTGAGCTTTCTTTACCTCCCTGCATCGGGGTTGTCTCGCGCCGAACGGGGGGGGGGTTGAAAAAAAAAAAAACCCGTTTCGGCGCGGGACAACCCCTTTAAGCTATTATATGCTGTATTAAACACTGAAGTATTTTAGAATCTGTGGGTATTTTTCAGCCCCCCTTGTCTTTCTTTCTCTGTACTTCTCTGTATTTGACCCTGAACAAAAAGTGAAGTCTGAAAGCCCCCACCTTTTCAAAACAAACTGTTATCTCTCTACGAATATGAAACACAGACTGAATTGTTTTAGCTTAAACTTTTGCCTGCATTTGAACTCATAATTAACACATATGCTGGGACCTTGCAACATTCATTTTCAACCCCTGTATAAGTAAGAATATACCTTAGAAATTGCTATATTTCCTGCCTACTAAGACGGTATAATTAATTAAATTCTTTTCAATTCATTTTAAGCAAGCAGAGATATTATCCAGGGTTATTATTGCATTTTCTCTCGCTTCGTTATCTCTTGACCTTGAAGACTGAACACAAGCTCGCAGCTACATGTCAACAAACCCTTCTCCCCTAAAAGCAAGCTCAGTTAACTATTTGCACATACAGTATATACATATATATACACACATATATATCCATATCTATTATCTATCTTGTATTATACACATTTTCATATCTCCTTGCCAACAAATCACATGCATTGTACCTTTCTTCTCGACTTGCTTGTTCCTCATACTTCTCTCCCCTACCTATCTGCCAATATAACCTTCAATAGACACTCTCCTGACGCCCTCTTGATTACTTACTGTACTTTTCAACATTTCACTTACGGATACTTTCTTAAACAAATAATGTGTACATACAACTTTCTCTGACTGTCTCTCTCTCTCCTCCTAGCAAACCTTGGTCTTTCAAGGCGCCTCTTGGTCCTAAAGACTTCCTCCCAGACACCATTTTTGTAATCTACCGTGCGGGTCCTTGTTACACATTTTCATAAGTTTTCTTACATTCTACAAATTCATCCACACGGCGGCAGCCCATAAGGGGCTCTGTCTTCTTTAATAAGATCTTACGCATATTAGAACAACAACAATAATAATAACATGCTCCATAGAGTGCATCCTTCTGACTCGAATTGTCAGCCCCTTATATATGGCAAAACAACCGAAGGCATCTCCTTCTTATGGAACCAGTCCCAAAGAGTGCATCCCTCTCCTCAGCTAAACCATCAACAACTAAACTAACCGAGGGTTCCTTCTTCTGTGAGACCAAATGAAAAGTAAGAGGAAAAAAAAATTCTGCAGATACAACAATCTCCACTATTATTAAAACGTTAAAACTTCAAAGTACAAATAAACTACAGACTAGTTTCTGGGTGACCTATTGGTGCGCATATCACGGTCAGTGGTCCATGACGGCAAACCCGGAGCCCACACGAGTTACCGTGTAGAACTCTTAACCCAACCCGTCCGGTCACAAACCACAGATAGTCAGTCCTGCTGCAAGACTCTCAGCGTAAAACACAACATAAATATATGCTGGCCTTACCTGGAGTTCTGTGAGTTGATCAGGCTCGGTTTGCAGCAGGACGGCTTCCCCCTGGTGTGGATCCGGGTGAATTGCGCTGTAAGCTCCTGGTTTTACCGCCCCACGTTCGAGCGCTATTTGTCACGGTAATTCTAAGTACAGCACCAATCAGGCCCACCCCACTTGCCCCGCTGCCGGCGATAAGAAGAAAACACCACACGGAGGTCTGGTATAGTTTCTCACACGGGACATGGCTCTCGCTGTCGCCGTGCTTTATTACAGATTACATGAGATCTTATACCCTTTGTCCCATCACCAGCAAGGGGTGATGGGCTCATAACCATATATGGGAAGTCCGGATTTCCAGCCTGAGACAGTGAAAATAGTCGTTATCTTGCTACGGCGCCTCTGGCTTATGTACAGAAAATCACGTATTCAATTAACTCCAGTGCAAAGAATCACCCACTCAATTCTAAGAAAACGGCCAAGCATGCATTCTCCATATATGGGAAGTCCGGATTTCCGGCCTGAGACAGTGAAAGTTATGTACATCTTGATATGGCGCTTCTGGGAAAACAGCCAAGTACGCGTCCTTCGTCCGATTCTTCTTTGCTGTGTTTAAAATACATTTTGTTCAAGCCTGGCAAGGCCTTTGGCATATCTGATGTTAAGGCGACAGATTAAGTTTTTTCTTATTTGGAATTGAATAGAACTTGCATATAGGTATAAAGCATAAAAAAACATATGGCAATATATATATATATACCCTCACACTATTGGTGGCATAAAGAAGTCATTTTTGCAAAGTGGGGTCACTTTTACTGTATGAGGGTCACTTTTACTGTATGGGATCTGCAGGGGAGCAAAAAGGTGGGATAATATTAATGTGTGGGGCATCATAGGTTACACCCTTGTTTTCTGGTGCACTGTAGAAGGGGGAATTATGTAGGATAATGTAGCGAGGCTGCTGAAAAAAGCAAGGAGACAAATGTGTCTGTGTGTCTGTCAAATTCTGCAGATACGTTTTGGCTAGAAGTAGTTGTTATGGCAGTCTGGGCAGGTGGAGAAAAAAAAGGGAATGTGAGACTCCAGTTAGAGGGGAAGTCATCTGTCATCACTCGTTATAACAGTACTGTAATCACTCATGCAGTTTGTAAAGCACCTGTGTATAGCTGCTATCTACTGCGATATGGCCACTTTTTTTTTTCAGAACAGTATAGAAATGCTATATGGTAGCAGTCTAGAAGGAATTATTCGGCGTTCATATAGTCTTGTTACTGGTAATATTGATCCTTGTGCTGGTCTTTAATTAGTAACAGTATGGTGGTATTATTTTCTAGGTGATGGTAATATTTGATCATTATGTGATGGTATTATTTGCCCTTATATAGTGTTATAATTGGTAATGTTGGTTTTGGTATAGTGGATTTTGTTCAGTAATAGTATGGAGAGGATTACTTGCCTCGTGATGATTGCAGTGATACTGTTTTTTTTTAACTTTCGGAAAGAAGTCATGTTTTGTGCTTCGTAGAAGATATTGTGGTGGCCATCTATTTACACCTATAGATATCTCCCCTCCTACCACCTACATGGCTATGGCTGGCAATTTGTTGACCCCTGCCTATTTTTCCTGTGTCAGGCCTCCTGCACGTGGGTGGAAATTCCGCGGCGGGATTTCCTGCAGAATTTCCGCCCGTGCCCGCTTGTATAGGATTGCATTAGATAATGCAATCCTATGCACACACAGCCACAATTTGTCCACGTGAAAACACGAGCGTAAAACAAATCGCGGCATGTTCTATATCTGTGCGGGTCTTGCAGAGGCCCACACAGAAATGTCACTGGTGATGCGCCGACTCTGCTCTGCGCATGTGCCGGCTGGGAGGCAGCTGGTGCATCACAGAGCAGAGGAAACGCCGGGAGCGGGTGAGCCGCAGGGCTGTGCAGGGGCACGGGTCTGCATCCCGCTGTGAGAATTCTGGCAGCAGGATCTGACCCGGCCGTCTGCAGGGAGCCTAACTTTGAGTTTCCAGTCCACTCCTGGGTGAATACATAAATAAGATTCAGGTGCAACGGGCATGGAGAGGGGGAGAAAGTAGGGATGGAATAGAAGGGATGCCAAAGTTTATCAGGGCCTGTAACACCCCAATACACTCACTGTGTGTATGGCCAGAGGCCTAGTCCTTGTTACGTTGTTGCCGAGTGGTAAAATGAGGGGAGAATTATTAAATGGAAATATATATGTATATCACGTTGTGACGCCTCCATTCCCACACAACTAATCTGTACGGAGGAGCAATAAACAGAGGCTTGTGTGTCGTACCTCGGGACCTCAGGAACGGTTGAGACCCGGTAAAACTTTACTTAGATAAACTTTGCAAAACAGGTTGCTACAGGTACAAATTCACTTGCATAAAATTACAAGCAGAAGCTCAGAGGTTTGGGGGAAACACAGGAACAATATGGCCGTATAGATCCATGTTATCTATATGTAACCGGTCCTGGAAATTGGGTATACTCTAGAGAAAGTAAAAGGTAGGGGTTACTCCACATACACTCTGGCAGGCAATTACTGAAGAAAGGCTAAGCCTGGATGCACTTAGCACAATATCTGCATGGGTGTCACAATTACGTATTTCTGTGTGGTGATCCTAATAGCAGACGGCCACACAGGAAAAGTGATGCCTGTAGTGTGAACGGGTACGTGTTTTGTGGACCGGGGAAATGCGCTCTCTCTCTCTGGAAGAGACTCACTTGTTCTCCCATGCGTTTCACATGCGGTAGAAATGTCTCTCCTTCTCCTCCATATTACACAAACGGAAACCAGAGGTGTCTCCCTGTGCCCCTGCGGTTTCATCAGCGGATCGGGGAAGAGGAAAGATGTATTAGTGTATCTTGACACCACCAGAAGTACAGGTGGAGCCAAGATACAACCTGTTTGACAGGGGGTTGATGCCCCCAGTTTCTAATTGGCTGCAGGGCATTGTCCCCTTTCTGTGGCTCACAGGTCCTGTTTTTCCCCAGCGCTGACTGTAGCAGCCGAGCCAGCAGCCCTGCTCTCAGTGTCCCTGTCAGCCCTTTTTCTCTGTATCATTTTTTGGTGCTGGCGCCGCTATCACCTCCACAGCGTTGAAGAGCAGCATAGTAACTCTCTGTGCTGACCCTTCCTCTACCTTTCCAGGCTGTCAGTGTAGGGGAGGCGCGATAGAAGTTCAACTGCACAGCTGATTATAGCCGGTCACCCCCCGCGTCCCCACCGCCAGTGCCGTTGCTGCCGCAGCTGCTGTGCAGCCTTCAGCGATCTGTGGGGATGAAGTAATGAGTGCCGTTGCTCAGCGGTGCGGCCCACTGCAGAGGCGTTTACGGAACTGCGAAGCTCACCACTCCGGCCCACTGCAGAGCTTTGTGCAGTTCGCAGGGGCGGCGGTCACCACTCCCTCTCACATTTGCGCTGCAGAGTCCACACCGACCGCTCTCTGCTTCCTCCAGGGCCTCGTCTGATTACCCCCAGCACTCATAACTCCGGAGCGCCGCATCTGACCCTCCTCCACCACGGCCGGCGGTGGTTACGGTGCTTCCCTGTAAGGCCGAGTACACCCACAATGCTGGAAACCCAATCGGTAACAGGGAGCGTCAACCCCCTGTCAAAGTCCTAGTATCTTGGCTCCACCTGTACTTTTGGTGGCGTCAAGATACACTAATACCGAGGGATGATCCTCAGCTCCTCCATAGGAAGCCTCTCCTGCTTCTCCATTTTCAATGCAGGGAAGCTAAAGGTTTTTCCCTGCATCACTATGGGTCCTCCAACAGCATAGGTAGATGGATGATCATTAACAATCTTTCCGGCTCTCAGACACTCACTTTTATAACCTCACTTGTACCACGTGACACAGTAAGATAGATACATTCAGTAGCAGAGCTGACAGGCAATGATTTTAGGGGAGTTAACCCTTCAGACACCACAGCTGTGCAACACACATACAGAAAATTGACATGACAGCTTTGCACAGTGCATCCACATGAGACAGAATGTATGACAACATGTATGACAATTATGGAGGGGTCCAGATTGTTGTTCTGGGACACTACACAGGAGAAAGGGGCTTTTATTACAAAACTAAACACAACAACAATGGGGGCACAATCTGAAATTTGTTGGGGGAGAAATCAGAAGCAAAGTCAGAAAATATTATCTTTTTTACTGAATGAATAATCAATGCTAGGAACAAACTCAGATGTGGTTGGAAAATCTTAATTTTCTCAGTTTCTATATGACATTTGCCTGACGTTTATACATGATTGTGTTGCGTTTGTCAGAAAGAACCTCCCTTTCTTTTGGTGCAGTCATTCCCTGACGCATTACCAGTTTTTGGCATGTTGCAATGTGTACTTTCCGAAGAACCTCATTTTTCTGACAGATGATGATATCACAGTAGAATTTGTCTTAATTCCTGGAATCATTATACAGAATATAACAATAGCAGTTATCTATATTGCTCCAGAAAAGCTCTCTTGTGAATAAGGCCGTTTTCACAGGGCCAAGAATCTCGCATGAGATTTGTGCGTTGCAAGATGCACAAATCTTGCATCAATATAAACCCCATTCTTTTGAATGGGGTCATACACATGAGCGACTGAGGTTACTGTGCACAAATAGTATCAAGTTGGCTGACCAGCATCCCTGTAACCCATGAGCTCTGTATTTCTGTATGGTTTTTACATGTTCCCGTGTTTAGGCTTTTATGTGTTTTCAGTGTTACATTATACATTCTGGAAGAGACCTCCTCTGTTGTGATTTCTCAAAGAGTGTCCTAGTATCTGCTGCATCCAAAGCTTCATTACCTGACTACTGTATTTTCTATCCTTGTATGATGCTATAAGTGTAACAGTGCCAGCTGGACACTAGATGGCAGAACTGGACTTCATCTATATCAGAAGCCTTTCCTGGGCAATAACAAATTTTCCCAGTACTCAGATACCACCAGGACTTACAGTAGAGCAGAATTGTGTAACAACCAGACAGTAGAATGAACAAATGAAGCACATATCAACTATAATAGGTAGTACAAATATAGGAAAAAGTAAAAGCTCTTGGAAAGTTTTTGGAAAAATAACTTTACAGTGAAGGGGTTAACAAATTTAGACCTCAAAATGAGTTCAGATATGTAAAACCCTCAAACAGGGGTGGATTGGGAAGCCAAGGTGGCCCTGGAAAAAAATTATAAAGTGACCTCATGTTATAGGTGGGCGCAAACCTGCTACAAGTGGGGTAAATACAAGTAGGCAGGGGTCAGAAACTGCCAGCTACAGCCACAATAGCGGTGGTAGGAGAGAAGTCTATGCAATGTACATAGCTCATCATAGAAAATTTTCTATGAAGCACAGAGCATTTTAGAATTAGATGCCACCTAATTTTAACCCATTGAACCTCCACAATGTAAATGAACATCATAGACTGGCTTACCTTAACCCCTTTGTGACCACCCGATAACGTTTTTATGTCCTGCCTAAGTGGGCTTCAATCGCCAGGGCTGTAAAAACATGCTTGCTCTGGGGATTAAAGCCATGTGGGCTGTGGACGTGACAGCACCATGCTGTCGGCTGCCAGAGGTAGGACTCCGTAATTACCCCTGTTTTCAGACATACCACACAGTTTACATTATTACTTTTATCTAAGATTGCCAAATTTGGGAATGCCAAAAAGGACGTGCTGGGGGGGGGGGGGGGGGGGTTATTTTGGGGCAGCTAATTTTTTTTCTGCTCAAGTGTGCAATGGGGCCTGGAATTTATTCAGTTGTGCCCTGAAATCCAATGGGTTTTCGCTCCATTACAGGCCTATCCATGTGTCCTGTAAGTAGATTAGGGCCACAATGTTTTTAAAATGATACAATTGCCGAAAAAATAAAAATCGTAATTTTTTGCTTCTGCTTTGCTTAGATTCATTCAAAAACTGTGGGATTAAAATAGGCAGTACACACCTAGATGAGTGTGTTAGGGGGTCTAGTTTTCAAAATGGGGGTTCTCTGTCGTTTTGGTAGCTATGGGGCTCTACAAGTGTGCAATGGGGCCCCCGTTGTGCATCCAGACATAAGATTAGGGCCACAATGGGTATGTTTCTGAACACAGGACAAACAGAGGTATCCATTTTTGGGTGTACATCCTCATTTTCATGTGCACTATAGAAAAAAATACATCTTTAAAATGACATATTTGCAAAAATATGAAATTTTATTTTTTCTCCTCTAAATTGCAATAATTCCTGAAAAAAACAGTGGGGTCAAAATCCTCATGACACCCCTCAGTGAATACATTAATGGGTTTAGTTTTTAAAATGGGGTCATTTGTGGGAGTATCTATCATTCAGACACATATGAGCTTGTGCAATCTTGGCTTGGTGTAGGAAAACAAGGTGTTCCCCAAAATGTTGATAATTAATGTTAAATTTGTACATCTCCTAAATAGTTAAAAAAAAGTTTTTCAAATGTGCGCTCACAATAAAGTAAACAGATGAGAATATATATATCTTATCAAGAATTTATACAGTACGTTTGCAAATATTTGAGATATTGCAGGTGAAAATGTTTAAAAATAACAATTTTTTCAAAATGTTCCCAATTTTTGATATTTTTAATAAATATACACAAATTCTATGTCTATTTTATCACCTAAATGATGTACAATATGTGGCGAAAAACAATGTCAGAATTACTTGGATGTGCAAAACTTTTACGGAGTTATTCTATGTTAAAATGACACATGTCAGATTTCAAATTCTCAAGGCCTGGTCATTAAGGCGCAAACAGGCTTGCTCACTAAGGGGTTAATTCTTTATAATGAACATTTATGTCATTTTTCGTGCGTCCGCATGATCACCACAAGAGTCTTGTGCTGACTGATAGCTGGGATCTCATTGCAATGCTCAGGATCGGAGAAAACTACGATTCCAGTCATTTAACTCCCTAGATGCAATGGTCAATAGTGACGTTGGCACGTAGGTGGTTAGATTGCAAATGCAATTGTGGTATGCCATTGGGTAACCATGGCAGCAAGAGGCCTAGGAAAGGCCACCAGGCATGTTAATTAAGTTTATTTGAAAACTTAAACAGTTAAAAAAAAATGTAACCATATTTTGTATTCTTTTCTAAGGCCCCCGTCGGCTCACCTGCTCCCGGCGTCTTCTCTCTGTGTTGTGTGCCGGCTGCTGCCCAGCTTGCGCATGCGCAGGGAGGAGCCGGCCCGTCACCACTGACATTTCTGTACGGGCCTCTGTGATACCCGCAGAGAAATAGAACATGCCGCGATTTGTTTTCCGCGTGTGTTTTCAAGCGGACAAATCACGGCTGTCTGCCTGGGATTGCGATATCTAATGCAATCCTATGGCAGCGGGCACGGCGGAAATTCTGCGGGAAATCCCACCGCAGAATTTCCGCCCGTGTGCAGGGGGCCTAAAAGCAAAAAAAAGAACACACAGTATCACTGTAATCATCATAACCCATATAATCATCTCTTATAATTTGACACACTATAACTTAAGCACACTATAACAAGACCAAAAAGTTATACCCCCACACCATAATCACATGTTACCACCACATAGTCATTACTACCACAATACTGTTACTTAACAAAGCCCCCTACAGAAATCAGTATTAGCAGTAATAATATTATATAAGAATCAAATAATATCGCCACACCATGTCCACTACCTTTACCACTACATATAGTAATGAAATAATACCACCCTACTGTAACTGACTAAAGGCCACTAAAAAGATCTATATTGCTAATAATTTCACTATATGAGGGCCGAATAATACCCCCAGATCATGATCATGTAATACCACCATACTGTTACAAAAAAACCTATAAAAAGTCCTATATTACCCCCCACACAGTGACTACATTGCAAGGTACCATCTCTGTACAAATTTTCTGCAGATCAATTACAGTACCATTAGATGACTGGAGTTGTTAACTTTCTCTTTTGTTCTCCACCTGGCCCAGACCGCCACGATGACTTCTTTTAGTCAAATTTTGTCTCTGCAGAATTTGATACCCAGACATCTTTGACTCCTCAATTCCAAAGCCACCTGACTTCATTTTTTGAACTTCTATACAATCTGCCCATCCGAGGACCACGGGGATGAAGGACTGCTCTGCCATAGCTGTCACAGCTGTGGCAGAAGTCAGTGATACTATCCTTTTGCTTTCAATATGGGCCAGCGCTGCTGTGGACCCATTGAAAGCAGTGGGTTGCAGACAACCCCTGCAGCAATGATTTTCGGGGATGAAGGAATCCTCTGCCATAGCTGTGACAGCTGTGGCAGAAGTACGCAACGCACTCCCTGTGTTTCCAATGGGGCTGGTGCTGCTGCCACTGGCCCCATTGAAAACACTGAATGATATCACAGGCTTGAGAGTAAATATCACAAAGGACTATGAAACCATTAAAAATCATTGGTTTCATAATCACAGCTTTTGCATTGCAAGAAAAAATATGGGTAGGCACCCTAAGATAGTTGCCCACACTGAGAACTCAAGTCTGGTGGCAAGTGAAGGGAGCAACATAAGCGCATCATATAACCACTTATATCCAATTTGCCTGGGTCAGTGACTGATCTACTTACTAAGCACCAGGGAAGACATTCACATCTCTCAGCTTCCTGCAGCTCCAGAACCTTATCCTCGGGTCTCGCCTATGACGCATTGTTTACAAGTTGCACTTGAGGGTTCAAATCTGTGAGGGTTCAAAGCCGAGTATTTAAAGCGGTCCCGCCCACGGCTCACCTCAGACACACACTGGCAGAGATTAGGGAGAGTGCTGTTCCTGCTATTCCTGCTATAGGGAGAGTGTTAGGCTACTGTTAGCGTCTTAAAGAACCCCAACGGTCCTTCTTAGGGCCACATCTGACCGTGTGCATTACTGTTGTGGCTGCTGGGAGCAGTTTTGCACAATTTATTTTTTCACCTTGGGCTATGCAGGCTATAGCGTTCTCAGTCTGCAGTCAATTATACAGAGTATAGGGGCAGTACTGGTGAGGCAGGGACAGTGGTAGTGTAGAATCCTGTTAACAAGTACCCCAAAAAAGCTCCTTCCTAAGGCTACCTGTGACCGTGTGCATTTTACTGCGTGGCTGCTGGGAGTTGCCTCACTATTACCCAGCTAGGCCTTTTTGCAGCCTTGTGTTTAATTTTTTTGGGACTGCAGTGTGCATTACATAACTGCTGTCAGCCTCCAACTGCAGGCCAATAATTGCATATTTTTTTACACCGCTTTGTGTGTGCCTGCAAATTCACACACACAGCGTGCGGCAACAGCCCCTGATAGAGGGAAAGACATATACGCGTTCTCTAGGCTGTTAGCTTGTTCAAAAAAAGTTGAAAAAACGCTCCTTCTTTGGGCTACCTGTGACTGTGTGCATTATACTGCGTGGCTGCTGGGAGTTGCCTCCCTATTACCCAGCTAGGCCTTTTTGCAGCCTTGCGTATAATTTTTTTGGGACTGCAGTGTGCGTTACATAACCGCTGTCAGCCTCCAACTGCACGCCAATAATTGCATAATTATTCAGACCGCTCTGTGTCTGCTCTATTCGTAATCCACCATGCTGAGGGGTGGGAGTAGGCCTAGAGGACGTAGACGTGGACGCGGGCGAGGACGCGGAGGTCCAAGTGAGGGTGTGGGAACAGGTCGAGTTCCTGGTCCAGGAGAATCGCAGCCGGCTGCTGCGGAATTAGGAGAGAGGCAAGTTTCTGGGGTCCCCAGCTTCATATCATAATTTTTGGGTAGTAGACCTTTATTACAAACTAAGCAGTGTAAGCAGGTCCTGTCGTGGATGACAGGAAATGCATCCAGCAATGTATCGAACGTCCAGTCTTCTACGCCGCCCACTGCTGCAACTCTGAATCTTCTCGCTGCTGCTCCTCCTTCCTCCCAGCCTCCTCACTCCATGAAAATGACACATTCTGATGAGCAGACAGACTCCCAGGAATTGTTCTCGGGCCCCAGCCTTGATTGGGAAAAAATGGTTCCTCTCTCAGCTGAGGAGTTTGTCGTGACCGATGCCTAACCTTTGGAAAGTTCCTGGGGTCTGGGTGATGAGGCTGGGGACTTCCGGCAACTGTCTCAAGAGCTTTCAGTGGGTGAGGAGGTCGATGATGATGAGACACAGTTGTCTATCTGTGAGGTAGTAGTAAGGGCAGTAAGTCCGAGGGAGGAGCGCACAGAGGATTCGGAGGACGAGCCGCTGGACGATGAGGTGACTGATCCCACCTGGTTCGCTAAGCCAACTGAGGAGAGGTCTTCAGAGGGGGGGGGGGGTAAGTGCAGCAGCAAGACAGGTTGGAAGAGGCAGTGGGGTGGCCAGGGGTAGAGGCAGGGCCAGAGCGAAGACTCCCCCAACTGTTTGCCAAAGCACCCCCTCGCGCCGAGCCACCCTGCAGAGGCCTACGTCTTCAAAGGTGTGGATGTTTTTCAGTGGGAGCGCGGACGACCGACGAACAGTGGCATGCAACCTGTGTCACGCCAAGACCACCAATACCAGCCCCACCAGCATGCGCAGGCATATGATGGCCAAGCACCACACAAGGTGGGACGAAGGCCGTTCACCGCCTCCGGGTCGCACCACTGCCTCTCCCCCTGTGCCCCAACCTGCCACTCAGATCCAACCCCCCTCTCAGGACACAGGCACGAGCGCCTCCCGGCCCGCACCCACACCCTCACCTTCGCTGTCCTCGGCCCCATCCAGCAATATCTCACAGCGCAGTGTCCAGCTGTCGTGAGCGCAAGCGCAAATACGCCACCATGCACCCGTACGCTCAAGAAATAAACATGCACATTGCCAAATTGATCAGCCTGGAGATGCTGCCGTACAGGCTTGTGGAAACAAAGGCTTTCAAAAACATGATGGGGGCGGCGGTCCCACGCTACTCGGTCCCCAGTCACCACTATTTTTCCCGGTGTGCCGTCCCAGCCCTACACCAGCACATCTCCCGCAACATCAATCATGCCCTCACCAACACGGTTACTGGGAAGGTCCACTTTACCACGGACACGTGGAGAAGTACTGGCGGGCAGGGCCACTATATCTCCCTGATGGCACATTGGGTGAATTTGGTGGAGGCTGGGACCAAGTCAGAGCCTGGGAACCCCACGTCCTACCCACACGCAGAATTGCGGGTGCTTCCTTGGTTCTGGTATCTGCGGCGGTCTATGCCACCTCCTCTAAACCCTCCCCCTCCTCCTACGCAACCTTTACCTCTCAATTAAAAAAAGTGAGCAGCACGTCGCCAGCAGTCGGTGTGGCGCGGCAGCACAGCAGTGGGCAAGCGTCAGCAGGCCGTGCTGAAACTACTTAGCCTAGGTGACAAGAGGCACATGGCCCCCCGAGCTGCTGCAGGGTCTGACTGAGCAGACCGACCTCTGGCTTTCGCCGCTGAGCCTCCAACCGGTCATGGTCGTGTGTGACAATGGCCTAACCTGGTGGCGGCTCTGCAGCTCGGCAGCCTCACACACGTGCCATGCCTGGCCCCCGTCTTCAATCTGGTGGTTCAGCGGTTTCTGAAAAACTACCTGTACTTGTCAGACCTGCTCGGCAAGGTGCGCCGGCTCTGCACACATTTACGCAAGTCCACCACGGACGCTGCCACCCTGCGGACCCTGCAACATCAGTTTAATCTGCCAGAGCACCGACTGCTGTGCGACGTGCCCACACAGTGGAATTCTACGCTGCTCATGTTGGCCAGGCTGTATGAGCAGCGTAGAGCAATAGTGGAATACCAACTCCAACATGGATGGCCTAGTCGGAGTCAGCCTCCCCAATTCTTTACCGAGGAGTGGGCCTGGATGGCAGACATCTGCCAGGTACTCGGAAACTTTGAGGAGTCTACCCAGATGGTGAGCAGCGATGCTGCAATCATTAGCGTCACCATTCCTCTGCTATGCCTGCTGAGAAGTTCGCTGCAAAGCATAAAGGCTGACGCTTTGCGGTCCGAACAGGAGACGGGGGAAGAGAGTATGTCGCTTGATAGTCAGACCACCCTCATGTCTATATCTCAGCGCGTTTTGGAGGAGGAGGAAGATGGGGTGGAGCAGGAGGAGGAGGGGGAAGAGACAGCTGGGCTCACTGCAGAGGGTACCCATGCTGCTTGCCTCCCATCTGTTCAGCGTGTATGGCCTGAGGACAAGGAGGAGGATCCTGAAAGTGATCTTCCTAGTGAGGACAGCGATGTGTTGCGTACTGGTACCCTGGCACACATGGCTGACTTCATGTTAGGATGCCTTTCTCGTGACCCTCGCGTTAGACGCATTCTGGCCACTACGGATTACTGGGTGTACACCCTTCTCGACCCACAGTATAAGGAGAACCTTTCCACTCTCATTCCCGAAGAGGAAAGGGGTTCGAGAGTGATGCAATACCACAGGGCCCTGGTGGACAAACTGATGGTAAACTTCCCATCTGACAGGGCTAGCGGCAGAAGGCGCACTTCCGAGGGCCAAGTAACAGGGGAGGCGCAGCGATCAGGCAGCATGTTCAGCACAGCAGGGGAACACTCTCCAAGGCTTTTGCCAGCTTTATGGCTCCCCAGCAAGACTGCGTCACCACTCCCCAGTCAAGGCTGAGTTGGAGGGAGCACTGTAAAAAGATGGTGAGGGAGTACGTACCTGATCGTACCACCATCCTCTGTGATGCCTCAGCTCCATACAACTATTGGATGTCAAAGCTGGACACGTGGCACGAACTTGCGCTGTATGCCCTGGAGGTGCTGGCTTGCCCTGCCGCTAGCGTCTTGTCAAAGAGGGTGTTTAGTGCAGCTGGGGGAATCATCACGGACAAGCGTACCTGCCTGTCAACTGCCAGTGCCGACATGCTTACACTCATAAAGATGAACAAAGCCTGGATTTCCCCAGACTTCTCTTCTCCACCAGCGGAGAGCAGCGGAATCTAAAGATTCTTTTCACTGCAACCGCAGATAAAAGCACTCTTCTCTAACACCGGGAAAACGGGGCATTTCTCTTTGTCAATCTGTCTCTTACATTAGTCCTCCTCCTGCTACTCCTCCTCCAGAAACAACATGTCATCGCGCTGAACGGCCAATTTTTCTGCGGCCCAAAAGGCTCATCTACATCTACCAATGTTTTTACAATTTTGCTACGTTTCAAAAGTATTGAGACTGTAACATGAACCAATTTTTTCAACAGGGCTGTCTCCAGGCTCTGTTACAAATTAAGCAACAGTGAGCTGTATCTTGTACTCTTGGTACACTAATTTTTGGGCCCCATGCCTACACTCTTATCCAACTAATTTGTCCGTCCTTCGCCTACGCTCATGGTATCCCAATGTTTCAGAGGTAGGCCTATACTATTAGTAGAGAAATTTTACTGGGGTCTGCCTGCCGGCCTATGCTTCTGCTACAAGAAAGTTACAGGGGTCTGCCTATACTGCTGCCACTTATACGTTACAGGGTTTCTGCCTATACTGCTGCCACAAGGATGTTACTGGGGTCTGCCTATACTGCTGCCCCGTTAATTTTCCAGGGGTTTGCCTATACTGCTGCCACAAGGATGTTACTGGGGTCTGCCAATACTGCTGCCACGTTAATGTTACAGGGGTCTGCCTATACTTCTGCTACAGAAATGTTACTGGGATCTGTCTATAGTGTTACTACAGAAATGTTACAGGGGTCTGCGTATACTTCTGCTACAAAAATGTTACTGGGGTCTGCCTATACTGCTGCCACGTACATTTTACAGGGTCTGCCTATACTTCTACTACAGAAATGGTGCTGGGGTCTGCTTATACTGCTGCTACAGAAGTGAAACTGGGGTCTGCCTATACTGCTGCTACATAAATGTTACTGGGGTCTGCCTATACTTCTGCCACATAAATGTTACAGGGGTCTGCCTATACTGCGGCTACAAAAATGTTACTGGGGTCTGTCTATACTTCAACAATAGAAATGGTGGTGGGGTCTGCTGATACTGCTGCTACATAACTGTTACTGGGGTCTGCCTATACTTCTGCCACAGTAATGTTAAAGGGGTCTGCCTATACTGCTGCCACTTAAATGTTACAGGAGTCTGCCTATACTTCTGCTACAAGAATGTTACTGGGGTCTGCCTATACTTCTGCCACGTAAATGTTACAGGGGGTCTGCGTATACTTCTGCTACAAAAATGGTACTGGGGTCTGCCTATGCTTCTGCTACAGAAATGTTACAGGGGTCTGCTTATACTGCTACTACACAAATGTTACAGGGGTCTGCCTATACTGCTGCTACATAACTGTTACTGGGGTATACCTATACTTCTGCCATGTAAATGTTACAGGGGTCTGCCAATACTTCTGCTACTGAAATGTTACTGGGGTCTGTCTATATTGTTACTACAGAAATGTTACTGGGGTCTCCCTAGACGTCTGCAACATAACTGTTACTGGGGTCAGCTTATACCTTTGCTACAGGAATATTATAGGGGTCTGTGTATACTATGGGTGCACTATTCTTCGCATCGCGGTGTTCTACCTATCTGGCCGAAAAAAAACAACCCACGACTGACTAGGGCATGGATTGTGGGCCGAGGCCAACATGTATTTCCTGTCACGTAACCTCAGCACTGCAGTGGGATTTCTTTCTGTACTGTCTGTGTGTTCCTGCTAGCCACCCATGCTGTTGGTGCACACAGACTTGCCATAGCGCAGTTGTACCTGCCTGGCACTTTAACCCATTTAGGAGCAGCCACTGTATATATACGGCGGCTGGTCCTGGGCTTAGAGGACCGCCGATAGTAAAAATACGGCGGTGCTCTAAGTCTCCTGCTCTGCAATCAGTCAGAGGCAGGAACGGGTTATCAGCTGTTAGTGACAGCTGACAACCCGGAGCAGAAGGCAGGAGGGGTTTTTAACCCTTCCTGCCTTCTGCTTCCCCGATATACAGTGCCCAATGAGCACTGTATGGGCAAAGTGAAAGTAAGAAGTACTTTCACTACGGGAGCCTCGCTGGGTCATGTGACCTCCCGGGATTCCCTGCTATGCAGAGCTGGAGGGTCAGACTTAGACCCTGGAAGCTCTGCAGGTGACTAATGTCACCACAGGGGTTGCTTTCCCCTATAATTAGGGCTCCTATGGACGCCCCTGTTATAGTGGGAAAGTGTCAAATAAAGTAAAAAAAAAAAGTGAATGTCCCCCAGAGGTCTTATATGACATCATGGGGAACATAGATAGTAAAAAACACAATTACATACATCAGTAACATACAATTACAGAATAAAACAACAATACATACAAAAGAAAGAGAATAACACAAAGCAGACGCATACAAAAACCGTCGCCGTATGCGCCCTGTAAACCAAAACCGTACATACTATATATCAAAACATCTGAAATTAATAGAGGAACCAACTTCCATACTTTATTTTAGTGTAAATATAAAAATAATTTAAAAAAAACTATAAATGTTAAAAAAAAACATTTTTTTTTTGCATTTTACGCCCAATAAAACTAAAAAACGGGGGAAAAAGGCAGTGAAAAAGATATTAAAATAATAGTCCTATATGTCACGGAAAAAAAAACACAACAAAAATAATTTTGGTAGCTAAAGGAAAAAAAATGGAGCAGTAAAACTGCCACATGGGTAAAATCCCTAAAAAGTGTCTGGTCCTTAAGGTATAAAACAGCTTGGTCCTTAAGGGGTTAAAAAAAACCCTGAATGTCTAGGGCATGGAGTGTGGGCCGCAGCCAACATGTATTTCCTCTCACGTAACCTTAGCTATCCGGGGCACTGCAATGGGATTTTTTCCTGTACCGTCTGTGTGTTCCTGCTAGCCACCCATGCTGTGGGTGCACACAGACTTGCCATAGCGGAGTTGTACCTGCCTGGCACTTAAAAAAAAAAAAAGAGAATGTTAAGGGCATGGTGTGCGGGCCGCAGCCAACATGTATTTCCTCTCACGTAACCTCAGCTATCCAGGGCACTGCAATGGGATTTCTTTATGTATCGTCTGTGTGTTCCTGCTAGCCACCCATGCTGTGGGTGCACACAGACTTGCCATAGCGGAGTTGTACCTGTCTGTCCCCAAAACACTGACAGACTTGGGTAGGGTGCAGAGTGCAGATGGTTTACCCCTTGCGTTGTCGATGAGGTATCCGACACCCAAACAGAATGAGTAGTGTGTGGACACATGGAGTCCCCATTGCTATGTCACTCGCAGCACCTTGGGCCACACAAGGTGTTTGCTGGGACAGAGGCTGACCCAGGGCCCGCTCACATACTTCCCACACCAAGTAATGCTGCATTGTGGAGATGTGTAAAAATGCTGGGCTGACAGCGGAGTCCCCTTTATGCCCATGTTTGCAGCTCCTGACGGAGGTGGCAAAGGATTGGAATGAAGATGGGATGTCAATCTATTATCAATTCTCAACAGCATTGTGGGCTATCGCCCCCCCCCCCCTTCGAAAAGGGTCGCTGCCTGTGTCAGGGTAAAATTCTAAGTACAGCACCAATCAGGCCCACCCCACTTGCCCCGCTGCCGGCGGAAAGAAGAAAACACCACACGGAGGTCTGGTATAGTTTCTCACACGGGGACATGACTGCGCTTTATTACAGATTACATGAGATCTTATACCCTTTTGTCCCATCACCAGGAATGGGTGATGGGCTCATTGGCTAAAATTCACAGCATAACCATATATGGGAAGTCCGGATTTCCGGCCTGAGACAGTGAAAGTTATGTACATAGTTGAACAGTTGTTATCTTGCTACGGCGCCTCTGGAAAAACAGCCAAGTACGCGTCCTTGTGTCTGGTTCTTCCTTTGCTGGGTTTTAAGATACATTTTGTCTTTGTCTCGCAAGGCCTTTGGAATATCTGATGTAAGGCGACAGATTAAGTTTTTTCTCATTTGGAATTGAATAGAACTTGCATATAGGTATAAAGCATAAAAAACATATGGCAATATATACATATACCCTCACAAACCCCCCTAAAAAACTTAATATGGAGATCAAGTACCAGGCCTTGCACTCTTCCTCGGTCGCCTCTCCCTTGCGTCAGGGTTTCTCCACTTGCCCGTAAGGCCCTACTCCTAAAGGGGGGGATCCCTACCTCACCTCAGAAGAAGGCCATGGATTCCCTGGGCTTATTTCTGGGCATCCATACCCTCTATCTGTACAAGTTAACACCCCACAGGGTGTGCCCTCGCCGGAACCTAAGGTCTTGTGCACTATCCCTAGGCAAATGGGAAGTCCACTGACAATTCATCTTATGAGACCTGGGCGGCGCAGTACTAGTACATTTCTCCATTCTTCTGGTAACGTACGTGGTTGGCATTATCGGAACTGGCTCTTCATCTTTTTCAAACAAGGGAAACGTTGGTCACATTATCCAGTCCCTTACTCATACTCTTTTTGATCAAAGGGATAATACACATACAGGAAATTACATACCCCACCTCTTTCTGCTAAAATCATATCCAGGGCCACTCTAGGGCCATGGATGCAGTGGGCCCTAACTGGTCAGCTAACCCTTGTAAAGCATCTCTGGTGTAGTTTACAAACCTCTGCTGATTGTAATAAATATAATTCATCCAATCTACATTATTATTAACAGTGACAAAAGCAAATAAGGACTCAAAACCTGCTTTAACCTGATCTCTAGAATTAAATTAATCTGGCACCCCCCTTGGCACTCCTATTGCATCTATGTATACATGTGGATCAAAGTTACCACCTGGAGCGTCAACTTCTCTCTTAGCACGATGCGGTGTTGGATTCTCACCCTCAGTGTAGTCTTCATATTGCACATTTGATTGTATTAATTTGTTCTGAAACAGGGGGCTAGTGTACAGTAGTCAAAGGTGTGTGTTAGAGGAATTGTACCACATTATAGCATGTAAAGGATATGCAGGATCATTAGTTTTTTCAGTGCGAAGTGTGGATCCAAGTGGGCTTTCCTTCGAGCTTGACTGCAGTTGGGGTGGTGAACAACATCTGGTAGGGACATTCAAACAGGGTTTCTCTCTTAAACTTTTTCACATAGACCCTGTCACCTGGTTTCAGATAGTGACACTCATCTGTAGGACCTGGGAGAAAAGCAGAGACTGCAGAATGCATTATTGACAATTCCTTGGAGAGGCCTATGACAAAATTAACAAGAGAATCATTCCCCAAATGCAGCTACTGTGGCATGTACCCTCCGGAGAAAAAGAAAAACTAATGGGAGACACTCAATTCAAAATTTGCCCATTTTCTTCATTGCCTTTTGTATCTACTTTCCCACTACTCCGCGGATGGTAGGGTGTGTGAAAAGCCTGGAATATACCCAAAGCAGACATGATGTATTGCATTGTTTCACCTGTGAAGTGTTTACCTTTGTTTGACTCAATTACTTCCGGTACCCCATATCTGCAGATTACCTCATTCATGAGCTTCTGTGCGGTTACCTGCTTATTTACTTTGGTAACAGGGTAAGTCTCCAACCTGAAAAACATCAACAACAACAAGCACATATTCATGCTTCCCAACAAGTAGGAGCTGAGTGTAGCCAATTTGCAATCCCTGAAATGGGTAGAGTGGCCCCGGCAAGTGTGATGTGGCAAATTTACTTCTGCCCTGTTGCTTACGGCAAAGATCATGCAAAATTGGACAAATGATGCAGCAGCTACAGAAAACCCAGGAGCAACCCATCCTGGTTCAAGCGTTGACATCATTGCTGCTTTTGAGAGGTGCGTCTTTCCGTGCATCAGCTGGGCCATCATGGGGCACAGGGACTGTGGTGGGCAAGTGCTGTTGACTGTTCACCATATGCCGTCCCTTTTTAGTCCATTTTTCCTTTTCTTCCTTGCTGGCTTGTAACTGTAAAGTCTTTAGCATATCAAAGTCCAAATTTTTTATCAAAGTCCAAGTTTATGGTTAAAGTCCAAAGTTTTGTCAAAGTCCAAAGTGTAGTCAAAGTCCAAAGTTATTGTCAAATTCTTCTTTTCTTCTTTTCTTCCACGGCTTGAGGGCCGCTGCCTTTGCTGTGTGGTCTGTGATGGCATTACCTCTCGCTTCTCCGGTGTAGGAATTGGTGTGAGTTCTCCACCTTGTCAGGTAGAAGTAGGGCCTCCGTGAGACTCTGCCCGCTGCATCATTCTTAATTGGCTGTCCTGCTGAGGTAAAAAACTGTCTGGCCTTCCATGTTGGGCCGTAATCATGAGCTATGCCAAATGCATACCGGGAGTCAGTGTAAATGTTTGCCGTCTTACCTTCTGCCACTCTACACGCCTCAGTGAGGGCCTTTTTAGTTCCGCTTCTTGTACTGCGACATGCGGAGGCATTCTGCTTTTAGGACATCTTGTTGTGTAACCACTGCATATCCAGTGTGGAGTTGTCAATCACCCTGGGTACCATCTATAAAAAAACAACTCAAAATATACATTGTTAACAAGGGCTTTCAGTAACTTTTTTAAAACTTAAATTTTCTTGTTGCATCAATGCTAGACAATCAGGCTGATATTCTATTTCAAAAAGATCAGAACCTTGTTGCAAAAAATTTAAAAATGTAAAAATGACTTGCAAAAAAATTAAAAATGGCTGACTTGCAATACCTAGATCAACTATGCCTTCTCCTCCCCCCCTTTGAACCCGGGTACTCGATTGGAAGAAATAGTAGCCAGGTTCAAGTTAGTACAACATTGTAAAAAGATTTGATGGAAGCAGATAAGGCCTGTAAGATGTCAGCACCAATAACAGAGACATGAGTTACATCAGGGCAGAATAATCTACAAACCTCTATTAATATTGGAAATGTGATATTCCTTTAAGTGAATTCATTATTAGTCTGTTCCTGCCTGCAATGTCTTATCAAATTTGAGAGAGGGAAAAAAAAAAAAAACTTTTACTAGCTGCTCAAGATCCTCACCCCCTCCCTTGTGGAGAAGAGGGATGAAACATTACGTACTTTTACATCATCTAGCTCCACCCCTTCGATACTGGCTGCGTGCATCTTTTTTCACAGCTCATTTCAGCTTAACAGTCTAAGCATCCACATCACAACCAATTAAAGTCCCATGCATGGGGGGGGGGTCTTTTATCCCCAGTCATTACCTGCATCACACACTCACCACAGCCCGAACACGGGTCACTAACTCTCATCCATCCATTCTCTCAAGTCTGCTCCGTCACCCCCCATTGAAGGTGTCCCAGTACATGCAGATGCATAGACAAAAAAAGTCTGACAAACAAACATACATCAGTTGAAAAACATTGAGGTGAGTGCTATAATGTTATAAAGTACATGATTCTATTGAGATGAGATTGTGAATGAGCGCTATCTTTGACAAATTATGTGAAAAAATTTGCTGAGTGACTGAGACATTCTATTTTTCTTATTTACTGAAGCTCTTATATGTTATATTAAACGCTGAAGTATTTTAGAATGCGTGGGTATCTTTCAGCCCCCCTTGTCTTTCTTTCTCTGTACTTCTCTGTATTTGACCCTGAACAAAAAGTGAAGTCTGAAAGCCCCCACCTTTTCAAAACATCTGTTATCTCTCTAGGAATATGAAACACAGACTGAATAGAGTTGTTTTAGTTTAAAGGAGATGTCTCGAGGAAGCAGTTAAATTTTTTTTTTGCCCAGTCCCCCCCATTAAGTACACATTACTAAGCCCCCCTGTAAATGACATTTCTAGCTGGTTTGTACTTACCGTTCCAGCGTTTCAGCAACTTATAAAAGTTTCCTCAAGATGGCCGCCGGCTCTTTCCCCGTCGCTCGCTGCAGCCCGACGTGCGCGCTCCCGAGACGCCGCCAGCTGTGTCACCATGGCAACCGGACGCATCGCAGCCGCCGACCAGACGCCCCGCAGCCGCCGACCAGACGCCCACCGCCAGGCAGCAGGTAAGGCGCTAGCCCCCGGCTCCCCAGCGCTAGACCCTCAGCCCAGGTGAAGGCCCCGGAGCCCAGCGCTAGGTTCCGGAGCCCAGCGCTAGTTCCCCCGGCCTAGCGGCAGCCCCCCCGGCCTAGCGACAGCCCCCCCATCGCAGCGACAGCCCCCCCCGGCCTAGCGACAGCCCCCCCCGCCTAGCGACAGCCCCCCCATCGCAGCGGCAGCCCCCCCATCGCAGCGGCAGCCCCCCCCGGCCTAGCGGCAGCCCCCCCCGGCTTAGCGACAGCCCCCCCATCGCAGCGGCAGCCCCCCCCGGCCTAGCGACAGCCCCCCCGCCTAGCGACAGCCCCCCCATCGCAGCGGCAGCCCCCCCATCGCAGCGGCAGCCCCCCCGGCCTAGCGGCAGCCCCCCCCGGCCTAGCGACAGCCCCCCCATCGCAGCGGCAGCCCCCCCGGCGCAGCGACAGCCCCCCCGGCCTAGCGCTAGTTCCCCCATCACAGCGGCAGCCCCCCCCCGGCGCAGCGACAGCCCCCCCCCGGCGCAGCGGCAGCCCCCTCCCCCCCACAAATCACTTACCTGGGAGGCTTCTCGGGGCGGCTGGGCTGGGCTGGGCTTCTCCGGGCTTCTCCGCTGGGCAGCTCCAGTTTCTGCACCTTCCTCTAACAGAGTAAGGTACAGAATGGCCGCTGCAGCGCGCTCCCGAGCAGTGACAGCTCGTCTGCGCATGCGCAGAAGAGCTGTAGCGGGGAGCACACTGAAGCGGCTCGTGCTGAAAGGAGAAGACCGGACTGCGCAAGCGCGTCTAAAAAAGCAAGCTGCCAGCGAATTTAGACGGAACCATGGAGACGAGGACGCTAGCAACGGAGCAGGTAAGTGGAATAACTTCTGTATGGCTCATATTTAATGCACAATGTACATTACAAAGTGCATTAATATGGCCATACGGAAGTGTATAACCCCACTTGGTTTCGCGAGACCACCCCTTTAACTATTCCCTGCATTTGAACTCATAAATAACACATATGCTGGGACCTTGCAACATTCATTTTCAACCCCTGTATAAGTAAGAATATATCTTAGAAATTGCTATATTTCCTACCTACTAAGACAGTATAATTAATTAAATTCATTTCAATTCATTTTAAGCAAGCAAAGATATTATCCAGGGTTATTATTGCATTTTCTCTCGCTTTGTTATCTCTTGACCTTGAAAACTAAACACAAGCTCTAGCTTTAAGTAAACAATCTTTCTCATCTAAAAGCAAGCTCAGTTAACTATTTGCACATACAGTATATACATATATACACACATATCTATTATCTATCTTGTATTATACACCTTTTCTTCTTTCTCTCTGCCAACAAATCACATGCTTTGTAACTTTCTTCTCAACTTTGCTTGTTCCTTCAGCACTTTCTCCCTACCTAACTGCCAATGTTACCTTCAATAGACACTCTCCCGACACCCTCTTGATCACTTACTGTACTTTCCAACATTTCACTTACGGATACTTTCTTAATATGTGTACATACTTAACTTTCTCTGAATCTACCGTGCGGGTCGATGTCACACATTTTCATAAGTTTTCTTACATTTCACAGATTATGACCCTTGTTTCTCCGCCATCAATTGATCCGCACGGCGGCAGCCCTTGAGGGGCTCTATCTTCTTTAATAAGATCTTACGCATATTAGAACAACAACAACAATAATAATAATAACACGCTCCATAGAGTGCATCCTTCTGACCCGAATTGTCAGCCCCATATATATGGCAAAACAACCGAAGGCATCTTCTTCTATGGAACCAGTCCCAAAGAGTGCGTCTCCTCCTCAGCTAAACTATCAACAACTAAACTAAACTAAAACCGAGGGTCTCTTCTTCTATGGGACCTGTCTCACAGAGTGCTTCCCTCTCCTTAGCTAAACCATCAACAACTAAAATAACCGAGGGTTCCTTCTTCTGTGAGACCAAATGAAAAGAAAAAGAGAAAAAAAAATTCTGCAGATACAACAAACAACCTTCACTATTGCTAAAACACTACGGACTTCAAAGTACAAATAGACTACAGACTAGTTCCTGGGTGAGCGATTGGTGCGCATATCACGGTCAGTGGTCCATGACGGCAAACCCGGAGCCCACACGAGTTACCGTGTAGAACTCTTAACCCAACCCGTCCGGTCACAAACCACAGATAGTCAGTCCCGCTGCAAGACTCTCAGCGTAAAATACAACATAAATATATGCTGGTCTTACCTGGAGTTCTGTGAGTTGATCAGGCTCGGTTTGCAGCAGGACGGCTTCTCCGCGGCGTGGATCCGGGTGGAATGCGTTGTACGGCTCTGGTTTTACCGCCCCAGTTGGTTGCGCCATTTTGTCAGGGTAAAATTCTAAGTACAGCACCAATCAGGCCCACCCCACTTGCCCCGCTGCCGGCGGAAAGAAGAAAACACCACACGGAGGTCTGGTATAGTTTCTCACACGGGGACATGACTGCGCTTTATTACAGATTACATGAGATCTTATACCCTTTTGTCCCATCACCAGGAATGGGTGATGGGCTCATTGGCTAAAATTCACAGCATAACCATATATGGGAAGTCCGGATTTCCGGCCTGAGACAGTGAAAGTTATGTACATAGTTGAACAGTTGTTATCTTGCTACGGCGCCTCTGGAAAAACAGCCAAGTACGCGTCCTTGTGTCTGGTTCTTCCTTTGCTGGGTTTTAAGATACATTTTGTCTTTGTCTCGCAAGGCCTTTGGAATATCTGATGTAAGGCGACAGATTAAGTTTTTTCTCATTTGGAATTGAATAGAACTTGCATATAGGTATAAAGCATAAAAAACATATGGCAATATATACATATACCCTCACACCTGAACCAGCCAACCCTCTGCAGTGTGTGCCTCCGGTTCCTCCTCATGGCAGACACACTTATAAATAGACATGAGGGTGGTGTGGCTATGAGGCCAGTGTGTGGCACGAGGGAGGCTGAAGGCTGCGCAGGGACACTTTTGTGTGCGCTGTGGACACAGGGTCATGTGGGGGGGGGGGGGTGTTGGGCAGCATGTAACCCAGGAGAAGAGGCAGCGGTGTGTCCCGCAGGCAGTGATTGTGCTTGGTTGGAGGTAGTGTGGTGCTTAGCTTTGGTGTGCCTTGCTAATGAGGGTTTGTCCGAAGTAAAAATTGTTAGGGGAGTGGGGCGGGCCCACTCTTGCCACTATTGTGGCTTAATAATGAGACCTGGGAACCTGAGATGCAGCCCTAAATGTTGCCCCTCGCCTGCCCTATCCGTTTCTGTGTCGTTTCCATCACTTTCGTAGGTTTTGCAGATTTTCACAAATGAAAACCTTAGCGAGCATCGGCCATATACAAACATGCTCGAGTTGCCCATTGACTTCAATGGGGTTTGTTACTCGAAACGAACTCTCGAGCATCGAGGAAAGCTCGACTCGAGCAACGAGCACCCGAGCATTTTGATGCTCACTCATCTCTAGTTGTCAGGAGAAAGCCTCTTCTTTCTAAAAAGAACATGGCAACATAGCTAAAGTTAGCAGTGCTGTTTTTCTATCTAGTGCGGCAGAAAACCTCTCTCCCCACAGACTTCATACTTTCTAACAACCATTTCTGAGGGGATAAGTAACCGAAATGCGTTAATATTGTCTTTTTAATCAACTTAAAAAGAAGAACCGAGTTAATCGCTTATTGCAATATTCTCTCTTTATTATAAGTGTTGCGCCTTTAGTCAATAACTTTTTACTTCCCTTCAGTGAACGACTTTTCATTCGTCATTCCTTCGGTGCATGCATTTACACTAAATTCTGGATCGCCAGAATCTGTAAAAGCACCTTAACAGAGGTAAGGAAGACTTTTTTGCCATTTTCTTAATAAATTGCTTCCAGGATATTAAAAGATTTTAAAATAAAACTTACATGGTCAGGTGATAGGTGCTCTTTATGGGCACACCTTTTTGTGACACCTTGATTCAGAGGCATTAAAGGGGTTGTCCCGCGAAAGCAAGTGGGTCTATACACTTCTGTATGGCCATATTAATGCACTTTGTAATGTACATTGTGCATTAATTATGAGCCATACAGAAGTTATCAGAAGTTTTTCACTTACCTGCTCCGTTGCTAGCGTCCTCGTTTCCATGGAGCCGTCTAATTTTCAGCGTCTAATCGCCGGATTAGACGCGCTTGCGCAGTCCGGTCTTCTTGTTTTCTGAATGGGGCCGCTCGTGCCGCAGACCGGCTCCTGGTAGCTCTGCCCCGTCACGTGCCGATTCCAGCCAATCAGGAGGCTGGAATCGGCAATGAACCGCACAGAAGCCCTGCGGTCCACCGAGGGAGAAGATCCCGGCGGCCATCTTCAGCAGGTAAGTAAGAAGTCACCGGAGCGCGGGGATTCAGGTAAGCGCTGTGCGGTGTTCTTTTTTAACCCCTGCATCGGGGTTGTCTGGCGCCGAACGGGGGGGGGGGGGGGGTTGAAAAAAAAAAACCCGTTTCGGCGCGGGACAGCCCCTTTAATGTTAGGTCATATCCGGTGATTTTCCATTTTTTTTCACTTCTGTTATTTGAACACCAAATTTGACAATCCATTTTTTATATGCTCTTCTTAGTTATGTACAGCAGTCATGGCCCCCACATTTTTTCAGGGACCCCTTTTCCAGAATTCCAACCAGGCCTTACCCTGTCACACCCTGCCCCCAAGCTCATCCACCCTCTACCACTCTAAAACGTTTCTTATGGTACTCTGCGTGTTTTAGTCAAGGCGGAAAAAAATCAAACAATAGATTAAGTTATTTTATCATGGAATGCAAACTACAAAGTGAGTGTTTTAAAAATAGTCCAATCATTTCCAAGCTTTTTGTGAGCTTTCATTTGAGCAAATTGATTTATGATATTTGAAAAATCTGCAGTTTCTGCCAATTCATTTTCTATTGCCAGTAATGCTTACTTGTTCAGCCTTTCTTGCAATGTGGAGGGTGCTGTGAAGACATGTCAGGAAACCGGGGATTTGATTGTTATACGTACCGGGGTCCCCGCTGACAGTCGGTCCTCCTCCAAAGCTGGCAGTATCTCGCTTTAGTACATTAAAGTGAGAAGTGGTTGCTGCAGGGTAGAAGTCAGACTTTCAGCGTGGACTCGGTGAGTAAAAGCACATCCTCAGGTCGCTGTCATGTCCCCACACCTTAACTCAGGTTAGGATGCTGTGGAGACATGACAAGGTAACATATACTGTGTTTTGCCATTAATATCAGAAAAATTATTTTTTTTCTCCTGGTCAGCCGGGCCCCCCAGCGAAGGGTAAGGCTGCCTTCTCCCTCTTCCATGTGGGGGCCATGACAGCAGCATTGCAATGTATACTAAAATGGAAAAAGACCCTCCTCAAACTGTGGCCCCAAGCACATAATACTTTATTAAAATATGGCATTAGAAGTCAGCTTCTCTGAAATTCGGGTTCCCAGCACAAACTAAAAGAGAGACAATTACCACCCACCAGACTTTAAAGTTGACACTACACATTCCAGCGGACAGTTCTTATCCCATAACAGAACACTTCATGCCTCTTATGACATCATCAGTTGGTGTTCTTTTCACCCTGGGCGGAGTGAATGTAATTAAGGTCAAACAATGTATAAGTGCTATGCACCTCGTACTTCACCTGCTACTTCAGCCATTGAAAGGACTCTATGTCCCATATTGTGAGTTCCTATGGCCAGCCACTTCACAGCTTTATTATTGTTGCTATACTCTATGGAGTTCATGAATAGTGTCTGCATATTTTTGGCTCTGCAGTATGTTTAATATCCGTGGGGTTTAGACAAGGATTACACAGCAATTTCGGCCGCGACGGGTATAGCACAACCAAAACCACTGAGTAGTGCAGGGGCATCACACTGCCACCTAATGTAATGGAGCCACAATGCAGCTTGCAGATGGCTATCAAACCTTAAATTTAGTTTGAATTCTGTTAATCTCATGCCCTGTCCTGCCCTAAGTCATGTTCTCAGTGAAAAAACAAAGTACTTGCACTGAAGAACTATGTAGGCTGTTTCTATGTGATGTGGATGAAAAATAGCCACCAATGCATTTCCCTTCATGCTGATGCCATTTAGGTAAAGAATAGTAATCCAGACTAACCCAAAGATTAAACACAACGATTACACTGGATCACAGGAAAAACAATGTTGCCTGCTACTTGGGGTATTTCATGTGTTCTATACTAAATCGAGTGTGTAGAGTCCAAATCTGCAGGCTATTCATACTGATTTTATGTTGTGTAAACACGCAAAAGGTGAAGTTGTGGATGGAGTATACCTCCCTCCCAGGCTTTTAGTCTGGACAGGGTGGCACTCCAGTCCACAACTTCACCCTAGTTCTCTGGAAGTGTAGTTGCAGGCACTGACCTCATTCCTGGAGCATAAAAGACTGCAGCTCCAGGAAGTCAAGGCCTGACAGCCTGAGGAGAGAAAACCCTCTGAGCACTGGGAGAGTACAAACTACATTTGTCTGGCGTATGGACTTGAGGACCCTGCGAGGTACCTCTGCGACTTTAAAAGGATATTGTTCTTGTTTGCTATGTTTTGGAAATAAAGACTACCGTGAGTTTCACCCGCTGTTTTGGAGTCCAGTGTGTCGCTGCCGCCCCTCCCCTGGAGGACATTACCACAGTTGGTTATCCAGCCGTTGTACACAACTATATTGTACTTCACACCTGAGAGATTACAAAGACTTGTTCACGTTAACAAACGTGTAAATAAAAAGTTCACTTGAGTCTTTACGGAATGCACATACTCTGTTCAGAAGAGCTTTAAGCACTTGTGAGTGTCTGTTGTTGACCGCTGCAGTAGTTGCGAATCATGTTGGGGTTGAAGTGGCCTTAATATCTTTCTTTCATGGTGGCAATATCCTGGTGGAATCTTTCTTATTCATCTCTCATGTCACCCAAAAATTCCAAACAGGAATGTAAGAAATGAATTTGGAGTGACATTCGGCAGCCGAGTTGCAGATACGCTGCTAACATATTGCTTACAAGTTCAGCATGGTTGTCGGCCCGGTGGTTGCCAAAAAAGTTTTGCAGAACTAGCATAAATGCATCCCAAGCGGCAAGTTCAAGAGCACTCAGTTTGGATCTGAATGTGTCATCATGCATTAATTCGTGGATTTCAGGACCAACAAAAATTCCTGCTTTTAGTTTGGTTTCCATTTTGCTTTTTCCAAACTTGTCCTTCCGATACTGGAAACCATTTCAATTCTGATCCATAGCCATAATAAAGTTTCCATTAAGCCAGCTTAATGTGAAGTGGTGAAAGGTACACTATCATTGGATCAACCAGTGATGTGTGTAGCACATTGTATCTGCCAACAGTGTGCCCGAATCTGGACGGCTGCTGCGCCACTTTGTAAGGATCGCTCGCAAATCAGGATAAACTATTTTTACTTGTTCTTATTTGAAAATTCAGCAGCATTGGTCATGCAGATATAGCCGTCCGAGTGATGATCTATTGGTTCGCGCCAAATCATAAGCTCAGCAAACGGCATTGCCTTTCTCTGGCCATTGAGCCACTATGTGAGGCCAGAGCAGTACACGGTGCTGCAGATGTGAGATGCCCAGCTTTTGTCTTGATCTCTACCTTTTTTACACAGAATAATACTTGTAAGCAATATTCACTCTGTGTCAGGTTTTTGCGCTGAACGCATTTGGCGTATTTAGCACAAAGGTAACAAAAATTGTCCATATGGTTAGCAGCTCCGTCTACTTATCTTTAGGCTGAAACTGTAACAATCCCAGAAGAGTTACCAGAGGAAAGGATAGGGCCAATAGTCCTCAGGATGAGGGGGCTAGTAGTTGTCCGTTTTGTGACGCCACCGTTCCACACACCGGCACTCATACACGAGAGATTAATAACACTGGACAAGTGTATAGTACCTTGGGTCCTCAGGAACGGTAGAAGCATGGTAAAAACTTTACTAGTGACTTTTAAACACAATACAACAAACTTCAGCAGGCAGAGTTTACAGTGCAGGAAAATTAGTACTTATTCAGAAAAACTTGACATGAAAGCCAATAGCCACAGAATGGCAGTAATGATCACCCCGCTGTCATAAACTTTAGCACGCATTGCTGTAAGTTAAAGGTGATCCAGACTTCAGACGGCCGCACAGGAATCATAAAAAGACTTAATATTATCTTCAAAGGTTCGGTAGATTTCTGCACTAATGTTATTGTAGAAAACATATAGTCACTTGAAGAAGTAGTTACTTACAATGGCCCTCTTGGGATAGGACTTTTGGGGAAGAAACATTTAGGCTCACTCACTCCCATGCGCTTCACATACAGTTAGGCGGTCTCTCTGTCTCCTCCATCTTCAGCAGCATAAGGGCTGATGGTGCCCTCATGCCCCTCTGTGGTAGCAAACCCTCAGGTGGAAGATGGATGCTTCTCAGCCAACAAGATGGATCCCTTTTCTGGAACCCAATCTCCCATACTTATAGATTCATCCACACCACGTCACATGACACAGAAAGATAGATACATTCAACATGCAGCAAAGCTCACAGGCAATGATTTTAAGTGAGTTAACCCTACAGATGCTGCAGCTGTGCAACATACACACAGAGAATAGACATGACAGCTTTGCACAAAGCATCCACAAAAGACAGACATGTATGACAATTATGGAGGGGTCCAGAATTATGTTCTGAGACACTACAAAACAAGCATACTAACATATCTATATAAGGAAACAATATTGTCAACTAGAAGCTTGATTTAGGCCAACTCACATTATATAGGCCTAGCAACTGTTGACATCAGTTTACCGACAAGCTCGGACGTGCCCGGTTGCTGCAGGAACCCGCAGATGCCAGAATGTGTTGGAGGAGCTGGAAGGCAGGATGCAGACAATGGGGCAGCAATTATATTGTTGCCATGCATCACTATGTGGGGCAATCTACCTAGCTGTCGCCAAACGGTAGTTGCTCTATAACTTAAGATCTAGACATCCTAGGTAAATTCTGACTTTAGATTTGGATTCAGCACACTCGACTTCATGTAAACAGCATGTTTTACTCCCAGTAGCAAAATCTGTTATTAACCCCTTAGTGACGAACCCATTGCCTTTTTACATCCTGGCTTTGTGGGCTTTAAACCTCAGGGACATAAAAACATGCATCCCCTGAGGATTAAAGCTGCAGGGCCGGTGGACGTGACACAAATTTTATCAGTCTATTTTTACCAACTAAATAAAGTACAATATGTGGTGAAAAAACAATGTCAGAATTACTTGGATATGCAAAACCTTTACGGAGTAATTCTATGTTAAAGTGACACATATCAAAATTTGGCTCCGTCACTGAGGCGCAAACAGGCTTCCTTACTAAGGGGTTAATGTGAGCCGTGTTTGTGATTCCTTGCTGTTCTTGAATCCGTGTGCTCAGCGTACATCTTGCTGCGGCACGCGGTACAAGATCTTATAACAATGAGCTCATATTCCAGTAAACAAGACTCTACTAGAAATGGAATTCATGAATTTAGCAAACCAGGAGAAACGCCCTTTTAATACAGTCAGAAATGTGTTTCTGAAGCAAATTTGAAATAAACTGCATACAGTAATCTAATCTGTTTTGAATTAAGCTGATCTATTAAACTGTAAGATGGGATATAGAATAATTATGATTTTTTTTTAAAAAAAAAAGGTTGTCTGAGTTAATTTTTTCAAATTCCTGGTCCCCTTGCCTAATAATGATGAAGATAATACTCGCCTCTGTTCACTCCCCACAGCTCCAGCGCTGCCTCTCTCTTCTTGCCGCTGGGTCTGCAGTCGGTCTGTATGTGGCATGTCACGGGCTGCCATATACAGACCGACTTGATCTCGCCAGCCACTCACTGCAGGGGGGTGGGATAGGGCTGGCACGTCACAGGAGGAAGTTGCATTGCCTTCCCTGCCTGTCTATTGGCCAGAAAATGGTGCTAAACATGCAGGGAAGAAAATGGAATTGACTCGAGTAACGCGTCGTGCTCGTCTCGAGTAACGAGCATCTCAAGCACCCTAATACTCGAGCGAGCATCAAGCTCGGACGAGTACGTTCGCTCATCTCTACTGGCAACCCTTCCAAACAAGCCACACTTGTGCAGCGTCCGAGAGAGACGCGCCAAAGTGGTGGAAACCTCGGGGATTTCAAAATGGATGTTACGGGTGGCTCTGCAATCTCTCCTGACAATGGCGGCAAAGGTATTCTACTCAGTCACAGCACAGTGGCACAAGGTGCACATAAATCTCTTGTTATAATGAACAGTGGTTTGTCATGTGACACCAGCAGTTCACCCAGGACTACGAAAGTCAATGGTGGAAATAATTTGACACGAGTCCTGGTAGCTGTTTTTATTAGGAAACCGGAAGTTCACAGTTTACTTCAGCTCTTAACGTAGTTAAAACACAGTACAATTAACAGGGGTAGTCTGGCAGAATAATAGCAGAGCAAACGGTTATGCAGTACATTGGATTTCCAAGTAAATACAATTTCCTCTTCAACGCTCTCTCTATTTGAACTTGGAAGGTTACCCAGTATGAGTTTCCACAGCCCTAGTTATCTGTGAGGCTTTTTGGAAGTGAATTATGCAGGTGTTGAAATTGGAATTAAGATGGCCGCTTTTCTATCCCCGGCTTTGAATTTACTGGGTTTTGTGTAACTCACTGTTTTAGTAGAACTGCTTAAATCTTACTCCTCCACACTGACGGTAAGACTAGGGAGCTGGTGTATCCTGGCTTCCCTGAAGAGAAACACTTGCTTCAGCTGCTCGGACTGCAGACCTCCGTCCTGCACTTCCTCCTCCGATGACCTCCTATGCAGACTGACTACTGAAGAATGCTCTGACTCCTCCTTCACTTCCTACCTTGCTCCTGGACTTTTTCTCCTCTCCTCCCCCTCAGCATAGAGGCTCATTGTGAAGTTTACCGCTTTGAACTCCAACCACACCCCTTGACCAATCAGTGCAGGCATGACATACAGCCAATTAGCAGCCAGCTGTAGCCAAGCTTATAGCTTAGGAAAGGGAGAAACATTGTTTCTCTGACGTAAGGCACCTCTTATGACTCCTTGGAGCACATAGACTGGTGTGACAGGGCAATGATTGTGTGGCTATTCTGGAGGACCCTCTGGGCCACTACACTTGTTTGTGGTGTCATGAATTCGAACATTTACCATGATAAGTGAGGACTTCAGAGTTTGAGATGTAGATCTTGTTTTTTGCAAATTCTCTGTGCATTTTATGGTCTGACCTTGGAGTAAATTTGCTGGTATGGCCACTCCTTGGAAGATTGTCAACTGTCTTGAAAATGTTCCACTTTTGAATAATCTTGCTCACTATAGAGTGATCGACTCCAAAGTGTTTGGAAATGGCCTTATAACCCTTCTGATATTGATGGGCAGCAATAATTGCTTCTCTAAGATCATTGCGGATGTCTTTCTTTGTTGGCATTTTGTTCATGTGATCATGCTATCCTTCAATTTTGGATACAAAGGGGAGGAAGACCTGGGAAAACTCAGACCTCAAGGTTGAATTTCAAAAGGCAGATTTTAATGGACTCAGAAAAAGGGTAGGAAGAATCTAATGGCTGGATGTTTTCAAGGACAGAAATGTCCAAGAAGGTTGGGAAATATTGCGAAATGAGATTCTCAAAGCACAACTGTTAACAATTCCTAAAAGAAGGAAAAATGGGGAGCATTTAAAGAAACCATATTGGATGAACACAGAACTTGCACACGATAAAAAGGAAGAAAAATATGTTTACCAAATGGAAAGAGGGGGGAATATCTAAAGAAGAATATAATGGGGTCTGCAGAAATTGTAGAGAAAGTGTCAGAAAAGCTAAAGCTAATAATGAATTGAGGCTTGCAACAGAGGCCAAAAGCAATAAAAAGGATTGGGGGGGGGGGGGGCAAAAGCAAAAGAAAAGTCAAAGATGCTATTGGATGCTTACAGGATAAAAATGGTGAATTGGTAAAGAATGATGTTGAGAAGGCCAAACTTTTAAATTCTTATTTTGTATCTGTTTTCTCTCAGAAAGTACATGTAACATTAACTGATCTTCCCTGTGCTATTAGGGGAATAAAAGAATGCAAGCTATCTATAAGCAGAGAGATGGTGAGGGAACACATAGCAAACTTAAATGAATTCAAGTCTCAATGTCCAGATGAATTACATCCTAGAATACTAAGGCCCCCTGTCCACGGACGTGATCTCGTTGGCGGTACATCGCCTGCGAATCACGCCGTCTGAAGTTTTCCATAGCATTGCTATGGAAAGCGCTGGCCCCGTGTCCACGAGCGGAGAGTCATTGCGATTCTCCGCTCGCGGCTGGCAATTCGCAACATGCAGCGATTGCCTGCGGGTCTCCGAATTGCCGCAATTCTCCACGGTCAGCCTAACTGTCAGATAGGCTGACTGGTGGAGATTCATCTGCTGGCTCCTGCTCCCGGGCAGCGGCTCCGACATCGGAGTTCTGCCGTTGGATACCGCAACACCCATGGAAAGGGGGGCCTAAAGGAAGCAGCGGAGCTAACTGCTGAACCATTCGCCATTATCTTTGAAAATTCCTGGAGAACGGAAGTCCCAGAAGATTGGAAAAAGGCAATCTATCTTCAAAAAAGGGAAGAAGGTGGATCCATGAAACGACAGGCCTGTGAGTCTGACTTGAGCAAATTATTTAACAGCATGTATGCAAGTAAAAATGGAGTAATTAACCAGAGCCAGCATGGGTTTATAACAAACAAGTCATGCCAGATAAATCTAATTTTCTTCTATGACAGAATCACCGACTGGGTTGATCAGGGAAATGTGGTATATCTTGACTTCAGTAAAACATTAGACAAAGTATCTCATACCATACTTATTGACAAAATGACCAAATATGGGATTGACAAGGCAACTGTTAGGCAGATTCACAACTGGCTGAGTGATCGTACTCAAAGAGTGGTCATAAATGGCTGCACATCCAAGTGGAAGAATATATCAAGTAGGGAACCACAAGGCTCTATCTGGGCTTAGTCAGACAAGTGTTTTTTAACCCGCATGCATAGGCCCTTTTAGAACTAATGCTTTCCAATGAAAGCGGTCACATGTCCATTTTTTGCAAGCAAATAAAATTTGCACTTGCAAAAAATAGGACAGTGTTTTGTCATTTGCACAAAAATGCAGTTTTCGTGCAAATCTTTGCAACTTTCACAGTAGGTTAACCTACTGTGAAAGTAAGAATTCCTACTGTCAAAGCCCTTAAATAAGTCCCAGGTGCTGCAAACAAATTAAATAAATAAATAATACATAATGCCTAGAACCCTGGGAGAAGACGCGCCAGAGCTGGACACCGCTTCTAGGTGATGCATTAACTTTTTTCTTCCAAGCATCTAAGGCTTATTTTTGAGGTAGGGCTTATATTTCAAGCCCCCCCCCCCACCCCTCAAAAATCCCTACGGTAATTTCCTTCATCCCATTGCTTTCAGTGTGGAAGCAGCGGTGCCGGCCAAATTGAAAGCAATGAGATAGTCTCACACTCCTCTGCCACAGATGTGAAAGCTGTGGCAGGGAAATCTTTCATTGCCACGGGGAGTCTCCTCATCACTGAACACTGTGACAGCGCTGTCACAGTGGTCAGTGATGAGGAAACTCCCCGCGGGAGCTGTGGCAGAGGAGCGCGATCTTCTTCCTATGTTTTCAATGGGGCCGATGCTGCTGCCGCCAGCCAAATTGCTACAAGGTAAAACCCCTGGATGTAACAGCATCCAGGGGTTTCACATCCAAGAAATCCCCTTATGCAGCTGTCACTGCTGCAGCAGGGGGTAGCGATGGGACTGCATTTTTTGTGCGAATTTTACCATCGTATGACCGCAGAACAAGTGCGAATAAAAAACGTGTCTGAAGCCTCGGTCACGCGTTTTTTATACATGCACTCTGCTTTTTTTCGCATCTATAGATGTGGGGAAAAAACTCTAAGCTGACTGAGCCCTCCTAGTGTTGTTTAACATTTTTATAAATGATCTGGAGGAGGGAATTGATGGGAAACTAATCAAATTTGCTGATGATACAAAGCAAGGAGGGATAGCTAACACTAGAAGAAGAGAGAGTATTTAAAAAGATCTAGAAAAGCTTGAACAATGGGCAGCAACTAACAGAATGGTATTTAACAAGGAGAAATGCAAAGTCCTACATCTGGGCAATGTACTTATGAAAAAGTACATAAAGAAAGGAAGGAATTGGGCTAAGCGGCACATGTGAAAAAGACTTGAGTATACTAATAGATCATAGACTGAACATGAGTCAACAATGTGATACAGCAGCCAAAAAGGCAAACAGAATCCTGGAATGTATTAAGTAAAGCATAGAGTCTAGATCACATGAGGTCATTATCCCTCTCTACTCTTCCTAAAGTCCCCTTTACACAGGACGAGTGTCGGGCAAATGATGCCCGACACTTGTCCCTGTGTCTCGGCACTCCCGTGCTCCTGCACAGGAGCTAGCACAGTTGGCTGGGTCACGGAGCGGCCAGCAGGGGGGCGGGGCAGTGCAGGAGATTTCTCTCCTCTCGCTCCCCGCCCCTCTCCATTGAGATACACAGCGGCCGTTCGCTATTGAATGGCGGATGTTTTGACTGTACGATGAGCTTCATCACTCATCTTTTAGCAGCATAAACGATCAGCGAGCTCATCGCTCATCGTGCAGTTTAAACAGCCGCCGATCAATAGTGAATGGCCGCTGTGGTATCTCAATGGAGGGGGGTGGGGGAATGAGAGGAGAGAAATCTCCAGCCAGCTCTGTTAGCTCCCGTACAGGAGCACAGGAGCATGGAGACACAGGGAAGAGGGCCGGGCATCATTTGCTTGACACTCGTCCTGTGTAAATGGGCCTTTAGTCAGACCTTATCTAGAATACTGTGTCCAGTTCTGAGCACCCCACTTTAAAAAAGACATAGACAAACTGGGGCAAGTTCAGAGAAGAGTTACCAAGATGGTGAACGGTCTGCAAGTCATGTCCTATGAGGAATGGTTAAAGGATCTGGGAATGTTTAGTTTGGAAAAAAGAAGGCTGAGAGGAGACTTAATAGCTGTCTACAAATATCTGAAGGGCTGTCACAGTGCAGAGGGATCAGCCCTATTCTCATTTGCACAAGGAAAGACTAGAAGCAATGGGATGAAACTGAAAGGGAGGAAACACAAATTAGATATTAGAAAAAACTTTCTGACAGTGTGGGTGATCAATGAGTGGAACAAGTTACCACAGGAGATGGTGAGTTCTCCTTCAACAGAATTGTTCAAACAAAGGCTGCACAAATATCTGTCTGGGATGATTTAGTGAATCCTGCACACCTGAATACTCCAGCCCAGCAAATTGCCCAAACTTCTGCTTTTATAGAGGTGGTCGCACTTGCTGATGATCAATTAATCAACGGTATTTGATTAGCAGCATCTGGTTTCTACTTACCCTCTTAATCCCTATAGAGGCAGTAAGGGCATACTTAATTTTTCGCACACTGCTTCTGTCTAGTTTTTGTTAAATAAAAAATGTTCACCTGAGGTTACATTTACCTAATTTTAAAGGGCCACTGTGGTAAAATTTGTTTCATTCATTGTGTAGCAAGCCCCAGTATCTATAAGTGAGGCTGCATTCACACGAACGTATATCGGCTCGGTTTTCACGCCGAGCCGATATACGTCGTCCTCATCTGCAGGGGGGGAGGATGGAAGAGCCAGGAGCAGGAACTGAGCTCCCGCCCCCTCTCTGCCTCCTCTCTGCCCCTCTGCACTATTTGCAATGAAAGGAGGCGGGACAGGGCGGGGCTAAGTTCCTAGAATTAGCCCCGTCCCGCCTCTCCCCATTGCAAATTGTGCAGAGGGGCGGAGAGGAGGCAGAGAGGGGGCGGGAGCTCAGTTCCTGCTCCTGGCTCTTCCATCCTCCCCCCCTGCAGATGAGGACGACGTATATCAGCTCGGCGTGAAAACCGAGCCGATATACGTTCGTGTGAATGCTGCCTAAGCTAGTATTACCTTGCTTAATTATTTCTTTCCATCTAAAACCCATGACCCCTTTCTCCTTAGGTGGTAATGTGATCTGAACCAACTCATTTACTTAGGTTTACTTTAGGTTTATGTGTTCTCAAACTAGTCAGTTTCTCAGTGAGTCTAATTTCTGTGTGATGCTATTACAAGGACCATACCACAGAAACTGCTTATAGAGGGATGCACGATCTTCTATCACAGTTAATGATGATTGTCACAACATTCCTGTCACACACTTATAATAACAGATTACAGCTCATCCACCTGACTGTATAGCTCTGGTGTATAGTTCATTTAGAAGAATATAAAGTAAATGATGATTAAACTATCCTCCCAGCAGGCAGAGATGCTAAAGCTCCCTTGTTAATGCTGGGTTGATGTATCATGGAATTGATAGCACAGACTAGTGAAAGCAATATGAAGATAGTGCTTGACAAACTTCAGACAGGAGGCTGCACTGTATGGAAGTGACTGCTATATACATCAGATATCTAGAGTGGGATAGGAAAATCAGGTGAGGGGGGCGGGGATGGAAAAATGTGTTTTCACTGGAGTGACCCTTAAGACCTTCTAAGGACCAGATGTTATGTTTTTTATTTATGTTCTGATATGTAAAACCATAGAATTCAAAGAGGGTGTACTTAGCTTTTCCTCAAGACGCTATAAAAGTGTTGTTGAATTGCTAATTAGTGTATCTATATATATAAAGACGAAAGCCCTCACTGACTCACTCACTGACTGACTGACTGACTGACTGACTGACTGACTGACTCACCAAAAGTTCTCCAACTTCCCGATGTCGTAGAAACATGAATTTTGGCACAAGCATAGATTATCTCCAAAATAGGAAAAATAATTGGGTCCCAACTCGATTATTCAATTCTAGCGCAAAAGAATTAGCGTCGAAATTTAATGTACATAACCTAAATCTCTCACTTCCCAATGTCATAGAAACTTAAAATTTGGCATGGGCATTGATTATGTCATAAATAGGAAAACGTTAATAGGTCCCAACTCGATTATTCAATTCTATGCGCAAAAGAATTAGCGTCCAAATTTTACGTACGGAATTTAATTCTTTCACTACCCGGTGTCATAGAAACTCGAAATTTAGCAGGAGCATTGATTGTGTCATAAATAGGAAAAGTTAATAGGTCCCAACTTGATTATTTAATTGTATGCGCAAAAGAATTAGCGTCTAAATTTTACGTACGGAATCTAATTTTCTCACATAGAAACTTAACATTTGGCACGGGCATTGAATATGTCATAAATAGGAAAAGTTAATGGGTCCCAACTCGATTATTCAATTCTATGCGCAAAAGAATTAGCATCCAAATTTTACGTACGGAATCTAATTCTCTCACTTCCCGGTGTCATAGAAACTCGAAATTTGGCAGGAGCATTGATTATGTCATAAAAAGGACAAGATAATGGGTCCCAACTCGATTATTCAATTCTATGCGCAAAAGAATTAGCATCCAAATTTTATGTACGGAATCTAATTTCCTCACATAGAAACTTAAAATTTGGCACGGGCATTGAATATGTCATAAATAGGAAAAGTTAATGGGTCCCAACTTGATTATTCAATTCTATGCGCAAAAGAATTAGCGTCCAAATTTTACGTTCGGAATCTAATTCTTTCACTTCCCGGTGTCATAGAAACTCGAAATTTGGCAGGAGCATTGATTATGTCATAAATAGGAAAAGCTAATGGGTCCCAACTCGATTAATCAATTCTATGCGCAAAAGAATTAGCGTCCAAATTTTACGTACGGAATGCAATTTTCTCACTTTCCGGTGTCATAGAAATGTGAAATTTGGCAGGAGCATTGATTATGTCATAAATAGGAAACGCTAACGGGTCCCAATTCGATTATTCAATTCTATGCGCAAAAGAATTAGCGTCCAAATTTTACGTACGGAATGTAATTTTCTCACTTTCCGGTGTCATAGAAACGTGAAATTTGGCATGGGCATTGATTATGTCATAAATAGGAAAACGTTAATGGGTCCCAACTCGATTATTCAATTCTAAGTGCAAAAATATTAGTGTCCAAATTTTACGTATGGAATCTAATTCTTTCACTTCCTGATGTCATTTTATATAATGGAAATGTCGCATGGTTACCTCCCCGTGGTGTTTCCTGGGTAACGCAGATAACTATTCAAAATGGTGAACATATGTTTTTCCGGTATCTCTAAAGTAACCACGACTTCATAAGATTTTCCGTGTGAACACCAGATAAACACCAGTACCAAATTAACTCGGGCGAAGCCGGGTATATCAGCTAGTACTTATATATAGAAACCTCTTAATTTGCTAGAACCACAAATTCTTGAAATAGCTATCTTAATTTGGTGGCTCTGGCTCTATAAGTCATGCGTGTGGTAGAGGGGTGTTGTGAGCATTGCTGAGCATGTCAGAAACTCTGCTGGGTATGTCAGGAGCTGATGCCTGGGAATTCGAAGCTCTGATCAACTGATTAGCCGAAGTAGAATTTTATTTTTCCATAGACGGATTGCACTTGTGGTACTTCTAAGGCTGGCTTTACACACAGTGTTTTGATGTGTCGCCAGTGATGTTTTTCCATCTTTTTCTGTAAAAAATGCTGTAGTCAGATGTTACTCTAAAATATTGTAAAGTCTACATACACAGCATTAGGGTTTTCATCCTTTTTTTGTCTTAGTTGTGTTTATTCAAAACCCAGTATGCTCCAAATATGGCATTTCTCCTGTGGTTTTTTTCATAAGACTTGAAAAACACCATAAGAAAGACGCGTTCCAAATGAAAACAAAAAGACTTGAAATGCATTTATGTGTGAGGAGCCCTTACAGGAGCTCAAAAAACTGTACTTTTTACGTATTTTTACCTAACTTAAAGTGGTCCATTTCTTTTGCTTCTTTGCATTTATTTGCATAAGGGTTAGTGCACACAATAGAATCACAATTTTGCACAAACTCCAAGTTTTATGTAGTAATATTATAGCCACCATAGACGTCTATAGGATTATAGTCTTACGGCATTGCTTATAGAGGGAATACATGTGAATATTATAAGGGAAAATATCAGTGCCAAACAGAGGCAGCATACAGCAACACACAGAGGGGCTTATTTAATATGGCTTGGACAACAGAATTATTTTGTTCAAAAATATCGATTTTGGTGCATGCGCCCCAAACTGCAGCTTTTAACCATGTATGCTGCAGTATTATTGCATCTTGTCATCACTTGGAAGCTAGGGGTTTGACAGGGCTTGGATAGAGGAACGCCCCTGTCACGCCTCTAGCTCCCGATTGGCTGACTTCTGTAAGGTCCTAGCAGCAGCGTCTGTATAGATTGTTGCCTGGGCTGGATGGCTAGGGTTAGGGTTAGTGATCGTCTTACGCTTACATTATTAGCTGTAAATACTTCCATGTTACAGGGATAACATGGAAACATTTACAGTTAATAATCAAAACCTAAAATGAAAACTCACCTAACCCCCCAGCCCAGGCAACAGTCTATACTGACACTGCAGCAAGAACAGCCTTGCATCCCCCCTGGGCAACCAGTAGCCAGCACCTCCACGCTGCAGCAATCCCCCTGCACGGAGGCAGTGCCTCCGCTACCTCACTGCTCTGGCTGTGCTTGCGCCACTGCCACTGTATCTCCTTGCCACTGCACTTGGGGGATTACGGACGGCTGTGCCTCTCCTGCCGCTGCTGGCTCTGCATGTCCTGCCACCACCGCTCGCAGGCTTGCCGCTGTCCTCCCCTGCTGACACAGCCTGTGCATTCTCTGGATCTTCTGCCACTGCTGGCGATCTCACTGTTGCCATTGTGGGAGAACCTTAGAGCCCTGCCAGGACCTGCATGGCAGCCAGCTCTGCAGCCAATCAGGTACAGGGGGCATCACCAGCCTATCACTCTTGTCTCCACCAGTACTTCCTGGTGGTGACAAGATACAATAATACTGTATGCTGCACCCTATCACTTTTTCAATAAGTGGGCAGAGCCTAGCTTTAGGGGGTGTGGCCCTCTACGACAGAATCTGGCATAGGTTAGCTGGTGTAGGTTTTTCTTCCGGTACAAGTCGCTGTCGCTAGATGAAATAAATGTATTAAGAGGCTTGAGCCTCTTAATACATTTGTCGCTAGTACATGGGCACAATTTTACTTACACAGAGTTGCATAGGTATTTGATAGATTTCGCAAAGTCTCGTGCACTGAACAATAAGTACTACAGAGCCATAGGCACTCTGGGGCATATTTACTTAGACTGGCATTTATTACACAAGTTTAAGTAAACCCTGTGCCCAACTACCAACTTGTCATCTTTAATTTTTTGATGAACTGTGGACTGACAGGCCTGGGCATTTAACAGTAGGACTGCTGGATTAATGGGCATGGGCATTTACACTAGGACTGTGGACTGAGGGGCCAGGGCATTTATGCTAGTTTTGTGAACTGAGGGGCCTGGGCATTTGCAATAGGACTGTGAACTAAAGGGCCTGCGCATTTTCAATACCATGTTTCCCTGAAAATAAGGCACCGTCCTATATTCATTTTTGCCCCGAAGAGGCACAGTGTCTTATTTTTTGGGGAGTCTTATAGTACTTAACTAGCAGCCAGCGTTCGGGTCCCTCGCACTGGTCTCTGTCGCTGCTGCAGGCTTCTGTGTCCGCCAGCACACTGACCGAGCGGTTCTTCCTGATAGCGGGCATTGAATACTCCACTTCCAGCAAGCTAATGCTCTGATTGGCTAATTAAGTGCCACGTAAGCCAATGTAAGCCAGCACTGGATAAACTAATCACAGCCATTCATTGAATGACATCATTGAATGGCTGGGATTGGTTAATAGAGCGCCGGCTTTCATTGGCTGACGCGGCTCTTGATTAAACAATCAGAGCATCAGCTTGCAGGAAGTGGGGTATTCAAGCCCCGCTATCAGGAAGAACCGCTCTGTGGGCATGCAGGAGGACATGGAAGCCTGCAGCAGTGCCAAAGCCCAGCGCGAGGACCTGAACGCCGGCTGCTAGGTGAGTATTTTTTTTTACATGTAGTGTAGCTAGGGCTTATTTTTGTGAGAGTGCTTATATTTCAAGGTAGGACTTATTATCGGGAAAACACGGTAGGACTGTAGAATGACAGGCCTGGGCATTTAAATTAGGACTGTGGGATGACAAACCTTGACATTTACACTGGGACTATGTCTCTGGACTGACTGTACATTTACAGAAAATGATATGTCCTAGATTCTGACCACCTGCAGCTGCCACTAGAGGGAGCACAGGTGCTTCTTGTATACTGTTTTTCACTGAGCTCAGTAATAATAATATATGCAATGAGCTTCTAGTGCCAGTTGCTTACCTCCGCCCCCATTCCGCCGCCTCCCATTGCAAACAGCCTGAGGGGAGGAGAGAAGTAGAGAGTCGGCAAGGGGAGGGAAAGGGGAAGACAGCTCAGATGGTAGCGTATATCGGCCGGCCATGAAAATTGCGGCCGATATATGCTCGTGTAAATAAGCCCTGAGGCTGATGTCTCTGGAACTGACATTTATCTCATCCTCCAATTCTGCCAGATCAAAACTAGATTCCCTTAGGGTAGGTTCACACAATGCATAATTTCACGCTACGGAGCAATGTGCCACATAATCTGTATGTCTTCCAATTCAGATCTTGATTTGCAATGGGCAAAATCTGCAGCGATTGTGCAGCAAATCCACATCCAAATCCTTACATATATTTTAAGGCAGATTTATTTGTTATCTAAAATTACGCAATATGTTAATCCGCCCGTACGTTATTCCCTCTACCTTCTGACTGTTAGACAGGTAGCTGCTCCATTATCCTGGTTTCACATACTTGTTTCCATTGCCACCCACATCTCATTTGTATGCAAGCTCCTTAACTCCCTACACCTTAATGTTTATATAGATCTGGCTGGTTGTGCCATTTAACTCTTTCAGCACTGATGATGGTCACATTTATAAGAAAAGGGGAAGGCAGCTATTGCTACCCTGAACTATAAACCCTGTCATCATGATTGCTGTCGTTCACATAGACCACAGGATTAGTCTGTGATAATACCTTCAGGACATATTTTAGATGTTGCTGCAAAACTAGTCTGATTTGTCATTCTCTGCTCTAAAACAAAAATTGTCAGAATTTCATATAAACTGATGATTTTTGAAGCTTTCTTTGGATAAATAATAATGTGATCATTTAAGATACATGAATAATCAGAAACACGTGTTTTGCAGGTATTAGGCTCAATGACTACATTGTATTGCTTCACAACATAAACTGATGATACAGTCATGATATATATTCATATACTCTTAGCTTGTGTCAGCCTCTCCTAACTTAATTAAGACTCTTTTCTCTTCTATTCTTGGCAATGATTGAAAAGGTAAACTAAGTCTACACCCATGTAGAACACCCTATTAATTATACATAGAACACGTGAGAGTTTCCTTCCCACCTAAACTAGCACTAAAGATGTATATGAATATCCAATGACAAGTGTAAATAATATATATTTCCTTATAGACTGATCAATATGACAGGTGAACCGGACAGCATTCAGTAGCTTCAAAGGAGCACTATAGCTTGCTAGAACATTGCAGGCACTTTATGGTGCAAACAAGAAATCTTTATTTTCTGTCGTGGTAGCACAGCACTCTTAGTGTTTCCTGCCATGACAGAATGGTGATGGTTACAGTCTATGTTAGAGGTACAATAGCTTGATGGTTCTTATCACACCTGTTGGAAGATTAGCAGGAAAACAGTAGAACAATTGCAAAAATTTTACAGCCTCTTCCTGAGGTCTAGAGCTATGGTAATGCCCAAGATGGCTAATGGCCCTTGGCCAAACCTTCTATGGCCTATAAGTCTAAGGCCCCCTGTCCACACACAAGGCGGAATATCACTATAAACGGTATTCTGCCACCCGCAAGCAGGGGAGAGAACTGACAGTTCTCTGCGGTGAGCCTGTCTGACAGATAGGCTCACCGCGGAGAATCGCAGCAAATCGCAGCATGCTGTGATTTGACTCTTGCGAGCAAAGAATCGCTATGATTCTCTGCTCGTGGACAGGGGGCTGCGCTTTCCATAGCAATGCTATGGAAAGCATGCACTGTGTTACTCATGGCCAGATTATCGCCGTGAGTAACGCAATGCAAGATTGCCTGTGGACAGGAGCCCTAAGGGAGGCTAACTCCTACTACTACATACACCAGCTAGGTGTTGTTCACGTGCGTATAGCACTTCTGGTGCTTCCAGTGATTTTTGTGACTACTTAGCTATTACCTGTTTCACAAATCACCCCTGATCAATCACCACGGCATGCATATAGCATGCTGTTCACTCTTGCATTTAACAGAGAGCGATCATGATTAATGCAGTTTAAGTCCACACTCCATAAACATGGATACTGCCACTTTAAGAGTGTCACTTCAACTTGTAATAGCTGCATATATTTTAACTTTCCTATTTACCCCTATTTTTCTATTTAAAACTCTGCATGCCACTTGCACCACATTCTACTGGCAGGACATGGATAATTACAGACGCCAGTCCCATGATAGTAACTCACTTCTGCAGTCATATGTAGAAACGCTCACTGCCTTCCTCCAATAGCAGCACGTGCTCTATTACAGATTCAGTCCTTAAGTGGTCTTTGACTAGGCCGTGGGGTAACTGGTACTAATAATGATGCACTTGTTGGGGCCTTGTGATGCTCTAGGTCTAGGACAATATGCAGCCCCATGCTCCCTTGCAACAGTCTCTCAGACTCACCAGCCTCTGTGGCTCTCTTTTATTTTCCAAATTACCTCTCTTAGGGCATCCATTCCCCCAACTCTTCTTAGTGTCCTTTGACATGAGATGATTGCTGAGTGCTTCAGTACCTCATTTATAGATGAACGACGGCCTGCTTACACAGCCTGATTGTCGTTTCATTTTTATACCTGCGGAAACTGGATGACGAAAGAATTATTGTTCCTCATTCAGTTGCTGGCAGCATTTGCAGTCAACGATTATTGTCCAGATTCCTGCGATCCAGTGGGAATCTGATTGAGTATCGTTCGGTGAAAAAGGACCGATAGTCTTTCTCACCATCTTCACATGGACGTTTAATGGGCTCTACTCCTCCTCCGGCTTGATATACTTATTTGGCCTCTCTCTCTTTCCTGACCCACAAGCATGTTCCTTGATGGCTGACTAGTAGGGTAGAATGAAAAGAAAGCAGCAATTCTACAATTTTTTGTTTTTCTTTTTATGGCATTAACTCTGCAGCAAAAATTACATGTTAGCTGTAGGCTAGCGCTACATGGCAACTTTGGTCTATTCACTTCCACTGAAGTGATCGGGAGAGAGCTGCAATACCAGAGAGGGCCACAGCCAAACAGACAGTATTATAAGCTTACTAGCATCTTATCAGCAGATTGGCTGGGGTCCAGAGCGAAGGGCCCACGCCAATCTGTTAAGGATTCATCATCCATAGTGTTTGCCCAGAAAACACCTTTTAGACCTAGAAACTAGATTAACCTCTTGCTCAAGATTTATTATCCATTTGCAAATTTACAAAATTAAAAATACATTTTATCAATATTTAAAATACAAATATGGATGAAATTACAAGCTAACAGTGTCAGGATCAGTGGCCGTAGATCCACTGTGCCACACACTGGTTTGGCTTGGGGCCAAATCCAGAGGCAACACCTAATGAGCTCTGGCATTCACCTTTTAACTCCACCAATTGGGATGTGGACTTCACTGCAGGGATCATCAGGCCACTACTATGAAAATGTTCTCAGTAATACAGCAGCTGATGCTACTTACACACGCTTTATCTGGCGGTGCTTTAGAAGTGCTGAACGGCTATGGAGGAAGTCGCAAACGTCCGCAGACTTCCTCCACTACAAATCAATGCTCAGAACCTACAACCTTGCCCTCCACCATGCCAAACAAGTCTACTTCACCTCCCTAGTCTCCTCACTATCGCACAACCCTAAATGGCTCTTTGATACTTTTCACTCCCTTCTCAGCCCTAAACCGCGGCCCCCTGTGACGGATCTCGGTGCTGTAGAGCTGGCTGCTTACGTCAAAAAGAAAATTGATGACATCCGTCAGGAAATAACTTCCCAATCCCAGACTAGCCCTGACCCTAGTCTTGTCAGCACTGCATCTAGCTCCGGCTCACTGTCTGTACTCAGACCAGCGACAGAGGAAGAAGTCTCCAAATTGCTCTTCTCTGTTCGCCCCACCACCTGCGCTAGCGACCCCCTCCCCTCCCACCTCCTCCGATCCCTCTCCCCAGTGGTCATCTCACATCTCACCACTATATTCCTCTCTCTGACCTCTGGCATCTTTCCCTCTTCTTTCAAACATGCCATCATATCCCCACTGCTAAAGAAGCCGACTCTGGAGGTGACTGATGCTGCCAACTACCGACCCATCTCAAACCTCCCCTTCATCTCCAAACTACTAGAACGCCTGGTTTACTCCCGCCTTGTAAGCTATCTATCAGAGAACTCTCTCCTAGACCCTCTACAGTCTGGCTTCCGACCTCAACACTCGACAGAAACTGCCCTTACAAGGGTATCCAATGACCTACTGACAGCCAAATCGAGGGGCGATTACTCCCTACTGATCCTCCTCGACCTTTCCGCAGTATTTGACACTGTTGACCACAAACTCCTCCTCAGTATCCTTCACTCCATTGGCCTGAAGGACACTGCTCTCTCGTGGTTCTCCTCCTACCTATCTGACTGCTCTTTCAGCGTCTCCTTTGCTGGCTCTACCTCCCCTCCTCTTCCCCTTGCTGTTGGGGTCCCCCAGGGCTCTGTCCTCGGCCCCCTCCTTTTCTCTATCTACACAACCCCAATTGGACAAACTATTAGGAGATTTGGCCTCCAATACCACCTGTATGCTGACGACACCCAGCTATACACCTCTTCCCTTGACATCTCTGCACCTTTCCTCCAAAACATCACTGAATGTGTGTCTGCTGTCTCTAACACTATGTCCTCTCTCTACCTAAAACTAAACCTCTCTAAAACTGACTTACTGGTATTTCCACTCTCCACCCACCGACCTCATCCTGACATCTCCATCTCAGTGTGTGGTGCCACCATACCTTCTAGACAACATACCCGCTGCCTTGGGGTCATATTCGACTCTGATCTATCATTTATCCCCTACATCCAATCTCTCGCCCGAACATGTCAGCTGCACCTCAAGAACATCGCAAGAATCCGCACTTTTCTCACTGTGGACACGCTAAAAATGCTTACTGTTGCCCTCATCCACTCTTGGCTCGATTATTGCAACTCATTGCTGATCGGCCTCCCCTGCACCAGACTCTACCCTCTCTAATCCATCATGAATGCGGCAGCCAGGCTCATCTTCCTGTCCAGCCACTACTCGGATGCCTCTGCCCTGTGCCGGTCACTGCACTGGCTGCCTGCTAAATACAGAATTCAATTTAAACTCGCTACCTTCATCCACAAAGCCCTCCACAGCGCAGCGCCCCCCTATATCGCCTCCCTCATCTCAATCCATCACCCAGGCCGGGATCTTCGCTCTGCTAACGAAACCAGACTGAGCGCCCCTTTAATTCGAACTTCTCCTTTCCGCCTCCAAAATTTCTCCAGAGCAGCACCAGGTCCTCTGGAACGCACTACCAAAGGCTACCTGAGCAATCCAGGACTCGCAGAACTTCAGGCATGCTCTAAAAACGCACCTCTTCAGGGAGGCATACCGCATTCCCTAAACAAACTCCTCTGCACGCCACCTAATAACATTGCTCCTTAACCTATTGACTGCAATCTCTGCTAGCCATCATAAACCGCTCCTGCAGTCATACTGATTCTGCCGTCACACGGCCAAACGTCTGCCCATTGTCTATGTGTATAGAATCCCTCACTCTCCACCTCGCCATACCGTGCACATCTCCACCCCCTTTACCTTCTGTATCACCACATTACTTGTAGTATGTAAGCTCGTTGGAGCAGGACCCTCACCCTTATTGTTTCCATCCACTGATTACTATGTAACCGTGGTTCTGAAATTTTTGTACTTTTTGTCTTTCTGTATTTCCCCTGTCTATGTAAGCGCTGCGAAATAAGTTGGCACTACACAAATAAAGTTTATTATTATTACTATAGACCAAAGTGCAGAACCTGAGAGTGTGAACAGGAGGGTAGTCAAACAGTCCGGGTTGGGGCAAGCAGCATAACTTCAGAACAAAGAACAAGTCAGAGGTCAAATCACACAGAATGGGTTCAGCATGGTATAGCAGCCCACATTTGTAGGAAATTATCCAGCACAAGCATATAAAATCCAAGGAACTTTATTTAAACTTGCTTGATAAAATATTCAAAATGACAGCAGACCCAAGGTGCATGCGTTGAAGCCAATGTGTTTTGGACATACAGTTCTTATGGCATGATGTACAAGGTCCTAGTTATGAATTAAATAAAAACAAAGAACTAATCAAATTAATGCACAAGGAAACTGTTAAAGGTATTTGTGGATCCACCGCATCGTCCTGCCGAGTGAAACCACCCGACAGGAGGGATAGCTGACTCTGAGGCAGAGGCTGCCCAAAAGCTGGGACTCAGTACAAGGAAAGAGAACGGACCTGACCCTGAACTGAGAAGGGCTTTGTCCCTTACCTGGATGTACCCCTGAAGGTTGGGAGGTCTAGGCCACCTTTCCTATCCCTAACTCCTTGTCCTCCCTACCTATCTGGTGACGACAGAAAGCCAAAGGGAGTTGTACCAAGCCAAGCAGGTTCGGAAGAGTGAACATAAGGAAAGGACAGGAAACAGTCCTGTACAGAGACAACAGACACAGGGAATAGACATTGATGAAGTGGTAGAGGTACCCAGACAGAATTTGATTTTACCCGCTCCATCTGCCCATTGTATTGCAAGTGATAGGATGAGGAGAAGTTCAGGAATATGCCCAACAGTTGGCAGAGGGTTCTCCAGAAGACAAACATAAATTGTACTCCTTTGTCTGATACAATATGATTAGGGAAACTGTGAAGGCGAAAAATGTGTTCAATAAACCTCTCGGCCAGCTGCCGCGCAGAAGGCAGACCAGACAAAGGGACAAATTGAGGCATATTAGAGAAGTGGTCCACCACTACCCATATGACGGTACAGTTGTTGGGGGATGGTAGGTCTGTGATGAAATCCATGGCAATATGTTGCCATGGGATCTCACGTATGGGTAATGGACAGAGGAGGTCCACTGGTCATGACTTCATCGTTTTGTTCTGAGCACAAGAAGTACAGACCGACACAAACTCACGAATATCTTGACCTATGGACGGCCACCAGTACTGCCGACGGATACGTTTGTTGGTCTTTCGTAGACCAGAGTGCCCAGCTAACCGGGATCCGTGGCCCCAGGCCAAAACCTTCCTTCTCTTTGCCTCAGATACGAAGGTTCTTCCAGGTGGCACATTTCTTAATCGGGCAGGTGCCACAGTTACCAACCTAGTGGGATCGATAATGTACTGTGGGGTCTCCTGTATGCCATCACAATCAAAGGCTCTAATGTAGATAAAGGGTTCCACAGCAGCACCTGATTTCAGGCAGGGTATGCCAATATTGGCAAAAACGTGTGCAGGTTCAAAAAACGGTGTTGGATCCAGCCCCCCAAACAACAGTCCAAACAAGAAGAAGTATGAACAGCACAATTAGGTGCAATAGTAAAAGTTTACATCCGCATGGATGTCACTTTATTTTTCATTGGCATAAAAAACAGGCGATGTTTTGACTGCACAGCCGCAGTCTTTGTCAAGCAAAGGCAGTGTTTGTCAAAGGCTCTAGATAGCATGTCTGCTTTGATTTTCTGAGCAGCGGGTCGGAAATACAAAAGAAAATCAAAACACGTGAAAACCAAAGGCCATTGAGCCTACCGAGGGTTAAGCCGATGAGTGGTCTGCAGGTATGTCAAGTTTTTATGGTCCATATAAATTATGATAGGATGAGAGTAAATATCTCTAGTAAATATCGCCCGAACACCAATGCCATTTTAATGGCCAACAGCTCCCAATTCCCAATGGAGTAGTTCTGTTCTGCGGGAGAAAATGATTTGGAGAAAAACCCACAGGTTCTCTTTCTGCCAGATGCGGCTTTTTGCAGTAAGATCGCCCCTGCCCCAGATGAGAATGCATCGACCTCAAGAAAAAATTGTTTCCCCTCCTCTGGTTGATGTAAAACCGAGGTTGAAGAAAATGCCTACTTAAGAGCCTAGAAAGCAGATTCTGCCTCTGGAGGTCAGTGCTTGGCATCTGCTCCCTTTCTCATAAGGGCAGATATGGGCGCCGTCAAGGAAGAGAAATGCGGTATGAATTGTCGATAGAAATTGGCAAACCCCAAGAATAGCTGAATAGCTCGAAGTCCCAAAGGACAAGGCCAATTCAAAACCACCTACACTTTCTCTGAGTCCATCTCTAAGCCTTGCTGTGCAACTATGTAGCCAAGAAAAGAAAGCAAATCTTGCTCAAAGAGACCCTTCTCTAATTTGGCAAACAGACGGTTCTCTCTTAAACGCTGAAGAACTGTGCAAGCCTGTCTCTGGTGAGTGTGAATGTCCGGAGAGAAAACCAGAATGTTGTCTAGGTACACGACCACACACAGATGGAGAAGGTCCCGAAAAATATCATTGACGAAATTCTGAAACACAGCCAGAGCATTGACAAAACCGAATGGCATTATGAGGTATTCATAATGCCTGTCACGGGTATTAAAGGCCATCTTCCACTCATCCCCCTCACGGATGCGGAAGAGATTATAGGCTCAACGTAGGTCGAGTTTGGTAAAGACCAAACGATTAAATAGTTTGGAAATTAGTGGCAACGAATATCTGTTTTTAACCGTGATAGCATTGAGCCCTTACTAGTTGATGCATGGTCTCAGAAATCTGTCATTTTTTTACACAAAGAAGAAACTCGCTCCCGCCGGGAAAGGAGATTTGCTAATAAATCCTTTCTCCAGGTTGACCCTTACATACTCATGTAAGGGTTAACTTGGGGAAAGGATTTATTTGCAAATCTTCTTTCTGGGCAGGAGCGGGCTTCTTTGTTAAAAAGAAGGACAGATCTTCGATACCATGCATCGGCTACTGAGGGCTCAATGCTATCACAGAAGTAGCCTGAGTCTCAGAAAATGACAGGGAAAAAACTCTGCCCCGAGGTGGTATGGCACCTGGCATCAGCTCGATAAGACAATCATAAGAATGGTGTGGGGGCAGACATTCAGCTTCTCTTTTGTCAAAGACGTCTGCAAAGTCCTGGTATACCGTATATACCGGCGTATAAGGCGACGGGGCGTATAAGACGACCCCCCAACTTTCACCTTATACGCCGGTATTACAATGGTGAAAAAAAAAAATCAGTACTCACCTCCCCCGGCGTTCTGTCGCGCTCCGGCAGGATGTCGCTCGCTCCTCCTCCCCGGCGCAGCATTGCTTTCTGAATGCGGGGCTTGAAATCCCCGCCTCCAGAAAGCTAATACACACGCCGTCAGCCAGTTACATCCATTCAATGACATCATTGAATGGCTGTGATTGGCTAAAACACACGTGGCTTCAGCCAATCACACTATTCAATGACATCATTGAATGGGTGTGATTGCTAACACACGTGCGCCTTCAGCCAATCACAGCCATTCAATGATGTCATTGAATAGTGTGATTGGCTGAAGCCACGTGTGTTTTAGCCAATCACAGCCATTCAATGCTGTCATTGAATAGCTGTACCGGCTGACGGTGTGTGTATTAGCTTTCTGGAAGCGGGGATTTCAAGCCCCGCATTCAGAAAGCAATGCTGCGCCGGGGACGAGGAGCGAGCGACATCCTGCCGGAGCGCGACAGAACGCCGCGGGAGGTGAGTAATGATTTTTTTTTTTTACACTTTTTTTTTTTGTATTACCGGCGCATAAGACGACCCCCGACTGCAGAGCAGATTTTTCGGGGTTCAAAAGTCGTCTTATACGCCGGTATATACGGTACTTCTGAAATGCACTGGGGATGTGAGTATAAGTGGGCAGTGCATACCAGACAAACAGGACACAGGCACCTAGAATGACAGGTCCCTCCACACTCAAGCAGCTCACCCATTTTGCAATTCAGAGAGGGATTATGATCCCAGGGCCAGGGTAAACCCAGAAGTAGTGGACTATTGGCCCCAGGAAGTACCAAGAAAGAAATCATCTCGGAGTGGAGAGCGCCAACTCTTAGTTCTAAAGGTTCCATAGTCCACTGGATGACCTCAGGGGCACTGCTATCTACTGTAGTGACCACCAGAGGGCTCCTGAGATGCCAATTGGGAATCCAATGTTGGTCAACAAAGTTTTTTTGCAGAATGTTCCCGGCGGCAACAGAGTTAAGTAAAGCCACCACAGGAACTTGGACCCCCAACAGAATCAGGGTTACCAGCAGATTCAACCAGGGAGAGGAGACATGCTCACCCAGGGCTGCCTCTCTGACCAATTTGAGGTGGTGGAGTCCTCAGGTCTGTGTGAGGCATAGGGGTTCAATTCATGACCATATCCTTGTACATGACACCATGAGTAAGAACTGTATGTTCGAAATCTGTTGGATTCAATACATGCGACTTACGTCTGCTGTCATTTCGAATATTTTATCAAGCAAGATTAAATAAAGTTCCTTAGATTTTATAAACTGATTTTTTTGTCAGCTGCTCCCCTGATGTAAACATGCATTCACTGCCTTTCCACTGAGCTACTACAGAGTGCTTTATGACAGTATCAGGGAATGGTGGAGGGGATCAGGGAACAGACTGCAGACCAGAGAAAGCTACTAATACAAAGGGTTGCAGTTCACTCCTGGTGAGTTTTCTGCTCTTATAAGCAGTAACTGGAAAGAGTACCTAAAACTACTCAGAGAGAGGTTGAAATAAACCTAGATATAGCTGTGTAGTATTGAATGGGTGTGGTTATGCTACACAGCCTCTGAAAGAGAAGAGGGGAGGGGGATCTTAGTTTCTGAAGGTTCATGAAAGAGACCAGCTGATCAGTGCTGGGAATGCCTCTGAGACAGAAACTTGAATGTAGGAGAGCCCGCAAACCCAGTATGATGCTTTCTAAATGCATGAGAAGGAAACCCACTGTAAAAAACTGATAAGTGCATCATTGTTTTTCTGCAGCGACTAAGGGCTCCCACACACTTGCATTTGCGTTTTTTGTTAACGCGATTGTCAATGGGACTTTCTAATGTTAAAAACGCAACGCAATTTATTGCGTTTTTAACATTATAAAGTCCCATTGACAATCGCGTTAACAAAAAATGCAAACGCAAGTGTGTGGGAGCCCTTAGTAAGATATATGTGTATTGATTTTTCATGCACAAGAATTTCTATAGACTTTAGGGTGCCTACCCACTTGCGATTTTTTTTCCTGTGATGTTTGCGTTTTTTCTCAAGAGCAATTAGTATAGAATGTGTTCTTGTCCATCTGGGGTTTTTTTTCCGTTTCGTGGGGTTTTTTCACATAGGAACTGTCAGTTGCATATGTCTCCTTATTTTTCTCTTAATGCACCCATGATTGTCAATGGAGGGCTGCAAAAAACGCGCAAAAAAGCCGCAAAAAACGTGCAGAAAACGCTGCGTTTTTCACGCGCGAAAATCGGCAACGCAAGTGGGTAGACGCCCTTAAGCAGGAAGAAAAGTCCACAAACTCAGGCATCCTTCATAGCGGGAAGATGTATGATATAGCCAGCGGTAGCACATGTTTTGCAGTGGAAGATTTTGGAGTCTGTGCGCTGCTCTTTAAGAACACAGGCATGTCTGCATGCATGCCCTCTTCGCTGCAGAGAGAGCACATGCAGGAGCCAAAGCAGGGCGTCTGCTGGGAACAGGAGCAGGACGTGTGCTGCTGCAACCTCTGCTACATATGGTCTGTGAGGATTTTCTGGTGAAATAATATATAAACAGCCCTGCATTTCAGCCTTCCCTTCTTTCCAGTGCTACTGACCTCTAGCTACAAGTCATCTATTTAAATAAAAAATACTGTTCTTGTGGTATAAACATGTTATCTTCATAATATTTATAACAAAAATACAGGCATGGTAAAAATTTCATAATCAGTCTTTCAACTAATGCACCATCTCAAAATTTGTACTCCTACCTACATAACATAGTAGCACTGAAGGACTATATTATAGGATTATTTTTTTTCTATATCCTATTTAAATGTTTTTGTTGTAAATGGTTTTCTGATTGATAGCTTATAGAGATGAGCGAGCACCAAAATGCTCGGGTGCTCGTTACTCAGGACAAAATTTTTGCGATGCTCGAGTAACGAACCCCATTGAAGTCAATGGGCGACCCGAGCATTTTTGTATATCGCCGATGCTCGCTAAGGTTTCCATTTGTGAAAATCTGGGCAATTCAAGAAAGTGATGGGAACGACACAGCAACGGATAGGGCAGGCGAGGGGCTACATGTTGGGCTGCATCTCAAGTTCCCAGGTCCCACTATTAAGCCACAATAGTGGCAAGAGTGCCCCCCCTCCCCCCTCCCAACAACTTTTACTTCTCAAAAGCCCTCATTAGCAATGCATACCTTAGCTAAGCACCACACTACCTCCAACAAAGCACAATCACTGCCTGCATGACACTCCACTGCCACTTCTCCTGGGTTACATGCTGCCCAACTCCCCCCTGCACGACCCAGTGTCCACAGCGCACACCAAATTGTCCCTGCGCAGCCTTCAGCTGCACTCATGCCACACCACCCTCATGTCTATTTATAAGTGCGTCTGCCATGAGGAGGAACCGCAGGCACACACTGCAGAGGGTTGGCACGGCTAGGCAGCGACCCTCTTTAAAAGGGGCGGTGCGATAGCCCACAATGCTGTACAGAAGCAATGAGAAATATAATCCTGTGCCACCGCCATCAGGAGCTGCACACGTGGGCATAGCAATGGGGAACCTATGTGCCACACACTATTCATTCTGTCAAGGTGTCTGCATGCCCCAGTCAGACCACGGTTTTTTATAAATAGTCACAGGCAGGTACAACTCCGCAATGGGAATTCCGTGTTCACCCACAGCATGGGTGGCTCCCTGGAACCAACCGGCTGTACATAAATGTATCCCATTGCAGTGCCCATCACAGCTGAGGTAACGTCCGATTAAATGCAGGTGAGCTTCGGCCCACACTGCATGCCCCAGTCAGACTGGGGTTCTTTAGAAGTGGACACATGCAGTTACAACTCCGTGTGGACCGACAGCATGGGTGGCTCCCTGGAACCCACCGGCGGTACATAAATGTATCCCATTGCAATGCCCATCACAGCTGAGGTTAAATGCAGGTGGGCTTCGGCCCACACTGCATGCCCCAGTCAGACTGGGGTTCTTTAGAAGTGGACACATGCAGTTACAACTCCGTGTGGACCGACAGCATGGGTGGGTGCCAGGAAGCCACCGGCGGTACATAAATATATCCCATTGCATTGCCCATCACAGCTGAGGTAATGTCATGTTTAATGCAGGTGGGCTTCGGCCCACACTGCATGCCCCAGTCAGACTGGGGTTCTTTAGAAGTGGACACATGCAGTTACAACTCCCTGTGGACCCACAGCATGGGTGGCTCCCTGGAACCCACTGGCTGTACATAAATGTATCCCATTGCAGTGCCCAGCACAGCTGATGTAACGTCAGCTTTAATGCAGGTGGGCAAAAAATTAATTGGATTACACTGTAGGCGAGGGCCCCAAAAAATTGGTGTACCAACAGTACTAATGTACGTCAGAAAAATTGCCCATGCCCAACCAAGAGGGCAGGTGAAACCCATTAAAGGAGATGTCCCGCGCCGAAACGGGTTTTTTTTTTTTTAAATCCCCCCCCCGTTCGGCGCGAGACAACCCCGATGCAGGGGTTAAAAAAACCACCCGCACAGCGCTTACCTGAATCCCGGCGGTCCGGTGACTTCAATACTTACCGCTGAAGATGGCCGCCGGGATCCTCTATCTTCGTGGATCGCAGCTCTTCTGTGCGGTCCACTGCCGATTCCAGCCTCCTGATTGGCTGGAATCGGCACGTGACGGGGCAGAGCTACACGGAGCTACACGGAGCCCCATAGAGAACAGCAGAAGACCCGGACTGCGCAAGCGCGGCTAATTTGGCCATCGGAGGCCAAAAATTAGTCGGCACCATGGAGACCAGGACGCTAGCAACGGAGCAGGTAAGTAAAAAACTTTTTATAACTTCTGTATGGCTCATAATTAATGCACAATGTATATTACAAAGTGCATTATTATGGCCATACAGAAGTGTATAACCCCACTTGCTGCCTCGGGACATCTCCTTTAATCGCTTTGGTTAATGTGGCTTAATTTGTAACTAGGCCTGGAGACAGCCCAGTTAAAATAAATATTAGTTGGGGGCGTGGCCTGGAGCAGCCGATGGCAGACGTGTATTGAACGGCTCTCCCAGCAACTACAGCCTACAAGCTACATTAAGCAAGCGAGGATCGTGAAAAACACATTTAAAGACGTGGGATACCTTCCTCCACCCGATGTCGGTCCGCAGAAGAACAGGGAAGCCCACTCCGAAGAGGCTTACTGACGTTTACACAGCGCGCGGCCGGGAGGAGAAAAACAAGATGGAGCCGACCACGCACAGCTTGGGAAGGAGAGGAGTGACAGCGGCTGCAGCTACGGGGACCGCAGGAGGAAAGAGAAGCGGTAAGGAAACAGAACCCCACACACTGCAGTTAACTCCTGAACATCCTCAGACTCAGTCTCCCTCACATTCCCAAACTCCCACAAGAGAGCAGGAAAGGGAGAACTCACCTTCAGAGAGCCGACAAGGAGCGGGGGGGGGGAGGGGGGGGAGAGAGGGGGACGCTGGAGGAGAGCTGACAGTCTCTCCTCACATGCACTTTACAACGGGAGCAGAAAAAAGGATTATAACCTCCCCTAGAGAGAGCCCTGAAAAGAGGAGCCCAAGAAAAGACCCCCATTCACAAAATGCTGACATAGCAGGGATAACAGGCTCAGAGGAGGAGGAATTAGACGATCCCATCCTCAGCATAGAATGTTCTAACCAAGCAGCATCAGAATGCTTCATCCGTGATATGGTGCTTGCATTAAAAGGATCTATCAAAAAAGACCTGTCTAAGCTAAATTACAAGCTTAATAATGATGAGCTGGGAGACAGGGTGAACCACCTTGAAAATAAAACTGGCGAAATAACTGAATCACACAATGAGCTGATAGACGCTCACTATAGATTAGAAGAGGAGGTCCAATTTCTAAAAAAACAAAATGGCGGACATAGAAGACCGCAACCGCCGCAATAACATTAAATTCAGAGGCATTGCGGAAACAGTCAAACCAGAAGACCTAAATACATATATCCAGGACCTGATTAAAATTCTCCTACCAGACTCCAAAAAAGAAGAAAGGCTTTTGGATAGAACACACAGACTCCCAAAGCCTAAAGGGGTCCCAGACAATGCGCCTCGAGACGTCATCACGAGAGTGCATTTCTTTCATATAAAAGAAAAAATAATGTACGCTGCCAGAAACATTCGAGATCTCCCTCCCCCCTACGGGAACATCAAATTATTTGCCGACTTTTCTCAAGCTACTATGTCCGCAAGGAAAAAATTCGTACAAATAACATCGGCTTTAAGAAGCAATAAAATCGCATACAGATGGGGCTTCCCGACCAAATTGTATGTAAACAGAGATGGCGTCACAACCACTATCCTTAATCAAGAAGAAGGATTAAACCTTCTAAAAAGGTGGAACATCCCTGCTCCCGACCCACAAGGACCAAATCCGGTCCTTAAAGATTGGTCCCACAAACAAACTAGCAAACACGGAAGCAGCAGAACACCAGACCACTGAACCAGTTCGGTGACTTACTACTACAAGGCGATCCTCGCATCTCAGAGGAAGCAGTCAAATGTAGGCTGTATACCAACCCCCAGTTAAGACCTTATCGCAGACCCAAATTTGAAGTTTGAAAAGGTCCTACTTTAGTTAACAAAGTTGATTGTACATAGTGCACCAAGTTGAAACATCATTAAATTACAAGAAAGAAACTATGATACCAACCCCCTTTTCCACCCACGTCTTACCAACAATCCTGAGAGGACGTTCACACAAAAATGACAACCAACAAAACAAAAGTGTCAGACAAAGAGGAAAAAAGCAGAGTAAGCTTTTCCCGCCACCTAAGAGGAATAAAACAAACCACAACCCAACTACCTGCGTAAAATTCACTTACATCCATGGACATTAACATAATATCCTTAAACGTCAAGGGACTCAACTCCCCCTATAAAAGATCGGCATTATGGAAAGAGGCGATATCATCTAAAGCTGACATTTTCTGTGCGCAGGAAACTCACCTGGACCGTCTTAACCCTCCCAGACTAACACATCCGAGGTACTCTAAAATATACAACATACAAAAGGATTTATCAAATTACGAAAAAACCGAACTTTCCTGGCTCGGAAGGATCGTCATTTATAAAATGATGGTCCTTCCAAAAATATTATATATATTCAGGACAATAGCCCTAAAATGTAACAACAACCTGATCAAAAAATTACAAAAACAATTAATGTCCTTCATTTGGAAGAACAAAAAACCAAGAGTGGCAGCTTCAATTCTTTACAGCCCCAGGTACAGGGGGGGCCTGGGAGTCCCTAACTTGACAGCTTATCACAAGGCAATAACTATATCACACTTAAAACCATGGGGGACCCCTCAGGAAAAAATCAGTTGGCCAACGATTGAACAAGAAACTCTGGGGAATAAAACTCTAGGAAACCTACTCATAGCTACAGCATCCAATCCGAAAACAATTCCTACGATAAACCCGATTGTCAACAATACTGTGGAGACTTGGATAGACCTACTCAACAACACAAATCACCTTAAACCCAGATTGGAAATTCCCATCCCAGTAGATGTTATTGAATTTTGGATAAAAGAAATCAACATTAAAAGATGGAAAACGAAAGGAATCAAGCTTATCTCGGACTTAGCGATGAACTCAAAAATAAAACCTTTCCTCCAGCTCCAAAAGGAGTTCAACCTACATGAAGGGGATTTCCTTCTTTATTCCCAAATCAAGAGCTACTGGCCAAACATCGGATCAAAATCTATCTCATTACCAACCCTCATACACAACTTCGTATTCAAACCAAACTCTAATAAACTCCCATTGAGGGAGATATATGAGATAATGTGTGGAGAGAAACCCACCAATGGGGATCAAAGGAAAAGAACCCACCTTCTAAACTGGGAAAAAGATTTGGGCAAATCCTTCACAAGCCACTCCTGGACAGCAGCACATAAATCAGCAAACAAAGCAACTCTTTGTGCTTCGCTCCTAGAAGTGCATATCAAAACACTTACAGGATGGTACAGATCGCCGGTCAGGCTTGCAGATTTCTTTCCAGATGTCTCAGACAGATGTTGGAGAGGTTGTGGTCAGAAAGGATCTTTGATACATATTTTCTGGAGCTGTCCTATAATCAACCATGTATGGAAAGATTTCATCACACTCATAAACAACATGACAGGACTAAATATATTCCCTTCACCGGAACTGGCCATACTGCTTATAGGTATAGACAACATTCCTCAAAAGTTCAGGAAACTAATCTCACATGGTCTTTTGACTATCAAGCTATTACTAGCTAGGCGCTGGAAAACAAACACGGATCTTACCCTAGACACCATCATTCAAACAATAGCAGACCATATAGAAATGGAAAAAATTTTCGCCCTAAGACAAAATAGGACCAATAAATTCAAGACGGACTGGAGTCCCTGGATGAGACACTTTGACTCAAACCAAAACCAAATAAGTTTAATCCTCTAAGCATTCAAGAAATGGAACTCCCTCCACGAACTCCATAGAAGAAAAGACTTCACATCTCCACCTACCTCTTGCTTAAGTGAACGCCATCGTTATCCTAAAATCCCTTCCTCAAACTTCCCCTCCCCCCTTCCCTCCGCTCCTTACCCCACTACCCCACAACCCTTCTTTCCCCCTTCCCCAATCCTTCCTACTAACAAATTATTTGTTCTACAATTAAGAAGTATAAGAAAAAAGACTTTAGCCTTGGAAGATTGCGACGTTACACTTGACTAACAAAACTTGTTATTGAGCTAATTGTGTTTCTGTACATAATTGCATTTTTGTCTTCCTTTATTTCTGAAGTAAATAAAAAAGATTGTACATTAAAATAAATATTAGTTCAGGTGCAAGTTTCAACGCTTTAATGAGCATTGAAACGTATAAAAATTGTTTACAAAAATTATATGACTGAGACTTGTGGGCCTAAGAAAAATTGCCCGTTCGGCGTGATTACGTCAGGTTTCAGGAGGAGGAGCAGGAGGAGGAGGATGAATATTATACACAGATTGATGAAGCTAAAAGGTCCACGTTTTTGATGGTGATAGAGAACAATGCTTCCATCCGCGGGTGCAGCCTACGTATTGTTTAGGTATCGCTGCTGTCCGCTGGTGGAGAAGAGAATACTGGGGAAATCCAGGCTTTGTTCATCTTGATGAGTGTAAGCCTGTCGGCACTGTCGGTTGACAGGCGGGTACGCTTATCTGTGATGATTCCCCCAGCCGCACTAAACACCCTCTCTGACAAGACGCTAGCCGCAGGACAAGCAAGCACCTCCAGGGCATACAGCGCGAGTTCAGGCCACGTGTCCAGCTTCGGCACCCAGTAGTTGTAGGGGGCAGAGGCGTCACGGAGGACGGTCGTGCGATCGGCTACGTACGCCCTCACCATCCTTTTACAGTGCTCCCGCCGACTCAGCCTTGACTGGGGAGCGGTGACACAGTCTTGCTGGGGAGCCATAAAGCTGTCAAGGGCCTTAGAGAGTGTTCCCCTGCCTGTGCTGTACATGCTGCCTGATCTCTGCGCCTCCCCTGCTACCTGGCCCTCGGAACTGCGCCTTCGGCCACTAGCGCTGTCGGATGGGAATTTTACCATCAGTTTGTCCGCCAGGGTCCTGTGGTATAGCATCACTCTCGAACCCCTTTCCTCTTCGGGTATGAGAGTGGAAAGGTTTTCCTTATACCGTGGGTCGAGCAGTGTGTACACCCAGTAATCCGTAGTGGTCAGAATGCGTGTAACGCGAGGGTCACGAGAAAGGCATCCTAACATGAAGTCAGCCATGTGTGCCAGGGTACCTTTACGCAACACATGGCTGTCCTCACTAGGAAGATCACTTTCAGGATCCTCCTCCTCCTCAGGCCATACACGCTGAAAGGATGACAGGCAAGCAGCATGGGTACCCTCAGCAGTGGGCCAAGCTGTCTCTTCCCCCTAATCCTCCTCATCCTCCTCATGCTCCTCCTCCTCCTCAACGCGCTGAGATATAGACAGGAGGGTGCTCTGACTATCCAGCGACATACTGTCTTCCCCCACCTCTGTTTCCGAGCGCAAAGCGTCTGCCTTTATGCTTTGCAGGTAACTTCTCAAGAGGCATAGCAGAGGAATGGTGATGCTAATGATTGCAGCATCGCCGCTCACCATCTGGGTAGACTCCTCAAAGTTTCCAAGGACCTGGCAGATGTCTGCCAACCAGGCCCACTCTTCTGTAAAGAATTGAGGAGGCTGACTCCCACTGCGCCGCCCATGTTGGAGTTGGTATTCCACTATAGCTCTACGCTGCTCATAGAGCCTGGCCAACATGTGGAGCGTAGAGTTCCACCGTGTGGGCACGTCGCATAGCAGGTGGTGCACTGGCAGATGAAACCGATGTTGCAGGGTGCGCAGGGTGGCAGCGTCCGTGTGGGACTTGCGGAAATGTGCGCAGAGCCGGCGCACCTTTCCGAGCAGGTCTGACAAGCGTGGGTAGCTTTTCAGAAAGCGCTAAACCACCAAATTAAAGATGTGGGCCAGGCATGGCACGTGCGTGAGGCTGCCGAGCTGCACAGCCGCCACCAGGTTACGGCCGTTGTCACACACGACCATGCCCGGTTGGAGGCTCAGCGGCGCAAGCCAGCGGTCGGTCTGCTCTGTCAGACCCTGCAGCAGTTCGTGGGCCGTGTGCCTCTTCTCTCCTAAGCTAAGTAGTTTCAGCACGGCCTGCTGACGCTTGTCCACCGCTGTGCTGCCACGACGCGCGACACTGACTGCTGGCGACGTGCTGCTGCTGACAAATCTTGATTGCGAGACAGAGATTGCGTAGGAGGAGGAGGAGGAGGGTGGTTTAGTGGAGGAAGCATACACCCCCGCAGATACCACCACCGAGCTGGGGCCTGCAATTCTGGGGGTGGGTAGGACGTGAGCGGTCCCAGGCTCTGACTCTGTCCCAGCCTCCACTAAATTCACCCAATGTGCCGTCAGGGAGATATAGTGGCCCTGCCCACCTGTGCTTGTCCACGTGTCTGTTGTTAAGTGGACCTTGCCAGTAACCGCGTTGGTGAGGGCGCGTACAATGTTGCGGGAGACGTGGTCGTGCAGGGCTGGGACGGCACATCGGGAAAAGTAGTGGCGACTGGGAACTGAGTAGCGCGGGGCCGCGGCCGCCATCATACCTTTGAAAGCCTCCGTTTCCACAACCCTATACGGCAGCATCTCCAGGCTGATAAATTTGGCTATGTGCATGTTTAACGCTTGAGCGTGCGGGTGCGTGGCGGCGTACTCGCGCTTGCGCTCCAACACTTGCGCTAGTGACAGCTGGACGGTGCGCTGAGAGACATTGGTGGATGGGGCTGAGCACAGCGGAGGTGAGGGTGTGGGTGCAGGCCAGGAGACGGTAGTGCCTGTGTCCTCAGAGGGGGGTTGGATCTCAGTGGCAGGTTGGGGCACAGGGGGAGAGGCAGCGGTGCAAACCGGAGGCGGTGAACGGCCTTCGTCCCACCTTGTGGGGTGCTTGGCCATCATATGTCTGCGCATGCTGGTGGTGGTGAGGCTGGTGGTGGTGGCTCCCCGGCTGATCTTGGCGCGACAAAGGTTGCACACCACTGTTCGTCGGTCGTCTGCACTCTCAGTGAAAAACTGCCAGACCTTTGAGCACCTCGGCCTCTGCAGGGTGGCATGGCGCGAGGGGGGGCTTTGGGAAACAGTTGGTGGATTATTCGGTCCGGCCCTGCCTCTACCCCTGGCCACCGCACTGCCTCTTCCAACCTGCCCTGCTGCTGCACTTGCCTCCCCCTCTGAAGACCTGTCCTCAGTAGGCGTAGCAAACCTGGTGGGGTCAGTCACCTCATCGTCCTGCTGCTCTTCCTCTAAATCCTCTGTGCGCTCCTCCCTCGGACTTACTCCAATTACTACTACCTGAGTGATAGACAACTGTGTCTCATCGTCATCGTCCTCCTCACCCACTGAAAGCTCTTGAGACAGTTGCCGGAAGTCCCCAGCCTCATCCCCCGGACCCCGGGAACTTTCCAAAGGTTGGGCATCGGTCACGACAAACTCCTCTGGTGGGAGAGGATTCGGAACCATTGCTGCCCATTCTGGGCAGGGGCCCGAGAACAGTTCCTGGGAGTCTGCCTGCTCCTCAGAATGTGTCATTGTAATGGAGTGAGGAGGCTGGGAGGAAGGAGGAGCAGCAGCCAGAGGATTCAGAGTTGCAGCAGTGGACGGCGCAGAATTCTGGGTGGTCGATAGATTGCTGGATGCACTTTCTGCCATCCACGACAGGACCTGCTCACACTGCTCATTTTCTAATAAAGGTCTACCGCGTGGACCCATTAATTGTGAGATGAATGTGGGGACACCAGAAACGTGCCTCTCTCCTAATCCCGCAGCAGTCGGCTGCGATACACCTGGATCAGGAGCTCGGCCTGTGCCCACACCCTGACTTGGGCCTCCGCGTCCACGTCCTCTAGGCCTACCCCTACCCCTCAGCATGCTGTATTACCAATAGCGCAGAAACAAAACGCTGTAATTAAATGTGCCGCTTATTGGCCTGTGGTTGGAGGCTGACTTCCCTTACGGAACGCACAGCAGATCCAGGAAACAATTTTGCGCCAGCCTGCTGTAACGCTTAGCTGCGTATTAATTAGGACTACTACCCCCAGCAGATAGATACTGTAGGCAGCGTATAATATTATGTATACTGTTTCCCTCTGGCGGGATGACGGCGCTGATGTAACAGAGACAGCAGATCCAGGAAACAATTTTGCGCCAGCCTGCTGTAACGCTTAGCTGCGTATTAATTAGGACTACTACCCCCAGCAGATAGATACTGTAGGCAGCGTATAATATTATGTATACTGTTTCCCTCTGGCGGGATGACGGCCCTGATGTAACAGAGACAGCAGATCCAGGAAACAATTTTGCGCAAGCCTGCTGTAACGCTTAGCGGCGTATTAATTAGGACTACTACCCCCAGCAGACACGCAGTAAACTGAAGACGGTCACAGGCAGCCCAAATATAGTATTTTTCCCCAATTTTTTGGAAAAAGCCCACTGCCTATATAGCCTGAATATCTCTTTCCCTGCCTCACCAGTACTGGCCCTATACTCTATACAATGACTGCAGACTGAGGACGCAATGCTCTGCACGTCCGATATACAAAAAAAAATGTGCAACACTGCAAAAAGCAGTCTCAACAGTACTGCACACGGTCAGATGTGGCCCTAAGAAGGACCGTTGGGGTTCTTGAAGCCTAAAATCACTCCTAACGCTCTCCCTATAGCAGCTCCGGCATCAGCAGCACTTTCCCTGATCTCTGTCAGAATGCATCTGTGGCGAGCCGCGGGAGGGGCCGATTTATATACTCGGGTGACACCTGATCTCGCCAGCCACTCACTGCAGGGGGGTGGTATAGGGCTTGAACGTCGCAGGGGGAAGTTGTAATGCCTTCCCTGTCTTTCTATTGGCCAGAAAAGTGCGCTAACGTCTCAGAGTTGAAAGTGAAAGTAACTCGACCATCATGTGGTACTCGTCACGAGTAACGAGCATCTCGAACACGCTGATACTCGAACGAGTATCAAGCTCGGACGAGTACGTTCGCTCATCTCTAATAGCTTATAAGATGTTCACAATAAAGAAATGCTGGAAATGGCCAAATAAGTCGTTCCTACTGAGCACCTTTTGTAGTGTTGCTAAGAGACATTGAGACTTGACATTAAAAAAATTTAATGGGGTTATTTCAAGTAAAATTATAGTTGAACTTCATGTCACTTATATGAAATAAAAGATTGTCTCATTGATTGTAGATGTGTCATCATAGCAGAAGAACTTTGAAATTGTTTGTACAACTTGCTTTTACTGTAAGTTATCATCATATTATTTGTATTAATCTAAGACTGATCTCTTTAAATTATGGCAACTAATAACTCTAAGAACAGCAGTCTAGCTATTATAAGAGGATAGACGAAGCATCTTCTTAGCTGAGAGGAACACGCTGTTTCACGGAAAAAGCCCCCTTTCCTGGTAATTGTTAATGCTATTATATAGTAACATACTATGTTAAGCTGAAAAAAAGACATATGTCCATCTGATTCAGCCTATTACCCACCAATGTTGATCCAGAGGAATGCAGAAACCCCAATGAGGTAGAAGTCAATTTTCCTCATTTAAGGCGAAAAAAGTTCCTTCCCAATTCCAGTTTGTCAATCGGAATAATCCCCGAATCACCGACCCTTCTTAAGTAATCAGTGACTATAACATGTAATATTGTATCACTCCACAAAAAGTGTCCAGACCCCTCTTATAATCTTCTAGTGAGTTCACCGTCTCTCAGGCGAGAGTTTCATAGTCTCACTGCTCTTACAGGAAAGAACCCCCTTCTATGTCGATGTAGAAACCTTCATTCTTCTACACGTAGAGGGCGTCACCTTATTATAGTCACAGTCCTGGGTATAAATCGATAATGGTAGAGATCTCTGTATTGTCCCCTGATATATTTATACATAGTTATTAGAGCGTCCCTTTTTTACAGTCCTGGGTACAAATAGATGATGGGAGAGATCTCTTTATCTTTACATAGTTATTAGGTTGCCTTTTTCTAAACTAAATAACCCCAATTTTGATAACCCCTCTGGGTATTGTAGTCCGCCCATTCCATTTATTACTTTACTTCCTGGACTGTTAGAGTCTTTGTTATTGGTCAAAGAAACCAAGCCCCCTTGGTGGGCAATATCTTTGGCAGGCTTTATAAGGGAGGTGTCTGGCATCCTTATTGCATATATCTCCATCATTGCTGCCAGTTTACCATCAGAACTGGTGGTGGTTTTCCATCTTTTATTTTCTTCGATTTATCATTTATATAGGATTGCTCCTAATGAATCTCTTTTGAAAGGAAATGAGCTGAGCAAGGCTTGAGCTGCGCTTAGAAGAGCAGAGTCTAGAGGAGCTTAGAACAGTATGTAGACAAGCTTTATTTAGCCCTAGAAGAACTCCATGATCTGAGTCTAGAACCTAGACTGCTAGCAGTTTATAATCCTAGCTGCAGGGTTGTTTTGAAATCTATAGGAGGGTTACATCTATCCTTCCAGATCTATAGCTATTAATGACTGACTTGCGGTTAGGTGGGTGGGCTGATTGATACATAATTCAGCCACACTGGAATAGTTCTCTAACTGTTCCATGTCTCTTTTAGTCATGACTCTTTCCACTATAGCATCTGAGTGAAATATCGGCAGTCATTCAATATCTTTATTTCAATATCACACTAGTGGCGTGGAGATCTCTCAGAGACGTTTTTCTGTTATAAGGTATACTTTCTCAGGGATTTCATTATCTCTGATATTAGGCATACCTTTCACATAGAGGCTCGATTGGATACATTTGTATGGTTTGAGCAAGATACATCATCCCCCTTACATGCTCCATGACCCTCTGATTTATTGTCTTTGACATCTTGTCATTGGAACATACTATTGGCTGACCATTTACCAGTGCCTTTACAACTAAGAGTGCTTTCACACGACAGTTTTTATGTTCAGTTTTTTGTAAGCCAAAACCAGGAGTGGAGAGAAAGTATAATGGAAAGATTTGCATGCCTTCCATATTTTGGACCTAATCCTGGTTTTGATAGGAGAGTCATTATTACAGTAAAGTTATAGTAAAGGTCAAACACAGCATATTGTGCTAACTTTCTGGTAGAATGATGGCACCCATGATGAAACTAGGCAGCATCCATTATTGGCAATGGGATCCATCAGGTGCTACTGGTTTCCGTCATTTTGACAGATCTGACCGGTTGTTTTAGTTTCATTCGTCTTTTCTATAATGAAACAGAAATGTGAACAGAGGCTAGCACTAAACTTCTTTAGTTAAATATAAAGAGAAATGAATGATAAATGTTCTAAAAATGTAAAGAGAAATTACAGTACTCCAAAATTTTCAAAAATGAATTGTGTATTCACGGAATTGTGCAATTCTTTTTCCTGTGCATGTGCAGGTTTCTTCCACGCTCCATTGCTAAGTAATCCAAAGCAAGCTCATATCAGCGCTCAAATGTGCTAAGCAACTCAATACACTGTCTGTGTCGTTTACGTGAAGTACATGTCATTATAGCTATAAAAAGACAAATGTGTGTGTTTTTTTTAATTATACATGGGTTCTAATAAATAAATTACATATTCACACAAAATTTGTTTTGAGTCATTTTTTCACCATACCTTGTTTCTTTCATTCATTCAACCTTTTTTGGTCCAATAAAGAAAATCTGACTTCACTTTTATTTTTGCTTACAATATTCTGGTATAGCAGTCAGCATACTGTCCCTGTGCATAGGGTGGGGTGATTAATCAAATTAATTTGAGTAATTCGACACTTTAATGCTGGCCGATTCAAATGGCTGATATCGAGCTGGGTAACTGGTAGTGGAGGACATGGGATACAAAACTTGTGGTGGGGGCCAGGTGAGAAAAGGGCAGTGAGTGCAATGCAGCAAGTAAGCATAGCACTGATTGGCTGAGAGTCCCTTCTCGATTTTACGAGGATGATTGCAATAAAATAATGCCAGGATGCCTTTAGCACTGGGGGAGGGGGAGACACACTGAACGGATCAGCCTAGCGTTGATCTTGGTAATTTAACCCTAAGGCCTCCTTCCCACGAACGGATTTACACCGCGTAAATTCGCGGCAAAAATCCGCTGCGTTGCCCCCTGCTATTAGGTTCTATTGAACCTAATAGCTCAATGCTCACGATGCGGAATTCCACCGTGGAATTTCGCACCGTGAAATCTCCCGTCCTCACCCGCGGCATGCTCTATTTGCCGCAGGTGTACGCGCTGACGGCTTCCATTGCAGTCAATGGAAGCCGTCCGTTCACGCTATCTCCCGCTGTAACACAGCGGAAGATAGCGTGAAAACGCTTTCCCGCCTACCACCACCGCGTCATATGACGCTGCCGGCGCGTCACGTGACACGGCCGGCCGCGCCATGTGACGCGGTGGGCGTGTCACATGACGCGACGGTAGTGGGCGGGGAAGCGTCTTCACGCTATCTTCCGCTGGTAAGTATGGGGTCTCTGGGGGGCGCCGTGACAGGCTTCACTGCGGAATATTCCGCTGCGGAGCCCGTCACGCTCGTGTGAAGCCGGCCTAACTTCCTTCCACATCTCATTGGCACCCCTCAAACGGATCCTTGCTATAACAACTGGAGCTCAAATCATGGCCTCTGGGTCTGCCATGTACAATGGGCTACTCTGTAAAGTAACTGTCAGTTTGAGATGATACAATGCACTGCATGACTAAGCAATTAGATTATCACATCTTCAAGTCCCCTCGTGGAACAAAAAAATGTGATGAAAAAATTAAAATGTTTTCATCTAGAAATAAAAATCCCATTAAAATTAGCCATATAAAATTACCATTTTGTATGGTAAAATCATAAAATTGAAAATCCTACAAAATCATTATTTCCACGTAACAGCCTGCGCTATAAATTAATCGTCACCTATCCTGTATGGTGTACCCCCCCAAAAAAAATCCCATGTCCCCTTTTCTCATCACTGAAGGGTTGCTTCTCTCACTCACATTAATGGGGCCTTCACACTGCAGTCAAATTCATTCGAGATTTGTGCGTTGGGAGACGTGCAAGTCTCGCGCACATATAAAACCAATTTTTTTGAATGGGTACATTAAGATTTGCAATGTTTTCCAGTATGTTCTATCTTTTTGCAATATCGCCCATTGTTTCCAATGGGGCCAGCGGCAGCAGTGCTGGCCCTATTGGAAACAATGGGAGAACTCCACGATCCTACGCAGTGATGCAAGGCTGTTTCCACGTGAAAACGCCTTGCATCCACGGGACTTTTACATGGTGGCAAGTGCGATATCAGGCCATGAATCACGGGCCGATATCACCCTCGCCCGTGTGAAGGTGCCCTAACTGGAACGCACAACATGCATGTGCAGCCGCCACTTCATTCCATTTCAACACAGGGCTGGAAGTACCCGAGTGCTTGCTGCTCGGCTATCTCCGGTCGCACCAATGAAAATGAATGAAGTGCCAGCATACTTGCACAATTAGTACTCCGCTCAATCCCCTCCTCATTGCAGAGTGTGCATTAGGACTTCAGTGAGGAGTACAGGGGACACAGGACTCCCATTCTCAGGATTGGTGTGGGTTTCAGCAGTGATACTGTGGATAGGATACAACTTGTGACTCTGGTACAATCCCCTTAAGTGCGTTAGCATTGTTTTTTCAATTTATTTATAAAAAAAAAAATTAAGATTAAAATCAAAATTACAGAAAGCAGTCATATAATTACTGATATATTGATACAAGAGGGCAGGTAAAAACACCACAGCACTCAGCAATGCGGAGAGCCTGACTGCCAAATGGAGGAGCAATTTGTACTGATGAACAGCCACTCACACATTTTCCTTAGACTTTATTCAAACGGGCATTGCGATTTTCGGACGATTTTAGCCACCAATGTGCTGCTAAATCTCGTGCTTTCTTGCCCATTCACATGGCGATGTGCAACGTATGTACGCCGTGGCCCAGAATTCCGTCATCCGGGGAGACATTAGTGCTGCTAAACTCTCTTCCCCTCCCTTTGCCGCCAGCTGATCGAGGCAATAGAAGCTCCCATAGAAGGCTATGGGAGCTGCCGGCAATGGGAGGGTGAGGGAGTTTAGCAGTGCTAGTTGTTCTATCTTTTCCAGCCGTGTAAAAGTGGCATTCCGGATTCGGCAGAGTATGCGCTATGTTTTCTGGCTGGCCGATTTTACGTGCTAGAAAATCGCCGATCTGAACAAATACATTAAAATCCAATGCTTCAGATGACTGCGATTTTCGGACGACGTTTTATTGCAGCAAAACAGCCGCGATAAAACGTCCATGTAAATTAGGCCTTATACTGAGGGGGGTGACTACTTAGTACTATTGTTGCACAAAAAAGCATATACAGGGTGTCAGGCCGCATGGTATGTGTAGTGCAGCATGCAGGCTTACAGTCTAATAATGACACCATATTGTAGTCCAGCAGGGTGCCCTGCATCCCATAGGGGACCTCACTGGTACCGTCACCCTGGGCTTCCCCAGCGTTCAAAACTGCACTGCGTGTTACTGATACTGATAGAAGTTAGAGCACACCTATTGAAATCAATGGGCCCTATTCTGGAAAGAGAATCCGCTAGAAAAAGAACACATCTGGAACTTATTAGACAAATTAGTCATTTCTATTGTTGTGTGTTTGTCCCGTGCACAAAAAAAAGCACTGCGGGCAGAAAAAAGTACAGTAATATACGTCAAAACTAGTGCAAAAAAGCCTTGTTCATGGCGCAAAAAAGTTGTGCTAAGGCATGTACAATTACGCTGACGCTCATGTGAAGCCGGTCTTATTGAGTACATTTCTCCCCAAAATATGCAGAGCCATTTGATCCGCATCTCCAGCTCTATAATTGACAGCCTTTATATAGGGTAAGATGTCCAATGTAACAGATCAGCTTTGAAAAGGGTTTCCAGGCAGCACAATCTCTTAGTGACGGAATACACCGGGTCAGAGTGCAAGCTGTTGCTCCAACCCATGTGTGGTGACCAATGCTCATAATTGCAGGCACAACTCTCCTTCAAATCAATGGCACCACAGACTGCAATTACAAACGCAGCTCCCACTGATTTCAATGAGAGCTGCGCCTGCAGTTACGCGTGTCGGCCACTACACAGGGGTCGGAGCAGCAGCTTCTGCTCTACTGATAGTGTATCCTGGTGCTGACTGGAAAACCACTTTAAGGGCAAATGTGTACTGAAATGTAGCATTTTACTTAACTTTGCAAAATTAGACTCTGAACATCCTGAAGTGTGCACTTACTTAATCAGCTTCACAGCAAAAATTGCTTCCTCCATTGTTGTGTTCCCAGTGTATCATCTTCTCATAATGACAGACAGGTACCCAGTAAACAGTCTACGTAATCCTCCTCCTCCAGCACGTTGCAGTCTACAAGACATGCATGCAGCGGTGACAGTGCCTGATTATATATGTATTCATCTCTGATTATATGTTCTCAACAAGGATGTGTATATTATGAACACCACAATGCCGGGTGTGCCTATTGTGCCTATCAGGGACAATCACACAATATACACTCATAGTAAGAAGCAACAAAATACAATAGTTTGTAAGCAACAGAAAATACAAGTGTGTAAACACAACCCACGCAAATACACGTAAGGATACCTGTTAATATCCCGTAGATCACAAGATATGTAGATACAGGAGGTAAATGGGCACCTTTAAATTGCACATTTTCTAAAAAATGTTTTAAGTATTTACACCTACAGTGCTAAATCCAAGCTGGACAGATAGGTCGGGCACACACTAGTGTAATCTCATTGTGTATTACGCGCGTATAATATGCAGTGAATAGAGTCAATGAAAGTACATTGATTGATCCATTCACACTTGCGTATAATACGCGCTTGAAAAAGAACGCAGCATGTTTTATTTTACCGGGCATTATGCGCGATAGAGCCCTAGTGTACTCTATGGGTGCATAATAAACGCTGCACCTAGGCAATTAAATTGCCTAGGTTCTGCGTTTATACGCAATGTCGCTAAGCGACAGAGTGTGAAAAAAAAAAAAAATGAAACCAGGAAGTCTGTGTATGATAGCGTGTGAGAGATACCCGGTCATGCGCAATGCAAAATCGTTCCCATACACAGTAATATGCCTGCTCACCGTGGGCTCATACAGCGGTAAAACGGTAACCATTTTACCAAACGCTCATGTGAACCCGCCTTACCCAGAGCTCAGGTATACAGCCACTCTGACTGGCGGCAGATGGATGTGCTTAGCTCCGCCACCTCTAGTCTGGTACCTGTCTGGGTGGGGGGGGTGAGAGGAAAGAACACAGTAGCGCTCTGTCACCTGCTCCCCTCTGCCAGCCAGAGCAATGGGGAAGGAGAAGATCAGAGGGCACCAGGTGGCAACATGTTGTCTGAGCCTCAGATAAAGTACTTGGACCTCCAGTTTTGGGCGAGATAAAATCCCAGGCCAGGATGAGTGTAAAAGGACTCACAAGACTGTAATAATGGCGCCATAACTTAATCAGGTTACGCAAGGCCTTATGGGTTCATGGGTGATGCAGTTGTGTTATGTATAAAAGTATTGATATGCATAGAGTGTAATGTAGAATGTTAATGCAGAAATTTGATGTTATGTAAGCGTTTATGCATAGGTGCAACGTACATGATGTTATGCAAATCATGGATAAGTAGTGGCACGTGATGAGGAGAGAATAATGTATGAGCAGCTTGTGATATGTAAATGTGATGTTATGCGGGAGTTAAGCCGTTGTTATTATGCAAGATGACCTCTGGATTTATGTGAAGTCAGAGACGTTAGTACACGTTTTGTAAGTAAAGGCCCATTTAAACGCAACCATTAATGCTCAAAATTGGTTCAAACGATGGCATATGAGTGATAATTGTTGTGTGTAAACGCTGCCATTGTTCACTCTTCTGCTAAACGATGATAATTTTAGGGTGAGCTTAAAATCCATCATTCAGCCAAAGAGAGACAATGGACTGCACGCTGTGTTCTACACAGGAGTCGGAGATTATATTGTATTCTGCCAACAGCCCATGCAAGAACAATGGAGCTGTGTGCAGAGCTCAGGCCACATGTCGTGCTCTGCAAACAGCTCCCGAAGGCCTTATAACATGCAAATGAAGCTGATAAAGTGTTAATGGACATTAGTGTCCAGTAACTCTTCATGCAAAACGACTGCTAACACTGTCCATCCTTCAAATGTTTGAAAGATTGTCTTTGCGTGTAAACGGGCCTTAAGGATGCTGCTCCTACAAGCCATTTGAGGTTGGGGCCTCGGCCATAGTGATGATGTTATGTAGCTGTTACACCGTGGTAATAAGTAATAGCAAAAGATGCTGAAAAATATGAGGAATGCCATGTGTCTTGCTACTGCCAGGGGGAGCTATGGAGAATGTATATGGATGGCAAAAGACGCCAAGTAACATTAAGAGTACTATTGCTTATGCTAGCAGTTTATTATGTTATGTTAAAGCACACAAACCGTCCGATGGAGAGCAATTACAGTTTATTTATTATGCAAAAGTTCCACAAAAGTTATTTTTGTAAAAATGAGCCTCCATCTGTCATCGCTGCGCCATCCTGAACCCTGGGTGCGTACCACCAAGCCCCGTATACATAACGCTCATGTGAGCCTAGGTTTTCATGGTACCAACCTTCCCTGCACTTCTGTTTTCTAAAACGGAATGTAAGAGTATTCAGATAATACGTTGGCTACAAGTTCCTTCAATCTTGATGACTAAGGACCTTTCTACATGGGATGAGTGTTAGGCGCTTTATTCATCCCACCCATAATCATTCTTGTGCTTTCACATAGGAGCAAGGATCGCGTAAAGATGGGTAGGCCAAAATGAAGGGTAAGATACTACACAGAATTGCAAACTAGCAGGTAGAACTTACAGTGGTTCATTATCATGTTTACTGTAGTTTTTAGCAGAAATCAGACTGTAAATAGTAATGTCAGACTAACAAAGTATTCTACATTGCTTTGCTATAATACCTCTTCTAGGTTCACCAACCTGCTGTAGTCAGTCATGCAGGAGCTAACAGGTGGCCGTTGGGCCCTGTAGCACTAGCGCTATGGTGCTTTATAGTGATGATGTGCACAGAGCTGGAGTATCACAGCATTTACTGGGCAAAGGCTCTGGCACAGTGTTAGGCCCTAATACAATAGGACCTCCAAAGATCCGGCTGAAGACAACCTAACTTCACTGAGCTATTCACCTGTCAATACGTTTCACTACTTCTAAGTTGATTCACAAATGTATTATACCTTATTGATGATACGCCCTGTGCAATAATAAGAACAAAGATTGTGATTAAATTAAAAGTGGATATATGCACATGTTCCATATAGATAGAGGCTAGGTTCTTGGACATATTTCCTCTGGTGGTCTCAAGGAACTCTAGTCTGAAGTCAGAGGTGCATGAGTAAGTTACTGTAACATAATATGTTAGGCTGAAAAAAGACATATGTCCATCCAGTTCAGCCTATTACCCCCCAATGTTGATCCAGAGGAAGGCAAAAAAACCTAATGAAGTAGAAAACAGTTTTTTTCATTTAATGGAAAAATAATTCCTGACTCCAATCTGGCAATCAAAATAATCCACGGATCACTGACCCTTCTGTGCAATCAGTGATATAACATGTAATACTGTATAGCTCAAGAAAGGGGTCCAGGCTGCTTTTGTACTGTTTTATTGAATTTGCCATCACCACGTCCCCAGGCAAAGAGTTCCATAGTCTCACTGCTCTAACAGTAAAGAACCCCCTTCTATGTAGAAACCTTCTTTCCTCTAGACGTAGAGGGCCCCACCCTGTTACAGACACAGTCCTGGCTATGGATAGATGATGGAAGAGATCTCTGTACTGTCCCCTGATATATTATACATAGTTATTAGAGCGCCCCCTTGTTATACTCCTGGTATAAATACATAATACAGATTCAGATAGGTGGGAACTTGAAGTGCCGTGAATAAAAAACTCCTTTTATTGTAATCCGTGCATGTAAAAATCACAGGTCCAGAGGACTAGTTTCAGCTCCTCATGAGCCTTGGACTGCAGAGAAAGAACAATGTTCTCGTCATGTGCCCCTAGACGTCTTTTGATGCACCCCATCATCCTATTTGCCTTGGCAGCAGCTGCCTGACACTGGTTGCTCCAGGTAAGTTTACAGTGTTTCCCAGTGGTTTCCCATTTAGTCCTTAGTCAGATGGGCGTTTTTTCGCGCGATTTGCGGATCGCATGACGGATGCGCATCCGCAAATCGCGTGACCGGGGCCCGAAAATCGCCCGAAAATCTGCTCCTAGCCGCGTTTCATTAGAAACAGGCCGGAGCTGTCTAGCGCATTGCATTCAATGGAGCCGGCAATACAGCCGGCTCCATTGAAAGCAATGCGCTGCAGGCGAGTGTGGGATGAATTGTCGGGAAGGGCTTAAATATATAAGCCCTTTCCTGCAATTCATCCAGAAATGTGTTAAAATAAAAAAAATATATATACTCACCTTGTCCCGGCAGCCGGAGTTCAGCGCGGCCGGCCTGCAGTGGGTGTGAAGGGGGTGTGAGTGAGACCTGCCCCCTGATTGGCTCAGCGCTGAGCCAATCAGAGACAGGTCTCACTCACACCCATTCATGAACTCCGGCTGCCGGGACAAGGTGAGTATATATATATTTTTTTATTTTAACACATTTCTGGATGAATTGCAGGGAAGGGCTTATATATTTAAGCCCTTCCCGACAATTTATCCCGCGCACGCCGGCAGCACATTGCTTTCAATGGAGCCGGCTGTATTGCCGGCTCCATTGAATTCAATGGGCAATCATCGTTCTTCTCTGCCACAGCTGTTACAGCTGTGGCAGAGAAGAATGATTTGTCTTCTATATGTTCTCAATGGGGTCGGCGCTGCTGCCGCCGGCCTCATTGAGCGCATATAGAGAAGAGAACAGGAATCGCAGATTGCAGATAGGTGCGATCTGCGATTTCTGTTCTATAATTCATCGGCCGAGCGCTTAAAAAGCGCTCATGTGTCCGATACCATTGCAAAGCAATGGTTTTAAAAAATCGCCGGACGCATGCGCATGTGCAAATCGGGCGAAAAAACGCCCGTCTGACTAAGGCCTGAGTGTGTAATAGTGACATTTATTTTCTTTCTGCAAAATAATAAATTAACTAAAGGCTAAGGGCTCATTCACACGGGCGTAAGCATTTTTCAGCATTTTCACAAACTGAAAAATGTCTATGCTTATTTCAGGCCCATCTGCAATTTTTATGCGCATAAATATGCCGCATATTTACAAGCATAGAAAAAAACGATTAATGTCTTGCATAAATACACATTTCATAGGTAATCATTTTAGGATATCCTATAAAGAGAACACCTGTGGCAATGTCTGAGGCACTAACATTAATTACATCACCTGTGCAACACGGTGGAAATCCTGAAAACCTGATCTATTAGGGGTTCGTGAGGGTTGGAGTTTAGGAAATTATAATTTGAGGTAAAGAGACGAGCCAACCTTTCCTCTTATAAATGTCTATAAGCTTTATATAGCTTTCTCTACAAATTGTATCAGCCTATAAAAAATATTTTATTGCATATCTAAAAATATCAATCTTTCTCCTAGCCTATTATAACTTTCTAAGTGGCACAAATAAGTAGGGGGTGAGTACCTAATCCTATCAGCAACCTATAATTGTGAACGTTAAAAGCATGAACCTGGTAATTAGAGCTTACAGGAAACCACGGAAGAAAAGTTTACAGGCATAGGATATAGGCTGGAAATTGTATGAGCAGAGACAGTAACAGAGTACAGTATTCAAAGTAGCACCTTATGAAGCAAACTTTTAATGGATGCACAAGACAAGTTCCTCAACATATCATATAAAATGGTTAACAGCATCCACTGAAGTTAATTATTTATAAAATATCAAGGGCTCTTGCATCCACAGGCTACTATCACATGTACATCCACAGGCTGACAGCTGATGTAAGTATGGAACTTTTTATAGCTGGCTGGGGTCAGTTTAAAAAAATCCCTCTGTTGTGAACTCAATTTCCTTGTCCGGTCTCTTGATCCACGAGCTAACCAAATGTAAAACATTTGGTAGAGGATGCGGGCATGAAAAGATTCAAGCCATGGAAATCTATTGTTCTTTGGAAGGCTGCAGTTTTGTTAAATGTAAGACTGTGGTTTACAGACAGCAAGGGTTTGATGAATTAATACATTAATTAACTAGAAAGTGTGCAAAGGTAAAAACAAGTCAAGCAAACGTTTATGCAAAGCTGGTAAAACTAAGGCTCCTTTTAGATTCTCTCGATTCTCTCTAGCACCAGCGGGAGACGTCACCAGTAGCTTGTTCGCTCTCGTGCAGCCTGTTTAGACAGGCAGATTCTTCATTAACTCGTTCAACGAGAATAATTCCGGAATGTTCAGTCTTTCACATGATAAATCTGAAAGACTGCATGAGCCCTGTTTAAACAGAATGACAAGTGAACGAGTCACCGATGGTTTTTATGCCTGCATAAAATGAATGACGAGCGAGAAGTAAATGATTCTCGTTTGTCATTCAGTCGTTGCCTCGAGTTTACACTGAACGATTATCATTCACTTTCGCTAAACTTTCGATAAACGTGCCGCCTAAAAGCACCTGAAAACTCAGCCAGAAGAATCTAGAAAATGAACTGTATAAATACTACGGCACAAAAGCTTGTAACCTGATTGCTGCTGGCAACAAAGGCAAAAGCAAATTAAATTACTTTGGGGCTGCACTAAATTGCTACAAAGTTTAACAAATCTTCAGTATGTCAAAAAGCAAAAGAATGACACGTGTGTGAAAGAGAATCACAGGTTTTGCAGTAGAGTTCTTAAGCATGCGTTCTGGAAATGCTATGGATTTTTCACAGTGCCGTCACACGGCTAAATGTCTGACCATTGTCTATGTGTATAGCATCGCTCACTCTCCACCTCGCCATACTGTGCACATCTCCAGCCCCTTTACCCTCTGTATCACCCCATTACTTGTAGTATGTAAGCTCGTTGGAGCAGGACCCTCACCCCTATTGTTTCCATCAACTGATTACTATATGTAACCGTGGTTCTGTAATGTTTGTATTTTGTCTTTCTGTATCCCCCCTGTCTATGTAAGCGCTGCGGAATATGTTGGCGCTATACAAATAAAGATTATTATTATTATTATTATTACAGTGGATTTTGCTGTTAGCATTTACATTTGAAGCCCTGTGGGGATTCTTAAATCTCCCACACATAGGGCGAAACTTTTCCGCAATGAAGCCACACCATTTTTGAAAAATGCTTCAGATTCTAAATCCACAGCATGAAATACAAGAGTTAAAATCTGCAGCAGATCCACAACAAAACCACACCATAAGGAGCGGATTTGGGCACTGCAGATTCACAGCATATTTTCAGCAGGCTTGCTGCTGCTGAAAGCCTGCGATAAATGCATGAAGTATGATGGCCTTAAAGCCCACAAGGGGGCAAAGATGTTGCATGAAATTAATTTCATTTTCATGAAAAATTTGAGAGGAGGGGTTGTTGATTTTGAGTGAAAGTTTGGAGCTTTCTGGAATGTATAGAGATGTTTGTGGAGGTGAGGACTACATAATCTACACAAAAGCTAACCGCTCAAAAAGAGCAGAGGCAAAGACTAAATTTAGGCATTTAAATCAATTTCAAGACTGTCTGCTCAATTCTATGTCATTTGCAATTGATGTGGTTGAAACAGCTAAACTGGGTGCCCAGATTTCAAATGATTATGTTGTTTGGATAAAACATGATAAACACATGAAACAGGAGTTTGTCAAAATATGTATCCATGGTAACGGGAGTACGCAAGATGACAGTTCAAAGGAAAATGCAGTGTTTTGTAGCTAGCAAAATTTGAATCTGTAACTTGTGTATGGTGTGAGTACAACATGTTTAACCAAGAACCACCACACATTTGACATATGGCAATGCAAATCAACAGTAGGAGTGCATATGTAGGGGAATAAAGCTTGGACAACTTGGGCATTAGAACAGCCCATCAGATTATTTGATAGCAACTAGTGTGGCAGCCGAGCACAGACCTTGTTGGGGGGGAGACAGCAGGGAATAAGATGGTTGTCAACGGTGGCTCTGCCATCCTTGGCCCGGCTATGCACAGTGACAAAAGTAATAACAGTAGTAATGAATGCTATAATAGGAGTGTTCATGTGACACCAGAACCTTTTTAGTGATGGTAGCGATGAAATAGTGTCCAAAGCAGATTTGATAAAGTAAACCGAAAAGCACACATTTTACTAAATATCTTCGTTCCAACGTTGCAATGCAGCATATAACACAGACTTCTCAGGTATAGCTTTCAATAACTGTATTTCCTCATCTGATTTTGGAACTTGATGGGGAAGTTAGGTGGATGAGACATAGTAATGTAGTCATGGGACTTCAAGATAATCAGTCCAGGGTTGCCAAGTACCTAGGAAAGTAGTTAAGGTATCCGTCCTGATTGCATGGATCTTTTTATATAGCATAATTGTGGATATTCTATTAATCACCTCAGGGAAAGAGAAGTTTGAGGATTTCCATCTAGAGGCAATATGGATCATTGCAGTCATATAAATAAACTGAATGAGCTTATAGGCTGTAAATTTAAACTTTGGTGGGTGATCCCCCAGGAGGAAGACCGTGGGAGATTTAGGTATCGGACCTACAAACAAATGGTTTAGTAAGTTGTTGACTTGTGACCACAGTTTCTCCACCTCCAGACAGGACCACCATGTATGAAACATACCCTCCCCCAACAAGTTTCTTGATTCGGGGGATAGTTCCACTTGTACAGGGATTGTAATGAAGTGGTTAAATTCATACCCAAATATGTTATGTAGTGCTGATTATGTTGGAATTGGAAATTGAGCTCAATCCGTTTTTTTAGGTGATCTGGAGTGTTGATATAAGATATGTCCGATTTATGTATGTTTACTCGGAGCACCAAGATAGAAGCCCAGGTGTCTAGTATGAACTTTAAGTATAGCAGGGATGTCAGGGGTCAAGATAAAGTCAGCAGGAGGTCATCCACAAAGAGGCTTACTTTATATTCACTATCTCCCATCTTCACCGTCCCAGACATTCGAGTTGGTGTGAATGGCTACTGCTAACAGCTCAATAGCCAGAGCAAACAGAGCCGGGGACAGAGGGCATCCTTGTCTGGTCCCTCTGTTTATTTGAATAGGGGTTTCACTTGTAGTGGGTAGTTTGAGAAGCGTAGAGGGTGTAGAGTAAACAGCTAAGATAGCGGAGAGGAATGGCTCCTGGATTCCAATTCGATGCAGAACCCATATAAGGTAGTTCCACGATATTGTGTCGCTTGATCTTTTCCAGATCAAGCGACACTAGGGTGTTTGTTTTAGAAACATGGTCTATAATGTTTAAAACCTTACAAATGTTATCTGGGGCCTGCCTTGAAGGAATAAATCCCACTTGATCTTTATGGACCAGGGCTGGGAGCAGACAGTTCAGTAACCTAACAAGAATGGATGTAAAAATCTTGTAATGTAAGTTAAGCAATAAGATAGGTCTATAATTTTTGGGGGATATTTGGTCTTTATTTTCCTTACGGATTACTGTGAGTTGGGAATCTAGAATAACTTCAGTGGGATCTCCCCTTTAAAAGATTCTGGAATATTTTTTTTCAGGGGCTGTACTGAGATGTCTTTAAATTTTTTGTAGTAAGGGGCGATAAATCTGTAAGGCCCAGGGGTCTTTCCTAGCTTAACGTTTTCTATAGAGTTTAGAATTTCCTCTTTAGAAACAGCGGCATTCAGAGAGCCTCTCTGGAAGCTCAGTAGGGAAGGAAATTTCAGTGCTCCAAGGAATGTGGTTCGCATTACCCTTCTGAGCCTTATATAATGTGTTGTAATAGTCATGAAAGGTATTATAAATTAAATCAAGATTAGACGTCGGTTTTCCCTGAGGAGTAGTAATTTTGAAGACGCTATTAATTTTTACTCTCTTTCAGAGGCTAACTGCAAGTAGACGGTCTGGTTTATTAGCAGATTTATAGTTGATCGCCCCTGTATATTGAAGAGCACTTTCTACCTGCTGCGAGAAGAGAGTATTGATTTGCAGATTAATATCCTTAATAGCTTTAGTCATAGCCAGGGAGGGGTTTTGCTGGTTCAATGTTTGCAGGAGAAAGAGCTTTCTTTCTAGGGCCAAGAGGGCTTGCCCTTTTTCTATTGAACGCTATTTTAATCAGATGTCCTCTTATGTAGGCTTTATGAGCCAGCCAGGTCTCAATGAGGGATGAGTTGAGCCCGGTGTTCATTTCAAAGTAGTCTGTAAGTTATTTCATAATTTGGGCAAGTAGTACTGTTTCTCTCAGCAGTGACTCATTTAGACGCCATCAGGATTTTATGTGGGCATTAGATGACCAAAAGATGGAGGCTATCACTATGTTGTGTTCTGACCATTAGCAAGGAATGTGTCTAATCTGGGCTAACATTGGCAATTGGGAAGTCAAGATTATTATGTAGTTTAACCTGGAGTGTAGATGGTCTGTCGGGAAATAATATGTATACCCCTGTTTGGAACCGTGAAGTTACCTCCAGCAGTCAGCCACCAAGAGAGATGACAGAGTGTCTGTCCATCTCTGTCTCTGAACAGTATTAAACCTGTCAGGGTTCAGATCTGTTCTGACAAGTCTCTGGGAAAAAAGGAGATTAAAGTCCTCTGCCCACACCAATTTAGCCGACGGAAATTGTGCGAGTTTGCAACAAGAAGTAGAAGTGTAGGGAGTGGGTTTTCTGAGGGGGCATATACATTACTAAACACTACCTGTTGGTCATATAATGTTCCTGAAACTATACAGATGCACCCCTCATCATCCGCGTCTACCTAGTTTATATGGAGGGATAGGGAGTTGTGGAAAAGTGTCAAAACCCTCCTATGTTTTGTGAGAGCAGAAGCATCATGGAATCTAGAGTTTTGTGGGTGTAAGTAGCTGGGGGGGGGGGGGAGACTGGAAAAGGAAGGTTTCTTGGATGCGTATTACATCTGGGCGATGTTTCATATATGATAGGAAAGCCTATTTTCATTTCTGAAGAGAATTATATCCCCGTACATTATGTAGATGATAGCAAGAGTGTGTATCACAGGGTGCACAGAAGTGAGGGAGCTTTATGAAGTTGTAGCCGTTGGGAGTCAGTAGTAACCATACGGGTGATTGCTGATGTTCAGCATTATATCTTGTGGTTTTCTGCTATTATGTCGCATCATGTGCACAGCTAAATAGGGTATTGTCTCCCCTATTTCCAGGGCCCTGCAGCTTCTGGGGTCACTCTGGGCTGATGGTGCTGGGCTCCTTCTCTCCCACTTTACTGTGCTACCCAGTTCCTCTGGTGAAGCAGCTCTCCTGACTGTCAGGGGGTCCTTTTTGTTCTCAGGCAGACTTTTGGATGCCTGCCAATAGTCCTACTTAGTGCCGCCACAAGGGGCTGCAGCAGCGCTGAGTAGGGCTGAAAATTCAGGCTGGGGATTTGCAGGCCTGAGTAGGCTGTGTGGAGCTGCAGCCTCCAATGTTGGTATAGTGGCTCAACAGACCCCTCTCTTCATGACCCCTGGTCTTAGGGGGCCAGCGCTCCCACTTTTGAGCATGCCCTCGGCCTGGTTAGTGGCAGTCAGTGGTGAGGGAAGCTCCCAGTAACTCCTGTGCCGCTCTGTACCACTCACCTGCTTCTTGCTGCTGGATAGGGGTCTGTTGGTGAGGTCAGACCTGTTCCTGTCCTCTGCACGTGGTCCTGTTGCTCCGATAGCTCACGGCCCCGCTCAAAGTTGCAGCAGGTGGCAGTACCTGGAAACCCCTAGTCACTTCTTAATGGGGTATATATGACTTTAAGAGGTTTATTGGTTAGCATGCTCTTATGCCTGTCCATCTGCCAAAACTCCCTTAGATATTGGCTAGCTAATTAGCAAGTTGTTAGAAGACCTGTGATTGGAGGATCAGCCCCCCTGCCACAGGTTGGATGAAAGGATGCAGATAAAAAATAGATCAGGTGGAGTCTAGAGTAGTCTAGTCGGAGCCTAGAGGCAGAAAGAAGGAACTAGCAAGGAAGGAGGATCAGAGAAGCCAATGCAGTGGGAAGATGGAAAAGGTGTGAGTAATAAAGTCAGTTTATGTTGAAAGTACAGAAAGCCAGCGGGAGGGAAATGTTAAGTAAGGAAGAAGATATGAAGAAGAATTGAAAAGCAGGAAAATATTAAAAATGAAAGAAAAAGACTGAAGATCTTTATAGTAAAAAACAGAGAGCAAAGTTGGAGTATAAATCAATGTGGACAAAGGTGTATTCCAACCATTATCTCCTAATTGTATGAAAAAATGAACCTTGATTCACTTCTATGGTGTTGCTTATCTATGCAATTCTTTCTGAATCTAAGGAATTGACATTCAAAATGCATCTTTTACGGGGTTCGAATGGAAACTCTCCCAACTGAGAAGGCTGGTTTATGAAATACTGTAGTCATGAGGTCTCCATCTGAACCCCTTTTAATCTGAAGGAGGATTAATGCATATCTCTATTTTGCTCCTGATGATCTAGCTCTAATAGGTTGGGGAAACGCGTTGAACCTCTTTCTATCTATCTGTGAGCTTACATTATACCTCTAGTACATATTATATTCTCCCACTGGCCACCAACTGTCACTGGTGTGATGATATCATGCATTGATGCTGTTTATGCAATATCTTCGAGTCCTTGAGAACTCTTGTTGGTTTTTCTGCTTTTCTTTAACACTTAAGTTGAGGTCCAGTGGAATAATTTCAAACCCTAGGTCTTTTCTCCTAGTGTGGTCTAGGTCAATAGAGCTTTTTACCTTTTTCTGTATTTGAGGAATAGGTTTTGTTTTATCACAACTATTATCACAAACGCTGTCAGGTCCACATAGTGATTACCTTTCACTTTGGGGGGCACGACTTTGGTCAGCATCTTTTCCATCTTATAAACATCTTAATTGATGGCTATTTATGACTGACTAATTTCTATTGAGATATATTTGCATTGGGTAGTGCTGACCTATTTTATCTTTCCAGGGAGAAAGAACAATTTCCCTTATTTTATTTTTCATGTTTTATTTATTATTTTATCCCGCACAGGTTTCAGCCTGTATACAGACTGGCGTCATGAACGTAACAACCTTACCACTGAAAACTGCCCGACTTCATGGGTAGCAAGATGCAGGTTAGCATCCAACAGCTTGAGCAGGTTTCGCCGGAGGGAACAATCTTCATGTGTGTACAGTTGTTTTGTAGTTCATGACACCACTACAAATGGAGGCAACGGGGCGGGCTGTCAAAGGCAGTAAATGTAATATGTGTCGTGAGAGCAAATTTCCCTCAGCTAACTGTCTGGACATCGTTATGACAGAAACAGAGACCTGTAATGATCGCGGACAAAGAAATGTTGGAGCTGCTTGTGCTTGCTGAACAATTAGAAGATCCTCTCTATTGGTGGTCTGTTGACGGCGTCCCAAGCCCAGTCATCTTGTGTACCCTCAAACTTCCACTGGTCCCAACACCCCCTAACAGTTTAGTCAGAAAGGCCCAGGTGGCAGGCAATTCATTGATATGACCATCTATCTCCTCACATTCCCAAATTGCGCCCCCTCTTAGACTCTGATAACGGGGTGAAATCTCTTCTATGCGTAATAGAGGCATCTAGAGGTCAACAAATTCTACACAAGCGAAAGAAGGGGTCACTGCACACATGGTGCCTCTGAGAGCCTTTTATAGGCCAAGGGTGGAACCACTTTTAGGGCCTCAAGTGACAAGACCGTTCATCTAAGCACACCACAACTCTCATCATTTGTTCATTTGCACATTTGCCTGAGATGTAACTGCATGCCGAGTTTTGCAGCAAAACAACAAATTCTTTTAGGGGCAGGATTTTGTTTTGACAAAGGGTGTATAGTGTGTGTGAAACTATTCATCCATAACAGGCCTCTGAGGTATGTGACCTATGTCAGTGTGCAGAATACCAGGGTAGGATTTAGAGATCGCTTACAAATACATAGGCTCATCTCATTTACTTTTTTGCTAACCTATCAATGATACTCTGCTAAGAAAATAAAATTGTTCTATTCTACCCTGAAATAGGTTTAAAGTGGGTCCATCACTTGAATATACCGTCCTATATATAGCCAGCACACGACAGGGAGAGAAGCCGACCTTCTATTAGTCAAAATGGCATAAACAATTTTGTGCCATTTGGCTAATAGCTGTAGCCAAAGAATACAGAGGACTTAGAGGTTATTCTCATCTCGAGAGTCCATTTTGTTTTAGATGTTTTGATATATAATTTGTATAGTCTTGGATTACAGGGCAGACATGGTGACAATTTTGATTGGTGTCGGGGCATTTTCTTTTTTAAATACATTTTTTATTTTATTTTGCAGTTAAAAAAAAAAAAATGTAATGCGTCCCCCATGACATCATATAGTACCTCATCACATTGCATTTTTTATTTTCACACTTTTCCACTGTAGTTGGGGGATCCATAAAAGCTTAAAGGGGTTGTCCCGCGCCGAAACGGGTTTTTTTTTTTTTAAACCCCCCCCCCCCCCCCGTTCGGCGCGAGACAACCCCGATGCAGGGGTTAAAAAAACAACCCGCACAGCGCTTACCTGAATCCCGGCGGTCCGGCGTCTTCATACTTACCTGCTGAAGATGGCCGCCGGGATCCTCTGTCTCCGTGGACCGCAGGGCTTCTGTGCGGTCCATTGCCGATTCCAGCCTCCTGATTGGCTGGAATCGGCACGTGACGGGGCGGAGCTACACGGAGCCGGCATTCTACACGAGTGGCCCCATAGAAGACTGCAGAAGACCCGGACTGCGCAAGCGCGGCTAATTTGGCCATCGGAGGGCGAAAATTAGTCGGCTCCATGGGAACGAGGACGCCAGCAACGGAGCAGGTAAGTATAAAACTTTTTATAACTTCTGTATGGCTCATAATTAATGTACATTACAAAGTGCATTATTATGGCCATACAGAAGTGTATAGACCCACTTGCTGCCGCGGGACAACCCCTTTAATGTACAGGGTAAAACCTTATCCTGTAGTAACAGTAGTCACTAAGGCCAGTTTTACGCAGGCGTTGGTAAAAACATCACATTATTAAACATGTTCAACAGCATTTTTAATGCACCCCCTCATTGCAATGTATCATGTAATTTATTAAAAAATCAATGAAATGTACTAAAATAGAACAGACAGTGTTCAAAAAGTGAAAAAATGCTCGTCTGAGAGACCCTATTGAAATCAATGGAGGCTCAGTGCAATGTTTTTAACGGTCGTTTCAAACGCCAAGCTAAACACTGTAAAAAACATCTGTGTTGGAGTGGCCTAACAGAGCTGATCTGGATCTGCTAAGACCCTGCAGCTCTGCTGTGGCTGGGGGCACCGAGCGATCACATAATCTCTGTCGAATCTGCTTTGTTTCTTTACTACGTAGTGGTCAGTGAGTGCAACCATGTTTCCCCCAAAATGAGACCCTGTCTTACATTAATTTTTGCCCCAAAAGAGGAGCTAGGTCTTATTGTCAGGGGATGTCTTATTATCCTTACCTAGAAGGCTCGATCCAGGTCCATTCCGCCACTCTCTGGAGCTTCAACACACTTTTTGCAGTCCTCGGCTGCCCAGAGAAGAACACTTCCTGGTTACAGGATTCATAAATCCCGCTTCCAGGAAGCAATGGGTCTGATTGGTTTTCGAGAGCTGCTCAGCCAATCAATGCAGTAATCGATGAACCAATGCGATGGCTGTGATTGGTTCATCAACCACTGCATTGATTGGCTGAGCAGTGGTCAAAGAACCAATCACAGCCATCGCGTTGATTTATGAATTGGCTGAGCCATGGCATTGATTGGCCAATTCATAAATCCTGCCTCCACAACTTGATGGCTATGATTGGTTCTTCGACTGCTGCTCAGCCAATCAATGCAATGCTTGATGAACCAATCAGCCATTGCATTGGTTCATTACACGCTGCATTTCTTGGCTGAGCAGCGCTCGAGAACCAATCAGAACCATAGCTTCCTGGGGGTGGGATTCATTAATCCCGTAACCAGGAAGTGATAATCTGTAGGCAGCTGAGAACTGCAAGAAGTGCTTTGAAACTCCGGAGAGCAGTGGGAGGGACCTGGACCGAACATGCTAGGTAATGTATTCTTTTTTTAATGTAATGCAGCTAGGGCTTATTTTTAGGGTAGGCCTTATATTTCAAGTCTCTCTGGAAAATCAAAATTGGCTTATTTTCGGGGTAGGTCTTATTTTGGGGGAAACGGTATGTAGCCTGCAAGAGAGGAGGCAGAAATGGTTAAAAACTGCTTCTGCCTTCTCCTCAGGGTCCATGGCTTTGACCAACAGTGGAGGAACAGATCTGCTCTTGCTACATTACTGGGTCAGGAGCTTTACTCCTGCACTGTATTTTTACTATTGGCCAGGATTAAAGTCCAGGATTAAGCCGTAAATTTACTTGGTCCTTAAGGGGTTAAAGTGTATTAAAATGTTATGTTTACTTTTTTATTGCATGCTATAACCTTAAAAGGATGGAAAAGACTGTTGGGGAGCATAATTATTTTAGCAATTTTTTCACAATACATTGGATCCTTAAAACTGGGGACACTAGTTACAGGGAAAGCTGCCTGGTCAAGTAAAATCTGTGACAATCAGCAGCTCTGCTACATAACAGCTGTCCCGGAGATCATGTGAAACCAGGAAAGCAGGAGGTAAGCTTGCTTTACTGTGTGCAAACAAACATTGAGTACTTTGTACTGCAGGCAAGATCCAGAGGGCAGAAACAATAAAAATGTGTTTGACTTTCTTTGGTGGGTGTCTGGCAGTCTCTGCGGCTGCACAAGTCTTTGTGTGGCTGCTATTCAAAAACTCTAAAAAGATGAGACTCCAGAATAGAGCCCTGAAGTGACCAATGTACCAACTGATGACAACTGGAGACAATAGGACACAGACACGGGACACTCGTCACAAAAAGAAGAAAGCCACACAATATGGAAAAAGTGTACACCTAAAATGAAAAACAGAAAAAACACTTTATTGACAAATACACTGAAGGACAAACATAAAAACATGAATACAAGTACTGCCTTCACAATACGGGACAAGTACAGCCCTGTAGCAAATGACAATATATCAAGTAATAGAAAAAAGTCATGGCTCAACTCCCAGGCTATCAATAAATATTTGAATCAATCCCATCATGATTATGATAAATAACCTTCTCCAAATAGAAGAAATAGCAATATTATACATGTAACCCTGTAAGAAGTCACAATACATCTCCAAATAATAAAGTGCATATAGTGTAAGAGAGAATTACAGAAAACTGCATGATACGAGATCACAATAGATCTCCACAACATAAAGTGCATAGACAAGAAGCTGAAAAGAATAAAATTGCATAATATGGCACCCAATACAAACATGAAAAATTACTAAACCCTGCAAGGAAGGTTGGGGATGCTGCTAGGGAGCAAGAATAGCCAAAAGGACATAAGGCCGCACAGACAACGGTCCCCAAGCATATTGCTATACTCAGAAAGCTTCTTCAGGGAACAGGGAACACTGCCACACCAAACAGAACATGAGACAGGCATCTACACACCTGCAGATGGAGGAGATTCGGGCATATGCACACCTACGGATGGAGGCGATTCAGGCGTATGCACACCTATGGATGGAGGAGATTCGGGCGTATGCACACCTATGGATGGAGGAGATTCGGGCGTATGCACACCTACGAATGGAGGAGATTCGGGCGTATGCACACCTGACATTCATCTACCAAAAGACGGAGAGCAACAAACAGAACATGGCTCGAGCGTCTACCCACCAACGGACAGGTAGAACAAATAGACGTGAATTGGGCGTCTGACAACTATTTGGATGGGTGGATTAGATATGGATGAGCAAACAGACAAACAAACAAACGGATGAACTAACAGACAGACTGACAAGACAGATAAACAGACAAACTGATGAAGCAAAGCTCCAGGGTCATCTTAGTTGAACCAGATGACCCTGGAGTTGGAAGGGACCTCCAGGGTCATCTGGTCCAAACCCCTACTCAGCGCAGGATTCACTAAATCATCCCAGACAGATATTTGTCAAGCCTGTGTTTGAACATTTCCATTGCGGGATAACTCACCACCTCCCATGGTAACCTGTTCCACTCATTGATCACCCTCACTGTCAGAAAGTTTTTTCTAATATTTAATTTGTGCCTCCTCCCTTTCAGTTTCATCCCATTGTTTCTGGTCTTTCCTTGTGCAAATGAGAATAGGGCTGATCCCTCTGCACTGTGACAACCCTTCAGATATTTGTAGACCGCTATTAAGTTTCTTCTCAGCCTTCTGTTTTGTAAACGAAATATTCCCAGATCATTTAACCGTTCCTCATAGGACATGATTTGCAGACCGATCACCATCTTGGTAACTCTTTTCTGAACTTACTCCAGTTTGTCTATGTCTTTTTTAAAATGGGGTGCCCAGAACTGGACACAATATTCCAGATGAGGTCTGACTAAAGCCCCATTTACACAGGACGAGTGTCGGGCAAACGATACCCAACACTCGTCCCTGTGTCTCCGCGCTCCTGCGCGGGTGCTAGCACACCAGGCTGGTTCACAGAGTGTCCAGCAGGCAGGCGGGGCAGTGGAGGAGATTTCTTTCCTCTTGCTGCCCCGCCCCCTTCCATTCACATAACACAGCCACCATTCACTACTGAGCGGTGGCTGTTTAAGCTGAACGATGAGCTTCATCGCTGATCTTTCATGCTGCATAAATGATTAGCGGTGAAGCTCATTACTTATCATGCAGTTTAAACAGCCGCCATTCAGTAGTGAACGGCGGCTGTGTTATGTGAATGGAGGGGGGTGGGGGAGCGAGAGGAGAGAAATCTACTGCACTGCCCTGCCCGCCTGCTGGCCGCTCCATACAACAGACAGCTTTCCTATCTCCCATACAGGAGCACGGAGACACTGGTACAAGGGTCGGGCATCATTTGCCCAACACTCATCCTGTGTAAATGGGTCTTAAGGAAGATTAAAGGGGAATAATTACCTCATGTGATCTAGACTTTATGCTTCTCTTAATACATCCCACACCTACTGCGTCTACACACCTGCAGATGGAGGAGATGTGGGCATATGCACACCTATGGATGGAGGAGATTCAGGCATATGCACACCTACGGATGGAGGCATTTCGGGCGTATGCACACCTATGGATGGAGGAGATTCGGGCATATGCACACCTATGGATGGAGGGGATTTGGGCGTATGCACACCTGGCATTTATCTACCAACAGACGGAGAGCAACAAACATAACACGGCTCGAGCGTCCACCCACCAATGGACAGGTAGAACAAATAGACGTGAATTGGGCATCTGACAACTATTTGGATGGGTAGATTAGATATGGAGGAACAAACAGACAAACAAACAAACTGATGAACTAACAGACAGAATGACAAGACAGATAAACAGACAAACTGATGAAGCAAAGCATAGCATGCACGCAGCAGAAAGATGATAGATAAAATGAGGTCCAGATTGACAGAGTTCTGGGCAAAGAAAGAACCAGACAGACAGAACTCTGGAAGACATCCATACACACCGCAGACAAAAGCCAAATGACAAGTACCCAAGACATGGTGCAGTCCGATTATATAGTACCATGTTATTGCTGATTGGCTAACCAGGGGAACCGTCTCCTTGAAAACAAATCAGAACAGGCACTACAGGAGATGATGCAGCAAAGAAGGGAAGAGGAGAACCCTGGGGTATTCTTAACTGCCGACACAAGTTACCTCAGCAGTGACAGCACACTGTGACACTTCTCTTCTTCATCGTCAAATACTACTGTTTCTCAGATGAAATAGTGAGTGGACAATGATATATGATACAAGTTATAAATTCTGGATCACTTTCAGTCACAGTTAATAATGCGATGCTCCGTATCTCCAAGACAAAGTTGTTGCTGCAGGTTTTGAAAGTTGTTCCTCTGCGAATCTGGTGCACTTTGGATTTTGGAAAACCGGCATGTCATGATGCTATCTGAACACTGGACCTGGGATTTTGTTCGAAGAAAGTCAAAACTGTGGCCTCTGCAACTGCATAACCACGTTATGACAGTTGCCATTTTGAGAGGTTTCCAGTGCAGTACAGAACAACTTGTCCTGTCAGGTTGACTTTTCTGATAAGTTGGGCGTTAAACATTCATCATGATTTTCTTTGATGAGTTCTTTTTTCCAAACACTTGTTGTGCTGCCTTTCTGGTATTTAATCGACATTTGACAGATTGAATAACTCTGCATTTATGTACAGCATTGTTTACTGCTTGTCTTGGCAAAGGATACTCCATCAGATCAGCAGAGCACCCGCCCCAAAAAGAACGAACACACTAGAATGAGAAAATGAGAAACTAATACACTTACCCTTAAAATACTTCATTGTTCCCCAAACATATTCGCCCTATTTAGGTTCTTCACTGCATCCGTTTACACTCCTGTGAGGTGATGCGTCGACTGTGTCAGTAGGTTCACTGGGGCTAATTTATTAAAGGGGTTGTCCCAGGAAAAATATTGTTTATAGTTAAATCCAGCTTATAATTAGACAGCATAAAGTTAGTGATGTGGTCCAAAGATGTGCCAAGAGAGGAGCAAACATGCTCTTTTTGGCACAAATCATTAATAAACTTGCTAAAATTGATTTACGCCAAACCTTTGGCAAAACTAATCCTGGAATTCTGGCAGAACAAGAAAACAGTAATAATAAACCACCCTAATATGTCCCGTGAGCAGGCTAGTCAGTCACAGCCAACTAAGATGAAAGCTGCACACAATAGTGTAAAATAATCCAATGACGGGAGGTGTGTGTGTGTGTGTGTGTGTGTGCGTGTGTGTGTGTGTGTGTGGGGGGGGGGGTTATAACAGTGACAGTGAAGTATAAAAAATAACATATCCGAAAATTACGTCTCTCAATTGTCTGATCAGGCGGTTATCATTGCATCAGAAGAACTCTATTACTTAAGGCCTCACTCACATGGGTGCAGTGTATTGCAGTCGCGTAATATGTAGCATATTTATACAACCAAAATATGTGTATTCCCTGCATATTTCGGGTTTTTAGGCGTAAATTTACAGTAAGCACTGCATATTTACATGCGCAAAAAACGTAGGAAGTTGAAGGAGATTTCTCCTCCTTTCCTGAATAACTGCATATGGGCTATTTTGGTCCATATTACGGAGTAAAATAGCATATGCTGCGATTTTTATCATGCGCGTGAAAAACGTAGGCCTGAAAGTCCCAACGCAAGTCTATGGTGATTCAGTTCTATGCAGCCAAAATACGCCCATGTGGGTGAGCCCTTATTCACACGGGCGAGCATCTCGTGGGAGCTTTGTGTGGTGCGAGGCGCATAAAACTCGCATTGATATAAAATCAATTTCTTTGAATGGACTTATTCAAATCTCTATCTTTGGACATTTCTACAGAACACCTCACCCATTGTTTTCAATAGGACCTTAAAAGACATCGCATGGCACTTGAATGCCGTGCGATGTGCATGCAAATGTGATGATCATTGATGAGGTGTGCTAAACGCAAAAAATAGAACAGACTCCGCTCGAAAATCACATGTCTGCGAGGCTCCTATTTAAATCAATGAGAGCGTTATACCGTTTCAAAACACTGCGATAAACACAAAAAAAAGCGCCTTATAATCCTCTGACAGTTTCCCCCACAGTTCATAAATGCTGTGTGGTTATACTGAAGCATTAGCATGAACCTCTGTATTTCCATCCATATGGCGTACTGTATTATACTTGTATGTAACTCGTGATTGCTTGTTATTTTCCCTGTAAATATTGTGGCATATGTGAATCTAAGAAACTGAAACAGAAGGAATTTGTATCATTCTGATGATACATGATGGATGTGAATGAATGTGCGCACAGCAGTATAAGTGGACATATGACTTCACACAACAGTTACTAGAGACATGTTGGCATTCTATGTAATTGTTTAAAGTCCATTAGAGATTATATGACACTTGCTCACAGCATTACAAAGCCAAGTAGTAGCTGGTGAGTCACTTAGGAAACATGTTTCACTGATCAATCAATCGCAGCAAATTGCTCAACAGCACTCAGCATAATCAGCCATTCGGTTTCGGTACACACAGAACATGTCACATTTAGAGATACGTTTTTAGATTGGCCAAAATGGAATTTCGTAACGGCCCATTGTAAACACACACTTGGCAAGTGCCAACATATGATTTCATCATTTTTTTTGCTCAAGTATACTTTGCTGTTTGAGTTTCGTAATGTCTAAAATTGCTAAAGTATTAGTTGTTTTGCCACTCACAAAATGGTATGATTAGAAATGATAGGACTTTGTGGGCAATCGCAGCAAGGCTCTGGTTTATAATGGAGATAGATCCTAATGTGTATATAAAGATGTACCTCAACTTTGAAGTGATTGTCCAGTTCAGAAAACTAATTTTCCCTGCTGGGTAATTTTGAGATAATAGAGGAGGGTTTTCTATTCAAGACCCTCATCTCGTGCTTAGAGGGGAGAGTAGTTATTAATAGTATTTCTAGTGGACCTTTTCTATCCTGCTCTACAGAGGTAGCCTATTAGTGTCAATGAGCTTTGTGTAATACGTTATTTCCCCTGTGGTGGAGCTGTAGGAAAATTGAACACTTACAGCCAGAAAGTTACTTCCAACTCCAGCGTCATCTGAGTTGGACGAGATGACCCTGGAGTTGGAAGGGACCTCCAGGGTCATCTGGTCCAACCCCCTGCTCAATGCAGGATTCACTAAATCATCCCAGACAGATATTTGCCCAGCTTTTGCTTGAACACTTCCATTGCAGGAGAATTCACCACCTCCCATGGTAACCTGTTCTACTCATTGATCGCCCTCACTGTCAGAAAGTCTTTTCTAATATCTAATTTGTGTCTCCTCCCTTTCAGTTTCATGCCATTGCTTCTAGTCTTTCCTTGTGCAAATGAGACTAGGGCTGATCCCTCTGCACTGTGACAGCCCTTCAGATATTTGTAGACTGCTATTAAGTCTCTTCTCAGCCTTCTTTTTTGCAAACTAAATATTCCCAGATTCTTTAACGGTTCCTCATAGGGCATGATTTGCAGATCGCTCACCATCTTGGTAACTCTTTTCTGAACTTGCTCCAGTTTGTCTATGTCTTTTTCAAAGTGGGGTGCCCAGAACTGGACACAGTTGTCCAGATGAGGTCTGACTAAAGCCCCATTTACACAGGACGAGTATCGGGCAAACGATGCCTAACACTCGTCCCTGTATCTCCACGCTCCTGCATGGGTGCTAGCACACCAGGCTGATTCACGGAGCGTCTAGCAGGGGGACGGGGCAGTGCAAGAGATTTCTCTCCTCTTGCTCCCCCGCCCCCCTCCATTCACATAACACAGCCGCCATTCACTACTGAACGGCGGCTGTTTAAGCTGAATGATGAGCTTCATTGCTGATCTTTCATGCTGCATAAACGATCAGTGATGAAGCTCATCATGCAGTTTAAACAGCCACCGTTCAGTAGTGAATAGCGGCTGTGTTATGTGAATGGAAGAGGGCAGAGGAGCGAGAGGAGAGAAATCTCCTGCACTGCCCCGCCCCCCTGCTGGCCGCTCCATGAAACAGACAGCTCTGCTATCTCCCATGCAGGAGCACGCAGACACAGGGACGAGTGTCGGGCATCGTTTGCCCAACACTTGTCCTGTGTAAATGGGTCTTACGGAAGAGAAAAGGGGAATAATTACCTCATGTGATCTAAATTGTGTTTAGCTTTTTGGCTGCTGCTTCACATTGTTGACTCATGTTCAGTCTATGATCTAGTAGTATACCCAAGTCTTTTTCACATGTGGTGCTTAGCCCAATTCCTCCCATTCTGTATGTGTTGTTTTCATTTTTCTTGCCCAGATGTAGGACTTTGCATTTCTCCTTGTTAAATACCATTCTGTAAGTTGCCGCCCACTGTTCAAGCTTTTTAGATCTTTTTGAATACTCTCTCTTCCCCAGTGTTAGCTATCCCTTGTGTCGTCGGCAAATTTGATCTGTTTCCCATCAATTCCCTCCTCCAAATCATTTATAAAAATGCTGAACAACACTGGGCCTAGGACAGAGCTTTGTGGTACGCCACTTGATACATTCTTCCACTTGGATGTGCAGCCATTTATGACCACTCTTTGAGTACGATCACTCAGCCAGTTGTGAATCCACCTAACAGTTGCCTTGTTAATCCCATATTTGGCCCTTTTTTCAGGCATGGTATAAGATACTTTGTCAAATGCTTTACTAAAGTCAAGATATACTATATCCACCGCATTTCCCTGATAAACCCAGTTGGTGATTCTGTCATAGCAGGAAATTAGTTTCGTCTGGCATGACTTGTTTGTTGTAAACCCATGCTGGCTCTGGTTAATTACTCAATTTTTATCCAAGTACTTGCATGCATGCTGTTTAATAATTTGTTCAAAGATCTTTCCCGGTATAGAAGTCAGGCTCACAGGCCTATAGTTTCCTGGGCCCACCTTCTTCCCTTTTTTGAAGATAGGGACAACATTTGCCCTTTTCCAATCTTCTGGGACTTCTCCTGTTTTCCAGGAATTTTCAAAAAATATGGCTCAGCAATTACCTCTGCTGCTTCCTTTAGTATCCTAGGATGTAATTCATCTGGACCTCGAGACTTGAATTCATTTAAGTTAGCTAAGTGTTCCCTCACCATCTCTAGGGTTATAGATGGCCTGCATTCTTTTATTCCCCCAATTGCAAAGGGAAGATCAGTTGATGTTACATCTACTTTCTGAGAGAAAACAGATACAAAATAGAAATGTAAAAGTTTGACTTTCTCAATGTCTTTCTTAACCAGTTCACTATTTTCATCTTGTGAGCATCCAATAGCATCTTTGGCTTTTCTTTTCTTTTTGACATACCCCCAAATCCTTTTTTATTGCTTTTGGCCTCTGTTGCAAGCATCAATTCATTATAAGCTTTAGCTTTTCGGACACCTGCCCCACAGTTTCTGCAGATTGCATTATAGTCTTCTTTAGATATTCCCCCCTCTTTTCATTTGGTAAATATGTTTTTCTTTGTTTTTAACATGTGTGAAAGTTCTCTGTTCATCCATCCTGGTCTCTTTAAATGCTTCATATTTTTCCTTCTTTTAGGGATTATTAATGATTGTGCTTTGAGAATCTTATTTTGCAATATTTTCCAACCTTCTTGGACATTTCTGTCTTTAAGAACATCCAGCCATTGGATTCTACCTATCCTCTTTCTGAGTCCATTAAAATTTGCCTTTCTGAAATTCAACCTTGAGGTCTGAGTTTTCTCAGGTCTTCCTCTCCTTTTTAAGCAAAATTCAAGGATAGCATGATCACTGCCTCCTAAGGTCCCAGCCACCCTTATTTCCTCAACCATTTCCTCTCTGTTGGTAAGAATTAGGTCCAAGATAGCAGATCCCCCTGTTTTGTTTTCTACCTTTTGGAAGATAAAGTTGTCAGCAAGAGCAGATAAGAATTTGTTGAATCCATTACTTTTACCTGAGATTTCCAACACGTGTCTGGATAGTTAGAATCTCCCATAATCACAATGTCATGCTTTTTTGAGAGCTTGGCCATCTGATGTAAAAAGAGTTCATCAATATCTTCTGCTTGTCCAGGTGGCCTATAGTAAGTGCCTACAACACTGTCCTTTCTGTTGTTTTCTCCTTATATTCTTACCCAAACAGTTTCTACAGAACTACCATGCTCCAAAGCTTGAATCTCTATGGAGATGAATGTTTTCCTAAACAACGCAATACTTCATCCCCCTTTTTTAGGTCTCTTATAAATAAGTTGTGTCCATCAAGCCTTGTATTCCAATCATATGTATTATTCCACCAAGTTTCTGTGATGCCTATGACATCAAATTTCTCTTCCTGTGTTAGGAGCTCCAATTCTCCTTGTTTGTTTCCTATGCTCTGTGCATTTGTGAGAAACATTTTAGTTTGTTATCGGTGTTTCTTATTTCTCTTCTTTCCTTCAAAAATTTTTGTCTCTGTTCTTTCTTTCCACTTCTAATAGCACGGTTCTCAAATGTACTAATTAGCTGTATATTTTTACCTGGCTTTTCACTTCCCTTCCCATATTGTTCTAATTTAAAGCTCTCCTAATGAGTGAACTAAGGCACCCACCACATATGCTTACCTGTTTTTGTAAGGTGCAACCCGTCTCTAGCAAGCTGTCCATCATATAGGTAATTCATTCTATGGTCTAGAAATCCAGATCTTTGCTGATGGCACTATTGACACAGCCAATTGTTCACCTCTAGAATCCTGTTCCATCTTCTTATTTCATAGCCATCCACTGGGAGGATGGATGAGAAGACCACCTGTGCTCCTATTACCTTCACCTTCTTTCCGAGGTATTCAAAGTCTCTGCAGATAGTTGCAAGGTCCTTTTTTTCAGTGTCATCTGTCCCTATATGTATTAGTAAGAATGGGTGGTGTTCTGTAGGACTGAAGAGTCTTGACAGCCTATCAAACACATCTTTGATTTGTGCACGTGGGGAATCCCCCACAACCACCACTCTCCTTTTCTTTTTCACAACAACACTTCTTTTTCTCCATTCAAGAGGACTCTGTGTGCTTACTACACAGTTATTTGTGGGTAAAGTCATTTCTTGCTGTACCTCTTTCTCCTCTGTTCTTTGTGGGTAGAGTCATTTCTTGCTGTACCTCTTTCTCCTCGGCTCTGTTCTTTGTGGGTAGAGTCATTTTTTGCTGTATCTCTTTCTTCGCTCCTCTGCTCTTTGTGGGTAGTGTCATTTGTTTTGCTGTACCTCTTTCTCCTTCTGCTCAGAAACCAGTACCATCACCCCCTGCATGAGAACCTTGTACCAGTTCCCAAAAAGAAAAAAGATCCAGCGCTCCAGGCGACGAAACGCGTCGGACATATCTTCAATAAAAGTCATTTTATGTTTTGATACCTAAGGAGCCTTCTAGTGATCTAGTTAATAAGGCTTCTTTTGCTTTGGAGCGCTGGATCTTTTTTCTTTTTGTATTCCATTTTATCCAGTCGCATCCCTGTCTAGGGATGTGACAGATCCCTGCTTGCTCTGTCGTATCATTTCCTTATTTCCGGACGGGAGAGAGGAGATTGTACCTTATATACAACGCCTACCAGGACGTGGAGGTGTTAGGTGGTGGGTCCCTCAGCAGAGACCCATCCACCTTCACCGGGTAAGTCCCTAGTTTTCCGTTTCATTGTATTTGAAATATTGTATTCCAGTGGGTGGAGCGCCGTCTCTCATCAGCGTTTCATTTTGTACCAGTTCCCGAGCAGTATGGGTGCTGGTTGACCCCTGATCCTCCTGCTTCTTTGGGTCACATGCTTCCATTCCTCTGCTTTTGCAGGTACGCTGGACATTTTTTTTCCTTCAACAACTCTGTCCAGGAAATCCTCACCTTCCTTAATAAGTTTCAATGTAGCTATTCTCCTTAATAAGTTTCAATGTAGCTATTCTCTCCTGAAGACTCTAAACCTTTTCTCCAGTAGAGACACAAGCTTACATTTCTGGCAGGTGAAGTTTGGCTTTTCCTCTGGTAGGTCTGCAAACATGTAGTAGACTTGCAGCTCACTAAATGGCTCCTCTTCTTTTCCATGTTGTCAGTTGATGTCCACTTCTAAAAGTCCAGAATTGAAGTGAAGATAGATACCCTATAAGATACTAAGCATACAACTTCGCAAGCTGTCAGGCGCGTAGTCTAGTGATGTCCTCTGAGCAGCTAGACCCGGCTAATCCCAGCAATCTTCCTGCTTGCAGTGATTCTTTGCGCTTCACAGAATGCATAGGAAATATGCAAATTATCTTCTTGCTGCTCCAATCTCTGGCCCGTTTTCCCCACAGATCACATCTGATTGCTGGGGTGCCCAGCAGCGAAATGGTTTAGTATCAGTCTATGGTCAATGAACCCTTCAAATAAGTAAGGATTGTCCAAAGTGGCTAACTCTCTGGTAATTGTAACACCTGTTACCATACAGCGCGGCGCGTCGCTCCGGCGTCGGCTCCGGCGGCCTGGAGCCCTGTGTCGAGGTTATCCCAGCAGCTGTGGGCGGCGGCATGGGCGTGTCCGCCCGTAGGGTGCCGCCCGCCCTCCTCCGTTCTTCTTATACAGCAGTGGGCGGAGTTGCCTCCTCCCACTCTCCGCCCCTGGGCGGAACCTTGTGGTTAAAAGACTGGCAGTGAAGTGAGCTCATTGCCAGTTATTGGTTCTGCATGCACCTAGCCAGTCTGTCTGCGGTTCGCCTCAGCCAGTCCCTAGTTGTCGGTCAGCTCCCTCTGGTCCCCTATTACTCTGTCTGTTTGTGTTGGTTCTGCTAGCCTCTAATCTAGTCTGGCCCAGTCAGTACTAGTTGCTATCCAGCACCCTGCCAGTTTGCCTGTGAGTCCCATCTCCAGCCTTGTATGTTTTGTTGGTCTGATTCATCTGCCTCCTCTGTCGGCACTCTGTTCCCCCCATTAGGTAGTTTCCTGCTTGTCAGTCGCCAGGTCCCTAGCCAGGGCAGGGACCGCCGTCCAGTTGTCCGCCTGGGGTTAGCCAGGGCCGAGGCAAGTAGGCAGGGACAGTGGGGGTGCGGGAGATCAGGGCACCCCAACTGGCGCTCGGGGGGCAGAGTGCCGTAACATAATAACTGGCCCTTAAAATACTGTTTTTCTTTTCATGGCGGCGATCAGCGCCCTTGCAAACCAGCTGCAAGACCTGGTGCCGGTGATCCGGGATTTGTCAGCTCGCATGGTGGCCCAGGAGCAGTGGGCGTTGTCGCAGGAGCAGAATGCCGTTACCAGTCCCGAACCCAAGTGCCCTCTTCCCGAGGTGTTCTCTGGGGAGAGGAACAAGTTTTTCGTTTTTCAACAGGCGTGTCGCCTGTTTTTTCGGATGCGTCCCCGCTCTTCCGGCTCGGAGGTCCAGAGGGTCGGGCTCATAATGTCCCTGCTGCGGGGCTCTGCCCAGACTTGGGCCTTTTCCATTCCCGAGGGTTCCCCCTCCCTGCATTCGGTGGACTCCTTTTTTCAGGAACTCGGGGGCATCTTCGATGAACCGGACAGAGTGGGGTTGGCGGTTTCACGGTTGCTGGCGCTGCATCAGGGGTCGCTTTGTGTGGAGGATTATTGCTCCAGTTTCAGACGCTATGCGGGTGATACTGCATGGAACGATAGCGCCCTGAAAGACGTTTTTATGCAAGGTCTCTCGGACGCGGTCAAAGAACTGTTGATCTCCCATCCCGTTCCCGGGTCCTTAAAGGAGGCTATGGAGTTAGCAGTGAAGGCAGATAGGAGGCTCAGGGCTGGGAAGCAAGATAGACCGACCCATAGAGTCAGGGAGGTCATTTGTCCTGTCCCCTCCCCGCCCGTACCAGTCTCTGTTCCCGAACCTATGGAACTGGACCTGCTGGACCCCGAGGAGCGACGCCGGATTCGGTTATTACATCATCTCTGTCTCTACTGCGGGAAAGCTGGACATCGGGTGATAACCTGCCCCCGGAGGCCTCAGCGTCCACAGTCTGAATCGGCAGAAAGACTTCCAGTCCTAGGCGATTGCAGGGAGGGTCGCCTAGGACCTCAGGTACGTCCTAGACTTCTGATACCCTGTCAGGTTAGATTCCGGAACTTCTCCCGCCTAGGGCAGGCGTTTATTGATTCCGGAGCAGCTGCTAACCTGATAAACATGCGTCTCGTTGAGCCCCTGAGGGCTGAATTGGTGGCGCTAAAGACGCCAATTCGTTTTGCTAGCATTGATGCTACTCCTCTTGCTTCGGGCTTGGTACGATGGAGGACCCCAGTGTTACAACTCACGGTGGGGGGTCGCCATTCGGAAGGTCTATCGTTCCTGGTAATGGAGAAAATGTCAGTAGACATGATACTAGGGATGCCGTGGCTGGCGTTGCACAACCCCCAATTCGATTGGGCCACTGGGGAGCTAACCCAGTGGGGGCCATCCTGCCATAGCCATCACGCTTCCCTTCCTCCCTGCCCAGTCGATACCGCACTCAGTCCCCGAGGTCTCACTTACCTTCAAACCCCGTCCGCCCGCCCTGCTGCTGATGTCGCCACCGATGCCCTGCATAGGGGACGGAAGAAAGGGGTGGGGCCTCGTAGGCAGTTGCGTTGTGAGGAGAGTCTGTCGGTATTTGAGCCGTACAGGGTGGGACAGAAGGGGTACCGGTCCTCTGGAAATCGCAAAAGGAGGGGTCGCAGGGGGTTCCATAAGTCGTTGTCGAAACCTGTTGTCTCTTCGGTGATGCCCACCTCCGGTCCCCCGCCGCCCACCCTGGTCTGTGATGAAGTTGAACACGAGGCTCAGGAGATCCCGGATTCTCGCCGGGGTACAGGAACCTTACAATATTTGGGGCCCCGGAAGAGTTTTTTGGAGTATGATAGCTCCGATGACAGTGATTTTAAAATTGGAGTTGCCTCATATTTTGAAGACAGCGTCATTGGGAGCGAGGATGGGACAAGAGATAGTGGTGAACGTTCTGGCATTGACTCGGAAGACGACCTGAAACACGACGATATGTCAACGATTGGTCCTGAAGAAGATGTAGAAGGGAGAGCCCCTGAAGGAAATGGGGCAGCCACAGGCTACCGAAGTCATGGACCTGAGGATCAGTCCATGGTGACCGCTCGGGAGGGTCACATTCTCGGGTTGGTACAGCGTTTTCACAGCCGTTTTTTGGATAAGCCTGGTCGAGCTTCCGGGGGCCCGGAGGTCCCCCGTCAGAGGGGGGGTAATGTTACCATACAGCGCGGCGCGTCGCTCCGGCGTCGGCTCCGGCGGCCTGGAGCCCTGTGTCGAGGTTATCCCAGCAGCTGTGGGCGGCGGCATGGGCGTGTCCGCCCGTAGGGTGCCGCCCGCCCTCCTCCGTTCTTCTTATACAGCAGTGGGCGGAGTTGCCTCCTCCCACTCTCCGCCCCTGGGCGGAACCTTGTGGTTAAAAGACTGGCAGTGAAGTGAGCTCATTGCCAGTTATTGGTTCTGCATGCACCTAGCCAGTCTGTCTGCGGTTCGCCTCAGCCAGTCCCTAGTTGTCGGTCAGCTCCCTCTGGTCCCCTATTACTCTGTCTGTTTGTGTTGGTTCTGCTAGCCTCTAATCTAGTCTGGCCCAGTCAGTACTAGTTGCTATCCAGCACCCTGCCAGTTTGCCTGTGAGTCCCATCTCCAGCCTTGTATGTTTTGTTGGTCTGATTCATCTGCCTCCTCTGTCGGCACTCTGTTCCCCCCATTAGGTAGTTTCCTGCTTGTCAGTCGCCAGGTCCCTAGCCAGGGCAGGGACCGCCGTCCAGTTGTCCGCCTGGGGTTAGCCAGGGCCGAGGCAAGTAGGCAGGGACAGTGGGGGTGCGGGAGATCAGGGCACCCCAACTGGCGCTCGGGGGGCAGAGTGCCGTAACAACACCGTTCTTCTGTAATGAAACAACTATAAAATTGTTGATTTCCACGCCAATCCTGGCTTCAGCATGTACCGATACTTCCTTTTTCCTCGCTCAGTGGCTTTCTTACCACAGACCCCTCCATCTATACGTATAAGGCTCGGTTCACAACAAGATTCTTCTGATTTTTTTGTTTGACAAAATTATCCTGTGTTCACATATCAACAACGCCTAACTATTAAAACAAAGACAAGAAGAAAAGGATGGAAAAGGTGCTGACCGTTCACGTTTCGCCGCTATATATAACCGGGAGTAATAATGTAACTTGCAAAAAATTAATATTTGTGCAACTCTTTTAACCAAGAAAATTGTTGAAACAATGGAATTAGCTTTATTCTCCTTTATTGATTTAATGGAAACAGCCAGTATTACCGTATATACCGGCGTATAAGACGACTTTTGAACCCCGAAAAATCTGCTCTGAAGTCGGGGGTCGTCTTATGCGCCGGTAATACAAAAAAAAAAAGTGTAAAAAAAAAAAATCATTACTCACCTCCCCCGGCGTTCTGTCGCGCTCCGGCAGGATGTCGCTCGCTCCTCGTCCCCGGCGCAGCATTGCTTTCTGAATGCGGGGCTTGAAATCCCCGCTTCCAGAAAGCTAATACACACGCCGTCAGCCAGTTACAGCCATTCAATGACAGCATTGAATGGCTGTGATTGGCTAAAACACACGTGGCTTCAGCCAATCACACTATTCAATGTCATCATTGAATGGCTGTGATTGGCTGAAGGTGCACGTGTGTTAGCAATCACACCCATTCAATGATGTCATTGAATAGTGTGATTGGCTGAAGCCACGTGTGTTTTAGCCAATCACAGCCATTCAATGATGTCATTGAATGGATGTAACTGGCTGACGGCGTGTGTATTAGCTTTCTGGAGGCGGGGATTTCAAGCCCCGCATTCAGAAAGCAATGCTGCGCCGGGGACGAGTAGCGAGCGACATCCTGCCGGAGCGCGACAGAACACCGGGGGAGGTGAGTACTGATTTTTTTTTTCTCCACTGTAATACCGGCGTATAAGGTGAAAGTTGGGGGTCGTCTTATACGCCCCGTCGCCTTATACGCCGGTATATACGGTAATGTGTTTTGGGGACATAGCCCCTTCCTCAGAAATGGCTGGGTAAAGTGTGGAGGTGTCAGGAATGGAGTTCTTTACACACAGTTGGAAAGAATTGGCTGTTTTAATTAAATCAATAAAGAAGAATCGTGTGAATTCTTTTGTTTCAACAATGTTCTCGGTCAAAAGAGTTACACCTTAAGTTCACGAGTTTTAATTGTCTGCAAGTAATTATTAACACAATAAGTATACAGGTTTTATGGTACATTTTACTGTTTTAGGTACCTTTTTTTTAATCTTTGAAAGAGAACAGTATTCATCTGTAGGATACAAAAAGGTGGTGTAAACATGGCTTAAGGATGTATTTACACAAATTATTTTGCCGTGCCGATTCTATTCAATTGCAATATAGATGGAACTCGAAAGGGAAAAGAACTTATTGACTTCCGTGGGTTGTTATATGAATGATTTCTCACTTGCACCAATAGTGCAAGATCAAAAAATTGCAGCATGTCCTCTTTTTGTCTGACTGTTCAAGATTTACCCTTTATTCCCTGTGTGTGTGTGAAAAAAAAATAACATTACACTCCCATGCTATTAGTGTGATGTGTTTTTATCAATAGGAATAACATGCAATTTACACGTATGAAAATAACATGTATAGTGAAACGTATTCCAATTGCAGAAAGAAATCACAGGTTTACGAGTGCGATATTGGTTCAATTTTCTTGGACTGATGCCGCACTTGACCGGGTATATACAGCCTTACAGACACAAAATCTGTGGTCGGTGGAAGTGGGTTACTGGGTTGTTATATTATCCTGGTCATCAGAAGACTCACCTACCTACAGCTTAGTAGAGAACAGTAGAGGATGTCCGCAACAGACATTCTGATAAGTGAAACTTTAAGAAAATATTGAACCCTGGTATACGAAGACTCAGCATTGTCTGGCAGGGTTGTACACTTTATAATATATATGCAGCAATCAATACAACCCAAGTACTTATCTTTCGGCAAAAAATGTGACTGGGGAACCTTGGAGTTAATGTTTGTTTGTAAGCTATCACCAAGACAACTATTTCCGATGGTAAATCTAGCTAGGTTACTCAGTGGGTTTTGACAGCTGTATGTAAACATTGCCATGCACATAAGGTTTGGTGACATATAAGACTGAAAATGTTGCACAATAAGTGGTAGAACCTGAAAATCTGGATGTGGCTTCATGTTCCTAAGGTGTTTCCTGACTTGCACATCTAGATCTTAATCACCCTGTTCAGTGCATTCACAGTAGATATATAATGGATCCAGCATGCCTTGTGACGAGATATTTAGATAAGTCTGTGAGACAAAGGAAGGAATGGATGGTATGTGAAAAACAGAATGCTTGTGCATTACTTCAGGTGGTATGCTTAACCCTGAAAAATGAATAGAGGTTTGGGATTTTTTGCAATCTGTAATGATTTGCGAGCCAGGATTGTGACAGCATTGACTTCTATTAGATTGTGAGGTCGCAGGGTTACACTGCATTCCTATGTCATGGCCAAAGTCGCTATGTAGACTTAGCCTTAACTAAAACCGAAGTAAACACATTGAAAGTTTTAAAATATTTTTTTTTATTTAAGGAACACACTTATCCAACTACGTATTAACTTTTAATTTACTTAAAGGGGTTTTATTATGAGTATAATTTTTTTTCCAGCAGCAGTGCCCATTTTAAAATAGAAAAATACATCATACTGAGTGGCTCACATTGTCCTGGCTTCCGGGTAGACGGCTAGGCAGAAGCACGTGACTGCTGCAAGCGATCAAAGCGATCAGAAGCCATAGCATCACCACTGGTACTCCTGGCATCAACGCTCATATCCTGGGCACCATGATGCCAGGAGTTTGGGGATGTAACACTGCAGCATTTGATTGGCGGCAGCAGCCATGCGCTTCTGCCCCTCTGTCTACCCAGAAGCCGGGGCAGTACGAATCACTCAGTTCTGCTTTGGGGGTCTAAGAACAGATGAGTATGATCTATTTATTTAATGTAAAGTAGGCCCAGCTGCTGGAAAAAATTTTTTATACTCATGATAAAACCCCTTTAATTAAGCAACCAATTCTCAGGTTCTAAATAAAAATTAGCCTTAGCTGAATTTGCTGATCAAAGCCAAGTGTGATAGTAGCTAGGGTTGATTCTAGACATTAGTATAGTTGCAGTTAAAGGTAAATGAACTCTGACATTAACTGAATTTCTGCATTCATTACTAATTAAATGTTTTGATTGTTATCTAAGTCACAATTATAGACAAACACAATCTAACTAAATTAATAACACACAAATGGTGGACCAGTTCATGTCTTTTAGACAAGGTTTACAAACATCTCCATGTGCCCCCAGCCTATCCACCCCAATGTTCCATCTGGATTGCCCAAAACAACATACTGACGGAACTCTGGAAGAAGCTACAGACCTTCATAACTAAAGCAGAAACTAAAGCTGCAAGCTTGACAGCCTTCTTCAAGTCATGCCTCAGCCTCTTGATATGGTTAAGATCAGGAGGACTTTGACGGTACTATTTTACCTTATCACCACCGGAAGTTAGGGGTGGTGACAAGGTACCAGCTGTCAAAAATTTGAGTAACGCTCCCAGATTCTGATTGTCTCGGGGCGTGTTTAATTCCCCAAATGCTGTTCTGACATGGCAGGAGGACAGTGGCGAGACTGGGAATGGCGGCGCAGGCAGAGCCAGAGGACACTGGCCAGTGCCGTTCTGAGAGTGCACGAAGACAGCGGCGAGCCTGGGAGTGGCGACAGAGGTGCCGGAGGACACAGGCGAGGCTGGGAACACCGGCCTGTTGAATCCCCCAAGTGTCGTTCTGACACGGCAGGAGGACCACGTGGCAAGAGTGGGAGCAGCGGCGGCTGAGGCACAGCGGACCCCAATAGTGAGTGACCGGGCCAATTGGCGGCCAGGACGATTACTAATGTAAGCATAACAGGAAAACTAAAACCCTAACCCTCCAGCACAGGCACAAAATCAATACACACGATGCTGCTAGGAGCTTACTGAATTCAGCCAATCAGGAGCTAAGGGCATGACTAGGGCATTTCTCCATGCAAGCCCTGTCAAACCTCTAGCTTCTGGTGGTGACAAGATACAATAATACCAACTCTGACTTTGCCATTTTCAACCTTTCTTTAGTTGATTTACTTGTGTGACTTGGATCATTGACTTTTGCTCTTACATCATTACGTAAAATGTTCTGAAACACCCAAGAATTTATTGATCCCTCCATGATAATAAAGTGTTCAGGCCCTGAGACAGCAAAGCCGCCCTAGACCATGATGCTCTTGGCACCTTTTGTAGTATGAAGCGTTCTTTTTCCTCCGTAGCATTTGTGCAAAAAAGTTCCACTTTTACCCTATCTGTCCATAGCACATTTTCCCAGGAGTGTTGTGGAGTATACAAAGTGGGCCGGTTTTTCTTCAACAGCTGCGATTTTTGCTTATACTCTCAGGTTCTTTCTCAACTGTCTTAGGGCACCCACCCACTGGCGATTTTTTTTTCTTTGCGTTTTGCGTTTTTTCTCAAGAGCAATTAGAATTGAATGTACTCCTGTCCACTGGCGTTTTTTTTTTGCGGTGCGTTGCGATTTTTAACATAGGAACTGTCAGTTGCATATGTGTCCTTATTTTTCTCCTAATGCACCCATGAATGTCAATGGAAATTAATGGAAAAGGCGCGAAAAAGCCGCGAAAACGCAGCAAAAACGCGCCGAAAACGCTGCGTTTTTCACGCACGAAAATCGCAAACACCAGTGGGTGGGCGCCCTTAGGATGGCCTACTGTGCACTTAAAGTGATTTTAACAGGATGCCCGAGAAGAGTCGCAACAGTCTAGAATTTTCTATATTTTTAATTTGACTAACCATGGATTAATGTACACCCAGGTCTTTAGCAATGCTTTCGTATTCTTTTCCAGCTTCTTGCCTCTCAATAACATCTCTGAAAGTTGTTTACATCCAGACATATTTCACACTAAGCACTCTTTCTTGAGAAAAAAAGATTTGTCAGTAACGAGGCTTTGTGTGCCACGGCTCAGCCAATTCATAAATTCTGCCTCTACGATGTGATGGCTGTGTTTGGTTCTTCAAGCGCCGTGTCTCAGCCAACCAATGCAGCGCTTGAAGAACCAATCACAGCTATCACTTCGTGGAGGCGGGATTTATGAATCTCATAACCAGGAAGTGATGCTGCATGGGCAGCTGAGGACTATGGGAACTACGCCGGAGCTCTGGAGAGCAGCATAAGGGACCTGAACCGAGCCTGCTAGGTAAGTAAAATAAGACATCCCCGAAAATAACACCTAGTGCCTCAAAATTAATATATGACAGTATCGTATTTTTAGGGAAACAGGGTAAATGTGCTCAATAAAAGACATAAACTGTGCAATTTTTTGTGTGTTATTCACAGTGTAAAATCCGCACTAAAATCTGCATAATTTCTTAGACAAAAACTGCATCAAAATCTAAACCAGTATTTTGGTGCAGATCTGCCGCAGACTTCTCCCCTTCTAGTTAAAATCTGCTGCATATCCGCCCCAAAATCTGTGTCACAATCCGCACCAATGGTGGTTTTTGATGTGATGATGACATGGATTTTGGTGTAGAAAATCCGTACCACTTCTGCTACGTGTGAACAAACCCTAAGACTGTATTTACAAGGGTGAGTCCGAGAAAAATGGAAGCATTTTGGCTTTAAAAATGTACTTTATTGCTGTACATGCAATTTTCAGGCGCTTGGAAAAAAATCACATTGTTCCAATACTTAAAATGGAACAAAATGCATAGCATTTGTATGCCATGTGCGATGTGATTTTTACACACAACCATAGGATATAATGGGTGATACTTGAACAAAACTGCCCATAAATAGGACAGGTTACAATTTTTCTATCTCAGACCCTTGATCTGAGAGAAACACCGCTCCTGTGTATAAACCTATTGAAAATAATGCGTTCTTTACTCGTTTGAGCTTCGTCTATATTGCATCAGATGGAACTCACATGGGTTTCTTTCCTGTGTAAGTATAGCTTTAATGGGTCTATAGATGACTAATAAAATATGGTCTGATTGTTATTAATGTAGAAATCCAGTCATTCCAAAGGGCTGACTTACTTTTTCTTGCTACTCTATACATTATACCTTGTCATGGGAGTGAGGTTGTTAGCACAAAGCTTCTAGAACAACGCTATGCCACAATAAAGAAAAAAAAAAAAAAATCGAGAAACACCAAAAGGTCCTGGGACTTAAGTGGAGAACAGAACAGATATTTGTAAAAGGAGAAGACTAAGTAGAGTAATATATATCTTCCCAGAAGCGGCAGCTGGCTTGTCATAAATATCCCAAGGGAAAAGTTATCCAGAAATTCATACAACATTCTGTTTCTTGAAAAACATCCCAGAAAAAAAACACATACCATTCTGTCTTCATATGATAGCAGTATGGTAAATATAAAACACTGCAATCTAACAGTGCCATCAGTGATGACTCAAAAAAAAAACAACAGCAGCAAAAAACTGGATGATCCGCAAGACATTTGGCAAGATGCCCTATGGCAATATAAGCCAACAATGAATGTTGCTGGATAACACAGGATCCATTAAATCAGGCATAAAATAAATACAGCGTTCCAAAGTAAGGACATCCTACAAGTTGGTGGTACTTATATGATAGGACTGCTTTGTAGCTTCAGGACCTCTACATCCTGCCAATGTTAATCTGAAAGAAACATAAATCCTCCACTGTACCAGATGTATTCAAGGCACAAAAGCCAGCCTACACCTGAATAGCTGAGAATAAACTAAATTAAATCAGACAATTGGATTGACCTAGTCACAATCATGACTTAATCCCAATAGAGATGTTGTCGAATGACCTCAATAAAGTAGTTCATGCATGAAAACCAATGTGACTTAACAACAATATTGTTTTATAAGTGGTAGTCATCATTGTTTTTACAGGTGAGCTTAAAATATTACATTTGAGGGATAGTAATTTTTAATTATTTATTACTGAAATGGGTTATGGGATATAAATGAATAATACATTTATAATGCAGTAATCCAGGAAATCCCTGCAGCAAATATATTGTACTATAATAGGGGACATCTGTAATGAGTAAATACACTCATTGTCAAAAAAAATGAAGAACCTATAAGAAGTTGTCAGAATTGAATGAAACTTTCTCCGTGTGATTTTTAACGTTGATGTAAGTCAGTGATTACAATATCAGAGCAAAAGGATCATTTATTTAGGAAAAATGACCCCTTGTAGAGAGGCTCTACTACCCTGTTGTACTGCCTTTAGCTTGGATACAAGATCTGATAGGGGACGCATGGAAACTCTAGCACCTTATTGTACCACCTCTAGCTTGGATACAACAAGTTATATGGATGGGCATGGAGGCTCTCGTACCCTGTTGCACTACCTCTAGCTTGGAGACAAGATGTGATACAGGTGGACATGTAGGCTCTAGTACCCTGTTGTACCACTTCTAGCTTGGAGACAAGATGTGATATGGGTGGGCATGGAGGCTCTAGTACCCAGTTGCACCACCTCTAGCTTGGATACAAGATGTAATACAGGTGGCATTGAGGGTCTAGTACCTTGTTGTACCATCTCTAGCTTGGAGACAAGATGTGATACAGGCGGACATGGAGGCTCTACTACCCTGTTGTACCGCCTCTAGCTTGGAGACAAGATGTGATAAGGGCGGGCATGGAGTCTCTAGTACCCTGTTGGGCCTCCTCTAGCTTGGAGACAAGATGTGATACAGGCCGGCATGAAGGCTCTCGTACCCTGTTGTACCGCCTCTAGATTGAATACAAGATGTGATACGAGCAGGCATGGAGGCTTTAGTACCCTTTTGAGCTGCCTCTACTTTGGAGACAAGATGTGAAACAGGCGGGCATGAAGGCTCTAGTACCCTGTTGTACTACCTCTAGCTTGGATATAAGATGTTATACAAGCGGACATTAATGTATACAGGTTCCACATTGTATCCTGCAGTATATTGCTCGACATTTGCTGTAACTGAGCCTCTAGATTGTACAAACTCGTAGGCTGTTGAAGTCCTACATGGTCCCATATATGTTCTATTGGTGATAAATCTTGCGACCGGGCGGCCAGGGAAGTGCAGCAAGATTGTGGAGGCTTCCTGTGACATTCTTGTGTGTGCACCTGAGCATTATTCTTCTGGAAAATGCCTCTTGGAAGCCGCCATAAGAGGAACACATGTGGCTGCAGGATGTCCTGAACATATTGCTGAGCTGTCATTGTACCTCGTACCACTACTAGGGGTGACCAACTGTGTATGCGATGGTCCCCTAGACCATCACACCAGCAGTAGGGGACAGTGTGCCGCTCCACAGCAAAGGCAGGATTAGGGCGCTCACCCCTAGGTCTCCAGACACAAACATGGCCGTCGTCAGTGCCTAAACGAAACATGGATAGTCATTGAGGACAACCCGGCTCAACTCCGCAGCAGTCCAGTTTTTTCGTTCATGACACCACTGCAAACAGAGGTGATGTTGGGTGGGTATCAAAGACAGTACACATAAGAGAGACCAAATGTCCTTTAGCCAAGTACCTGGAAAAGGCTCCAACAGACACGGGGGCCTGTAGTAATGGTGCAACCTGTCACTGGTAGACAAAGAAAGAGTTGGAGCTGCTTGTGCTTGTGGGATGATTCTCTCTGCTGGCGGTCTGTTGATAGCGTCCTGAGCCTGGTCGCCATGTGTGCTACTCTCCCACATCCACTGGTCCTAACACCTCTTAACAGTCTGGTCAGAACGACCCAGGTGGGGGCAATTCGTAGACCATCCAGCTTCTTCCATCCCAATAATGCGCCTCTCTCAGACTCTGGTAATGGGGCGAAATCTCTTCTCTGTGTCGTAGAGGCGTCTAGTTGTCAACAAGCTCTACACAAGCGGAAGAAGAGGTCACTACACACAAGGAGCCTCTGAGAGCCTTTTTATAAGGCAAAGGTAGAACCAGTTTTAGGGCCTCAGGTGACAAGACCGTTTATTGAACTGCATGCCGAGTTTCACAGCAAAATGACAATTCCTTTGAGGTGGTAGAGTTTTTTAGACAAAGAGCATACTTTTACACACAGCAAAGTTTTACCAGAACATTTAGGTTCTGCTACATACTTCTAGGCATCAGAAATTGAATCCTAAATGTAAATCAATTTGTTTCAGAGCTTAGATATATGAACTGGTGTGCCATTTTATACTTATGTTTCATCAAGCATTTGTTTTTCACACAGAATGAGCATTGTTATAGCTGTATAATAATATACAGATGACTTTCTCCTAAACTGATTTCCATTATAGCAAGGATAGAGATTATAAATGGAAAACAGCAAGGCTAACACTATTAAGTGTCTCAGGTATACAAATGAACCTCTATAAGCCAAGATCCTGGAGATCCGCTTCAAAACATCATGAATAACTTTTGTGTTTGCATGTAAGACTTTTCCTTTTTCCTTGTGTCAGAGTTATTTCCTTTCTAGGTTCAAGCAATAAAAAAAACTCTCAGACAATAACATGAAGCAACTTCATTTTTGTTCAACAGAACAAATGTTGGGTTCACATTCATGCTTTTATTCAGTTTTTTTAGACTGTCATCAACCTAATTTTACTGAAAGTAAAAATCTTATCATGGCAGATTCCATACAAAATGGATATGAAAACTTAGATAAAATGGATTCAAATGGGCACAAGTTTGATTTCCATTAGAAAAATGTGACTATGAATTCCAATAGGCTCAACTGGGAGCTATGAATACACCAGAGCCATCAATGATTAATTGCTTACCAGACTTATCTTTCTATAATAACATCACCATCATATAAACACATGCCGATGTGATGCCGGGTTGCTTACTCATCTTTACTGACATCATTTTTCCACTCATGCTAGAATGTCAGTAGGACACCATCTATCATGGATGTGGGACTTGGATATGTATGATCAGGTCTAGAGTAGCGGGACCTGTGAGCCTGTGGGGGAGATTTAACACTTGTCTTCCGACGATTTTCTGGCGGAAAAACTTCAAAAATTTTTGCGCATGGCTATATTGTGCAAAAAAGTTTTTTACATTTCTGCATCACTCCTGCCACTTTCTAAAAAAGTGGGCAGGGCTTACTGTTAGGGGGGGTTGGCCACTCATGGCCTTTATGATTTATTTTAATTTACGCTAGGAACTGTCGTAAATTATAGCTGAAATCTATGGCAGCCTGTAGCTCCCGTAAACCTCAGATTTTGGCACACGGAGAATCCAAAAATACACCAGATGAATAAAAAGTCTATTGACTGTTAATAGAATTGTAGTACTTAACGCTAGTGCAATACTTAGCCTAATGTATGAAACACTGGTCCAAGTAAATCTCTCCTTGCAAGTCCAAACACACACCATACAAAATGGTACATGAGGAATAGGCTCAACTGGGAGCTATGACTATACCAGAGCCAGAGCCAGATGAATAGGCTAGATGAATATCCAAGGGGACCAAACTACCTTAAACCTAGATAAAGTATCTTTCACCATGCTGGTGAGCTGATCATTAACCATTATCCATCCTTATTTATTTTTAACAAGCTCGAATGTGATGGAACTAGTTTTCCAGCTCTTGGCCAAAGTCATTCTAGCTGCCAAAAAGATATAGCAAATTAACTTTTTGGTATGTTTCAGAATAGCCGGGATGCATTTAACAAGTGTTGGATCCTTCTCAAGATTAGCATTCATAATTGAATAAATCATATACTAAATATGGACCTGGAATCTGTGAGCAGTTAAGCACTCCCCCCATATGTGATACATTGTGCCCCCTGTTCGCACTTCCTGAAACATAACTATGAAACTCTAGGGTACATACATGAAAGTCTAGCCAGCACCATATACTGCCGAAGCAAAACCTTCCATCCGGCTTCCACCAGCAACATATTAATTGACAATTTAACTGTGGTCTGTGCCAACCGCTCCAGGCATGAAGATCCAGAACCCTCCCTATGTCTCTGTCCCACTGCTGTAGGGTAGTTTCTCAGACACAGACGAGAGCAATTTATAAATTAAAGAAATAACTCTCATAGACCTGGATGGATTTAAGCTGATGGAATCTAAAGGGGTTTTAGCAGTAAAGTTAACTGCATTGGCTATTAAAATGTGTGAAGTCTATGAAGTCACCAAGTGTTAAGGTCCAAACAATGTCTTTTGAGCGATAATCATTGCATGTAAATGCTACCATCATTAGCTTTTCGGCCAAACGATTTTTTTTATTCTGCATAAAAACCATCATTCAGCTAGGCAGCTGAAAGCAGGGACCACACGCTGAGATTCTTCGCTTGATTACTGATAACATTGTTTTCTGCTGCTGCCCTGCGGGAGAACAATGGAACTGTATGCAGATAACAGACCACCTGCTGTTATCAGCATACAGTGAAGGGAGCTTCATTTACATGCAAATAAAGCTAATAAGCTACTAATGGGCATTAGTGTTCATTAGTAGAGATGAGCGAACGTACTCGTCCGAGCTTGATACTCGGGCGAATATTAGCGTGTTCGGGATGCTCGGTACTCGTAACGAGTACCACGCGATGTTCTGGTTACTTTCAGTTTCCTCTCTGAGACGTTAGCGCGCTTTTCTGGCCAATTGAAAGACAGGGAAGGCATTACAACTTCCCCCTGTGACGTTCAAGCCCTATACCACCCCCCTGCTGTGAGTGGCTGGGGAGATCTGATGTCACCCGAGTATAAAAATCGGCCCCTCCCGCGGCTCGGCTCAGATGCCTTGTGAGTTAGCTGAGGGAAAGTGCTATCGTGCTGGAGCTGCTGTAGGGAGAGCGTTAGGAGTTAGTGTAGGCTTCAAGAACCCCAACGGTCCTTCTCAGGGCCACATCTAATAGTGTGCAGTACTGTGTTAGCACTGTATTTTTTATTTTTTTTTTCAAAATTGGATCTGCAGAGCATTGCGCCCTGCAATAGGGACAGAAGTGGTGGTTAGGCAGGGAGAGTGTTAGCAGTGAGTGTAGGCTTCAAGAACCCCAACGGTCCTTTCTAGGGCCACATCTATCCGTGTGCAGTACTGTCCAGGCTGCTGTTAGCAGTGTTGCATATTTTTTTTTTTTTCTCAAAACCGGCTGTGCAGACCATTGCACCCGGCATTAATACTACAGGGATAGAATTGTGTAGGCAGGGCCAGAAGACATACATTATTCATTGAATAGACGCAGTGTGGCTTTTCCTTTGAAAAACAAGGGAAAAAATTCTATTTCGCCTGCCTCTGACAGTCCTCAGGGCTCTGGGTACGTGTGTGCTGCGTGCAGAACGTTAAAAAAAATCAGACGCAGCCAGCTACGTTTTACTGCAGCCTTGCGCCAATTTTTTTCCTGCATGGGAAATCCCTGATCTGCTGTAGCGAATAACTTTGCATCACTGCAGTTCTGTGACACATTTGCAGGGCCACAACACAGTTATTAAACTTAGTAGTATTCATTGAATACACGCAGTGTGGCTTGTCCTTTGAAAAACAAGGGAAAAAATTCTATTTTGGCTGCAGGCTTGCGCCAGTTTTTTTCCTGCATGGGAAATCCCTGATCTGCTGTAGCGAATAACTTTGCATCACTGCAGTTCTGTGACACATTTGCAGGGCCACAACACAGTTATTAAACTTAGTAGTATTCATTGAATACACGCAGTGTGGCTTGTCCTTTGAAAAACAAGGGAAAAAATTCTATTTTGGCTGCAGGCTTGCGCCAATTTTTTTCCTGCCTGGGAAATCAAATCACTGGTAATACACCATGCTGAGGGGTAGGGGTAGGCCTATAGGACGTGGACGCGGGCGAGGACGCGGAGGCCCAAGTCAGGGTGTGGGCACAGGCCGAGCCAGTGCGGTGGCCAGGGGTAGAGGCAGGGCCAGACCGAATAATCCACCAACTGTTTCCCAAAGCGCCCCCTCGCGCCATGCCACCCTGCACAGGTCAAGGTGCTCTACGATGTGGCAGTTTTTCACAGAGACGCCTGACGACCGACGAACAGTGGTGTGCAACCTTTGTCGCGCCAAGATCAGCTGGGGAGGCACCACCAACAGCATGCGCAGGCATATGATGGCCAAGCACCCCACAAGGTGGGACGATGCCCGTTCACCACCTCCGGTTTGCACCACTGCCTCTCCCCCTGTGCCCCAACCTGCCACTGAGATCCAACCCCCCTCTGAGGACACAGGCACTACCGTCTCCTGGCCTGCACCCACACCCTCACCTCCGCTGTCCTCGGCCCCATCCAGCAATGTCTCTCAGCGTAGCGTCCAGACGTCGCTAGCGCCACAGTTTGAGCGCAAGCGCAAGTACGACGCCACGCACCCGCACGCTCAAGCGTTAAACGTGCACATTGCAAAATTGATCAGCCTAGAGATGCTGCCGTATAGGCTTGTGGAAAGGGAGGCTTTGAAAAGCATGATGGCGGCGGCGGCCCCGCGCTACTCGGTTCCCAGTCGCCACTACTTTTCCCGATGTGCCGTCCCAGGCCTGCACGACCACGTCTCCCGCAACATTGTACGCGCCCTCACCAACGCGGTTACTGCCAAGGTCCACTTAACAACAGACACGTGGACAAGCACAGGCGGGCAGGGCCACTATATCTCCCTGACGGCACATTGGGTGAATTTAGTGGAGGCTGGGACAGAGTCAGAGCCTGGGACCGCTCACGTCCTACCCACCCCCCGAATTGCGTGCCCCAGCTCGGTGGTGGTATCGGCGGGGGTGTATGCTTCCTCCACTAAACCACCCTCCTCCTCCTCCTACGCAACCTCTGTCTCGCAATCAAGATGTGTCAGCAGCAGCACGTCGCCAGCAGTCGGTGTCACGCGGCGTGGCAGCACAGCGGTGGGCAAGCGTCAGCAGGCCGTGCTGAAACTACTCAGCTTAGGAGATAAGAGGCACACGGCCCACGAACTGCTGCAGGGTCTGACAGAGCAGACCGACCGCTGGCTTGCGCCGCTGAGCCTCCAACCGGGCATGGTCGTGTGTGACAACGGCCGTAAGCTGGTGGCGGCTCTGCAGCTCGGCAGCCTCACGCACGTGCCATGCCTGGCCCATGTTTTTAATTTGGTGGTTCAGCGCTTTCTGAAAAGCTACCCCCACTTGTCATACCTGCTCGGAAAGGTGCGCCGGTCTGCGCACATTTCCGCAAATCACACACGCACGCTGCCACCCTGCAACATCGGTTTAATCTGCCAGTGCACCGACTGCTGTGCGACGTGCCCACACAGTGGAACTCTACGCTCCACATGTTGGCCAGACTCTATGAGCAGCGTAGAGCTATAGTGGAATACCAACTCCAACTTGCGCGGCGCAGTGGGAGTCAGCCTCCTCAATTATTTACAGAAGAGTGGGCCTGGTTGGCAGCCATCTGCCAGGTCCTTGGAAAATTTGAGGAGTCTACCCAGGTGGTGAGCGGCGATGCTGCAATCATTAGCGTCACCATTCCTCTGCTATGCATCTTGAGAAGTTCCCTGCAAAGCATAAAGGCAGACGCTTTGCGCTCGGAAACAGAGCCGGGGGAAGACAGTATGTCGCTGGATAGTCAGAGCACCCTCCTGTCTATATCTCAGCGCGTTCAGGAGGAGGAGGAGGAGCATGAGGAGGATGAGGAGGAGGGGGAAGAGACAGCTTGGCCCCCTGCTGACGGTACCCATGCTGCTTGCCTGTCATCCTTTCAGCGTGTATGGCCTGAGGAGGAGGAAGAGGAGGAGGAGGAGGATCCTGAAAGTGATCTTCCTAGTGAAGACAGCCATGTGTTGCGTACAGGTACCCTGGCACACATGGCTGACTTCATGTTAGGATGCCTTTCTCGTGACCCTCGCGTTACACGCATTCTGGCCACTACGGATTACTGGGTGTACACACTGCTCGATCCACGGTATAAGGAGAGCCTTTGCACTCTCATTCCCGAAGAGGAAAGGGGTTCGAGAATGATGCTATACCACAGGGCGCTGGTGGACAAACTGATGGTAAACTTCCCATCCGACAGCGCTAGTGGCAGAAGGCGCAGTTCCGAGGGCCAGGTAGCAGGGGAGGCGCAGAGATCAGGCAGCATGTACAGCGCAGGCAGGGGAACATTCTCCAAGGCCTTTGCCAGCTTTATGGCTCCCCAACAAGACTGTGTCACCGCTCCCCAGTCAAGGCTGAGTCGGCGGGAGCACTGTAAAAGGATGGTGAGGGAGTACGTAGCCAATCGCACGACCGTCCTCCGTGACGCCTCTGCCACCTACAACTACTGGGTGTCGAAGCTGGACACGTGGCCTGAACTCGCGCTGTATGCCCTGGAGGTGCTTGCTTGTCCTGCGGCTAGCGTCTTGTCAGAGAGTGTGTTTAGTGTGGCTGGGGGAATCATCACGGATAAGCATACCCACCTGTCAACCGACAGTGCCGACAGGCTTCCACTCGTCAAGATGAACAAAGCCTGGATTTCCCCAGACTTCTCTTCTCCACCAGCGGACAGCAGCGATACCTAAGCAATACGTATTATGCACCCGCGGATGGAAGCATCGTTCTCTCTCACCATCCAAAACGGGGACATTTCTGCTTCATCAATCTGTGTATAATATTCCTCCTCCTCCTCCTCCTCCTCCTGCTCCTCCTCCTGAAACCTCACGTAATCACGCCGAACGGGCAATTTTTCTTAGGGCTACAAGGCTCACTCATATAATTTTTCTAAACAATTTTTATACGTTTCAATGCTCTTAAAAGCGTTGAAACTTTAACTTGAACCAATTTTTCGTTAAACTGGGCTGCCTCCAGGCCTAGTTACCACTTAAGCCACATTAACCAAAGCGATTAATGGGTTTCACCTGCCCTCTTGGTTGGCCATGGCCAATTTTTTGGATGTACATTAGTACTGTTGATACAGCAATTTTTGTGGGCCCTCGCCTACAGTGTAATCAAATGAATTTTTAGCCCACCTGCATTACAGCTGACGTTACATCCGCTGTGTTGGGCAACGCAATGGGATATATTTATGTACCGCCGGTGGCTTCCTGGCACCCACCCATGCTGTGGGTCCACAGAGAATTATAAATGCATCTGTTTCCACATCTAAAGAACCCCAGTCAGCATGACATTACTACCTCAGCTGTGTTGGGCAATGCAATGGGATATTTTTATGTACCGCCGGTGGGTTCCAGGGAGCCACCCATGCTGTGGGTGCACAGGGAGTTGTAACTACATGTGTCCACTTCTAAAGAACCCCAGTCAGACTGGGGCATGCAGTGTGGGCCGAAGCCCACCTGCATTAAGCACGACATTACTACTTCAGCTGTGTTGGGCAATGCAATGGGATATTTTTATGTACCGCCGGTGGGTTCCAGGGAGCCACCGATGCTGTCGGTCCACAGGGACTTCACAATAGGGAGTTGTACCTGCCTGTGTCTATGAATTAAAAAGCCCGGTCTGACTGGGGCATGCAGACACCTTGACAGAATGAATAGTGTGTGGCACATAGGTTCCCCATTGCTATGCCCACGTGTGCAGCTCCTGATGGCGGTGGCACAGGATTATATTTCTCATTGCTTCTGTACAGCATTGTGGGCTATCGCCTCGCCCCTTTTAAAGAGGGTCGCTGCCTAGCCGTGCCAACCCTCTGCAGTGTGTGCCTGCTTTTCCTCTGGCAGACGCACTTATAAATAGACATGAGTGTGGCGTGGCATGAGGGCAGCTGAAGGCTGGGCAGGGACAGTTTGGTGTGCGCTGTGGACACTGGGTCGTGGGGGGGGGGTGGTTGGTCAGCATGTAACCCAGGAGAAGTGGCAGCGGAGTGTCATGCAGGCAGTGATTGTGCTTTGTTGGAGGTAGTGTGGTGCTTAGCTAAGGTATGCATTGCTAATGAGGGCTTTTCAGAAGTAAAAGTTGTTGGGGGGGGGGCACTCTTGCCGGTATTGTGGCTTAATAGTGGGACCTGTGAACTTGAGATGCAGCCCAACATGTAGCCCCTCGCCTGCCCTATCCGTTGCTGTGTCGTTCCCATCACTTTCTTGAATTGCCCAGATTTTCACACATGAAAACCTTAGCGAGCATCGGCGAAATACAGAAATGCTCGGGTCGCCCATTGACTTCAATGGGGTTCGTTACTCGAAACGAACCCTCGAGCATCGCGAAAATTTCGTCCCGAGTAACGAGCACCCGAGCATTTTGGTGCTCGCTCATCTCTATTCATTAGTAGTTTATGCAAAATGATCGCTCAAACTGTCATTCAAGCTATCTTTTGAACAAATTTTGAGCTATCATCTTTGCATGTAAATGGGGTTTTAAGAAACCCTTGTTAAGCCACAGGAGAAATTGCAAAACTCAAAGATCTGGGGCAAAGTGAAAATCTTTAAAGACTAGTGCCGCCAGATTATGGGCAGACTCCAGAAGGAGCCTAGATCATATCCAATCCCAAAGGGCCAACGAGCCGGACACAATATAGCAGGCAACCAAGGAAGAAGGTCTACAGGAACTCATGGACTGCTCCATCTACTTCTACCCAAAAGGGTAGAAAGCAGCAAAATTTTTCTAATCCAATACAATCTCTTTAAATTCCCAACATTAGTATCTGCAGTCTTAGGGCTTATTCACACGAGCGCATATACGGCGAGTTTTCATGCCAGGCCGTATATACGCTACCGATGTGAAGTAATGGTTTCCAATGCATCTGTTCACATGGGCAAATATACAGCGCGTAAAAACGTAGAACCGTGAAAAATGGTTAAACGACCAAAATACGCGCCGGCGCATATACATTGGGCAAAAAGATAGTTCTGGAACTATCTTTTGGCCAATATATGCTGAAAGGTCTCATAGACTCCTATGGGAGCAGGGAAAAAAAGGGAGGGAAGGCATTTCTGCAGCGGCCAATGCTGCAAAAAGCTTACAGGTGCCTCTATGTGGGCATTAGAAGTCAATTAAGAGGATTTAAGTGTAACATATTTTTTCACTAAAAAACACCCTCCTGGTTGTGTGAATGGGTGAGAAAACGCTAATTACCCTGTCGGAAAAAAGTCCTTTAGCACAATTTTACGGCGCCGGCAAGAAAATGTAAAAACGCCTATGCCCGTATGAAAGAGCCCTTACTCCCCGAGATCTACTGTCTGAGACCGAATTGGTATATAGCAGTGGTGGCGAACCTCTGGCATGTGTGGTATATAGGATATACTATAAGAAGTGACCATGTCCAACTGTTAGTTTATTAACCCAAGGGCAGACCCTTACAGGGATTTCATACATGCACCACTTTTTTTTGTCCGCATCACAAATAAACTCGCGTAAGAATATTGTTTGTGTGAATAAGCCCTTACTGAAATACTGTCACAACGAATGAATTGCTAGCCGATCATTCACAGTTAGCGCTCTATTCACTTCAGTAAGGCCACAGAAAATACCCTAGTGGGTGCCGCTCGGCTATCTCGGCAGTCCACTTTAAAGTAAATGGAGCGCTGGTGCACTTGCAGTAACCCCACAGTGAGGAGGATTCTTGAAATCGGTGATGGTCTCAATGGGGAGATCCCCATCTAAGAGCAAGTTATTCCCTTATCCACAAAGTAGAAGAAAGTGTTTTCTTGGAGAACTGCCATTCTTTAAATCTGCACTAGTCTTTAAAGGGGTTGTACCAGAAACTGCAAATTATCCTCCGTCCTCAGGATAGGGATTAACTTGCTGATTGGTGCGGTTTTTACCGCTAAGACCTCGCCGATTCCGAACATGGCGGTCCTGTGTCTTCAGTCCTCCTCACTGCAGGGTTACTATACAATACACCCCACAACGAAGAGGAAACTGAATAGAGCGGTGGTCATACTAGCGCTCCATTCACTTCACTCAATGGGACTGCAGAGATAGCCGAGCGGGTGCCTCTCAGTTATTTCCATCAGTCCCATTGAAATAATAATAATAATAATAAACTTTATTTGTATAGCGCCAACATATTCCGCAGCGCTTACATAGACAGGGGATACAGAAAGACAAAAGTACAAACATTACAGAACCACAGTTACATAGTAATCAATTGATGGAAACAATAGGGGTGCGGGTCCTGCTCCAACGAGCTTACATACTACAAGTAATGGGGTGATACAGAAGGTAAAGGGGCTGGAGATGTGCACTGTATGGCGAGGTGGAGAGTGAGGGGTGATATACACATAGACAATGGTCAGACATTTAGCCGTGTGATGGCAGAAACAGTATGACTGCAGGAGCGGTTTATGATGGCTAGCAGGGATTGCAGTCAGTAGGTCAGGGAGCATGTTATCAGGCAGAGTACAATGGGGTTTGTTTAGGGAATTCGGTATGCCTCCCTGAAGAGGTGCGTTTTTAGAGCACGCCTGAAGTTCTGCGAGTCCTGGATTGCTTGGGTAGCCTTTGTTAGTGCGTTCCAGAGGACCGGTGCTGCTCTGGAGAAGTCTTGGAGGCGGGAATGAGAAGTTCGAATTAAAGGGGCGCTCAATCTGGTTTCGTTAGCAGAGCGGAGAGCCCGGGCTGGTTGATGGATTGAGATGAGGGAGGCGATGTAGGGGGGCGCTGCACTGTGGAGGACTTTGTGGATGAAGGTGGCGAGTTTAAATTGAATTCTGTATTTAACGGGCAGCCAGTGCAGTGACCGGCACAGGGCAGAGGCGTCAGAGTAGCGGCTGGACAGGAAGATGAGCCTGGCTGCCGCATTCAGGATGGATTGGAGAGGTTAGAGTCTGGTGCAGGGGAGGCCGATCAGCAACGAGTTGCAATAATCGAGCCGGGAGTGGATGAGGGCAACAGTAAGCGTTTTTAGCGTGTCCACAGTGAGAAAAGAGCGGATTCTTGCGATGTTCTTGAGGTGCAGCTGACAAGTTCGGGCCAGAGATTGGATGTAGGGGGTAAAAGAGAGATCAGAATCAAATATGACTCCAAGGCAGCGGGCATGTTGTCTAGGAGTTATGTTGGCGCCACACACTGAGATGGAGATGTCAGGAGGAGGTCGGTTAGTGGAGGGTGGAAATACCAGCAGGTCAGTTTTAGAGAGGTTTAGTTTTAGGTAGAGAGAGGACATGGTGTTAGGGACAGCGGGCAGTAAGGGCAGTTTCTGTCGAGTGTTGAGGTCGAAAGCCAGACTGTAGGGGGTCTAGGAGAGAGTGCTCTGATAGATAGCTTACAAGGCGGGAGTAAACCAGGCGTTCTAGTAGTTTGGAGATGAAGGGGAGGTTTGAGATGGGTCGGTAGTTGGCAGCATCAGTCGCGTCCAGAGTCGGCTTCTTTAGCAGTGGGGATATGATGGCGTGTTTGAAAGAAGAGGGAAAGATGCCAGAGGTCAGAGAGAGGTTGAATATAGTGGTGAGATGGGAGATGACCACTGGGGAGAGGGAACGGAGGAGGTGTGAGGCGAGGGGGTCGCTAGCGCAGGTGGTGGGGCGAGCAGAGAAGAGCAATTTGGAGACTTCTTCCTCTGTCGCTGGTCTGAGTACAGAAAGTGAGCAGGAGCTAGATGCAGTGCTGACAAGACTAGGGTCAGGGCTAGTCTGGGATTGGGAAGTTATTTCCTGACGGATGTCATCAATTTTCTTTTTGAAGTAAGCAGCCAGCTCTTCGGCACTGAGATCCGTCACCGGGGGCTGTGGTTTAGGGCTGAGAAGGGAGTGAAAAGTATCAAAGAGCCGTTTTGGGTTGTGGGATAGTGAGGATACTAGAGAGGTGAAATAGACTTGTTTGGCATGGTGGAGGGCAAGGTTGTAGGTTCTGAGCATGAATTTGTAGTGGAGGAAGTCTGCGGACGTTTGCGATTTCCTCCACAGCCGTTCAGCACTTCTAGAGCACCGCCGGATGAAGCGCGTTTGAGGCGTGAGCCAGGGTTGCCGTGGTCTACATCGGATGGCTCGGGTCCTGGGGGGCGCCGCTTCATCCAGGGCATGTTTGAGAGCGGTGTTGTAGTGAGCGGCAGCCAGGTTGGGGCAGGTGAGGAGAGAGATGGGGGACAGAGAGGACTGTAGGGATTCAGCAAAGTTCTGGGTGTGAATGGCCTTAAGGTTCCTGTAGGTACTGTAGGTAGGTGGGTCTGGAGAGATGTTAGGGAGCGTGACAGAGAAAGAGAGGAGGTTATGATCCGAGAGCGGGAGAGGGGAGTTAGTGAAGTTGGCAGCAGAGCAGAGCCGGAGGAAGACCAGATCCAGGGTGTTTCCATCCCTGTGAGTGGGAGAGGCTGTGAGTTGAGAGAGACCCAGGAAGGAGGTGAGCGAAAGAAGCTTAGAGGCAGATGGGGAGATAGGGTCATTAGTGGGGATGTTAAAATCACCTAAGATGAGGGTTGGAATTTCACAGGATAGGAAGTGGGGGAGCCAGGCGGCAAAGTGGTCCAAAAACAGGCGAGCAGCACCTGGGGGGCAATAGATAACTGCTACTCGCATGGACAGCGGGCGGAAAAGCCGTAGCGTATGTACCTCAAATGATGGAAAAGTGAGTGAGGGTACAGGGGGGATGACCTGGTAGGTGCATTTCGGGGAGAGAAGAGCACCTACTCCTCCGCCACGCCTGTGATAGGGGCTAAAAGGGTTAATATATGTTGCTTAGCAATCCATTTTAGGAAAATGGATATATACTGCGATATTTTATGTGTAAGAGAACTCATGACTATTTTGAGGAACAAGCCTGTGGTTTCCTGTCTTGAGTTCTACACCTGACCTGAGTGGAATCAGGAAGGTCACCAGAGCAGATGTCCCTTAGTTTAGCAAGAAATGGCTTAACCACAGAGAGTTAGCAGTTTCTAAAAAGAATGTGCTTGTCTAAGTCATATGTGAAGTCATAAGTTTTTGTCATATGTGGAGTCACAAGTTTTTCCCTGTTTAACCACAAGTCGCATCCTGCGAGAGCGGCTGGCTATAAAAACCAAGGCATACAGAAAATAAACAGAGAGTTCATTGCTTCAACCATATACTGTGTGTATAGGTCAATGCTTTGTCTCCGGAGCGCTCCTACCTAGGTCAATTTGGAAACGGACAACATCACTGACCAGTCTGTTTGAGCAGACTAACCCCTGACAGTTCTTGGCGCCCAACTAGGGGGCGGGGCTTATCTTTACGGGACATCGCAACCAGTAGACTGAAACAAACTCCTGGCCCGTTGACGTGGACACTGGATCCTGAGACCCCAGACTGAAAACACCGGTGTAAAGGTAAGAGCTTGTCTTACTATTATACAGTCTGGATTCTTTAGATCTGTGTCTCTAACGGACTAGAGGTTAGTTGTTGCCTGTTTCAATATATTTTCTGCCCCGCCCATATTTTAGAGTGAATAGGTTCATTTAACTGTCCTAGACGGAAGAACTCACTCATTGGGACTTAAAGAGTCATGTTGTCTGTATTGGAGATTGAAATAATTGTCATTATTATAGTCTCATTTCTGGCAGTCATATTGTTACTCTGGATCTGTTATAATATTACTAAAAGTTCCCTAAGAGGCGAAGTCTGGTCTCCCCTGAAAGAAAGGCAAGAAAGGCAAACCTGATACCTACCGGATGGTTCACGATTAGAGATGAGCGAACGCGTTCGTCCGAGCTTGCTATTCGTGCGAATATTAGGGTGTTCGGGATGTTCGTTATTCGTAACGAACACCATGCGGTGTTCTGGTAAATTAAACTTTCTTCCCTGAGATGTTAGCGCTTTTTTTTGGCCAATATAAAGACAGGGAAGGCATTACAACTTCCCCCTGCAACGTTTAAGCCCTATACCACCCCCCTGCTGTGAGTGGCTGGGGAGATAAGGTGTCACCCGAGTATTGAAATCTGCCCCTCCCGCTGCTCGCTATGGATGCATTCTATATGCGCTCAATGGGGCCAGCGGCAGCAGCGCTGACCCCATTGAGAACATATAGAAGACAAATCCTTCTTCTCTGGCACAGCTGTAACAGCTGTAGCAGAGAAGAACGATGTTTGCCCATTGAATTCAATGGAACCGGCAATACAGCCGACTCCACTGAATGCAATGGGCTGCCGGCGATCGCAGGATGAATGGTCGGAAAGGGGTTAAATATATAACCCCTTTCCTGCAATTCATCCAGAAATGTGTTACACTAAAAATATATACCGGCGTATAAGGCGACCGGGCGTATAAGACGACCCCCCAACTGTCACCTTATACGCCGGTAATACAGTGGAGCAAAGAATAAAAAGCATTACTTACGTTTTTAGATGATCTGCGGCGCTCCTGCAGGCTGTCACTCCCTCCTGGTCCACGGCAGACAAGCTTTCTCCACGAAAGACTTTAAATCCCTGCCTCCAGAAGCACATGTGCCTTCAGCCAATCACAGCCAATGACAATGATGTCATTGAATGGCTGTGATTGGCTGTGTTTCTGGAGGCGGGGATTTCAAGCCTTGAAATCCCCGCCTCCAGAAACACAGCCAATCACAGCCATTCAATGACATCATTGTCATTGGCTGTGATTGGCTGAAGGCACATGTGCTTCTGGAGGCAGGGATTTAAAGTCTTTCGTGGAGAAAGCTTGTCTGCCGTGGACCAGGAGGGAGTGACAGCCTGCAGGAGCGCCGCAGATCATCTAAAAACGTAAGTAATGCTTTTTATTCTTTGCTCCACTGTATTACCGGCGTATAAGGTGACAGTTGGGGGGTCGTCTTATACGCCCGGTCGCCTTATACGCCGGTATATATTTTTAGTGTAACACATTTCTGGATGAATTGCAGGAAAGGGGTTATATATTTAACCCCTTTCCGACCATTCATCCTGCGATCGCCGGCAGCCCATTGCATTCAGTGGAACATGCTGTATTGCCGCTCCATTGAATTCAATGGGCAAACATCGTTCTTCTCTGCTACAGCTGTTACAGCTGTGCCAGAGGAGGACGATCTTTATGCTGACAGTGGGGGGGGGGGGGGCACTCTTGCCGCTATTGTGGCTTAATAGTGGGACCTGTGAACTTGAGATGCAGCCCACCATGTAGCCCCTCGCCTGCCCTATCCGTCACTGTGTCATTCCCATCACTTTCCTGAATTGCCCAGATTTTCACACATGAAAACCTTAGCGAGCATCGGCGAAATACAAAAATGTTCCGGTCGCCCATTGACTTCAATGGGGTTCGTTGTTCGAAACGAACCCTCGAGCATCACGGGAAGTTCGTTACGAATAACGAACACCCGAACATTTTGGTGTTCGCTCATCTCTATTCACGATCTAAGAGAAATTAATAAGGTGACCATCCTAGAGACACCTCTCGTTCCCAATCCATACACTCTGTTGTCCACCATACCCTCCGGAACCTGTTGGTACACTCTGGTCGATCTTACCAATGCCTTCTTTTCAGTCCCGCTACACCCCGATTGCCAGTACCTGTTTGCCTTCACGTTCCGAGGAAAACAGTACTGCTGGACTGTCCTACCACAAGGGGCACAAAACAGCCCAAATCAATTCACCCAATGTATGATGCTTGTACTTGATGCATGGACGGTCCCACCGGGTGTGGCCCTGCTTCAGTATGTTGATGATCTCCTACTCTGTGCACCGGACAGACCTGCCTGCGTTGCGGCCTCACTCAGCCTCCTTTGTTTTCTTGCAGACAGCGGGTGTAAAGCCAGTAAAGACAAATTACAGTTTTGCAAATCTCATGTTGTGTTTCTTGGTCACTGCCTAGGTCCTGGTACAAAACACCTCACGCCAGAACGTACCAAGGTGGTGGAGGACATGCCACTCCCCCCTCCCATGCTCAGTTGCGGACATTTCTGGGGTTAGTTTCATATTGTCGGCCGTGGATTCGCTCTGCCTCCATGACCATGCAGCCTCTGTACGACTGCCTGAGTTCTAAGCCATTTGCTTTGACCCCGGAAGCCGAATCAGCTTTCCATCAGCTGAAAATACAGATTACCAGTGCTCCGGCACTGGGTCTGCCAGACTATGATAAACCCTTCCAGATGTTCGTGACTGAGATGGCGGGACATGCTACTGCCGTCCTCACACAAGAGCATGGTGACAAAAAGCGCACTGTAGCATACTACAGTGCACATCTTGATGCAGTAGCCAGGGGTTCACCCTCCTGTGTACGAGCAGTTCTGGCCGTACAAGCACTGCTTGAGAAAGCTGAGGTGGTCCTAGACTACCCACTTGTGGTCCTCACGCCCCATGACGTACATGGAATTCTGACACAGGTGAGCCGTAGACATCTGTCTCTTGCTAGACAGATCAAAATGGAACTTGCAGTACACTCTTCATCCAATGTCTCATTTCAACGTTGCACAACTTTGAATCCGACCACCTTACTGCCATTAGGTGACACTGATTCAAATGGGGGAGTAAGTACAGGGGACCAGCTTTTCGCGAATTCCCTGACTGATGAGGAGGAGGCCTTTGACGCAGAACACCAGCACGACTGTGCAGCACTCATGGAGCAGGAGACAGCTGGGTTCGCACATGTCACTGATAAACCTCTCCTAAACCCCCACCTTGAAATGTTTGTGGATGGATCACGATACCAGAATGAGATGGGCAGATTTGTGACTGGGTTTGCGGTAGTATCAATGAATGAAGTACTGATAGGCCGCGCCTTGCCCCCACATATGTCAGCACAGGAAGCGGAACTGTGCGCTCTGACCGAGGCCTGCAAATTAGCCCGGGGAGTCACTGCTAATATCTACACGGACTCCAGGTATGCGTTTGGCGTTGCGCATGACTATGGGCCGATTTGGCGCGCGCGAAGCTTCCTAACAGCTCAAGGCAGACCGATAAAGAATGGTGAGGCAGTAAGTAGTTTAATGTCAGCTATCATGCTCCCAAAGCAGGTAGCCATAATAAAGGTAAAAACACACACCCAAGGGGACTCCTTGGAAAGCAGAGGCAATGAGAAGGCAGACGGAGCAGCTAAGGCTGCAGCCCTGCTGGACTGGAGGACACCCGTGTGCAGAGTTCAGACCAGGTCCTGCCCAGCTGGGGAGGATCCTGATCCCCCTGCCAAGGACCAGACTCTCTGTGTCCCACCACAGAAGGAGGTGGACCTACTCCCCTTAGGGAAAGAGCAGGAGCGCTGGGTAAGTGCAGGGGCAGTAAAAGGAAATGAAGGTTGGATAATGGGTTCCCGTATGTGTTTACCTGCGGCTGCCTATCCTAGTATGGCCCTTTTGGCTCATGGAAAGGTGCACGCCTCTCGTAATGCCATGGTAGCCCTGGTGGAGAAAATGTGGTACGCTCCGGGATTTGACAGGATGGCAAAGGCATATGTCAAGGCTTGTGAAATCTGTGCACTACACAACCCCGGTCAAGTAGTAAAGACCCCTCGGAAGTGCACTCCGCGACCTTTGTACCCCTTCCAGAGACTACAGATAGATTACATCCAGCTGCCCAGGTCAGGAAGGTATGAGTACGTTCTGGTATGCGTTGACCTCTTTTCCGGGTGGGCCGAGGCCTACGCGGTCCCGAAGGCCACCGCCCAGGCCACTGCAAAAAAACTTGTGTCAGAGTTGGTGTGCAGATTTGGGGTACCAGAGACCATTGAGAGCGACCGAGGTACTCACTTCACTGGAGAGGTAATGAAGGAAGTCATGTCCGCCTTAGGAGTAGAGCAGGCATTTCACACCCCCTATCATCCACAGAGCTCCGGAAAAGTGGAAAGACTCAATGGCACCCTCAAACTTAAGATACAGAAAGCCATGGTTGAAACAGGAAAACCTTGGCCCGAGTGCCTACCTCTGGCCCTCTACTCAGTACGGACCACGCCAAATAGGAAAACAGGACTGTCTCCTTATGAGATTCTCTTTGGCTCCGTGCCCAGGCTAGGACTGTATCACCCACAAGCTCTATCCCTGGGTCATGATAAAGTTACTTCCTTTGTGCAGGACTTATGCCAAAGACTAAAAATAACACACAACCTAGTTTTCTCTTCTATTCCAGACCCTGATAGCTTGGAAGGTTCCCACTCTCTGAATTCCGGAGATTGGGTGGTTGTAAAAAGACACGTCAGGAAATCACTGGAACCTCGCTTTGACGGACCATACCAGGTACTGTTAACCACTCCCACCTCGGTCAAGTTAGAAGGCAAACCCACTTGGATTCATGCCTCACACTGCAAGAAAGTTCCAACGCCTCAGCACCACGAGGGGGGTGGAGAATAAGCCCAACCCAGGGTGGGGGAGGAGGATGGCAACCTGGACACCAGCATTGATAGTCTGGATAGGTGTATTATTTACCCTTTGTCTTCTTGGACTACTCTCTTTTCGGGACAACTCCTCACCAACTGTCAATGTAAGAAGAAGATGGACTGTTTGGGCGGAAGGACACCCCAACATGTGGGAATATTTTGCAAAAGACGTACTGAATATCTCCCACATGTGCATGCCCAACCTTCGGAGTGGGGAAGATATTTTACGGACTTGCTTACTGTCTATCCCCACCCCAATAAAGACACTTCGCGATATATATTCAATAGTGCATAACGATAGTGATGTGGAAGAGAGCAATGTTGTCCAGGAAAATACCTTTCTTAATGTATATGAATATTGTCCCCATTGTGATGCGGTCGAACATACACTTTGGTCAAATATGACTCGTTTCCGAGTCAGGAATGTCGCTCCGGCTGAGGTATGCTATAACTTCACGTGTAATAAAGAACATATGGGAGGTTGTGCGCAGAGAACCAGGGTGACTAGTGATTCCCAGAGACTCTGTAATCGCACAGTCGAGCAATGTAGAAAGGTACAGACTCCTATGCTCTGTAACCACACAGTCCGAAGCCCCAGCCATTTTAGGCACGTCAAATTACCATTAGGCTGTGTCCTGTCCTGCGGTAACCTGACTTACACATACATCCCTGGTAATATCTCTGGTGGGCCGTGTGCACTGGCCAGATTAAGTATACTAATGTACCAAAAACCTAACAGCCCACAACTCACCAAAAGACGAAAGAGGGAGGTAGAAGGACTGGATAGCAACTGTGAAGGACCACCCACTCTACTTAGCTACACAGAACATACGGCACTGGCGGTCAGTATTGTGGGTGTTCCCGGGTTGGCACAATATAACGCAAGAGTAATCAATGGATTAGCATGCGATATGGTAAAGGGCCTGAATGCTACATCACAGGCCTTGGACCTTCTCCTACTAGACATACAAGGAGTCAGGAAAGCAGCTTTACAAAATAGAGCCGCCATAGATTACCTGTTGCTCACAATAAACCACGGATGTGAGAAATTTGAGGGGATGTGTTGTTTCAACCTCTCTGATCACTCAGAATCCATTCACCAAAAGATCAATACCTTGGGAAAAATAGCTACTAGCATAAAACAGGATAAAGATCAGGGATGGTTTAGTTTTCTTAACTCTGCAAATTGGTTTTCTGGTCTGGGAGGATGGTTCATGGGAATCCTACAAAGTATAGTACAGATAATTGTCATGCTGTTGTGTATATATATAGTAATCAAAGTCATAATCTCTTGTGTGGGCAAATGTACGGCAAAAGCATTTTCAGCCCCTGTGTAGACCGACCCCTGCTGGATGAAGGCAGACATACTGTCCAGGGACCTGACTAGGCCGTCAGCGCCATCGGGCGATAGAACTGGACCCTGCGTGTGTCTCCCTGATTCCAAAATGGGGGAATGATAGGGGCTAAAAGGGTTAATATATGTTGCTTAGCAATCAATTTTAGGAAAATGGATATATACTGCGATATTTTATGTGTAAGAGAACTCATGACTATTTTGAGGAACAAGCCTGTGGTTTCCTGTCTTGAGTTCTACACCTGACCTGAGTGGAATCAGGAAGGTCACCAGAGCAGATGTCCCTTAGTTTAGCAAGAAATGGCTTAACCACAGAGAGTTAGCAGTTTCTAAAAAGAATGTGCTTGTCTAAGTCATATGTGAAGTCATAAGTTTTTGTCATATGTGGAGTCACAAGTTTTTCCCTGTTTAACCACAAGTCGCATCCTGCGAGAGCGGCTGGCTATAAAAACCAAGGCATACAGAAAATAAACAGAGAGTTCATTGCTTCAACCATATACTGTGTGTATAGGTCAATGCTTTGTCTCCGGAGCGCTCCTACCTAGGTCAATTTGGAAACGGACAACATCACTGACCAGTCTGTTTGAGCAGACTAACCCCTGACACCTGTCATCTGGTCTCGGGGTATGGGAGAACTGCAGGCCATTGTAGGACAGTGCAGCAGGGGAGGTCGTGTCAGACTGCTGTATCCACGTTTCTGTGAGAGCTAGCAGGTTTAGAGATTTAGCAGTAAAAATGTCGTGGATAGTGGGGAGTTTATTACATGCTGACTGGCAGTTCCAGAGTGCACATTTAAAGGAGTCAGGGGAGGGTATGCATGGGCTAGCAGTTGGGCTTGGGGATTTTATTAGTGAGCCCGGTAGGGGGTAATAGCTAGGAGCAGTGGAGGGCGGGCCAGGATTGGGAGAGATATCCCCAGCAGCTAGTAACAGCAGAATAGTTAGGGTTAGCAGATGATTAGGAGATTTATGAGGAAGACTGTTATTTTTGTTAGTGGCACTAGGGGGTTTGAGGCTAAGCAAGAAGGTAAAGAGTGCATGCGAGCTGTGCATAGGTGAGGACAGGAGGGGCTAATGTGAATAGAGTGCCCCAGAGGTTGGCACTTGAAAGAGGTTCTGAAACTGAGAGCAAGAATGAGAACAGAAGTGACAACAGTAGCGATAGCTTTTAAGTGTAAAGCATTAAGGCAGAGTTTGTGGCCTACCTGTCGAACTGCCATGATTGAACTGTATCATACTTTCTCAGCTCATACTTTAATACAGCTCATTCGCGTGGCAGCCACCCGCGTGGCATGCAAGCTTACACTGATATTATAGTGAAAGTTTAAGGTACGACTAGGAAACAGCTGGGAGTGGCTAATCAGGTTCCAATTGACTAGCCAGCTGACTTTAGCATTGCAAACCTAATGACCAAAAGGGGGGGGGGAGTGAAATGTATTGCTCTCCTTAGATAAGGAAAGCATCTCTGCAAGGATGGGTGAAAGATGCCATTTGGGGGAGGTGGATGGCAGAGGTGACTAAAAGTAAAGTTTCATTTACCGATGCAAACAGATGAAATGCAAAATACACAATTCACAGCAAGCAGCACAGAGGATTTAAAGGGGTTGTCCCGCGCCGAAACGTTTTTTTTTTTTTCAACCCCCCCCCCCCCCCGTTCGGCGCGAGACAACCCCGATGCAGGGACGTACAGAAAGCTTACCGGAGCGCTTACCTTAATCCCCGCGCTCCGGTGACTTCTATACTTACCTGTGAAGATGGCCGCCGGAATCCTCTTCCTCCGTGGACCGCAGCTCTTCTGTGCGGTCCATTGCCGATTCCAGCCTCCTGATTGGCTGGAATCGGCACGTGACGGGGCGGAGCTACACGGAGCCTGCATTCTGCACGAGCGGCTCCATTGAAGAGAGCAGAAGACCAGGACTGCGCAAGCGCGGCTAATTTGGCCATCGGAGGGCGAAAATTAGTCGGCACCATGGAGACGAGGACGCCAGCAACGGAGCAGGTAAGTAAAAAACTTTTTATAACTTCTGTATGGCTCATAATTAATGCACAATGTATATTACAAAGTGCATTATTATGGCCATACAGAAGTGTATAGACCCACTTGCTGCCGCGGGACAACCCCTTTAAGCAGAGGGTGATAGTTGGAGTTCAGCTTGGAGTGGGATGGTGCAGAAATGAACGTACCGATGCAAACAGATGAAATGCAAAATACACAATTCACAGCAAGCAGCACAGAGGATTTAAGCAGAGGGAATGGAACCCAGACCGTAATTGTTGCCCTAACTTGTAATTGTGGCACAACAGCTTTAAAGGGTATGAACCCTCTAGGAAGCCATGCAGTATGCCCTATTTTTCATTTTGGGAGACTCCTGGGAATGGCGGAGAGAAGTAAAACACTGTTTCCTGTGCTTACCTCCTGTTTAAACGTGTACAAGCTGATGTTACAGTATTGCTATTTCCTAATATAATATTTACAGTATAACTAAATCATCCAAAACCGAGATGAGGGAAACCACAGGAGAATCGGATTCCCCGTGGCGTCTGCGCAGCACATAGACGCTGTGTATAGCTTGCAGCCACGCTCCTCGGGCGACCACAGGAATCCGGTTAGCCCTCAGTTGTCTTCTTCTGTTTTTAGATTGTTCCAGCCTGCAGCTACAGAAGGTACATTACATTAAGGCATTACTTACATTAGCCCTTCTGCTCATCGGGAGCTTTCAGCTCGCCTTACACATGAGCCTTTGCACTTTTAGGCCTCTTTTAGTCTTTTTTTCTGGCATTTTAAAATGCATAAAAAACCTCCTGCCCTTTTCCCCATATAACGTGCTTTTTTATGGCTTCTTAGGGGCATATTTTTTAAGCCAGTGTCGTTATTGTACTGCTGTTTTTAAAATCCTATAGAGAAGCCTATGGAAAAATGTCAGGAACAAAACGCCATAGCTAGAGCATTAGCGGGACAGCGCCTGATGCTGATGACACGGGCCCAGAAAGACTCCATATCTTGGTGTCCAGACCGAATCGGAAGAGGTTTATACACCACAGATCCAAATAAAGATTTTGCTTCCCTGGACAACCCCTTTAAGTTTTCGCCGCTTCTGCCTCCTATAGTATCCTACCAAAAGTAATTGGACACCTGAGCAAGAAATGAACATATACTAATATTAATGGGAAAGAACATGACGGCTGGTACTGTCAAAGATGACACGTGCATGGATATCACACAACTGAAAGAAGCAGTGCAAAACCGAAGAACATGGGGGGAGCTTACCTTTAGGGTGGCCGAGGGACATGAACGACTAAATGGCTAACAACAACAATTTCAGTAGTATCTTCCTTTGGCTTTAATTACATTGGATACTCTCCGTCGCATATGTTCTACTAATGTCTGATACATTTCAGCTGATATATCCCTCCAAACATCCTGCAAACGTCCGTTGAGTTATCTCAAAGAAGATGCATCAGTCCATCTAAAATGGTGAAAGGAGCGTCGTCATTGGACAATTAAGCAATAAAAGAATGTTCAATGAAGTAACAAATCACATTACTCCATCTTCAAATCAGATGGACGAACCTGGGTGTGGAGGATCCTGGGGAACGCCTTTTGCCTAAGTGTGTTGGGCCAACAGTTAAGTACGGCGGAGGTTTCGTTATGGTCTGGGGATGTCTTACTCGGCATGGTCTCAGTCTGTTGGTTGTAGTAACAAGAACCATGAACACGGAAATGTACCTTGACGTTCTAGTCAATAATGTGCTGCCGGCAATCTGGTAATACTCTGGGAATGGTCAGCCATACTTCCTACAAAACAACGTGCCTTGTCACAAGTCCAATGC